>NC_056502.1:32431087-32448997 GCF_014905685.2 Nematolebias whitei | reverse complement strand
GACTTTATTCTCATAATACTAAGACTTTATTCTCGTAATACTACAACTTTATTCTCATAATATTATGACTTTATTGTCGTAAACTTTAATCTCGTAATACTACAACTTTATTCTCATAATACTACAACTTTATTCACGTAATATTTCGACTTTATTCTCAATACTACAACTTTATTCTCATAATATTATGACTTTATTGCCGTTAACTTTATTCTCGTAATACTACAACTTTATTCTCGTAATATTTTGACTTTATTCTCATAATACTATGACTTTATTCTCGTAATATTTCCACTTTATTCTCATAATACTACAACTTTATTCTCGTAATACTACAACTTCATTTTCATAATATACGACTTTATTCTCGTAATATTTTGACCAATTCCTTTAATAATATGTCTTTACTGTCGTAATATTTTGACTTTATTCTCATAATACTATGACTTTATTCTCGTAATATTTCAACTTTATTCTTATAATACAACTTTATTCTCATAATATTATGACTTCATTCTTGTAATATTTCGACCAGTTCCTTTAATAATATATCTTTATTGTTGTACAACTTTATTCTCATAATACTATGACTATTCTCGTAATTTTATGACTTTTTTCTCATAATGTAATTTTTTTTTCTTAGTGTGGTCCTAATTTTCTGTTTTAGTTTGAATGATCTGCTTGGAGAAATTATTTCTAAATTAATATGCATAATGGCAAGATTACAGTGGATTGCTGCCATTATGAAACAAGTCCAGTTTAAAAAATGTCACCATCTATGTTGTGATCCTTACAATGATGGTGATGTTTTAAACATTATAAACAAGTGGTTCGCAGACTGTTTTGTCAGGCACCCCTTTGGAGAAAGAAAATTGTCAAGCTGCAAAACAAAATATTAACAATGCGTCAAATACTTAAGTATTCACCACGTGAACTGAAATCTTTAAAATTAAATTTATTTTAGTAAAATCAAAAGTTGTTGACTCCAAGAACTAAAGCAGCCGAAACAGGAGTCACTGAAAGACACTCAAGGCGTCGCAATCTTTGTTCTGCCTGCTACGCATTCCAGACTGGGAACGAAAATAAAACGCGGAGTGTCATCGCTCATCGTCATTTTTTTTTAGCTTTTATATTAGAATCTTTAGCTTAAACACCTCTGTTCATGTTTATTCTTGATTTTCATGTTTTGAAATTTTTCTTAATTTTTCCTCTTCAAACCAAAGCTAGCCTGCTTTAAACTGAGCGTAACAAAGAAGTGACGAGGTGTTCTTATCTGAACCTCCTTTAATAATCTGATCAGCTTCCAACTTGTCTTAACTGGACAGCGGCAACAACAGAAGTTTTTATTTAACAAATCACACTATAAAACTGTTAAATTCAATTTGTGTCGACTAAACCGGAAACAAAGTTTCTCCAACATTATTGTGTGAATGTTTCCAAATCATTCTCACAACTGAGATACATTTTTCTTCCCTACGCTTTTCAACACGTAACTCGTTCTGCATTTTTGTTGTTGTTCTGTTTCAACTAGGGGTGCACCGATAAATTTCCAATTTAATAAATCGGCCCCGAATTAACGGCCCTGATTTGCTTAATTTTGGGAAATTGGCCGATACTTGCATGAGAAACCAATTTTACAGATTTTTGTAGTTTTAACAAGAATTGTCTAAACTTCATTTATATTTCAGAGCACTACCTCATGGCCAGTCGTTTGTGCTTAAAATGATGTAAACTTTTTGTGCTATTTTAATCATTTTTCTGCTAATATCTGCTTTTTTCCCAGCTACTTTTTGCTCAGTTCAGCTTTTTTTCTAATTTCAGCATCTTTGATTTGTTGCCAATTTCCGATTTTTTGTAAGCTAATTAGCCTCTCTGCCTATTTCAGTCTAATCTGCACATTTCTGCTGCTTTCTGCTTTTATTTTCCAGCTTTCGGAACATTTTCAGCTGGTTTCAACTTCTTTAGCTGCTATGAGCTAAAATCATACAGCTATGCATTCACACTGCATTTTCACAGGAAATATAATTTCTCTAGTTATAGTTTGGAACTATGACATTTTTTCTTGAACAGTCTGTGCAATTAGACAAAACTAATACAATTACACTTTATGTTGTCTAATCTGAATTATTATTTATAAATAAAAACAATCCAGTTTTAAGTGTTATTAGCTCATGGAGGCTGCAACCTGTAGTCCTAAACAAAACCTTTTCAATCGGACGAACGTCATATGTAAAATAAATCCCACGCACTAACGTCAGGCGTGATCCTGCAGCGTGTTAGTGCCAGGTGCAGAGGGCGCCACGTGTGACAGCCGCGCACACCGACGACGAAGAAGAAGAAACGTGCACAGTATGAGCGGGACACACATGCAGAGCTGAGGCGGACATGCAGACGCCACGAGGGAAGCAGTTATCAGCCGTTTGTTTGTGACACATACTTGTTTGGGAGCTTCAGAAGCGGTGGTGTGAGCGTCAGTACCTCTGTGGAGTCCGTTATAATCAAACCCAACTGTGAGGGGAGAAGGAGGAGGAGGGGGGCGGGGGGAGGAGGAGGAAGAGGGGGGGAGGAGGAGGAGGAGGGTGTTTGGTTAAACGCTCTAAAATTCATACAAGCATTCATTTTCTCTCTTCTTCACCACCACACAGCGTGTGCCACCCTCTTTAATGGAAGGGGCTGTGGCAGTGATGATGGTGATGATGATGATGATGGGAGCTGGTGGAGGCGAGTCAGTGTTTTAATATGACGCATGTTAATGGAGGCCTCGGGGTGGCTGGCCTTTTCTGTGCACGTACGTCCACGCTGAAGACAACTGTGGGTGACAACATTAATTACAGCCTCTGCGAATGTTTACTGTGTGTGTGTGTGTGTGTGTGTGTGTGTGTGTGTGTGTGTGTGTGTGTGTGTGTGTGTGTGTGTGTGTGTGTGTGTGTGTGTGTGTGTGTGTACAAGAAGGCTGGAGGGACAGCTGAACACTGCATCACTTACCATTTGGCCTCTGTCACTTAGAATCACTGGCTGTGCCACATATCATTCACACTCTCCATAAAGAAGCTACTTATCTCTGTGTCTACTGCGATCACCACCGGCCCGGCTGACGGACATGACAGCCCAGGAGAGACGAAGAGGAGGAGGAGGAGGAGACGGTAGGAAAACAGGCAGGAATGAGGGGAGCCAAAAGAACAAAAGAGGAAAATGTGAAGGAGGAAAGAAGGAACTGAACTGGAGGCAAGAGATGAAAAGAGGATAAAGGAATAAAAGTGAGAAGACAAAACAGGAGGAGGAAACAAAAACAGTGGAAGAATGAAGGAAGAAAAAAGAAAGAGGATGAAGAGGATGAGTGGTGAAGAAACATCTGGAGAAGAAAGCGGAAAAAAGGAATACCAACAAGAATTTAAAAAAATAAGAGTAGAGAAAGGAGAAAAGTCAGAAAAGAAAAATAATAGAATATAACCAGAGCCTCCTTCAGACTGGAAGATGCTCCTGCTTCACTCTCCATGACCTGAAGTCATGGTTCCCAACGCTGGGGTCAGGGCCTGAATAAACAAGTGACAGGTGTTTCAGCTGTTCCCTCTTTAGGGGTTGCTTCCTTATTACCAAGGAGAACCTCAACAGCTTCATTTCTGCCTCGTCCAGTTATTTCTTCTGTCTTTTTGTCCATGTCTCTGTCTCCAGACCATACAGTATAGCTGGTCTTACCACTGTCTTGTAAACTTTTCCTTTAATCTTTGCTGACACAGTTTTGTCACAAATCACCCCTGAAACTTTTCTCCATCCACTCCATCCTGTCTGGACTCTCCTCTTTACCACACTCCCCATTTTCCTGGACAGTGGACCCCAAGTACTTGAAGTCCTGCACCTTTGTGACCTCTGCTCCTTGTAGCCTCACTGTTCCACCTGTCTCCCTCTCATTCACACACATGAACTCTGTCTTACTGCGGCTGACTTTCATTCTCTTCTTTCAAGATCATACTTCCACCTCTACAAATTATCTTCCACCTGTTCCCTGTTCTCACCACAGATCACAATGTCATCTGCAAACATCATAGTCCATGGGGATTCCTGCCGGACCTCATCTGTTAGTCGGTCCATCACCAGAGCAAACAAGTAGGGACTCAGAGCAGATCCTTGATGAATCCCACCTCCACCTTGAAGATATCTGCCACTTATACAGCACATCTCACCACTGTCCTGCTGTCCTCATACATGTCCTGCTGTCCTCATACATGTCCTGTACCAGTCTAACATGTCCTGCTGTCATCATACATGTCCTGTACCAGTCTAACATATTTTTTGCAACTCCATTTTCCCCAAACAACACCACATCTATTTTTTGCCACTTTTAAGCACTATTTGTACACTCAAACCAGCAATGGGGTGGGGGGGTCATGAATCTCTGCTTTTATTTTCTGGGTCAGAAAGTTAAAGTATGGCTGGATCAGGCGGCAGTGACACTGCTATGCTCTTAGGTTTTTCCTGGTATTCTCTGCATTGCCTGGTCCTTCACCACGCTCTATATGCCCACAGCTTTTAGTCAGGATGCCATGATAGCACAGGCATCATGTCTACAGTAGGTTGTTTCTACAAAACTTGTCACAATGGCATTTGTAGCCTTGGATGAGGCCAATATGCCAAGTCCTGCTTCACACTCTTAATGACCAAGCATCGCTGGTGAATGAGGACCGGATGTCGTAGATACGCTCCCACCACGTGTTCCACTCAAGACCCAAATACGCTGCTACCATTAGATCATCACTGCAGAGGTTTTATACAGGATGAAAACCCTCCAGGACCTAGCATAGGGTCTGGAGTTCTTGCTAAAAGGCTGCAAAGACCGTCCACATTCTGGCTGATTTTATTACATTGCACCAATGTTGCCTTCCAGTGTAAAGGGGCCTGAACAGGGAGGGAAAGAAAAGGAACAGGACTGGGTGTATGAAGCTGTTTACAGTGAGTGGCACTCAGATGCATGCAAATAGATTCCCAAAGTTTGGCACGGACAAATGCTGCTCCGCTTCATTAGGATGCACAATTCCATCTCTCTAATTGGCATGCGATTAATAATGTATACGATTTGTCACAGGTCACTATCTGCGGCAAATCATGTCTCAGTTTAAAAAATAGAGACAGCTGCCCAGCCCAGGGCAGGAAGGACTCTCAGACTGGCTGTCACACCCAGCTGAACAAAAAGATCCGGTGTGATTTATTTGCCGGCGTGCAGGGACGTAGCAGCAGACGTGTACGTGAAGTCGGACAGTGACAAATAGTTGTGAATGTGAATCCTCGTGCATATATTCTCCATATCTCATGTCAGGGTCGGTGAGTGGATAGAGCTGTTGTGTGCGTTTGTGTGTGTGCAGACATGAACGGCTGATGAAGGAGTGGTCACAAAGCTGGAAACTTCCTGGGACTTCTCACATGTACGAAGCATCATACATCCTGATGGTGCTGGCCGCAAACATTCGTCTTGATAACTTAACATATTATTCCAGCATGATTACTCCTGGAAGCTCGATTAGCAACTAGTCATTGCCAAAAACCTAATTTAGATGCAGTAAGTGACTTCAGAGAGTGACAAAACAAGAGTTCAACACCAGAACTTTTTCATGACAGGGTTAGATATGAGCTCTTGGAGCTTCGGGTCTCTCTGAGGAACAACAACTCAACACGTTAAATCAAGTGAAAACATTTACCGTAATTTCTGGACAATAAGCCGCAACTTTTTTCACACGCTTTGAACACACATATACAATGCTGCAACTATCCATCCATCCATCCATCCATCCATTATCTTTACCCGCTTATTCCATTTTTGGGTCACGGGGGTCGCTGGTGCCCATGTCCAGCAATCACTGTGCGAGGGGCGGGGTACACCCTGGACGGGTCGCAAGTCCATCACAGGGCCACATAGAGACAAACGAGACAAACAACCATTCACTCTCTCACTCACACCTAGGGACAATTTAGAGTTACCAATCAGCCTAACATGCATGTTTTTGGTCTGTGGGAGGAAACCCACGCATGCACAGAGAGAACATGCAAACTCCACCCAGAAAGGCCCCTGGACCAGGAGTTGAACCAAGGACCTGCTCGCTGAGAGGCAGCAGCTCTACCAGTTGCGCCACCGTGCTGCCCATGCTGCAACTAATTTATGGATATTTTTGACGCGCTAACGAGCTTCATGCTGCCAAAACATTTAGCCTGGTCACAGCCGGGCGCTCACATAGCTGCCCAATCTCTTTTGGAGTGTGGATCCTCATGACTCAGTGAGACTACCTGTATAAATAAAGGTTAAAAATGAATCTGACCAATGAAATTGCTGAACAGGTCACTGTTGAGGGCCCTCCCCGTTCTCTCCTCCCTTCCCCCTCCCTGCGTGAGTGTCACCCCTCGCTGTACACAACAAAGCATGAAGTGTTTGCATCAACTCAAAACAAGTGCGAATCGTAAATCAAATATAATCGCGAATTTGCCTCGAGACAAAAATGACGTTGAGAGCGACAAAAAAAGAGACTGAGGACGTGTGACAGATTCTGAGACTGTTCAGTTCTGACACAGAAGAAGACAAACTGAGGAAGATGGAAGATAGCGATCAATTACTTTTCCTGGTAGGCCACTGTTTATTTTTTTAACCAGCTGTGTTACAGGCATTGTTCATAAAAAAAACATTTACTTTATGTATTTGTGTATGTTACCGGTACATATTTAATTAAAAGTTTAAAAATCTTTCTGTGTAAATATCTCATGTTACAACGTGTGGACACCTGCAGCTTATACAAAAGCGTGGCCTAAACTTTACATTGAGTATTTTACATCACTTTATAATGCACCTGTTTTTGTTTAATTTTCATTGTTTATTTCATTTACTTTTCATTTAATATGCTTTTATATGACTGTCTCTTGTTGTCTGTACCTCATCTGTGTTCTTTGTTTAAATCAGGTCTCTCTTGTAAATGAGTCCTTGCAACTCAATGAGACTAACCTGTACAAATAAAGGTTGAACGAATGAATGAATATATGTGCAATTTTTTTTCTTTTTAAATTTGGTGGGCGTGGCTTATATTCAGGTGCGCTCAATAGTCCAGAAATGACGGTAAATAACATGCAGTGCACCGATGTCCCTCGTCGCTGAGGGATTTGAATAGTGAATGGTTGTAGTTGTTGAATAAAGGTAATTTATTTATTTTTGCTCTTGTCTGAGGCAACGTACAGTGACAGATCCTGGCAAATGACAGGAGCAATTTCACCTACCACCAGACGGAGCCAGGGGGTGGCCAATGGGGGCCTTGGCCACCATAGATTAATCTTTGGTCATGCCAATCATCTGAGGAAACTATACTTGTAAGCAATATAAAAACAAGAAAACGCAGTTTCCTCAAATAATAAGGGGGTCCAGTTTTTCAGCTTACAAGGTTTACATTTACACATGTGTATATGGCGGTGGCCATCTTGGATTATGATGTAATAACCAGATTTTTGATCTTCTGACCTTTCTTACATATAGCCACAAACCAAAATGGAAGTCGGCACATTGCTTTTATTTCAAGTTGTCTAACCGGACGAACGGTGGGTATTTCCAAGTCCCCTCTTCACTCCGCAACGGGGGACAACTACTGTACTATCAGCAATACAAGCCTTTTATTTCTGGGAGGCAACATGCTCGATAACAGAGGCTGTAATGTGAGTCATTGATTTCATGAAAGTCAAACTATCAGAAATGTGAATAAAGAGTTTGTAATGCAGAAGTCAGGTGAGAGATCCAAGCTGCTATTCCTTCTTTAGGGATCGTTCCCGTTTCTTTATCTGACTTCCAGCTACAAGAGCAGAAAGTGTGTGTACCACAGATTAGACCGTTTCAAAGTGCTCTTTCACCAGAAGTGCTTCCTGGCAGATCAGGGAGTGTAAACCTGCAACCATTTTGGCTGTAGCCTGTGTGTGCGTGTGTTTTACCTGTGTGGGATCTCATGTGTGTGCGCAGGTGGCTGGGCTGACTGAAACTCTTCCCACACTCATGACAGAAATACTGGCCCTGCCGCACGGCCGACCTCAGCACTCCTGAACACACACACACAAATATCGGTGTTCAAACACAGGTCGTACATACACAGATATGAAATCAATCTTTTTCTAACTTATTCAAATCAATTTCCTGCTACATTTAGTCAGAGTCAGGTGTTTGGCTCTCTTTACTCAAGCAATATCTACTCTTATCGGAAGATAAAAAATGATTTTGTTCCTTTGACGTCTCGTCCATAAAGGTGAACATCACGTTTAGTATCTTATGAGTGAGAAGACATTTTCACATAGGAGTGTTTGAGGACGCTGGATGAAGACATAAAGGTCAGGATGAGGCTGAACGTGTGTGTGTGTGAGGCGGTGGAGCTAGGTAGCATGAGCGGAGGACTCGTGCCGGCATCATTAGTATGTCTAATGTGTCATTATGAGCGGCTCGCTCCGGGGGCTGGACTGCAGCTGTCACACAGCATCATCTCAGAGGCTGACAGCAGGACACGGGCAGCGCACACACACGCTGCATAAATTACAGGCAATTAAAACGCCCCGGCTGTGATGTGCCCGCTCTGCTGCCCGTGTGTCACATGTCAAGTGTGTGCGTGTGTCGGCATGCGTACGTGTTTCCAGAGTTGATTATACGTGTGCGTGGTCCAAGGGAGGGAAGTTAAGGCACACTGGTGGCTACGATACGAATAAACACACACACGAGAGCCAGATGTTTGACACTGCACACTTCAGACAAATGGACAACAGACTTTAGTCTTCATAAAAATAAAATACATTTTAAAAATCTAATGAAAAGTGGGAATCCTTTTTTGCTTATTTGGTCGTTTTTCAAATAAAAATCGTTTTTTTGGATAAAACTGCCTTAAAACATCTGGATATAAACCAGCTCCCCTGGCCATCTTTCACAGCTGTCAACACAAACCTCCTGCCTCAACACAAAGTTTATTTATCCTAAAATAAAAACACTTAAAATTTCCTGTAAAACTGCTTTATAAAACAGCATGAATCAAAAGTATCAACACTTAATAAAACGTTCAGCTGTAAATAGATTTTAAACTCCTGCTCTGTTGCTCCAACAGACCGAGTTAAATAAATGTTTGATAATTCTTGGAACACTTTTTTTGTTGCGTGAATAAAGTCCCTGACTCCTCAAACTTAGATGTTTTTTATCTTATTTTTATATTTTCCTCCATCTGAAAAAAGTCTAGTTGTCCTAAAGAGGAAGAGAACCACTGAAAGTCCCAGGTTGCACCAGCAGGTGGCGATAACACTCACTTTAACCACAAATCCAAACAGGATGAGGTATCTGAATAATAAATGTTTGTAGTTTTTAAGATGAGTGTTTTTCTGGACTGAAATTGAACAGGGGATGAAAGTAAACCGTAATGTTTTTGGTGTAAGATATTCAAGTGAATAGGAGTTACACTGTGGAGAAGAACAGAGGGAGGTTTCTTCTTCTTGTCCGAGGCAGCGCAGACTGATGGATCCTGGTGAGTGGAGGGAGCAGCTTTATCCTGCACCAGGTGCAATGGTGGAGCTGGTGGGTGACCAGTGGTACCATAGATTAATTTCTGGCCACCCCAGTCATTTGAGGGAACTTTACATTTACATATTGGATTTTGAAGTGTCAACCCAATTTTCCATAGAAACCTTTGGTACAGCTGCAGCCACACACCAAAATGGAAGTCGACACGTTGCTTATTTTTAAAGTTATCTTACTCACAAAATGAACCGGACGGACTATATTTTGAAATCCCCTCTTCTCTGCGCAGTACAGAACAAAAAGAAGCACGTTCTGAGCCTGGCTGAAGCTTCTCACAGACGTTTGTTTCATGTGACTTTGTTCATTATTTACTGTTAATAATACAGATGTCCTCCTGATATTAGTTTATTTTTTCAGGCTGAGTAAAAAGAACATTTACCGTATTTTCCAGACTATAAGTAACACTTTTTTTCATAGTTTGGCCAGTCCTACAACTTAATAGTCCAAAGTGTACGTTTTTTCCCCTATTCATGACGCAGTTTTTGACGGACAAGTTAAAAATGTTCATTCATACTGGCATGAGCCAAAGAGTAAACATTACCATTTACAGCTGCAAGAAGTTCCTCTAGGCTTTTGACAACTACCGGTACCGGTATATGTTTTTCCTCTACCATTAACACCCACACCCTGCCCAAACATTCACTTGAGACAACTAAGTAAAACTTAACACAAGTAAAATGCCCCCAAAAGTGATGTGGAATGAGACTGGTGCATTTACCAGTAACTTGCTTGTTGGACCCGTTGGCTTGTTATGTTGATTAAGCCTGTTCAGGACCCCAGGAATGTTCTGTGTGTTATTGTTATTTCAGACTAAATGTCTGTTCTTGTACTTTGTGAAATACACTTGTAAATAAATGCGACTTATATAATGTTTTTTCCTCTTCATGAGGCTTTTTTGCTGATGTGACTTGTAGTCCGGAAAATACAGTACATGTACTTCAGCTTGGGTATTTGCTGCTACAGAGTACAGATACTGAGTAGTGAGTTAGTACTCAAAAAATAAATTACTTTAAAAACACATTTCTTATTTTACGAACGCAGCAAACAGTCTGCTGTCATAACATCCCGTCTGTTCATCTTAAAATATCTCCAAACTATGGCTTTTTTAATGTATTTGTCCTCAGTTACTTGCAAGGTGGAAGAGGAAATGACATCACCAAGCATAAAAGCTGTATCTGGTTGAAGTTTCGAGGTGTTCCTATGAGTACAAATACGAGTGAGGCTAGTATCGGGACACCTCTAGTCAATAATAATAATAATAATAATAACATGTATGTTTCCATACAATGGCAAAATTGTCTCTCTGCATTTAACCCATCCATCACTGGGTGGGGCAGTGGGCAGCTATTGGGGGCACCCGGGGAGCAACTGGGGATGAGGTGTGCTGCTCAGAGACACCACAAGGTGTGCAGTGACTGGGGATTGAGCTCGGGACCTTCGGGTCACGGGTCGGCTGCCCTGCCTCTACGCCATCTTGGCCCCTACATAACCTTTTCAGCACATAACAGTTGTGCAACAAAGTCAAGACAAAAACAGTAAATCCTGATAAAAACATCTCGTCTTGTGACTTTTAGAAGTCAACCTGCTGCTGTTACACCTCTGACCACCATCAGAGGTGTAACAGAGCTGAACTACAGAGCTGGTTGATAAAAGGGTCGGCTGGCATTGAGGCTCTGAAGGGTGACGTAGTGATGATATGATCTAAACAATCAACCACTGGATGTAGAGAAGGAACGACCACAGAAGCTCCACGCCGTTCAGACGTCAGCTGACACAAATGGCCTTCGAGGCTGGTGAACTCGACCTCAATTTTCTGGTTCGTATCAGCCGTTGTGCACACTGACAGAGCTGTTGATCAACGGTCTTGAATAATGAATAAAGTCAGCAACGTCAGGATGTGTGTGAATCTGCACCAGGATCTCCTGCATTGTTCTACTTTTCTGCTGCAGGACAGCAGGTACCAGGAGGACAGGGAGGTAGAGGAGGTGACGGAGAGTATCTCTGGCAGCCCGGCTGCTGGCCTCTGGATATTCTACTTGTACTCCGGGCCGCCAGCCCTTCTCACTGATGCACTAATGAAAGACAAGACAGAGCCGGACAGAGAACACACACTCGCACACGTATTACACAGATACACAGGGAAACGACTCAGTTGCTCAGAAAAGGTCAGTTTATAGCATGTGACTCAAAGGGCTAAGGCGGACGGTGACGATATGCGCCTGGACGGGTGACAGCGATGTCACGCGTCCGCTCGGGGGGCTCTTGTCTTTGACCCCTGGCTTCGTGCAGGCCCACTTGACCTCAGATGACACAACAGAAAGTGGGCAAATAAAACGAATGTTCGGTAATGACCAACGCAGCTGGTGGGGTAATTATTCTCTCCGAGCGCTGGGTTTGCCTCTCCTCACATTCGCGTCTGAGCGCGCCTCTCGACAGGCGGAGCTGTGACCCAAACAGTTTGTGACAGAAGAGCCTTAGACCAGACATGCCTCGCAGCCTCCAGACAAGTAAGGTTCTCTCACGTCTTCCACTGTAAACAAGAAAAGGAACAAGCGACACACCGATGTCCCTGTCGCTGAGGGACTTGAACAGATATTGTCTGTAGTTTTGAAGATAAGTGTTTTACTGGACTGGAATAGAACAGAAAATCCAAGTGAATCTTAGGGTTCTTGGTGCAACATCTTCAGTTGGGCACGCTGTCGAAGAAGAGAGCAGGTCAACCAGAGCAGAGCAGGTGTCTCTTACAATGATGTTATTGCTCGTATCACTCAGCTCTCTGTGAATAGCAAGCGCCATCAGGCCATCAGTTGTTAGGCTGCTGGTCCTCCTTTATCCTGTGAACAGCTAGTTCTGGATGTCACCAGCAAACTGGTTGATCCACTATGAGAAGGTATAAGACTGAGTTTGTTGCAGCTCCTCAGACTGAAGAAGTCTTTTGGATAAATGATGTAACATTTCAAAAGCTCTCAACAACCTGGCTCCATCATAATACAGATCTTACTGTTCCATATTTTTTAACAGAGCACTTTGCTCTCAGACTGCAGGTTTACTTGTGGTTCCTAGAGTTTCCAAAAGCAGAATGGGAGGAAGATCTTTCAGTTATCAGGCTCCTCTCTTGTGGAACCAACTTCCAGTTTCTGTCTGTGAGGCTGACACATTGTCCAGTTTAAAGACTGGGATTAAGACTTTCCTTTTTGATAAATCCTATAGTTAGTCGACTTGGTTTCCTCACCTATTCCTTATCCTCTGCTGCTAACACCTTAGACTACTGGAGGACAAACTGACCTCATTCCATCAAACGAACAGTTACAAATACAAACAAATATGTTTGTTCAAGCTCAATAATCCAGGTAAAAAATCCTACAAAGTTCAGTCAGGTCCTCTGGACATTTTCGTTATGTTGAAATGTTTCGTCTTTCATCCAAAAGACTTCATCAGTCTGAGGAGCCACAACAAACTCAGTCTTATAAGCAGCACACTCACATGGTGGGCCAACCAGTTTGATGGTGATAAAATGGTTTCTGGAGTCCACACACTCGACTTATTGCGCATGAACTTTGATGTTTTGAACCACTTCGGCCATGGCTGCCTCAGACGAGTTGGTGGGAGAGAGGGCGGACTCCAGAAACCATCTTATCACCATCATGTGAGTGTGCTGCTTATAAGACTGAGTTTGTTGTGGCTCCTTGGACTGATGAAGTCCTTTGGATGAAGGACGAAACATCTCAATAAAAAGAAACTGCCCAGATGACCTGACTTAACCTTGTTACATACAAATGAATAGTTTGTATTTGTAAATATTCTTTAACACGTGGTTTCTGTCTTTTTCTTTCCTCCTAGAGAAAAGCTGCTCTCCTCCATCCTGGACCTGTCACTGTGTTTGTTCCTCCTTCCTGTTCCTCTCAAACCCAGCCGGTTGAAGCAGACGGCCTCTTGTCCTGAGCCTGGTTCTGCTGGAGGTTTCTTCCTCATGAGGGAGTTTTTCCTTTCCACTGTCACCTCTGTGCTTGCTTAGGATGGGAGACGGTGATGAAGTGAAAACTCAAAGCAGTCTGCTCCTCAGATAAATAATGTTAACTGACTTTATATGTTTCTGTTCAGTGCCCTGAGATGACTCCTGTTGTGACTTGGTGCTAAATAAATAAACTGCATTGAACAAGAAGAATGTGTCCAGAGGACCTGACTCAACCTTGTACGATTTATCTACCTGGATTACTGAGCATGCATCAGTACTTTTCCAAAAATATATATTTTTAAATTTCTTCCACTTCATACAGTATGACAGGCTTTAAACTGTTGAAGCAATGAATTAAAATCAAAACAAAAACAGAGGAACATATCGAAGTGCTTTAGTGCTTATTCACTGGTACCATTAATAAACTCACAATAAAACCTCCAAAATGAAACACCAAATGTGTAAATGAGCAGAAAGTGATAACCAGCCCGTACCTGTGGGGTCCAGCAGGACGTTGGCTGCCCCCCAGCGGTGGTACAGGGCAGCCAGCTCGTGTGGGCTGTAGTTTTTCAGGAAGCTGAGGATATCTGTGCGCATCTCCGGCGCCTCTGCAGTCCGCTCCTGCTTCGCCTCTCTACGACCGTCCAAAGGTGCTGAAGTGGAGGAGGACGGGGAGGAAGAACTCAGCACCGAGCCTCCGTGGGTCTGGGCGGTGCCGCAGCTCTGCGCTGCAGATGAACTCCGGCTGACGGCGGCGGGCCTCAGAGCATTGGGCCGACTCTGGCTGTGGGAGCTGGAGGGGGGCTGATGAGGGGAGCCCTGGGCCCGGTAGTACTCTGATGAGAGGCTGTGTTTGTTGGACAGCATGAAGCCCAGACCCTCCTGAGGCATCAGGTACCGGTCGGACATCCTGGAAGCTGCGGAGGAGCTGGGGCTCGGTGCCGAGGAGCGAGAGAGGCTCCTGGCGTTCTTGTCCGTGGAGCCTGAAGCAGCCAGGGAGTTTCCTCGAGGACACACTTTGGGTCTGAAGCGATGGTTCTGATCTTCTGTGTGTTTGACGGAGCTGACCGGACGCACAGGGACTCTCCCAGCATGGCTACCTGATGTTGATGAGGAGCTCCTTGTGGAGGGAGTGGATGATGAAGATGTGGCTTGACCGCCTGGCCTGCTCTTCCTTGGTACCTCGCTGGAGCAGATCGGGGGCCGTGTTCGCTGGCTGCGCATCAGTGGAGGCAACGGCTGACACTCCCTTCCTTCCAGGACCGGTGGGGGTCCGGTGCGTCTCCTGGAAGACAACGAGCCATCTCTGGAGCCCTTGGAGTTGTTTTTAACGGCCCATTTAGGAGCCAGGTTGGAGCTGCTGCTGTTGATGCGGTGAGCCACGGTCTGGTGCATCCAGAGCACCTCGGGGTAGCGGGTGGTGTGCGAGCAGAAGGAGCACTTGTGACTAGGGAGGTTCTTCCTGTCCAAAGGTAGGGAGTTCATCGCCCTGACGCCCCCGGCCCTCACACACAGATCAACAGGAAGCGTGGTGGGATCACTGGGGGAGGAACAAGCTGAGAGGTAAGTGTCAGGAGAGTTGTTCAGACCCTGCATAAAAGCCTGCTTGAGTTTGGGGAAACCGCCGTCCGAGCTGGAAGTGAGGCCGGGAGCGGGGCTGGGTGTGTCTTTGGAGGCAGCCGGGTGTTGGACGTGAACATGAGCAGAATACACCTGAGAGTCCGAGGTGACGAACTCACACAGGCTGCAGACGTACGGCTTCTCATCTGCAGGAACAAGAAGAGCAAACAGGTCAGAGACGCTCGAGAAACATCCTGACTGAACTGACTCTGCTCGTCTGAGCCCCAGGTCGTTTCAACAGGATGCAGTGTCCGGAAACTACCACCAGGGGGCAGCACTGCACATTAATTACATTTATTTATGTATCTATTTATTTATTTATATCGAACAGACAATAAAAACTCAAAACAAGGAAAGAAAATAATAATAAAACAAACATTCATACCAATTAGCATGCAATTTTACACAATTTGTTTGAAAAGGAGCAGGTAGAAGATAAAGATCTTGTGATGTCCTGCCTCATACACATCAATATACAATCATTCAGTCTCCCCACACCAAATAACCCTTATAATCCTCCCACATTATGATGCTTAAACCACACATTGTCATCATTGAATGTACAATTATTTACACATTATTAATAAACAATATAATTTTTGGTCTTTGAGACGCCCATCCTATGAAACATATGTTGCAATGCGCTCATTTTTATACAATTTTTTAAGCTGGTTTATATTTGTACTTTGTTTGAGCTCATCATTTAAATCATTCATAGATCTACTCCACACACTCGTATACAAAAACTCTTTGGTTGTTCTGATCCACTGTTTTTTTATTTTCCTTCTCCTCTTAAATTATAACCCCCCCTCTCTGTCACAAAACATTTTGTGAATATTGTGTGGAAGTTGACAGTTTCTTACTTTGAACATAAATTGTATAGTTTTGAATTTTACAAGGTCCCAGAATTTCAGTGCATTTGATTAAAAAAAATAAATAATGATTTGTATGCTTCCAATATCTCACTTTATGTAATAGTCTGATAGATTTATTTAGTCTTGTGTACAGCGACTGTAAATTTGTTTTGTATGTAATGCCCCAAACTTCCACACAATAACCCACATATGGTACAATGAGAATATATAAAATAAACAGAGATTTGTAGTCCAGATTAAATCTTACTCTCCTCAAAACAGCAACACTTTTGCCTAGTTTAGATTTTACTTTGCAGATCTGTGGTTTCCAGTAACATTTATCATCTAATGATGCCCAGAAATTTGATTTCATGGACTCATTTCAAATCAACACTGTCGATAATTATTTCGATTGCATTGTTTTTGTGTTTAATTAGCTACTTCCAAATATCATGAATTTTGTTTTATCTAAATTTAGTGATAATTTATTATTTTTGAACCAAACGTTTTAGTTTTTCAATTCTGTTGTGACAGATTACCGTCTGGTTTTGTTATAAACATGAAGAAAGTTCATCCCAAATATATCCATCATGGCTTATAAAGCTTAAAAATCTACAATAAATTAAAACACTTCCATAAATAACAAGAACGCAATATAATGCTACTGTTTTGGTGATTTTTGTGTGTGTGAGATTTTTTTGTATTTAGAAGTACTATTAATAAATATTGAGCTGAATAACAGCAAATACTAAATTCAAATTAACTTTATGATGCACTTTTCAAACAAGTGAAACTCAAAAGAGCTGAAAAAAATCCAAACCCAACCTAAAAAATATTTATCTATAGCCACTTATTTATATTCAAAATACTAATAAAAGTTTAGTGAAAGTGAACATAAGGATCATAAGGAAATGGAACAAACTTATTTAAAGTCAATCTGAGCTTGTTTTGAAGCAGGAAGTGTGTCCTGACGAACACAAACAGGAAGCTGGGTCCACAGCAAGAGGCATGCTGGGAAACTAAAGGCCCCAGAATTATTAAATTACAATGACACACATTCCCAAAGAGATGAGCTCATGCAAACTGGTATATTATATTTGCTCTTTTATCAATGGTTCTAGTTGGGGTTTAGTTTGTGCACCTTGTCTCTAAATCCACCACAAGATGGCGGCCATGACCTGCAAACATTTGTCTGCTCTGGGATGATTTTTCTACACATACTAGAGCTGCACATATAGACACCATGCACATTGCAACACACAGAGACATCCTGTCAGTGGAGGTGACACTATAAATGACCAGTCGCTCGGTTGGCCCGGTGCTGAGGACTGAGTGACAGCTGATGTCACAAGAGACAGAAACATCCCACTCAAACCATTACATGTGTAAACAACAACGTTTGCACGTTTTAATTTATTCCAACCTCTTATATTCCTATGGTAACGACTGTCAGTACAGACAGCTCTCCTGACAATAAAACAGGTTGTTAAAGAACAAACAGTTCTTGTTTTATTATCACATGAACACTGGATGTACGTCCACCACTGACTTTCCAGTTCAAGATGGCCGCCACAGCTGGACATCAACATCATCAACCAGAGAAATGGCTAAAAGTCTTAATTTTACATATAATGAGGTAAAATGTGACGTGGTAGTAGTTGAGAGTTACATAGTATTTATCACAGAGAATAAAGTATTTAACTCGCGTTGAGTATTTATATGTAACTGTAATTAGGTACAGTTTTGACTATAGGCTGTGGAGAGATGCAGTTATGTCTCAACTTGTTCAAACTGTGAGCAGGACGATGTAAACATAAACGTAACAACATACTATGACATGAATTAGAGCATAAACCCACATTCTCACACAGACACTAGTCAAAACTGTACCTAATTACAGTTACATATAAATACTCAACGCG
>NC_056502.1:32418600-32430987 GCF_014905685.2 Nematolebias whitei | reverse complement strand
GAAAGACATCAGAGCCCCGCGGGGGGGTTGGGGGACGGCGGGAGGGGGGGGGGGGGGGGGGGGGGGTGTTCCTGAGACAGGAAGACCTGAAATAGCTCACAGCTCGATCCGGCCTGCAGAAATGCTGCTGCTGCTATTTTTGAACATCTGTAGCAACTGGGAAGAACGAGACAATCCCAACAAGCCTGTGCTCTCCACTGCCCTGACTCAAGGGCCTGTCTTTACAGATACACAGAGAATGAAACGAAATGGAGCCATAAAATGATGCGTTCCTCCAGTATTTGTATGCAGCGGCCTCTCACACCGATGTACGGTTGATATTTGTCCACATGGAGGCTCCAGTTTGCATATCATAAACCAGAGGAGCTTCTTCACAAAGCACCTTTCATGAACACATGTTTACTACAGAGTGGGAGGATTAAAATCCTGCAGAGGCTGTTCCTGCAGGAACAAAACACATTCTTTCATGCTGGGAAGTTGAGTCAGAACCAGGAAAGACAAACATTTGGCAGCAACAATGACATCTGTGAGCCAAAGTGTCACCAAAACAAAACTTAGTAGATAAAATAAAATACCACAGAAACTAATGTTTCTTAAAAATATTGATGACCAAATGATAGAAGTTATGTATCTACAGTAGTGCCTCGCTGCTTCACGGTTAGTTTTTCACAGACTCACTGGATCGCGGTTTTTCAAAGTAAGACTGGACGTGACACAATTTGCTGATTAATGGATGAGTGATGGATTGTTTATTTAAAATAAATAATTTAAAATGATTTAGCACCTGTTGCACCTGTGTGCAGCCCACAGGGGCAGGGGGAAGCTCCCTCCTGCTGCAGCAGCTTTGTGAAGGTTAACCCTTTGCTGTCCAGCTGCACTGATCCACTTTTGTAAAATCATCATAATCAAAAAATATAAAAGTGTGAAAAGTTAGTTGTAATTATTTTAGAACTTCTATGTTCAGCTGTTTCAGTGTAATTGATCAAGAAGTACATTTCTGCTCCGTGCTGCAGAGCTGCGTGAAGGGTTAACCCTCTGATGTCCTGCTGCACTTCTCTTCTCTACAATTTAAATTTAAATACTGTAACATTTTAAATAAACAATCCATGCTGTATGGATTGTTTATTTAAAATGTTACAGTATTTAAATTAAAATTGCTTATTTAAGGAGGGAGACTGAGAGGAACAGGTGATGAGTGAGTGTGACTACAGCCTGGCACATGCCATGACAAAATTTACTGAACTTCAATTCAATGCAAAAATACTTGATTAATCCCAAAGGGAAATTAAATGTTGTAGCTCATCATCCTGGTTTCAGTTTTTGTAGATGCTGATGGCAATGAGCAGGAAGGACCTCTTGAACTTGGACTAATGTATCCCTAATTGGCAGTTTTTCACTTATCGCTGGGGGGGGGGGGGTACAGAACCCCCATGATAAACGAGGGACTACTGTAGTTCGAACTAGTCTGAAATCCTTTTAAGATTCGTTTATCTTATTTATGTACATAAAGAAAGTAAAAGAAGTTCTTGACTAACCTGCAAGCTCTTCAGAGTTTGAGGTACCCATCTCAGAAGCCTGTTCTCCCGGGGTTGAGGCAGGTGGGGAGTCTCCATACCCTGGGGTGCTGGGTCGGCTGGGGGAACCCGACTCTGGATCGCTGGCAGGGCCCCATTGCTCATCCCTTGTGGTTCTCTCCTTGTCTCCAAAAGATGCCCTGCCCCCATCCTTCCTGTGGACCCGCTGATGGACCATCATTTGGTGGCGGCTGCGGAACATCTTACCACACTCAAAGCACTCATTGCCCTTAGTGGAGGAGGCTTGTGACTGGGACGATCGCCGTCTTTCTTGGCGACATGAAGGTCGATACTCTGAGTCGCTGAGGCTCTCTGGCGTCCTGTCGCTGGATGAAGTATGGCTGCTGCGTCTTCCCGAGTTGCGTTTTTCTTGACTTTGCAAGACATATTGGCTGCTCTCCTTCTCAAAAACCACAGCCGCTTCAGAAAGGGCTTCATCCACCATGTTTGCCCCTCCAAAGGCGGCCTTGTTAATAGGCTCCACTGGCTCCACAATCTTTCCTTTAGTGGCTAAATGCCAAGCCTGGTAGCTGCAAACTGGATCCAGCTCTGGAATTTTTTGACCAAGAACCTTTTTCTCACTGTCCTTCTCTTCATTTAGAGCCTTATCTTCAACACACTGGAGGTTGAAGTGTTCAAGGAAACGTCTCTTAGCAGCTGGTGAGTCCTCGTCATCACCGGGCCAGCACCTGATGGGAGATTTTTTGCCAGAGTTCTGACTGTGAACTTTATCATGAGCTCTCAGGCTCTCTTTGTTGTGAAAAATGTTCCCACATTTGGAGCACATTTGATAGACAGATGTAACAAAGGCAGTAAATGTTTCAGCATCCTGGGCTACATTATTGATGGTGACAGGAGGCTCGGCTGAATCGGTTTTTGAGCGAGACCTAGCTTTGGTGTTGTGTGTTTTCATGTGGGATTTTAGAAACCAAGCTTCACGGAACCTTCTTCCGCAAATTCGACAGCAGTGGTCAAGTATTCCAGCGTGCTTCTTCATGTGCGACTTCAAAAACCAGGCTTGGGCAAAGACCTGGCCACAGGTCTCACAGGGGAACGTCCCATCACCCTGGGGTTGCATGGTGTCGGATTCAGTAACCTCTTCTTCCTTTACAGTGAAGGTATCATCTTCTGTGTCTGCTGTTATGTGGACCTTCTCAATGTGGCTGAGAAGCTGGTCTTCCCGCTGGGCCTCATAGCCACACAGACGGCAACAGAAAGGCCGCTGGTTGGTGACAACTTTTTCTCTTTTCAAGTTCCTTGCAGGCAATTTCCTCCGGCTTTCCTCACCACTATCCCCACTGACCACCTTGTTGCAGGCAGAGCTGCTTTTAGTTGGACTTGTGCTTCCATTGAGACCTTCCGAAACTTTCGCTTCCTCTTCCTCTGCCCCACCTTCTTCGTCCTCATTGGAGTGATGACTAGACAGCGTCCCCAGTTTGTGACTGCGGATGTGAACCTTGAGGTTGCCCTTCTGAGAAGCCCTGTGGTCACAGTAGGGGCATTTGTAAGGGCGTGCACCCGTGTGGCGTCTCATATGCTGCGACAAGGAGCTAAGGAACGGGAAGCTGCGACCACAGATGTTGCAGGTGAAAGCTCCGGGGATTTTGTCGTCATCACCATCGATGTCGTTTCCGGGAATGGCTTTCTCTCCAATCAGCTTCTCCTTCGAATCTCCTGTCTTGGTCTCCATAACCTCCACGCTGTCTCTCGGATTCATGGTACGAATGAAATCAGCCTGTGCACCTGGTCATTCAGAAGCCTCAAAACACTAAACCTCCTGCTATCTGCAGATGTGCATCTAGGGATGTCCTTTGTGCTTTAGCTGGTCAGCTAAAATCTTTTAAATGTTCAATCATCTAGCTATCAACCTGCTAACATGGCAGCTGGTTTAGCAAAGTCCACTCACAGGACACCACGCTCTTTGGTGAGTTAAACCTAAAAAAAACTGCAGTTCATTTGATTTTAGGCAAACACTGGTCACGTGTAGGACAAACTAGTGGGACTGGACCTTTTTTCCAGAAAGACATGAGCACTCAGTGTCATCATCAATGAGGAGATTTTGGAGGCACTAAAGAAGCTGATCCACAACTCTTTTGCTTTTCATTCCATTCGCTTCATCCTCATTTTTTATGGCAGAACCTGCAAGGTGAAAAGGAGACAAAAGGAAAAGATATGTCTGTAAAATTTCAGAAATACTTTAGTTTTCAGACAGTTTGCTACTGGATCAAAATACACCATCCACAAACCTTTCAGATAATGTAATGATTTAAATAATCTTTAAATAGAAAGTAATTTAGGACCCATGGTAGGTGAGTATTGTTGGTTAACTGCATCTACTGCATAATGCTATTTATGAAACCATGATATTATAGTTTTATTGCTAAGGCAACAAGCGGTATGCCAGTGTCCCCTGTTGCTGATAAATGTTTTTCTGAAGTGTAACTGAACAAGGAATGCAAGTAAAACTTAGTTTTTCTTTTAGTCACAATATTCAAGTGGTTAGGAGCTGCACTGCGTATAAGTATAAAGGTACTATTCTTGCTTGTCCAGTGTGATGGATCCTAACAAGTAGAAGGAGCAATTTTATCCACAATCAAGCATAATGGCAGAGCAAGGGTAAGAAAAGATATATGGAATTGGCCATCTTGGATTTTGACTTGGGAACCCATGTTTCGACAGTCACCTTTCTTATGCATCAATGCAGCTACACACCAAAATGGAAGTCAGCACATTGTGTAATTTTCAGGTTTTCCAGCTCATAAGTGCTATTCCCACCTGCCTGAAGACCACCACCATCATCCCAGCTCATAAGAGCACTGCAGTGACTGGTCTGAATGACTACTGGCCAGTAGCCCTCACCTCGATAGTCGCTAAATGCTTTGAAAGACTGGTCATGGCCCACATCAAATCTAACATTGACATCAGCGAGGACCCTCACCAGTATGCATACCAAAATAATTGGTCAATAGAGGATGTCATATCCTCTGTGGTCCACACTGTTCTCACCCACCTGGAGCGGAAGGACTCCTACATCTGTATGCTCCTTGTGGACTTCACATCTGACTTCAACACCATGATCCCCCAGACCCTGATGGATGGACTACTCACACTAGGACTAAGCCCCTCGTATGTAGCTGGGTCCTGGATTTCTTAAACAACAGACCACAGTCTGTGAGGATCCACAACTTCTCCTCCTCCACCATACCCTCATCACTGGCTCCCCTCAGGGCTGTGTGTTGAGCCCCCTCCTGTTGACTCTGCTCACATACGACTATGCACCTACCCATCCAGGCTGTCATATTGTAAAGTTTGCAGATGATACAGCGGTGGTGGGATGCATCACAAACAGTGATGAGTCCAACTACAGGCAGGAGGTGGAACACCTGAAGAGCTGGTGCAGGAAGAACAACCATCACATCAATGTGAAGAAGACAAAGGAGATGGTTGTGGACTTCAGACAAAACAAACACACCTACCCCCCTACCCTCAAATATAGGAGGATCTGTGGTGGAAGTGGTCTCCAGCTACAAGTACTGGGGTGTACACTTGATTAACAACCTCAGCTGGGGCAAAAACACTACCAGCCTGATCAAAAAAGCTCATCAGAGACTCTACTTCCTCAGGCGGCTGAGACGAGCTGGTCTGGAAAGCTCAGTCCTCACCTCCTTCTACAGGTGTGCAGTGGAGAGCATCCTGTGTTCCAGCATCAATGTGTGGCATGGAGGCTGCACAGCTGCAGAAAGAAAAGCTTTGCAGAGAGTGGTGAAGGCTGCACAGAAGACATTGGAGTCAGCCTCCCCACCATCACCGACATCTATACCTCTAGATGCAGGAAGCGGGCCACCTGCATCATGAAGGACTCCGCTCACCCAGCACACACACGTTTTGCCCCGCTCCCCTCAGGAAGGAGGTAAAGGAGCATTAAGTGTAGAACCACTGGACTGAGGAACAGCTTCTATCCTGAAGCTGTTAGACTCATAAAACCCTAAACAGAAAAATCATTGTAAAGCCACTTTTAATTGGTGATATGTCACTTTATCCATGAGGGCGGCTGTAGCTGAGTGGTTAGAGCAGTTGTCCTCCAATGCAAGAGTTGGGGATTCAAATCCACCAGCAGTCACATGCTGAAGTGTCCCTGGGCAAGACACTGAACCCCTCATTGCCTCTGATGTGTCCCATCAGTGTATGAATGTGAGCTAAAGCTCTGATTAGTCTCTTTAGAATGATTTGTTCAATTAGCTTTGTAGAGATCTAGTAGAGTGCAGTATGAATGGGTAAATGAGGACACAGATTGTGTTGTAAAGAGCTTTGAGTATCTGGATAAGATAGAAAGGCGCTATATAAGTACAGTCCATTTACCATGCTGCTGAATACCCATCAACTCACTACAGACTCATGTTCAGGCTGCTGTTTAATATACCGTATTATTTTACATTATTAGTGTTTAGCGTATATCTTATATCCTTGTATACTGTTTTTTTATTTTATTTTAATTTTATTTTTTACTATATTTGGCTGTAACTGGGACCTTGAGTACACAATTTTGTTCTACCTCATGTACCACATGTGATGCGAATGACAATAAAGAACCTTGAACAAGGTTTACATGTATACATATATGGTGGGAGCCATCTTGGATTTTGACTTGTTAACCCAATTTTTTAAAGGAACATTTCTTGCATCTAGATGTAACCACACATCAAAAAAGAAATTAGTATCTCACTTATTTTTCAAGTTAACAGGCTCACAACATGGATGGACATTTATGACATTTATGGCGGCAGCCATCTTTGATTTTGACCTGGCAACTCAATTTTCAAAAGGAATCTCTCTTACACCTAGATGTAGCTACACACAAAAATAGAAATCAGTATCACATTTATTATTCAAGTTATCATACAACATGCATGGATGGACGGCCTGAGAGTATTTCCAATTCCCCCTCGTCGCTCTGCGATGTGGGACAAAAAAATGCTGGTTTATCAGCTGCTGCAAAGAACCTGGTAAGATAAATCAAAAATCAGTATTTTTGATTTCCCTGTGTTACTTATTTACTGTAGAACACACAGGTGAAGCACTCAACCATAAACTGATAAGATGCCTTGAGTTAAGATGGTTTATTATCAAGTTCTGTGCTCTTCATACGTGAGTGTTTGCACTGTGGTTGTGCCTGAGCAGTGCACGACAAGGGGGGCCGCAGCGGCTGAGTCGACACTTTACACAATCAGGGTGGTAGCTGAGGGGGAGGGGGTTGGGGTGGGCAGTCGTGTTCACATCAGCAAGATCAGCACTGCCACTCACCCCCTCCACACTAGCCTCACGCACCCACCTCGGCTGACGCTATCACATGACAAGGATCTTGGGTACACAACAGGAAGTGTCTCTTCAGACGGTTTAAACTGGAGCCGAACTGGGTCGAGGAGCGAGTCAAACAGAAAGAGGAGCACAGATCATCTTTATTATGCTCACCAGCAGCAGCTGTGTTTGTACACGGTGCTCAGTGGGCTCAGTTCAACCTTCTTTACGAGGACGGATTCATGGATCAAAACAACGAACGCATTTCACATGAAAGAATATAAAACTGACAGATAAATTCCCATCACAAAACCTGTGAAACATAAGGAGAAATTTCCTCGGGAAGCCTGCCGGAGTGCGTCGACTGCATGAAATGTGACTGACAACATTATTACAGGCCATTACATAAAACGTCAGAGCCCATAAGCTGACTTACTGCCAGGCTCTAATTACGAGGGGATAATTGATCATAATCATGGGAGGGTAAGGTGGTGGAGGAGGGAAGGGAGAACAAGAACAATCGTTTGTCTTAAATTCTCACACAGGAAATGACTACCCAGCAGCAGAGCCCCTTATCTTTGCAGAACGATGCAGGCTTTTAAAAAGAGCCACGGTGGTTCTGCTGCAGGGCTGAGCTCGGGCTGAACCAGAACTCTAACCACGAGAGCCGCTGAGGCACTTTAAGATTGTAAAGTCTCTGTGCTGTTCAGTCCAACCATTTATTTTGGTCCAAATTTTAAATGTTTTATGATTTTATTCCCATTATCAGCCTTTTATAATGACCTCGACTGGATTAACCTTCGTGACTCTCAAGGGTTTATAATTTGTGCTAAATCTCTGGATGGATGGAAACTTTTAAACAAAATAAAAACTAGAAAGCCCCCCAAACACACATATGTATATTTATAGCTGTGGCTATCGTGAGTTTTGACGCACCAACCCAATTTGCGATTGTGACCTTTCTTACACCTAGACGCAGCCACATACCAAAATGAAAGTCAACATATTGCAAGGTGTACATGTATACATGCTGGTGCTGGTCATAAAATTAGAATATCATGAAAAAATTGATTTATTTCAGTAATTCAATTCAAAATGTGAAACTTGTATATTATATTTATTCATTACACACAGACTGATATATTTCAAATGTTTATTCTTTTAATGTTGATGATTATAACTGACAACTAATAAAACCCTCAAATTCAGTATCTCAGAAAATTAGAATATTGCGAAAAGGTTCAATACTGAAAACACCTGGTGCCACAATCTATTCAGCTAATTAACTCAAAATGCCTGCAAAAGCCTTTAAATGGTCTCTCATGGTCTAGTTCTGCAGGATATACAATCATGGGGAAGACTGCTGACTTGACAGTTGTCCAAAAGACGACCATTGACACCTTGCACAAGGAGGGCAAGACACAAAAGGCCATTGCTTAAGAGACTGGCTGTTCACAGAGCTCTGTGTCTAAGTACATTAATAGAGAGGTGAAGGGAAGGAAACGATGTGGTAGTAACAAGTGTACAAGCAATAGGGATAACCACACCCTGGTGAGGATGGTGAAACAAAACCCATTCAAAATGTGGGGGAGATTCACAAAGAGTGGACTGCAGCTGGAGTCAGTGCTTCAAGAACCACCACGCACAAACATATGCAAGACATGGGTTTCTGCTGTCACATTCCTTGTGTCAAGCCACTTTTGAACAAGAGAAATGGCGTCAGAAGCGTTTTGCCTAGAACTGCTGCTGATTGGTCCAAAGTTATGTTCCATCCATCCATCTTTTACCCACTTCTTCCATTTTGGGTCACGGGGGTCGCTGGTGCCCATGTTCGGCAATCACTGTGCAAGGGGAGGGGTACACCCTGGACAGGTTGTGAGTCCATCACAGGGCCACATAGAGACAAACGAGACAACCATTCACTCTCTCACTCACACCTAGGGACAATTTAGAGTTACCAATCAGCCTAACATGCATGTTTTTGGTCTGTGGGAGGAAACCGGAGTACCTGGAGAAAACCCACGCATGCACGGAGAGAACATGCAAACTCCACCCAGAAAGGCCCCCGGACCGGGATTTGAACCGGGAAACTGCTCGCTGAGAGGCAGCAGCTCTACCAGTTGCGCCACTGTGCTCCAAAGTTATGTTCACTGATGAAAGTAAATTCTGCATTTCCTTTGGAAATCCAGGTCCCAGAGTCTGGAGGAAGAGAGGAGAGGCACAGAATCCACGTTGCTTGAGGCCCAGTATCAAGTTTTCACAGTCAGTGATGGTTTGGGGTGCCATGTCATCTGCTGGTGTTGGTCCACTGTATTTTCTGAGGTCCAAGGTCAACACAGCCATCTACCAGGAAGTTTTCGAGCACTTCATGCTTCCTGCTGCTGACGAACTTTATGGAGATGCAGATTTCATTTTCCAACAGAACTTGGCACCTGCACACAGCGCCAAAGCTACCAGTACCTGGTTTAAGGACCATGGTATCCCTGTTCTTAATTGGCCAGCAAACTCGCCTGAACTAGGCCCCATGGAAAATCTATCTGGTATTGTGAAGAGGAAAATGTGATACACCAAACCTAACAATTCAGAAGAGCTGAAGGTCACTATCAGAGCAACCTGGGCTCCATAACACCTGAGCAGTGCCACAGACCGATCGACTCCATGCCATTGCTGCAGTAATCCAGGCAAAAGGAGCCCCAACTAAGTACTGATGCTGTACATGTTCATACTTTCAGTTGGCCAACATTTCTAAAAATCCTTCTTTTTAATTGGTCTTAAGTAATATTCTCATTTTCTGAGATAATGAATTTGGAGTTTTCATTAGTTGTCAGTTATAATCATCAACATTAAAAGAAATAAACATTTAAAATACATCAGTTTGTGTGTAATGAATGAATATAATATTGAAGTTTTACTTTTTGAATGGAATTACTGAAATAAATAAACTTTTTCACGATATTCTAATTTTATAACCAGCACCTGTATGTGTCAGCAGCCATCTTGAATTTTGAAGTCACAACCCAAATTTCAAAAAGAAGCTTTCTTATGCCTGGATGTAGACACACTAAACTGGACGGAGTGTGTGTGTGTGTGTGTGTGTGTGTGTGAGGGGGGGGGGGGGGGGACTTCTATGTCCCCTCTTCACTCAGCGATGAGGTAAATAAAATTATAGTCCCTATCACCCAACAGGCAATAAAGTCTTCAGCTGAATAATGTTGAGGTCAACCCAATTTAAGCTGGCCGTCACAGCTGACTGACCTTAGAAAACATAAAGATGGCTACAGCTCAGTCAGTTTTACAGAAACTGAGCTGAATCTTGGTGTCCAACATGCCGTAACACCATTGTTTCTCAGCAGAAGATGATCTCAGATTGAAACTGTGGGTGATATGCATCCCTTGTAGAACTGGTGGGTTTTTAAGTTTTAATCTGGGCTCCGTGTAATTCAGATGGAGATGTAAATAATCAGTTCTAGAGAACTGTGTTTATGTTGGGCCCAGGTGCTGAGGAACACCAAACCAACCCAGTTCCATCTGATCTCATCCCAACGTTCTTTATTAACTTGACATCTTTCCTTGTGGTTCTACGGCTAAGAACTGGGGATAATGATCTTATTTCATGATAAACAGCCACCAGTGGTCAGGAGGGCAGGGAGGGGCTGAGACGGTCCAACAGTAAGCCTGCCGTCCACCAGACAGTTACATGTGCAAATTGAAACGTAATCAGATTAACGAGCAGAAGGGAAACAATGCAGGCTCCTGAAACATGGAGAATTAAAAAACAAGAGGAAAAAAAAGATAAATGTGGTTTAGGAGGGAGAAACTGTCCCAGAGAGATGAGCGAGATCATACAAGTAATTTAAAAAAAGACAGAGGTTGTAAAACCGATCCACCTGAACGTTGTTGACATCTTGCAGCTAATTAACGCCCAGAGGGGACAAATTAAGACAGCGAGCTGAAGCTGGTCTTTATCTCCAGCTGTCCAGCATAACAATGTTTTCATCTGTGTGTTGGCAAAATATGCTGAAATGCTGGACGGAGTTTAACGAAACTCCCAGAAAACAATTATTGGATGAACGTCTACAACAGATAAAATTTTACAGCCAACTCAATTCAAGATGGCTGCCACAGCTAGTCATTTTGAGCACACACTCAAAAAGACCTTTAACCACGACAGTTGAGCTAAAACTTGGTGCGGCAGTAGCTGAAACTCGTCTTCAGTTAATACTCCGAGGGCTAACCCATGGCCTGATATCTGTGACATCAACGATTGGTGTCAAACACATTCAAGATGGCTGCCACAGCTAAATGTGGCTACAGTACAGTCACATCTACAAACACTGAGCATAGTTTCGATGTGGTATTAGCTGAGATTCATTCAGAACACAAACATTGAGCACAACAAATCGAAGTTGTGACAATTTAACGTGGGAATACGCGTTCATTTT
This sequence comes from Nematolebias whitei, assembly GCF_014905685.2. Classification (NCBI taxonomy): domain Eukaryota; kingdom Metazoa; phylum Chordata; class Actinopteri; order Cyprinodontiformes; family Rivulidae; genus Nematolebias; species Nematolebias whitei. The sequence continues at coordinate 32,419,676 of NC_056502.1, read as the reverse complement.
TTCCAGATTTGACCAAAACGTTTCCAAGATGATCTCAGTTTTCCAGAAATGTTTGGTCCTTTCATCTGTTTCTACGTTCTTGTTTCTCTGAGCTTGTAGGAAGTGATAGACGGACCTGTCCGGCCTCAGTCCTGAACCTCTTCTGTCTTCCATACCGAACAATTAGTGGGTGGAGAATGGGCCGAGAGCAGGAAATACACTCTTCTATTCCCATCACTGAACAACGTCCACAGAGTACTGCAGCTATTTCTGTTCGGGAGACTCGTGAGGTGCACATCTGGAGAACCATGAGGTGCTGCACATCTGGAGTGAATCTTCCAACGGTGGCATTAAATTAGGCTATAGGCCAAATTTGAGCTTCCTTGACAAACAAATGCAGAGATTTCCTTAACTAAGCTCTGTACTTGGGACTGAAGGCACCTTCATTATCTCAGGCAGCCCCACCACCCCTACCACCCCCGCACCTTCTCACAGCTAACCCCTGCAGATCGTCCTCACAGGGATGGGATCAGTTTCCCTCCCACGCTTCAGCACCGAAAAATGAGCTTTTCAGGGGTTAGAGGAAATAAAGTCTTAAATAATACACACAGAGTGCAAATAAAGAGTAGACCTTCTGTAGGAATGGTCACACAACCTACACACATGCATGGGTGTATGTGTGTGTGTGTGGGGGGGGGGGGGGGGGGGGCTGAGACATGAAGACGTAAAAACAGAGGGGGCTTTTAATGTTTTCCACACACATCTTTTGAAAAGTCTATCAACGCACTGTGAGCTTTTTACAGTTTCATACAGGCAGCATTGAAACGGCCCATACAAAGAGGGGTACACACACACACACACACACACACACACACAGTGTGCATAGGCAGTGTATTCTCAGACCAATCAATAATCCATTATGAACAAACTGCTCTTCACCTCCCGCCCCGCTCTAAACCAGCAGACAAAGAGGTCTGCTGTACACTCTGCACTGGAGAGAGAGGCACAGCTGGAAACACACACACACACACACACACACAGTTTGTAACAACACACACACACACACACACAGTTTGTAACAACACACACACACACAC
>NC_056502.1:32391938-32418590 GCF_014905685.2 Nematolebias whitei | reverse complement strand
ACACACACACACACACACACAGTTTGTAACAACACACACACACACACGCACACACACACAGTTTGTAACAACACACACTGAAAAGACAAAAAAACTAATCATTTTACAAACTTTGGCCTAAAGAATAAGCTTCAGTGTTGAAGACTTTCGTCTCAGAAACGGCGTCTGATCAAAACTAGAGGGAGAACTTCAGAAGATTTAATAAATAAAAACAAATTTAGGTTCAAATAAAGTTTGTGGAGTCTTTGCATCTTGTGCCAGTCGATACACGTACTGGAACTGTACACAGTCCTCATGACGGTCGGCCATTATGACAGATGACATTACTGTATGGGCATGTTCAAACTTTTTCATGAAATGTGATTTAAAAGGAACAGTTCCAATATTTTAAAGTGGAGTTCAGTGTAACGGTTATGAACAAATATTATTGTAGCTCGTAGAACATGTTTAATTTTGACCAGACTGACGAGCTAAAGACTAGTCAGAGTGGGGAAGAAACTGGATTGTTGTTTTCTTAAAACAAACATTTCACAGCTTTTCACGTGATGCCATTTTATTAACTTTAATAGTGTTGTCAGTTTTTTTATGAACTGGTTATTTAAGCAGAAATGTTAGAAAAACATTTCCAACTCAAGGCCCAGGGGCCAAATATGGCCCTTATTAACATCTTATCTGGCCCCCCAAGAATTTTGAAAAGTAATATATTTTTATTGCTTCTCATTTCTCCTCAAAACTGAACATTCTTTACTTAGTGCCGACTTCTCGTGACAGCTCGCCAACTTTGAATTAAAAAAGTGTTTGAATTTTTCAGTAATCTTTGATTTTGATCTGGACAGAGAACGTCACAAGAGACCCGATGAAACTCTGGTTGAGGAACCTGGGTTTGACAGACCTACAGGCTGCACAGGAAGTGCTACAGCTAGCTGCTAAAGCTATTTTTGATTAAAAAAAAAAACAAGTATCTATCTAAATTACCATCAATTGATGAACTAAAAGTTAAACTAAAGATTTTTACAATGTTGAACTGGAACAGTAAAAAATGTATAAAATTGTAGCTGCTTTAGAATTTGTTCTGAGTTTTTAGATTACAATAGTCCCTCGCTAATTCGCGGTTCGACTTTCGCCGACAAATTATAAAATTATATTGCGATTTGTCAACGCATATTAACTTTTTTTTGTACAGGACACATGACTGTCAACTTTAATATAACTTATGTGATTGGGACAGTACGGGATACTGTACAGTAAAAAGTTAACAAAAAATTAAATACTTCGGACAGGCGCCGCCATTTTGTAGTTTTCTCTTAATAAGCCTACACTGCATTCCCACTCAAAATGACTACATTTCCCAGAAACAGTGCCCTGCCCAGATGCCCCATTTCCCACTGCTGAATTACTACAAGGAAAGTTTTGATCTGATGGTAAAATGTTTGGCACGTATTACACTGACTTCAGTGCCGAGTGGATGAAGAGATGCACGGAATCCACCGAACCGGAACAGAACCAGACCTCCAGACCCATCGTGAATCTTGAGAGCTGGTAGCTGGCCCACGAGGACTTCCGAGCAGAGACACACGCTGTGGGTCCAGCACTACATCTGGAGCTCACCGGGACTTTTATCATCTCTCGGGTAGGACTGGAACTGAGCCGCCGCTGTTCTACAGAGCTGGTAAGTAAAATTTAGCAGCTACATTTAAAGTAGAGTAGTCCTTCATTTATCACAGGGGATCCGTACCCTGAAGCCCCGCGATAAGTCAAAAAACGCAAAGTAGGAATAGTAGTACAAGTAGTAAGTAGTGGTTTATTTTAGTATACACACACACACACACACACACACACACACACACACACACACATGTATATATATATATATATATATATATATATATATATAAGGCATTTTAAACCCTTCCCCCACTCTTGCAATATTCTAAACAATGTTTCTAAACTCGCTCTAAACACTCTAAAAATGCACAGCATGGCATGATTTCAGCTAGGGGTGGGTGATATGGCTCAAATATAATATTGTGATATTTCAGAGCATTCTGATGATAACGATAAATTTTGTGATATAACAAAAAAAAAAGACAGAAATCATAGTTATTCATTTGACAAAGTTAACTTTTTGCTTTGCAGTAATATATAAAAACTTTTTTATTTAAAAACAAGGGTTAATTTTATTGTAATTACTTTATTTAGTAAAGTATTCAGTCTCCAAGTATAAACATTAAAAAAATAAAAATGATCCTTCTGTTATTTAGATTGAAAAAGCCTGCACAAAATATAGATCAACAAAAACCACCACAAAAACTAAAGTGCAGTTCCCAAATAAACTAAATAAATTAAAGCTTAAAATCTGTTGAGCAAAAATGTAACGTACAATAAAAAACATGTTGCCTTTAAATGAGCTATAACTTCCAAAACTTGTGACAAATGCTGAAAACAAATGAAATGCTGCCTGAAAGGGTTATTGATCAGAACAGCCATCATCATTTTCCTGATCCTCAGGAAAGCAGCTGTCTCCAGGTTTGAGCTGCACAGTTCCCAGCCACTGTTAGTGCACAGTCAGGCTCAGGTCAGGCTCTGCAGTCAGACTTGACCATAAATCGGTGCTTGATGCATTCACTGTTTCCCCTACCATTATACAAGCGGGGTGCCCCACAGCGTCAACAGAACCGAGCGCACAGTCTACCGAACCGAACTGCGTGCACCCCCACCCGTCTGCACTGATGTAACTCCAAGTTAGCAGCTCACTAGCTAAAAAGCTAAAAGCAACTTCTTCCCTCACGCTGAACCCTCACTCTGACTGGCTCAAAAACTGTTGGGACAAACAGCGCATGTGTCTGTGTCCCTCACACTCTAAAGCAGTGTTCAGCTCAGATGTCTCCGTTCATGCCTTCACCTTTATAACTTGAATATCGCAGCGTAATCCGCTGTGTGGTGGGATGACGTATTCACGTCATGAAATTAGCATATCATGATATAATTTATTTTCCCGGGCAAGGTTTTTTTCCAGTATTATTGTGAACGATATGACATGGCCCAGCCCTAATTTCAGCTCTCTGCCGTCTGCCAGCGCTCTCGGCCACGCCAACTTCTCCACTGCAGATCAGAGATCTACAGAGGAAGAAAGAGGAGGAGCTGCAGGAGGAAGTTTCTCCTGCAGCGTAGGCTGCACGAAGGTGCAGCAGGTGCTAAATAATTTAAAATAATTTATTTTAAATAAAAATTCCATGCCGATCGTGCGGCTCATCCATCAATCAGTCAATTGTGTGTCATGTCCAATTTATTTTTGAAAAACCTTGATAGAGCAAGTCCACAAAAGTCAAACCACAAAGTAGTGAGGGATTACTGTACAGTACATATGTTGTTAAAATGACGTTGGTTTAAGAGTTTAGAGCATTGCAAGAGTATGGGAAGGGTTTTTAAAGTCTTAAAATATATTTACTGTAAATACTACAATAAATATAATGTTGCTACTTAGTGGATTTTCACTTATTGCTGGGGGTGGGGGGGTTGGAACCTAACACAATAAACAAGGGACTACTGTCTATACATTTCTAGCATTCAACACATGAGCATGTTTTTATTTGTTTATTTAGGTGTGTGTTTAAGTATGTCTGTCAGAGGCCAACATGGTTGCATTGTGTGTTTAAGCCAGTTTCAGCCTGAGTTTGCATCTTACAACCTTCCTCTGACACTAAAATGACCAAAGTATGGTTACTGGCAGACTTCTGACAGGCGGGGCTAAAACATGACTCCTTTCTGGCCTGTTCTGATTGATTCACTGGTGCACTCTGGTGTCTGTCTCTGCTGTAGGAAGAAAGAGGAAACAAAGCTCAGAGGACAGACAGCAGTATCTGGCCTTGCTGTTTGGTTTTGTTTTCCAAGCAGCACAATGACGGGCACCACACCTACGAGGAAATCAGCCCTAATTTGCCTGTGCTCTGTAGCATCATCCCAGTTTGAATCCTAAAACCTACTCAATTCAGACCCATTTAGGTCTAATAATGAAGCAGCTGAATTATAAGAAAGTTTTCCATTTACTCCTTGCTCCATCTGAGCAGGTCATTCTCATAAGCAGCAGGGGTGGTTGTGGTGTGTGTGTGTGTGTGTGGGGGGGGGGGGGGGCTTTGCAGCATTGTTGGGGTCTCTTTCCCATCCTATCCCTGGTTTCATCCCTGCCTGCCCCCATCCCCTAAAACCCAGTCAGAACAATAGAGGGAGTCCACCCTGTCTGTCTACTTGCGCTACATCCCCCCCACTCGATAAATAGTCTGAGAGGGGATCCTGCCTGCCTGCCTCCTCTGTTTGTGTGAGAAGAGCTTTGGGTGGAAAAGAGTCCACTGGGTCTTTGCTTCTATAAGAGTGTGTGTGCAGAAAGAAGCAGGTGTTTTGAGACACTGCCATGATACATGCTGGAGGGATTACTGGAGAAACGAATCGTTCTCGGCCCTAATAAGTGCAAAACACACCAAAACTAGATTAGAGTTAACGTTGAGGAGCTGACATGATCTGATGTGATAAATCTTCTGAAGAATATTTGGACATCTTTAACTTTCCAGGAACAGAAAGTGAATAAATGGCACCACCGCAGAAGCCTTGTTGGATTTAAATAAATTTTCATTTGATTTCAGTTTTCATTTGTCATTTCTTACTAATAATCAGATCAAGGTGGTATCATTTAGCTTCATTTAAAGCCAGCTAGCATTTTCTCCTCTCAGGAGGTCGACCGTCTTTAGCTTCCTCAGGGATTGACCATGGGTTGTGTTTGTGTGTGTGCGTGCGTGCACTTCCCTCCCCCTTCCTTCTTCAATTCTGCCAGTTTTTTGTTTTTTTTTCATGCAGCTCGTTAACCTCTGGGTGCTCCTGCTCAAAAAGCTCACTGCACAACTTCCCCAACACGATCCCCCCTCCAACGACACACAACCCACTCCTGAGCCACACCAGCATTCTTACCACACAAATTTGTGCCCCGGTTGAAAAAAAAAAAAAATTAGTGGAGGGTTCCATAACAGTGAACAGGTTCACGTGAGTGAAAACTGCTACACCAAAGGTCTTCAACCTGTGGCTCTACATGCAGCTCTTTGGTCCCTCTGCAGAGGCTCTTTGTGACTTTGAGCAAGCGTAACATGAAAAGTTATGTTTTTCTGCAGAAAAATGCATTTTTTGACTGCCTTTAAGGTAAGAAAAGCAGAAAGTGTCCTTTTGAAAATGAATTGAAGATTACAAGTCATTAAAATAAAGTTCTGCAAAATATGACAAAATATGGCCAGTCAGCATGTTAATTAGGGATGCAAGATATTGGATTTTTGGCCGATAGCCGATATGTTAAAACTTATCTGGTAGATAACCGATACCAGTACTGCTATTTTTTCCCACTAGACCTACTAACAGAGACTTACATAGCTTAGACCTACTAACAGAGACTACATAGCTTAGACCTACTTACAGAGACTACATAGCTTTCTCTGCTGAGGAATTAAATACCACAGTATATTATTCTGCATGGTCTTTGTCAATTTGGCCTACTACCAAATGCAGATGATAAAACGGGGGCTGAAAATGATGTAACACTTCAACTTGGATTATGTTTAATGTCAAATTTATTCATGACATTTACTCTATCACAATGAAAACACTCGAACAGTGCAAATTTGTGAATTTTCACAATTCTAAACTCAACGGTGTGCGTGACATCTTAACGTTGCGCTGGCGCTGCAGGCATCCTTGGCATACAGAAACAGATATATAAACAGCGCCTTTTATATCGGTGAGTTATTTTGATGGAATGGCCGATGTCCGGTATTTAACTTCATCGCTAATATCGGCCAATACCGATTCCATGCCGATAACATTGTGCATCCCTAGTGTTAATGGCAATAAACGTACAAAGTTCAACTTCTACTTGACCATTTCATTACATGAAAATGGTCTTCTGTCCTAACACATACAAATACCAATAAAAGTAAGAAATATATGAATACATTTGGGATTTCTTTATTTACAGTGGTCACCGCCCCACTAGTCAAAAGAGGCCGCCCAGCAAACTGGAAGTGGCCTACGGACCACCAGATGGAGATCACCGTTCTAAACACACTTGATTTATTGAATGTTCAGGCAGATTTAGCTCTTTTTGGAAGTCAGAGATTGTCAACATTGTATGTTCCCATACAACGATGAAATTAGTTCTCTGCATTTAACCCATCACATGTGAGGCACACCCAGGTGGAGCAGTGTGCAGCTAAGTGCCCGGGGAGAAATTTTGATTATAAACATAGCAGATCTCTGTCCTAAACTGAAGTTTCACCAAACTTTAACCTCGTCCTTAATTTAACCACAAACCCTGAATGAAAATCCTAAACTTCTGCACTGTTTGTCAGGTCGATCTGGGTCGTCTGTCCTCCTTCTGTGGACGGACACGGTAAATTTGACAGATTTCACTAAAAGGAAACATAATTTTACAGAGTGGAAGTTAATGGAGGCAAAACCGAAGAAGAAACCAGCCAAAAGGAGCTCAACCAAACAGCCAGTTGTTGCAGCAGTGTTTGATCTCAACTGAAACTCCTCTCGTTTCAGCAGCACTCTTCACTCTTCCTCCTCCTCTTCCTCTGTGCTCCCCCTTGCCTCTCTGTAGCCCTGCTAAGCCCAAAGAGCTAAACTTAAATCAGTCTTTCTGAAGTGTAATTAGACCGATGACCTCAGCGTTGGCCACCGGTCTCTCAAACTGTCACACTTTCTGGTGTGGGGCTTTTATTTTGTTGCTTACTGAGGAAAGATGGCAAAGCTGTGAGGAGTGTTAACAAAGCTGTGCATGTTGCACAGCCAAGTCACATTCAACCCCCCCCCAATAAAGACTGTATAACACTATAAAAAATCTGACAGAACATGGACAGACATTGAAGGGTCTTGGTGCCGTCTTCAGGCATGCACTAGGAGCACAGTGGGCTCCTCGTGGGTCTACAATGATTTGTATCGTGCACTATACTTCATGGTGGATCCTGGGTGGAGGGTGGTGGTGTGTCCATGATATGGGGAACCTCCTAGACCAGTTGAAGCAAGGTTGAGCTCATTCACTTCATTTTAAGCTACAACCATCACAATCTCATGGAAACAAGACCAGATAAAAAAAGCATGATTTTATCATCTGTGTAGGCCAAGGGTCCGTAATCTTTAGATTTAAAAGAGCCATTTCAACCATCTTCCCTACCAAATAAAACCACATAATCTACTTGGCTTGAAAAACTATAAACAAATATAACATTTTGCATTATATACAATTTATAATGAATAAATGTTCAAAACCTAGCTTTGCATTTGTTAACAAACTATGACCTCAACAACTTGTCACTGATTTTTAGAAACATTTTAGTACGACCCAAGTCATATTCAGCTATTCTGGTACTAAGATGATCGGCAAATGAATAACATGAACTGATACAGTGACTAACCTTTGTAAAATAAATAAATGAACTAATAACTGAGTTGTCAAGCAGCCACAACTACTTTTATTAGTGTCATTTATTGCAGAAACTTGATGCACACATTCTAAAATATTTTGACAGGTAATCAGTTAAAGTGATGTTTCTTGTGGATGTTTAAATAAATATAACTCCAGCTCATGTTGTTTTAGTCAAAGTCATAATGAGCTGCTTCAGAGGATTTGACGAGCCACATGTGGTCCTCGAGCCGCAGGTTGAAGACCCCAGGTGCAGGCCAACCATCACTGTGTGAACACACTCATGTCCAAAGCCCATTAGCCCCAGAGCGTTCCAATGGAACTGGCCTTCCAGTCCAACAGGTGGCAATAATGTGCTGGTTTGTCAAATGTCAATTCAAAAGGCAAGAAGAAAAAATGAGTTTGAGTGATTTCTCACCAGGAATTAGACAGTTTTGTGTCCCCATTGCCCCCGAGTGATAAATTATCCAAATGTTGACAGCAATAAGTCTCCCCAGACATTGTTTATCGTTTAAAATGATCTGTGTGGTTCCAACAAGTTCAGTCAGGTCCTCTGGACAGTTTCTTTTTTTGTTGAGATGTTTCTTCCTTCATCCAAAGGACTTCATCAGTCCGATGAGCCACAACAAACTGCATCCCACAAGCAGTTCACTCACATTGTGGACCAACCAGTTTGCTGGTGATAAGATGGTTTCTGGGGTCCGCCCTCTCCCCCGTCGACTCCTCTGAGGCAGCCATAGCCAAAGTGGTTCAAAACATCAAAGTTCATGTTCAATAATCCAGGTACAAAAAAACTACCAAAAAAAAAAAACAAATTCTGGTCATCTGGAAATATCCTGATGCAGGAATTTTTTGCTTTGTTTTTTGTTTTTTTGAATGTCCAGAGGACCAGATTGAACTTTTTTGGATTGGTCATCTGGAAGTTTCTTTTTTTGTTGAGACATTTCGTCCTTCATCCAAACGTACAAATGAGAAATTTCAATAAAAAAATAAAATAAAAAAAACATCCAGATGACCAGACTGAACTTTGTTAGATTTGTACCTGGATTATTGAGCATGAACTTTGATGTCTGTGTGGTTGCTTTTCTTCGGTTTTTGGTTTGACTCACGATGGTTTTTTTATCCACTGCATCTTTGGCACCACCATTTTATAATAATAATAATAATAATAATAATAATAATAATAATAATAATAATAATAATAATAATAATTATTATTATTATTATTATTATTATTATTATTATTATTATAAGTGCTATATGTTGTCATCATTGTATATTCCCATACAATGGCAAAATTACTATAGTTCTCTGCATTTAACCCATCACAAGTAAGGTACACCCAGGTGGAGCAGTGGGCTATGTAGGCGCCTGGGGAGCAATTAGGGATTAGATGTCTTGCTCAGAGACACCATGACATGTGGGAATGGGGATCGAACCTGGGACTTTCAAGTCCTAAATTGGATGCCCTACCTCTACCCCATCTCGGCCCTGTTTAGATGGAAACGGTGAACTGTAGTGAAGACGGGCATACAGAGCGTAGGGAAAGAAATTATTTGGTGAACAGTAATAGCTTAATAGTGTCTTGATTGCCTTCAACAGAAGTAAATTCTCAATTTTTGAATCCAGTCATGATCTGGCATGTCTCAAAGGTAGTCAAGGCTGTATGGGATTTTCCAAGCTGAAGGAGGTTGAAGGAAATGAAGCAGTCATTTGGTTTAGTCATGAAACCAAGTCAAGTCAAATGTATTTGTATAGCGTGAATATGCTTCAACTTTAACATGTTTTTCATGTAACTTCACACAAAACAATGATATGAAAACTCATCAACCATCAAGGCAAAACACACAAGAGTACCGCAGATGACACATTTTACGCCCGTCGACAAACTATTATACAGCAATCTATAGCAATAGCCTGGACAAGCAAAGACCTTGTATAACTATGACCTTGATTTGTGACCTTGACTTAAGAGCAGAAGGATGGAAAAGATTACATAACACCTTGTCTAGTGGTGTTTCAAATAGGGGTGCACCGATTTCAATTTTCAGGCCGATCACCGATCACCGATTTTTTGAAAGTCTGAACTGCCGATTCCGATTTTGGCCGATACCGATTTTTTTTTTATAAGCAACAGTGTCAGGTGTTACAAGATCACAATGCACCTTCAATTTACCAATCTTATTTTACTGTAAAACATACCCTTGAAAAAAACCCTAGAAACAATACAAACTTGTTGTTTTAATTAGTCATGAGGTAGTATTCTGAAATATAAATGAAGTTTACACAATTTTTGTTAAAACTATAAAATTAACCAAAAAAAAAAAGTTCAGTTCCTTCAACTCTTTCACTTGTTACATTTTTTTTTTTTAAACTTAAAAAGATAATGCAACAAGTGTAACATTTTCAAGTCAGTGGGTAATAAGAAATAACACTGGCACAGGTAAGTTAGTTCTCACAGATTTATTCCAGTCACTTTCATTAGTGGCAGGTTTTTCTTGATGAACAAAAGCATTTCTGCTTTGTCACCAGACAGGCGACTTCTTTTCTCATCTACTACATGTCCAGCCAAGCTAAACAGGCGCTCGCTTTCAACGCTTGTGCATGGGGCAGAGAGATAGGTTCGGGCAAGTAGAGCAAGATGAGGGAAACAATTTTCATTGATCTTCCAGTAGACCAATGGGTCCTGGCTCCTTTTGACTGGAACCTCAGATAGGTAGTTCTGTACCTGCATAGCTGAAGGGCTGGCCAGCTGTTGCTCCTGTTCAATGTTCTCCTTCAAGATTTCGTTGTGAGCTGCAAACAGTAGACTACGCCTTTTGGCTGCAGGTTCATCGATATCAGGAGGTCCCACTTCAGAGGATGTTCCTGCAGCAGGTGTGCATCTGGTCTCCCCCTCTGCAAGTTTGGTCAAAAGGAGCAGTTTCACGTCATCTTTCACCTCTGCTGAGAAGTAGTGATTCTTGTACCTTGTTTTGCATAAACAAAGAAAGATGGGTCAATCATTGTGTTTTGTATACATTAACAGTTTTTATGACTTGCATGTAAATAAAGAAATGCATTTCAATCAAGAAATTTTTAATTTAATTTAAATGTTTGTTGAAATATAGTAGTAGGCTAAAAGTAATTATGGCTAAAATAGAATGTTAATAGTTACTTGCCTTGGATCCCGAACAGTGGCCAAGCTGTACAGGGGCTCATGCTCAATGTTGCTGAATCTTCTCACAACAGCCTCCAGCAACGTAGCTATGGCTGTACCCACGCCACGGTCTGTGCTCGCTTGCTTCTCCTCTCTCTTCTTTACAGTTTAAGAGTAATTGATGACGTTCGAACTGTTCGTCAATCCACTGTGCAGTAAAACTTAACATGGACATTAAACTTACATCAGAAGTCCAGATGTCTGTTGTAAAGCTGAGTGTATTTGTATTAGCTTTTAGCAGGCTGCGGGTGTCTCTTGAAACTTGGCTGAACAACTCCGGTAATGCAACATCAGAAAAATATTTCCGACTCGGCATATTATATCGTGGGCTCACGTGCTGCATCAAGCTTCTAAAACCTTTGTCCTCAACGACTGAAAATGGCTGGTCGTCTAATGCCATGAACTCCATCACTTTCCTCGTGGTAGCTTTGCTCTTTTCGTTGCTCATAAAAGCTAACAGCGACCCACCGACTGCCTCTTTGTTAGCGCTAGCTTTAGCATTAGCCTTAGCTTGGTTGCTCTCTTCAAACATCGCATACTTGGCGGCGTGGTGATATCTTAAATGGCGAACGAGGTTTGTTGTATTAAAGGTTTTGGTGGTGGCTCCACCACTACTTACTTCGGCTTTACACGAATTGCAAATTGCGATCTTTGGCTAATTTTCTTTTACAGCGTAGAACTTCCAAACCGACGACATGGCTGCTCCGAGTGACCTGTGTGTGAGCTCTCACAGTGGAGCAAAAGGGGACAGCAGCTGATTTTCAGAACTTTCCGGAGGCAGCTACGATCGGTGGATAAAATCGGCTTCTCATTTAAAGATCGGCCGATCGCCGATCTCCCCAAATTAAGGAAATCGGGGCCGATCGATCGGCCGGCCGATTTATCGGTGCACCCCTAGTTTCAAATGTTTAAGAAGTTTCCTTAAACTGTCTTGAGTGGATCAGAAGTTACAGTCCAGACAAGAGAAGATTTTTATTAGGACATACGTGCAGATGGAGACTACCATATTTTTTAGCCTTAAAGTCCCGGTTTTTTTGCATAATTTCCATGCCCTGCGACTTATACACCAAAGCAACTTATTTATAGATTTTTCCCATATTATAAACCCAATTTGGCTGAGATATGACCGTTTTCATTCATTCTGACTGAAAATATTGAATGCTACCATTTTCAGCCGCTAGATGGCACTCGAGTAGTATGGCATGCCGTTGTTTCATGTAATAGGTAAAAAGTGGCTATTAATGACATAATCGGCTTGCCACAGCCTGCCACCTTCAACCAGCTCGCTTGGAGCAACCGTCAAATTAGCTTCATTTTGCTACACCGCCCCAGCGGAATGCAGGTAATTTGATCATAATTTGATCATTGAAGTGCATTTATTAAGTAAAAGTTCAACTGAGACACATCTTTGATATAATTTTGAGCAAACAAATAATTGTTTTAGGTGCTTATCTTGTTAAATTTCAAAGAAATGCACAGCATTCCTCCTTCCTGATTTCCTCCCTCTGTGCGCTCCTGTAGCACCGAGGCAGCGAATACTTTGAAAATGCAGCTGATTTGACCGTCAAAGTGCATTTATTAATTAAAAGTTCAACTGAGACACACCTTTACTATAATTTTGAGCAAACAAATAATTGTTTTTAGGTGGTTATCTGGTTAAATTTCGAGAAAATGCACAGCGAGTTGTCCCCCTGTGGGCTCCCGCTTCCGTGAATCAGCTTTTGAAATGCAGCGGATTTGACCGTCAAAGTGCATTTATTAAGCAAACGATAGACTGAGACACACCTTTACTATAATTTTGAGCAAACAAATAATTGTTTTTAAGTGTTAATCTTGTTAAATTCTTGATAAAGTCCTCCCGTGCACGCTCCTGCGGCCGCCATTTGGCAGCCAATCGATTTTTGGCACAACGCCGACCCACATTTCCGGGTTGCCTGCGGTGACGCGTAACATATGCGACGCGTCAGCGGTGACACATAATAGATGCAACTTATACGGCGAAGCGACGTATTTATGGACTTTTCCACTTTATTAGACATATTTGGACTGATGCGACTTATATAGCGGAGAATACGATATACCATAATACGACCGCCTTTGATGGATGCATAAAAAGTAACGTTTCCACATTAAATACTTAAACAGATATATAGCAATTTATAATAAATGCTCAGTGTCAAAGCAAATATTCATTAAGCTCTGACATGCATGCGGACTCGCTCACAGCTTTAAACACATCGTTTACAGAGGAACACGCTGTAGGTTTCAATTTTAAACCTGACTACCTGAAAAACTCTTCCTGTAGAAGTCGTCAGGATCAGATGTGAGAGCACAGCAAGGCAGGAGAACACACACAGAGGATGGGAGGGTTTCCAGTGAAACCTCCTGATGTTTCTGCTGCAGAAACAGTGTGGGCTCAAACAGGCAGCGCTCGTTGTTGTGAGGCGTTCACACACAGATCTGGAGTACAAACTCACATGCAGCGGGAAAAAAAAGATCAAAACTGGAGGAAAGCAAGCAAAGCACACAAACACAGAGTGTAGCTGCAAAAAATGAAACGTTTGGGGAAAAAACAAATTCCTCTGGAAGAGAGAGGATTTTTAGGGGTCAGGCGTGGAGCCTTCATGTTCGCTCACGAAGGAATGCACGTGATGCTTTTCAAGGTAAACTGCAACGCCACAACGATGATGAACGCAAACACTCCAGCCCAGGTTTATGAAAGAAAACTCGTGGAAAGAAGATAAACTGGACGAGCCCAGTGCAGGAATAATAATCACATCTGTCTTAATATACAAACAGATTTACTGTTTAAAAAAAGCATACTTGTTATTTATTATGGCAAAAAAAAAAGTCTATTTCTTAACCACCTATGTGATTTTAGCCTGGGTTTTATTCTAAATATCTCATTTTAGTCTCAACCTGTCATGACATTATCAAAAATGTGTTATTTTTATTTTACTTAAATAATTTGCCTTAAAATATTCACCACTTTTGAGATTACTAACGTGATCATCCAGATAATTGAAGTTAAGTTTTGTGGAAAGGTTATAAAGAGTTACTCTCTTGCCTGTTGTACATAGCGGTTTTAATTTATTTATTTTGAATTTTGAGTTTACAGGTGCATCTCATAAAATTTGAATATCGAGAAAAAGTTCAATTTTCATTCTCAGTCATTTCATAAAGTGACACTCATATATTACTAGGCCTGTCGCAATAAACAACAAATCAATTAATCATTGATGAATGAACATTGTTGACCTCATTTTCATTTATCAGCTTTTTCGTTTCTTCGTGTCTCTCTTTCTACTGAAGACGCTGGATGACAAAAAGCTCAACTCCGGTGCTCTTCACTGACCACTCCCTTTCTCTTTTCTCTTTAAAATCTGTTTTAACTGTCCAAAATCACGTTTTTGGATTGTTAAAAACAGCTAAGCTACTAGCTAGGCTAACAGGCTGACCTCAGAAAAAAACCTCCGTCTTGTCGAAGCGCTAAAATTCACGGTTGAAACCCGTGCCTTCGTGTATAACGCTGTTTTTCTTTGCAAAACGAAGCTGAGAACTTGTTTATTGATGTTTAATTAAAAGATATGTGTGAAAATGCTATGCTAAATAACTCAAACCACACCGAACGGCTGCCATTTTGAGAACCAAAAAAAAAAGGAAAGAGAGACAACCCATGTCATGTCAAGGGGCCTCCCTCCCATTTTTCTTAAAGAGACATGCTGCTCGCTCCCTCACTATCCATCCTTCTGTTCAAACAGTCTTATACTGCCATCCAGTGGTCAGAAAAAGGTACTACACACAAAACAAATTAACTAACGTTTCTTCTTAAATTTGACAATAATTACCAATTACTGTCAAATTTCAAACAATATTAACGTTTATTGCAATAATTTCTGAGACAATTAATTGCCCAGAATTTTTTTTATTGTGACAGACCTATATATTACATAGATTCATTACACAGAGTGAAATATTTCACTCTGTGTGTAATGAATCTATAACTGAACTAAACTAAAACTGACACCAATGAAGAGCCTAGACAACGGCTGATTGTCCAAAATGATTATCAATAAGAAATCAGCTTTGTTTGTAGTAGAAAACAACAGTCAACTTTGGGAGAGGAAAAAAAACTTTCTAGGACAGAAAGTTGTTACATGCAGTACACTACACAAGGCTGAAGTTTGTTTTGAAACCTGTTAGATTATCCAATGACTGCAAGAAGATAGATGAATGGACGGACGGACGGATGAACGAATTAATCTTTAGCTTTTCACTTATCGTACAAACACACAAACGATCCCTATTTGTCTTCTTGTCTGAGTAGAAATCTGGTTTATGGAACATAATGCCTTTTGTAAATCGTCTCTTCTGTCCTACAAATAGACTGTGTACACATTACTGTTGGAATATAAAGTGACAATCCTGAAATCCTAGAAAAGCCCAAAGTTTCTGAACGTTAAAATACCCTGAGTGATCATTATGAGTATCCAAAGCAATACTCAAAGTTATGTCTGTGTGTCTGTACCGCAACATCTACCCACAACATCACAGACAACAATAAAAAATAAAAAAAAACACCACATAAAAAGTAGGGCTGCTAAATTAGAACAACAAACATTGTTAGGCCTTTAAATGGGACACGGAGGGTTTTTTTTGTTTTTGTTTTATTAGCTTTTTTAAGGGGGCTGACAACCTTGAGAGAGCTTCCGTGCCCGGGTGGTTGTAATGGATGGCTCTATAAAGAGATGGAGATCCCATCTGGGTCACGTCTTATCAGGCTGACTGATTCACATTGATGAAATCATGCCGGCCTGTTAACCCACCCAGTGGAAAAAAAAAAACTTAAACCAATATAGTCTGCAAAACAAGGCAGCATCAGGAGCGAGAAGGGAAGCAGATGTGTGTCAGGGGCGGTAGGAAAGGCAGAGCAAATAATGAGATGGGGGAAGTGGAGGGATCATAAAAGACAAACAGTAATGTAAAGTTGGCAGGAGATGGATTGAGCTAAGAGGAGCTGACTGAGAGGGAGTAGTAAGGAAGAGGCAACCAGAGAGCAAGGACGAAGAAGGTCCAACCCTACAAAAGCATTCTTCTTAAAATGCACTTTTAAGGAGTTTGAACAACTGATCTATTTCAGTCTGACTAGAAGACAAGTATGAGAATGACTTTATCTATCTCATTATTAGCAATATTATGTTTCCAGGTGTTTACACACATTCCACCCACAACATTTACTCATGTCTGTAGCACATCCACAGCACCGGAAACTGGTAGGGGTCTATGTGTATTAGAAGTACATAGACATTCTGCAAGTAGTTACATGACTGCAGTAAGAAATAATACCACACTGATCCAGTTACGGTTAAGATTAGAAGTGACTTGAATATCTTTCAAATTGTTTGAATAAAGGTGAAGCTATCTGTTATCAGTCGGTCTACATTGTTACCCTCACCTATGGTCACACACTCTGGGTAGTGACCCTAACCCAGACACTAGGGGTGTCCAGATACTAGTGTTTTTCAGACTGTACTTCAGTTTGGGTCCTTACCAGTACTGAATACAGGTACAAAGTAGTTAATGAGTTAGTACTTAAGAAACATTACACAATGACTTTAGAAACATGTTTATTTTATTAAGAACGCAGCAAACAGTCTGCTGTCTTAACATCCATGTTCAATTTTATTCAAGTTCAAGTCAACTTTATTGTCATTTCACCACATGTGGTACATGAGGTGGAATAAAATTATGTACACAGGGTCCCAGTTACCCCCGTGACCCAAAATGGAAGAAGCGGGTAAAAGATGATGGATGGATGGATGGATGGATGGATGGATGGATGGATGGATGGATGGATGGATGGATGGATGGATGGATGGATGGATGGATGGGATGGGATGGGATGGGATGGATGGGTCCCAGTTACATCCAAAAATAGCACAATATAAAGTATAAAAAGAAACAGTAGATAAGGATCTAAGACATACGTTAAGACAAACTCCAAACAGTACGCTAAAAGATCTACGCTAAACACTAATAATGTAAAACAATATGACGTAACAGCAGCACGAACATGAGTCTGTGGTGAGCAGATAGGTATGAATGAATATACCAGCATGAGATAATCAGCAGCATGAAATCAGCAGCATGGATAATCAGCAGCATGAAATAATGTTTAATCGCATGTTTATCTTTAAATACCTCTAAACTACAGAGATTTTATATTTTTTGTCCTCCGTTACTTGCAAAGTGGAAGAGGAAATGAAGTCGCCAAGCATTAAAGTGGTATTGATTTGAAGAATCAGGGTATTACTACAAGTAAAAACACGAGTATTTCATGCTGGTATCGGGCCCCTTACTGATACCAGTATCAATACTGCGACACCACCACTGGACACAAGTGACTGAAATTAGTTTTCTCCGTAGGGGAGCTGAATTATCTCTTAGGGGTAGTAAGGATGCCCCCTGGATGCTTCCCTAGGTGTTCTGAGCATGTCCAACTGGTAAGAGACACCAAGGAAGACCAAGGACACGCTAGAGAGACCATGTCTCTCGGCTGGACTTGGAACGCCTCGAAGGCCTCCCAGAGGAGCTGGAAGAGGTGGCTGTGGAACAAGATGTCCGGACCTTCCTGCTCAAATGAGACACAACAAGTGGAGGGTAGGAGGTAGGTTGGATGGATGGTTTATATATACAGTACAAATGTAAAGAGGACACCCTGGACAGGGTCAAAGCAGACACACAAGACAAACAATCACTTACACACCTAATGTTCATTTACAAACTTCAGTTAGTCTACCATGAATGTTCTTGGTCTACAGGAGGAAACTGAAGCGCAAGAGGAACCCAAGAGAAATAAGTTTATTTGATAAACTTCTACATGGAGCAAAGATTAACCCCGACATATTGATGACAAGCACTATGAATGACCAACCATCCAACAAACAATATGAAGAACTTTGATAGGGCTGGGCATAAATATTTGGTTTGAACGCACACCTCCTGCAGGTGGGCTTAAAAAAACCACACAAACAACAGATTGCATCATCCTGCTGGATTCCTCATCCCACCTGTTAGCAGTGAAGCTAACCTGCAGAACTGGAGCTGCACCAGAAGACAGCAGGAAGTTCACAAGGTCGACACCTGGAGGCACGCAACACCTAAAGTTAGACTAAAAACCATTTTAGGAAAACACTTCACACTGAAAGTTCAAATTCAACGAGTCTATTCTATAGAAACTCCTCTCCACTGTCACCCCCCGCCCTGCACTTGCTCAGGATTACATCAAAGTAAAGGTCATTAAAATACACTCGTTTCTTTAGACAAAAAACTTTTTACTAATTTCCATTTGTTTGTGTCCTGAGAGGAAATTTATTTTGAATTGGTGCTACATAAATAAACTCAAATAAATTAACTTTTCGTTGATTAAACTTATTAGAGCAGTCGTGCCCAATTTGGGTCCTCAAGGGCCACTATCCTGCATGTCTCCCTGTGCCTCAGCAGGTCTTCAACTTTCAGATGTTTTTATCAACAAAAAACGTTGTAACAAAGTTTTGCTCAGTTAAACAAGAGATCAAGAGTAAAAAAGAATCCTTGGCCATGGGGAAATGCATAAAATTTGAGCTATTTATCAGCTTTAATCCTCTGAAACAACTAAACCATACAGGAAAGTGGCCATCCAGGACCAGGAGTGGACACCACTGCATTAAAGTGAGTTAGTGGTGGTGTTTGTGTCATTAACGATGAACCACTTGAGATCCAGAGACTTGTTGGCACTCATGAACACCTTTCAGGATAATTTCTATCTACTAACATTCCAATGGGATTTTAGTTTGATGTGTAGCTGGAATACACAGTATTAGTATGCAGTCAGAGATTAATGCATCTTTAATGCCTTCTCTCCAAACAGTTTCCTTATGTCAAGCTAACAGTTTGTTTGTTATAGTCAACATTTTGCCATTTTATGACGCATTTCTCTAGAATTAACCTCAGTGAGACGTTCCCAACAAACTCAAGGCAAACTTTAGCAGAAGACTTCAACAATATCATTAAATTATAAATTCTGAATGAATTGTGGGAAATTGTGAGTTTTACTTTGACAGTAGCTACTGTATGTTTACATGCACAAAATTCTTTCACTGGATTGAAACGTTTTCAGATTAAATAATTCGAATGTATAGTTTAAATGGGCACAATCTGTTCATGACGAGCGTTTCCATGCAGTGGGCTTTGTTCTGAACAGAAACACAGAGTGGTAAACTCTCCTAAAAAAAACACAGAAGAAGTTCTACTTCCGGTTTACTTCCGGGATGAACATAAACGAACCTGCGCGCCCAAAATGGACCCGTGACAGGTTTTAATGATAGTGGAGACGTTACTGTCCTCCCTGACTGAGCTACAGGTGATACAGATACTTTTGAGCTCTTTCAAAGTTTCAAGTAGAAATATTGTGTCGCTCACCGACCAGTGTTGCTTCCCCGACATGCTAATATTATTAGCATTAGCCAGACGGAAATACGTGAGGTAGACATAAGTCATACATGCATAGTCAGGTCATTTTTCCACAATCGGAATAAAATGATCAGATTAAGCGTTTACATGCGCACCGTTCGGGTTAGGAATCGGCGTAAATCACCTGTTTCGTTCTGATTACAAATTATTTCAGGTCGAGCTGAATCAACAAAAAATAATCCGAATGGGGCGTTTACATGACGCATTTTTATTCTGAATGACCGTTTAATCTGATTACTTACGTCCATGTAAACATAACTAGTGACTCAAACTGAGTCTTGGTTCTGCTCTTCACAAGGCTCATACACTGTTTATGGCACTTAAGTTGCACGTTTTAGATGTAACACGAAACTGTAGAGTTATTCCATGTCAGTCTGATGTGCCATTTGCCTTTTAAAAATTATAACCATCAGTCCATCCATTTATTTTCTATTTCCGCTTTGTCAAGCTCAGGGTCGCATGGGGGTGAAATCTACCCGGCTGTCAATGGGCAGTCACTCTTTAAGTGTCTCATTTATGCTATTTATTGTCCTTGATATAACACAGCACTGATGGGCCTAGTGGACTTGTGGTTTTAGTTGACCACATGACCAAAGTAGGTCCTTCGGTGATCAGCTCACCTGTTTTTAGGCTCTTTCAAAAATATTTCCATGAAATGAACACACAAACCAATCTGTCTTTCTGCCGCGTTTGGCCAATCTTAAATCAAAAACAAAGTTCATGTGCATCATCATTGATCTGTGTTCGTAATAAATCTGTTAATTGTTTAAGCCAGGTGGTCACACACGTCATCACTTCATTACATTATTGAGCCACAAAACTGGTTTACCTGTTTGCATTTCACATCTGTTACTACATCACTTCTCAGCACAAAGCAGCATTGGGAGTGGGTTGGCTTCAACCCCCATCACCACCTCAGTCCATTCAAAAACCCCTTCAAGGCAACCAGAAGGTGTCTACAACCTAGCTTGACAAACTTTGTGAAAGAGGCAATGTTGCGGCCATTTGTAGCCCTTATATTTATCGGGTCAGTTTTTAGCTCCTGCTCTAGAGGAGGTGCTTGCTTTGCACAACAGCGAACCTTGAGTAAGGGGATGTTGTCGATCACTATGTAAGCATACATTCAGTGTTTCTCCTACCGTTATACAAGGAGGGCGCGCCGCCCTGTCAACATTACTGAGCGCCCTGCCTACCGAAATGTCCGTCACCCACAACTAAACCCCCCACCCCACCATCCCCCTTCAACAACTGCTAGCACTGACCTAGCGCGAAGGTAGCGGTGTGCAACAGACGCTTTAACTAAAGAGCTACTGACGTAGCGCTCCACTTCTCTCACGCATCGACAAAACTGTTCCAACAGATGAGCACCCTGCCAAGATGCATTGATTGGCCGAGCAAACTGACAGGTCTTCCCGCACACGCACAGATAAAATTACAATTGCATTGCTAAAGTGAAAGCTACTTAACTTTCACTGTTCATCTTTGAACATGTAGCAGACTAATCTGGGAGTCTTGAGTCCAACAACAACTCATCCTGAAGGGTCGCAGTGCTCTTTCACATCCTTTAAAAAATAAACCAAAATCCCACAACACACAGCTCCGACTACAAAGGTCTACGTAGGTCCTTCTACCTGCTCCACAGCGGTTCATACAGTCCTATTTGGACCCACAAAGTCTCCTTATAGCCACTTGGTTCAAAAGCACCTCGTGTCTACAGTTCAGTTCTCATCCGATCAGTTCTACAGTACATCCGATGTTTACTGGCTGGATGTTCCTGTTTCATCTCATGTCAACCAACAAATAAAAAGGTAAAAACAAGCGATAAGTGTCTGACTGCTTGGCTTTTGCTTACTCTTCATCATTTCAACCAATCAGGCAACATTTCACTGTATTTGAATGCAGTTTGTATGAACAGTACAACAACAATTGCTGAGTTTCAATGATGCGCTAATGCAAATAAGACCAATCGAGAGGCAGGAGAAATAAACTTTTAAAAGATAATCAAAGTAATATATGAAGATTTGTAGGCGCTCCACTTACGGTTGAGGTCTGATATCAGATCAGAACCCGGGGTAATACAGAGGAAGGCAACCGTTGCATCACAGAGTCGTGTTTGTGCAGCTGTCCCCAGTGAGGTCCGACTGGTCCAGTGAGAGTTACAGTCAGCGGCTTCTGCTGAAAACCAACATGTCTGTTAGACACAGCCACAGAAGACTGAAGACTACATGGAGTTATTCTCTCCACATTGCACTGCTGAGCAGATTCAGCAACACACCAATGATCACAGGTCGAGTAACCGAAAAACAGGGACGAATGACAAAAACACAAAGCCATGAACAATGACACTGTAATTAATCTGCATGACTCAAAGATAAATCAAAGAACACTGATGGTGCACTATACAGAAACACACAGGTTTATCTTATATACACAAATGGGGGAGTTCAGTAATCATTTATCAGATATTATTTGAGAGACTCAGATAGTTGTTTGTGTTCTCAATATAACCACAGAAACTTAAAACAGATTAAGGGGAACCCACCGTCACGTTAGCATAAAGCTGCTTAACTGATTTCATGGTAACTGTAGTGCAAACCAATACTGTATACTCTTAAAATATTTCTACTCTTCTTTTCTAAAACAGTTCTATTCACTCAGAAGCTGCTCTTGTTTAAAGACTGGAAGCCTTCCTGTTTGGTATTCCCTGAACAAAATTGAAAAGATGAAAACTGGCTCAGTTACAAACACTTTTATGAAGTGAAAACTGGCAGAAAACGATCTGGCGCTCGCTGCCTGCAGGAACAGCTTTGACAAATCCTCACTGGTAGAAAGATATCACACAGATGTGTTCGGGATAGTGACGATGGTGGAGCCTCCAGCTCTTCAACTTAAACATCCCAACTGCTTCTGAAACTTGATGTGCATTTACATCAAGCCACATCTGAACCCCCAATTTTTTTTTTTTTAAATACTACACAACTATAAAAACTGCATCTAAGCCTAGCTACAGTGTCTTCAATGTAATTTTTAAATGTTTTTTCAGGAAAACAGTTTTTTGTTTCCATCCTTAAGGCTATTATTTAGTGATTTTATTGAGTTGGTCAGGTATAATCTGATAGGATTAGTGCCTATGCTCTTTAAATAGAGTTGTGCTTGCAGGGATTAGATGATCAGTTAAAAGCAACAGATTTTTTATCTACGGGGTGTAAGACGTAAATGTAGCACTATGATGGCAGATGTTGGTTGATGTGATGAAAATGGTATGAGAATTTCTTATCACAATGACTGGGCTAATTTCTCACAGTATCATGGTGGTATTTTACAAACATGCTGAAATATTCAAAAAGTATTACAAAACCAAAGCTGCTGGACAAGGACTGGAACAAATTGCACTGTTGGGTTAGTGTTCTGGAAATATACCAAAGGAGGTAAGAGAATCACTGATAATGGTTAAACACCAAGAAGGAACGATTTGATTTGGATGATATTTGGTCTTCGTGCAGACCACTGATGGGTACGTGAGTGATTGGAATTGTAAGGAGCTCGCACACCTAGAACAGGTACAGGTACCAGCATGTATTAGAAACGGCATCAGTAAAGAGTCATAGATGCATTAGACAACCTTAACAGCACCTGGCAGAGTTTCTTTTGTGTTTGCATGAGGTCAGTCAGGTGGTTGTAAAGTGCAAGTGACCAACATCTGGAGCATACAGATGTTCCAGAGGCCTGATGTTGGAACCAGTGAGTACACCAAAACAGCCACACACATAGTGAAGGTTCCCAGAATTGCTGTATTTTGAGACAAACGCTAGTCTTCTTTTTCTTTCGGCTGGTTCTTCAGGGGTTGCCACAGCAAGTTATCCTCCTCCATGTCCTCTCTAACTGCATCCATATATCTCCTCTTTGTCTTTTTCCAGTCAGCTGCATTTCTAACATCCTTCTACCAATATACCCACTGTCCCTCCTCTGGACATGTCCAAACCATCTCAGTCTGGCATCTCTTAACTTTATCTCCCAGTTGTTCAACCTGTGCTGTACCTCTGATGACTTCATTCCTAATCTTATCCATCCTTGTCACTCCTAAGGAGAACCTCAACATCTTCATTTCTGCTACTTCCAATTCTGTCTCCTGTCTTTGTGTCAATGCCACTGTCTCCAGACCATACAACATAGCTGGTCTCACCACTGTCGTAAAGGTTTCCTTTGACCTTTGCTGACACTCTTATCACAAATCACTCCTGAAACTTTTCTCCATCCACTCCATCCCACCTGGACTATCTTTTTTCACTTCTTTGCCACATTCCCCTTTTTCCTGGACAGTTAATCCCAAGTACTTGAAGTCCTGCACCTTTGTGACCTCTGCTCCTTGTAGCCTCACTGTTCTACCTGCCTCCCTCTCATTCCCACACACGTACTCTGCAATTTGGGGCCAAACACTGCAGAACTCAATGACACCTGCGCCTACGATTCAGACACATGTAATGGACTTTTTGCAACCCCCGAGTCGTCTGGCACCATGGCTAAATGACCACCATCTTTACTGTCCAACATGTGGGCATGAATAAACACCAGAGCAGAGACAGCTGTGTTTTGCAGTGGTGCCATAACCAGGAGGCATAAACTGATGAGCTGCGTATCAATTAATCTGTTTTATATTATCACAGATGACCATCATGAGCAAGTACGGGGAGAGGATCGATCGTACCAAGGTTATGGAGAAACACACTGGCACTGCTCGTGGGATTATGGTGTGGGGAATCACACGGTTTGAGTTTAGATCACCTCTGGTCCTGACAACACATCATTAGGTCAGAGACATCCTGTATCTACATGTCTTACAGCTTTTGAGAAAGCTTCCCAATTTAATCAGATTTTTATAACACCTGTCCATGTGTGTTTATAAGCTGTCTGCGCCACGTTAGACAGCCAGGTCTCCTGATCTATCTGCCTGGACGTCAACTCTAATCCAGAGCGGATTTGCAAACTGTTGAGGACCAGCTTCAACATCTGTGGGCTGACTTACCACAAAAAGGACACAACTGAGAGAATATGAACATTTTGCACCAGTTTGCAGCCTGAGGGGGTGTCCTGAGACCAGCTGTGTGTCTGTCCTGAAAACTGTATTCAATGTGCTATTAAGTCAAACTATTTGTAGTAGTAATAGTATTTTTTCTTGAATATGTCATTCAGTGTCACTCACTCTTACAAAGACACACGCAAACAATTTATGTTGTACATCTAAAAAAATATGACTTGTACGATTTATGAATAACAACTTAGTTTTTTTTTTTTTTTAAACAGACAATCATTGCAGTAAGTCAAACAGCCCACATAAGAGGAGTCGAGCTGGAGTTAATATTGTTTCCCACTGGAAAAGAAGTTCGACAGCCACCGTACATTAATTTCACAAATATGTAATGAGCTAATTACAATGATAAAAGTACACAAAGCATCCGGCATCATGTTTCCCAGCAGGAAGGACTTAAAAAAACTAAGTAAACAAGAGGTAGGCCGATGTCCCCTGTCGCTTGGGGATTTGAACTGAATGTTTGTAGTTCTCAAAATTTTCTGGTCTGGAATTGAACAAGGAATGCAAGTAAACCTTGATGTTTTTGGTGAAAGATATTCAAGTGAGTAGGAGTTACACTGTGTAGAAAAACAGAGGGTTTTTTTTTTCCTAGCTTGTCTGAGTCAGCACAGAGTGAAGGGAGAATTGTATCCACCAATAGGCACAATGGTGGAGTCAGGGGATGGCCAGTGGTGCCTTAGACATTACAGATAATTTTTTGTCCATCCCAATCATTTGCGGAAATTATAATTTTAAGCATTTTAAAAACTAGAAAGTATAATTTCCTCAAAACGGCAGGGGTGGGCGGTTTACAAATATATATGGCAGTAGCCACCTTGGATTTTGATGTGGAAACCAAATTTTCTACAATGACCTTACTCATGTCTAAATGCAGCCACAGACCAAAACTGAAGTCCGCTCATTGCTTATTATTCAAGTTATCAAGCTCACAAGATGAACTGGACATACGGAGTGTAATTCCTAGTCCCCTCTTCGCTCTGTGACAGAGACAACAGAGCAACTGATTCAAAAGACCCACCCCATCAGGCTGAACGTACACATATGGAGTCACTTGTATAGTAAAGTTTGGTGGTCATTGTGTTATTGTGTTTCTCTTTTTGTCTGTCCTTCTTTCTTTATGTTCTGCAGTCAGATAGAGCATATTTTTTTAAAGACTGGAATCAGCTTCATCCTAAAATACAAAATGCAACAAACCTGATCCTCTTAGAGGGCTGAAAACTCCAGTATCCCTGGAGTGATTTTTCTGCTGATACCTGAGATTTTAGATCTGCTGGACAAAATCTGACTTTTTCAAAGTGAGCTTGAAATTCAACAAAAAATTACACAAAAATCACTGAATGTCGTCAATCAAGCAAGCATAAAACTGGTGTTGAGAAGTCCAGTTTTTGTGGAGAAGGTTTGAAATGAATTTACATAAAAGCCTAAAATGTATAGAAGAGTATAAAGACTACAGGTTCAATTTTAGTGGAGTGTTCAGAAACCAGGAAGGTCCAGTTCAAAGATGAGTTCAGTCATCAGGAACTCCTTTGGGCTAAGGTGGTGGAGGTCGGCAGAACCACTGGTCCCAATTTCTTCTATCCTCCTAACATCTGGATACAATGTAGGTATGAGGAGGAGAGAGGAGGGTGTTAGTAATGTGTGGAGGGGGAGGTCTTTACAAACATCAAGGGTGTTGCTGCTTCAAGGATGTTGGGTTGAGTAGAGGAGAACTGGGGAGTAAGGTGGGTGTGGAGGGAGGCTCCAGAGCCTCTTATCTTTGTAGCTGACTAGGAGCCCCCACCCCCGAGCAGCAGACAGACCAAGGGGCAGCTGGGAATCCAGCCTGTCTACGTTGACCAGGGTACGCATATTGGATTTAACTGGACCATGTCCAGACTGTTGAACCGTTACCTGATGGTTGTCCAGAATTACAACCATTACAGCACACAGTTCAAACAAAAGGAGGAAAAAAAAATCAATATGTCAGCAACTACGCCAACCTTGACCATGGAGCCTTAAGCAGAAACTGTCTACGGTGGCGAGAAGGCTCACTTCTCAACAGGCACAATCACAGAAAGTGTTAACAGCCTTTTTACCCATGTACTCCTGAGAAACCACAAAATATACATGTACAAGTCAGCGGCCATTTTGTTTATGGTTACTTCTTTAAAATATCTCCAACTAGTTGGAACAAATTACCTTAATTGATAAATAACTCTTCAACTGAAAAATAAGACAGTAAAAAAGCTAAAAGCAGTTTAGTTTAAAAAAAATTTATGATGCATGGAGGTCACCATTTTATTTACACTGCAATGAATTCTAGGTAAATGATGTAGATGGGTTGATCCGGCGCAAGCGCCATTCAACTTAAATGTTACTATAAAAACATACATATGTGTGTATATATATATATAT
>NC_056502.1:32391335-32391838 GCF_014905685.2 Nematolebias whitei | reverse complement strand
ATATATATATATATATATATATATGCACACACATATATAAATATACACACACACACACACACACACATATACTGTATATTTGCATATATGAACATATCAGTGTTTCCCCTAGATATCTTGCCATGGCAGGGAGCTCATCTAGCTAATAAATTAAACATCACAAGTTGATCACGTTTTAGCGTTTTGACCAATATATTGCGCATAAGTGTAGTGGACACGTAAGTACGTGCCACTAGTTGTAGTATGACAATATATGAGATATATACATACAATATTCACGAGTTCCTCATCTTTCTGACTGTGTAATGTCGTGCATTGAATTTAACAGAAATGTAACGAGAGACGTCATTTATCTTTGACCCATCAAATCAATGCGGTCATTTATTTTCAGAATCAAAGTTTTAACATCAAACATTTACATTAATTTGGCAAAATATGAAAATAATAACAGACAAGTTTCACAGAAAAGGGACATCGATCACTCGGCGGTGAACGAGGACTTT
>NC_056502.1:32390325-32391325 GCF_014905685.2 Nematolebias whitei | reverse complement strand
ATTTGAGGTCATCAGGGTCAGATCAGGGTCAGATCAGGTTCACTACATAAGGACTAATACAAAATATAACTTTATTGCCACATTCTTACTTTTGGGCCTTGACTCCTTATGTCTCCACCACAACCGATGTACGTCATCGCCCCAGAATGCACTGTTCCGGTAAAACAATGGCGACATCCTTTAAGTAAATTAACATTTGCATTTAACATAACATTTAATAAACATATATAATGTTTTATGTAATTAGGAGTATTTACATGGTACAAACAACAACTTTTAGTAGAACAGAGAAATAAAATACTAAGGTCAATTAGGGATGGGGCCGATCCAGTATCGGAATCGGGCTCCAATACCAGCATAATTTACGTATCGGATTTTTCCGACCTGCAGAGATTTCCGATCCATGATGCATGTCTGGGTCCAAGTAAAACGTCTCCACATGAGATTGCCTGCCAGCTGCTCTGCACGTTGGTTTCAAACTATGGAATGGATTTCCTGAACAGAGGCGTGTCTCATAAACCCAGAGTAATAAGACCCGCCTCACATTCATATTCCAAGATGGCGCCCGAGTTGCCGTTCACCTCTGTCCACTGTTTCTTTTTTTGCTATTTTTATCATTTTTCTTCAATAAGATCAGCTCACTACTGGTGTACGATCGCCAGCAACTGCTCAATCTACAATTTTCCACCACTTATCTCGCCACCTATGAACATTTTGATCGGGGTTCTGGGCCCCCACCTCCACTGCTTGGGAACGTACCTGGGTATCTCCAGCACGCGGCATTCGTGCCTGCACGAAAACATCGCTCTCGTTGCCGTGGGAGACGTTCTGGCCGCCTCGTGAGGCTCAAAGCTAGCCTCGCTTGTTCCTCAGCTACAGCTGTCCACCGGACTGAGGTTTCTCCACCTGGATGCCTCGCGGAGTCCTGCCTGCTGCAGAACATCAGGTCGGAGGCGTGCAGCGAGCGCGCGTGCAGCGAGCGCGCGTGCAGCGAGCGCGC
>NC_056502.1:32382377-32390315 GCF_014905685.2 Nematolebias whitei | reverse complement strand
GCGTGCAGCGAGCGCGCGTGCAGCGAGCGCGCGTGCAGCGAGCGCGCGCCCAGCTGTGGTGTTTCCAACCGGATCCAGCAAACCGAAACCAACCCGGATCCAACAGCTGCACCATCTGCTGCCCCATCGGATTGTACCAACGACCCTGCTGTGTCCGGCGGCTCCTGGATTCTGGCTGTTCGTCCTGACTGCACTTTCTCCGGCCGGAGGAGGCGAGGACCCGACGTAAACAAACTGAAACCGCTGATCTGCGCCCCCCCCCCTCAACTTCTCCCTCAGCTGCTGACCCAACAAGGTTTGCTCTCCTCAATGTGAGGTCTTTAACAAACAAAACCTTCATCATGAACAACTTTTTCTGCACAAATAATCTGGACTTCATGTTTCTGACGGAGACTTGGCTTCTTCCGGGTGAGTCAAGTGTGTTTTCTGAACTTGTGCCTGCTGATTGTAGTTTTCTTAATTGCCCGAGGTCATCTGGAAGAGGTGGAGGAGTGTTGGCTGTTTTTAAGAAAATCTGGAAATGCAGACTGTTACAGACACCATCTTTTCAGACCTTTGAACTGCTGCATTATGAACTGGGCCGCTCCATTCCCATGTTGATTGTGGTGCTTTATCGACCGCCCAAATCCTCCACAGGCTTTATCAGTGAACTGTCTGTCTTTCTCAATGCAATACTGTTAAAATACGACCGTGTGCTGATTCTAGGGGACTTCAATGTGCACATCTGTTGCCCTGAAAAGCCTTTGGTTCAGGACTTTCTAAATCTGATCCACTCTTTAAACCTGGTGCAAAATGTTGTCGGCCCCACACACCATCAGGGTCACACTCTTGATATTGTTCTGTCTTGTGGTGTCTCTGTGCTAAATCTGGAAATTGGGGATGCTGTCATGTCTGATCACAAACCAATCTCATTTGTAATACCTCTTGCTCGTGTCTCTAAATCTCCCGCTCCACCCAGGACCTGTCGTATATTTAACCCTTCAACCGCTGCTCGTTTTTCCTCTGCCTTTATTACCGCTGCTGCTACAACACCTGAAACCTCTGCCTGTGTCGGTGCTCAGGAGCTGCTTAATAACCACAATGTGACCTGCACTAAGATCTTGGATCTGGTGGCCCCACTAAAAGTCAGGAAACCAAGGAGAGCCCAGTACCCATGGATGAATGAGACCACCAGGACAGCGAGACGCCTGTGCAGGAGAGCTGAGCGCAGGTGGAAAAAGGACCATCTCCAGGTTTCTTTCATTTTGCTCAAAACCTGTTTAAAAAATTACCAGAACACTGTCAAATCTGAAAAAAAACAAATATTTCTCCCAACTCATCAACTCAAATAGACACAACCCCCGCGCCCTATTCACAACAGTAAATTCCATTCTAAATGTCCCTTCGTATTCATGTATGGAGGCCTCTGTTGACACCTGCAATGACTTCACTAAATTCTTTGTTAACAAAGTGGAGTTGATCAGGGCCTCCATACCCCGCTCCTTAGTCGACCCATCAGCTTTTGTTTCGTGTTCTGCTACTTTCAGGCAATTCAAACCAATCACACTCCCATTGTTAAACAAAGTTGCTGGTCGCATGAAGCCATCAGGATCACCATTGGACCCCATCCCAGCAGCATTGCTCAAACAGGTTCTACCAGCGATTGGGCCTGCTGTTCTAACTATACTAAACAGTAGTATTGCTACAAGCGTGGTCCCAGAGGCATTCAAACATGCAGTAGTCACACCGTTAATTAAGAAACCTGGTCTTGACCCTTCAGCCTGCTCAAATTACAGACCAATCTCAAAACTCCCCTTTCTGTCCAAAATCCTGGAAAAAGTAGTTTTTACTCAGTTAAATCAGTTTTTAACTGAGAACAAAATCTTTGAGGTCTGTCAGTCTGGTTTCAAGCAGCTCCACAGCACCAAAACAGCTTTGGTTAGGGTTTGTAATGACATTTTAACAGCAAATGAATCTGGTCATTTTGTGGCTCTTGTACTCCTCGATCTTACTGCCGCTTTCGATACTGTTGACCACAGTATCCTCATCTCTCGGCTTGAACACTGGGTTGGGATTACAGGTGCTGCATTAGACTGGTTCCGCTCATACCTCTCTGACAGGTGTTTTTGTGTGAAGGTGTGTAAAAATCTATCCACTTCAATGCCTCTTTCCTGCGGTGTTCCGCAGGGCTCGATTCTTGGACCCCTTCTATTTTCGCTCTATCTGCTTCCGCTGGGGTCGATCCTAAGAAAACATGGTATTCCATTCCATTGCTACGCCGATGACTGTCAGATCTACCAGCCACTGAAACCAGCCAGTGCTTGTTCTGTCCACCCTCTCCTCAAATGTCTAGACGACATTAAGACATGGATGGCTTCAAATTTTCTAAGTTTTAACGACCAGAAGACTGAAGTCATTGTCTTTAGCCCTAGCTCAGCTGCCGCCTCTTATCCTGTGAACCTGGACTCCCTTCAGCCTTATCTGAAGCACTGTGTTACAAACCTTGGGAGTGGTTTTTGACTCGGATTTTAAGTTCGACAAACAGATCAGTTCGGTTCTGCAGAGAAGCTTCTTCCAACTGCGGCAGGTAGCTAAGCTCAAGCCAGTGCTGTCTAGACCCGACCTTGAGACACTAGTCCATGCATTCATCACAACCCGCCTGGACTATTGTAATTCACTGTATGCTGGGGTCAGCCAGGCCTCTATCTCACCGCTACAGCTCGTCCAGAATGCTGCAGCTCGGCTTTTAACCGGTACACCGAGGTATGAACACATCACACCAGTTCTGTCCTCCCTACACTGGCTTCCTGTGAGAACTAGGATTGATTTCAAAATTCTCCTCCTGACCTATAAGTGCCTAAATGGCCTCGCACCTATCTACCTCTCGGAGCTACTGGAACCATATGTTCCCTCTCGGGCTCTGAGATCATCCGATCAGCTGCTTTTGGTTGTTCCAAAAACACGACTGAAGCTCCGAGGAGATCGGGCGTTTTCAGTCATGGGTCCCAAACTGTGGAACAACCTACCTCCCAACATTAGGCATGCCACCTCCCTTCCTGTGTTCGAATCCCTGCTAAAAACATATCTGTTCTCTCTGGCATTTCATACTGTGTGAGTTGATTTAGTATATCTTGTTCCATGTCGTCATTTTAATGCTGTTGTTTTAATTTTTTAAGGTATATTCTTACTGCTTTTTATTTCTTAGTGTTACCCTTAGTGTTAAGCACTTTGATAACATTCTATCTGTTTTAAATTGTGCTCTATAAATAAATATGACTTGACTTGACATTCAGGAAATCCAGTTCATAGTTTGCAGCCAGCTACAACATGAGCAGAGCAGCACTGTGGCTAACCGCTAACCAACTTTTCATCAAAACATGTCCGCTGTGTGGAAGTATTTTACACTACAAACGCCACAAAACAAGACAGCAACGTGCAATGCCTGCAGAGCCATAGCGCCACATTAAACCGCGATGAAGTTAGTTTTACGTTGGACATTCGAGCTCCGGGGCTTTAGCGGTGTGTTATTCTTGTTCTGTCCGGACAAGGCAGTCTGATTTCGGTCTGCCACGCTCAGTCTGCCCGTCTCAGAGGAGGGGCAGACTGAGCGTGGCAGACCGAGATCAGACTGCCTTCTCCAGATTGAATGAGAATAACACACCTCTGAAGCCCCGGAGCTCGAATTTTTACCAAGAAGTTGCTAAACTTCATCATAATTAATGACCAACCACTATCAGTTGTAGAAAATGAAGGATTTTGCAGCTTGATACTTGCAGCCAAGATATAGTTTACTCTCCAGGAAATATTTATCAGCACAGCAGTAGACAATCATAAAAAGAATATGAATTGAAAAATGTAGGAAAATTATATATATATAAAAACAAATAAAAACCAGCAACATTATAAAGTGATGTAAAATACTGAAAATAGGAACATGTCTGTGTTGGTTTATGCCATGAACTTAGCAGATGTTTAAAGCCATCTAATCACTTTAATATTCACTTTAAAGATAGGAATAAAAACAAAAAACAAATATGTTTTGTGTCAGCAGGATTTAATTCTAACTTTTGAAACTTATGCAACATTTATAAAACTTACCTCATGTTGCCTTTTTGGACATGCATATATTTGTACAAATTGCACTTGCCTATAGAGAGGAGATTATTACAGCCTCATATAAAATCAATATGATATCAGGACGGTATCGGCCGATATCCAGATTTAGGTATCGGGATTGGATCGGACGTTAAAAAATGTGGATCGGTGCATCCCTAAAGTCAATTTGTGCAAGAAGTCAGAGATTATTTTAAAGGGATTTAAACCACAGGATGAAAGAAAAAGGAGGTGGTTTTGATACACTGACATTTTAACAACGTGGTACATCATGAAACCAGTAATTGATCCATGCCTAATGAGTACAACACCTTTTTTCTTTGTATTAAGGGTTGGGAAGGCATTTATTGCTCAGTGAGATGATATTTTATCTGTTTTATTTTATCTATTTTATCTTTCACAGCTTGTGAAAGGAAAACAGAAATAGAAGAAAAAGTCAAAAGGATTTTAAAAAAAAAAGCTCATAAAAAAGGACATGGCCCGCAACCTGCTCCTGCTTTTACACACTCCCAGTCCAACTGTGTCTCTGATACTTGTGTTTATTTTGGGTGAGCTCAGGAGCCCCAGGCGACCATCCTCCTCCTCACCTCTGTACTCGATGACCCTGCAGCCTGTCGGACCCTGCCTGAACGCCTCCGGTCTCTGCCTCCTTCACTTCATGTAAGATACTGATGGTCCACCTTTAGTCACAAAGGAATAAAATAAAAAGGCTATCCTTGATTGGATCATCTGTTATTATTTAGTAAACTGTGGTCAGCTGCTCTGTTATTAAGTCAGCGTTTCTAAATCAACGTGTCTTCCGTCTGTTTTTTGTGATCAACTACTTCTGCAAATTTTGTATCATTTTGCTTATTCATATATCAAAATATTTGGCTCCATCAGAAACAGTGCGGTACGTCAAGGCATTTATCAGCCGAAATAAAGCTGAAATAAAAAGAACAACAGTGTAATAAAGTTATTCAAATCAATGTCATGTGCTTGACTCCCCAGTAGCTCTACATTAAAGTAAAAAAAAAAAAAAAAGACAAAAATCCTGTGTTGGGTTAAGACAGGGCCCAGCCTGCCAGGAGCGATGTCATTAATGCAAGTACTGATAAGAAATAAAAGTGTGTCCCCCGACTCTTGCACAATGATGGCTGGACATGGGCAACAGTGACCCCCGCGACACAAAAAGGAAAAAGCGGGTAAAGATAATGGATGGATCATAGATGAGCTTATTATGAAGAAAAATGACCAGAATTAACTTTTTTAGATTTTTCTACCTGGATTATTGAACATGCATCAGGATAAGAAAAAGCTTGGTGTTATGTTTTTAACTGAAGCTTGTTGGTCTTATCCAGTCAACTCCTCCAAACTTTACTTTTATGAGTGAGTCAAGGATATATAAGAGTTGCAATACTGTTTAAAGATTCCTTTCAATGCCAACAACTATTTTGTAAAAAATATTACTTCTTTTGAATATGTTGTTTTTCAAATGAACTCATCGTCTTGACTATCTTTCCCAAATATTCACAGGCCTCCCAAATATTAGACAGCAGTTCAGTAAAATCATCAAAGACATTTGTACTAGAGCCCAACCGATATATCAATAGGGACGATATTTAGGCCGATAATATTGGCATTTGGGGACATATTGGTATTGGTAATGTACCATTATGCGCTGATACAAACACTGGGAACACGCCGTGTCTTTACTTGCAAAAGGCATAATTGTGCAATGTATCCAGGAGAGGGCGCATGCAGATTACTTTCCAGTCGTGGCCATTCACTTGAAGTTTTACTTTCACTTTCAGCATAGCTGAAGCAGCGAGCAATACTGTGCAGCATATTTTGCTTTATGGTAAGTTTATTGTTACTGATCTGTAAAATAAAATTAAAAATCAACTATAAATTCTCTTCAATCCTCCAACCCGCTTGTCATTAGCTACGTGCCTCTCAAGTTAGCGAGCTAACGTTTAGATAACCTAGCATAGGCTATTGTTTTCTAAAACTTTATCCAGAACAATGAATCTAACAGAGTTAAAATATATCAGAGATAGTAACGTTATCTTTGTCATCCACAGTGATCCACAGGACAGAGGGGCTAAGAGTTGTGTCAGGATCTGGATAGTCTGAGCTGACTCAGCATGTGGCAGAGCCTGCATACAACCAGGGGCACACTTTAGACCTTATCATATCAAAGGGCCTTAGCATCTCAAAGAACATAGTGACAGATGTTCTGTCGGATCATTCATGTGTCTTTTGTTAATTATTTTTTTTTTTGTCCCAGTAAACAGAAATTATCACAAAAGGTTATATCACTGAAAACACAAGTGATCAGTTCACCCAGGCTTTTTCTCCAACACCTGCACTTCCCTGGACTTCTGTCAACAAGCTCACAGACTACTTCAATTTTAAAATTTCAAATATTATTAAATTAATGTCATTGCCCCCACCATAAGACGGTCTCCGGTACAAAAAAATTTTCATGACAAAATGTTATCAAGAATGAAAAATGAGTGTTGAAAAGCAAAACACCTGTGGCATTAAAGCCAAATACAAGTTAACTGTGATTTAAAATATAAACTTACAATTTATACTTGAGAATTGGCATGATTACCATAAACAGCAGCAATGCAAGTTCACTGTTTGCTACTATCGACAGGCTAACAAACCCTTCTGTCTTGACACCCACAGAACTTTTAACCAGTGACTACTGCATATGGGCGCCACTGACCCCCACAACCCGAAAAGGAAGAAGCAGGTAAAGACAATGGACAGATGGATGGTTAATGCATCCCTTGTTTCATTTTTCCACATGTCCTACAAATTGATTTCATCAAGCTGCTCCTGACAAAGAACAATCTGGACTCAACACTTGTAAATAACGATAGACCCATATCAAACCTCCCATTTCTGGATAAAATCATTGAAAAAATTGTGTTTCAACTTATTGAATAACTTCTTGGCACTAAACACCTCTGACATCTTGAAGTCAGGTTTTGTTCCTATCATAGTACTGAGACGGCTCTGGTTAAGGTCCTCAATGATATCAGACTAAACACTGACAGCAGCAAAGTCTCAGTCTTAGTTTTCCTTGATCTCAGTGTGGCCTATGATACTGCAATTGAGCACAACATATTACTGGACTGTCTGGATAACTGGGTTGGTATTTCTGGCAAAGCACTAAATTGGCTCAAATTGTATCTGGAAGAAAGGCACTTTTTTGAATTAATAAGTCATTATAAGGCTGAGCTGAACAAAGTAAAGTGGAGTTCCCCAAGACTCCATCATGGGGCCTCTTCTGTTTAATGCTCCCTCTAGCTCAAATTTTAGAAAAGAACAAGATAACATACCATAACTATGCTGATGACATAGATTTACATCACTCTTGCCTGGGGAGTAAAGTCTAATACAAGCACTGAATTGTATTGAAAACTGATTGCACTGAAAAGCCTTGAACAAATTAACCATTGTACATGCCAGACATTTCTCCAGCTCAACAGAGACAAAACTGAAGTACAGTAGTTCCTCCTTTATTGTGGGGGATCCATACCCTGAAGGATCCATACCCTGAAATCCCATGAGAAGTGAAAAACTGCGACATAGGAATAGTAGTACAAGTAGTAGTTTATTTTAGTATTTAGGTGTCTTAAACCCTTCCCGCACTTTTGAAATATTCTAAACAATGTTTCTAAACTCTAAATGATCTAAAAGAGCACAGCATGTCATGATTTCAGCTCTCTGCCTCCGGCTGCACTCTCGGCTACGCCCACTTCTCCGCCCTGCATGAAGATCAGCTGATCAGTTCCAGGAGGAAGCTTCTCCCACAGCTGTGGGCTGCACACAGGTGCTATATATATATAT
>NC_056502.1:32380992-32381977 GCF_014905685.2 Nematolebias whitei | reverse complement strand
GGCTCATCCATCAATCAGCCATTGTGTGTCATGTCCAATCTTATTTTGAAAAACAACGATAGAGCGAGCCCGTGAAAAATGAACCGCGAAGTAGCGAGGGACTACTGTAATAGTTTTTGGAGCCAATGAGCAAAGAATAAAAGTTACTGCACACCTGCTGTCTGTGATGCTAGAGTACTGACAAAGCCTGAAACCTTAGTGAGATCATGGACTCTGACCCGAGTCAGAACAGCCACATTAAAGCAGTTACTAAGACGGTCTTCTACCACCTGAAGAATATAGCTAAAATTAAAGGATTGATTACTCAACAGGACTTAGAAAAGCTCATCCATGCATTTATTTTTAGCAGTCTTGACTACTGTAATGGAGCATTTACTGGTCTTTCTAAAAATAAAATCAGTCAGATTGCTTCAGCTGATTCAGAACACTGGGGGAACCGAGGAACCGAGAACCGAGTCCTCACAAAGACCAAGAGAGTAGATCACATCAGTCTAGTTCTGAGGTCTTTGCACTGGATTCCTGTTGCTCAGAGAGTTGACTTTAGCACCTTGTTGCTGCTTTACAAAGCACCAAATAGTCTAGGTCCAAAACACATCCCTTATCTTCTGCTGCATTATGAAGCATCAAGACCTCTGAGGTGGTCTGCATCAAATCTGCTTTCTGTCCCAAGAGTCAGAAGCAAACATGCAGAAGCTGCATTCAGCTTTTATGCACCAAATATCTGGAACAAACTCACAGAAAACTGCCAAACAGCTCCAACTGCGAGTTTCTTTAAAAAGAAGTTGAAGACCGTCCTACTTGCTGCTGCCTTTAGTTAAAACAAAACATTATTTAACATTGTTTTTATATTGCGTTATATTTGATTTTAGTTCTTAATCAGAGCTAGATATATGTTTCATGTTTGATACGTTCTTTTTTAAGTGTCCATAATTTTACATTGGATGGATGGATGGATGGATGGATGGATGGATGGATGGATGGATGG
>NC_056502.1:32375908-32380982 GCF_014905685.2 Nematolebias whitei | reverse complement strand
GATGGATGGATGGATGGATGGATGGATGGATGGATGGATGGATGGCTTTTACCTACATATTTATTTTAGGCTTTTAGCTACTGTTGTGACAATCATAACTTTTAGCTACAAATATACCATTTAAGGATGTTAACCCCGATTTTGCTCATTTCAGCCTTTATCAATCATCTTGCTAACTTTAGCTTTTAATTGCTAAGTTGCTACATTTAGCTTTTAGCTAAAAACCATAAAGAAAATGTAGGTCTTCTGTTGTTAATTTTATTTTTTATGTGTTTTGATAAATCTAACATTTGGAACAGCTTCACTACTTTTGTTTTTAGAACAGTTCTTGCTAGTTTGATTTTAGCTTCTGCTTTTAGCTTCTCAAGCTTTAAGGTTCACCCGTGCTTCAGCAGATTTCAGCTGTCGTTCAAACTGCACTTGCATAGAAAATGCAGATTCTCTGGTTAGTTTGGATTGATTTAGAGACGAACTGAGCAACAAAAAGAGGAAAACTGAAACACCCACCATGTTTCCACACGAGCGAACGAGTCAGACCTGAGGGAGGCTTTTTCTCCCACAGTGAGGGAGACCGGCATCACCGACTCTGCCGCTCATGTAAAAAGTCAAACAATCCTAAACTTAGCATCGAGTCAGAATGAATCCTGAGACAAGAAGAGGAAAATAAAGGTACATTTCTCCTCTGTAATGATCAGTGAATCAGTCCAGATCCACACACAGAGCAGCCATCAGCAGCTAACGATCTGTTGCTCTGTCAGCTGAATGACTAGCTGCAGTAGCCCCGAGACATTTCCAGCTTGTTTCCCTAAGTTAGACGGACGTGCTCCATCAATGGCCTTCAGTCAGAACCAACAGCATCCCCTCTGACCCAAAAAATGTGATTAACCGGGAGAGAAACCTATTTTGCTGTTTTGAATCTGCCATGACAGGAAATTAGGTTTTGTCGTGTTCGGTGTCTCTAGAAGCATGTTCTCAACACCTGACTGAAATGAAAGTTGGTCAGTATTTAGATAAAATACTATATTTTAATGCTATGAAGGTGGATATTGTGGACTCTACAAGTACCTGGGGGTCCACCAGGACAATAAACTGGACTGGACAGCTAACACCAACGTCCTCTACAAGAAAGAGCAGAGTCGCCTTTTTCTTCTGAGGAGACTCAGGTCCTTTAACATCTGCAGGACCATGCTGCAGATGTTTTACCACTCGGTGGTCTCCAGCATCTTCTTCTATGCTGTGGTGTGCTGGGGCAGCAGGGTGAAGAAAGCTGATGCCAACAAACTCAGTAAACTCATGAAGAGAGCTGGATCAGTTCTGGGAGTGGACCTGCAGTCTCTGACAGAGGTGTCTGAGCAGAGGATGATGAGGAAACTGCTCCAGATCCTGAACAACACGTCACACCCCCTGCATGACACCCTGGACTCTTACCACAGAACCTTCAGTCGTAGACTGAGACCACCGAGGTTCTCCGCAGAACACCACAGGAAGTCCTTCAAACTGTTCAACTCCTCCCCTTTTCTGCACATAGGACAATAAAATTAATCCTGCACCACAATAAACACTTTAATGTTTCTGTCTGTACCTGACCTGTTTAGAACTTAATTGCTGGTATTTTTATACTCTCTGTTATATTTTATGTCTTGTGTGATTATATATACCTTGTAGGGCTTTAACAGACTACTCGAGTAATCGACACAGTGATGTCTAGGACATCAAGTTTTTAAATTTCAAGTCGAGTATCTGCAGTTACGTCATTACGTCGCCGTTACGCCATTGTGTGCGCGGGCTACTAGTAGCAGCTACCAAATGGATTCCTCCAAGCAGACAGATGGAGTGGAGCAGGCCCAGTCTTGGCAAACAGGTAGAAATGCATCAATAGTATGGAAATATTTCACTAAAGATGAATCTTCTGGTTCAACCACCGTAAGGAAACAGAAAATGAATCAGCTTCCTGACTGTTTGGAGCTCGTTGGAAACTGGTGTTACACCATATTCCGTGACCACCGTATATTGTGACAGTAGGGGGCAGTGTTGCATGCACTGTTACAGGTCACAGAATATGGTGTAACACCGGGTCCAATCAACCAAACCAGAACCAGCTTCCTCTGACCTTGTTTCACAAACAACAACAAAAAAATATTAATCTCTAAACCTATAAAAAAATCTATAAACATAATAATCTCTAAAACTAAAACTAATGCACACCACAGCTGGCAGTGGTGCGGGGTGGTCGTCCGCCCCACTGTTTTTACTTTCATTTTTGACGTGCTGCACGTTGTTTCTTTCACTTTTGTTGCTTAATGTTAATAACTAATAGTTTTGATTTTCCTGTGACTTATTTGCAGTATGATAAATGGTAAGAGCATAATATACTCTCCCAATGTTTTGTTGGTCTTTTTATGTAAATAATAAATGACTTTTTTTTGTGATTTTATTTTATTTATTTTTTTGCATCTTGAGATCCTATGACGTCATCAACTACTCAAGTTCTACTCAACTTTGATTATGTTAATGTCGACTTTAAAAATTATGTAGTCGGTCAACCCCTAATACCTTGTGTATGTTTCTTTGTACTGAAACTCTGGCACAACAATTTCCTGCGGGATCAATAAAGTTCTATCTCATCTTATCCTTCGTTGATTGAGTGCTGTGAACCCAAACATGCTTTTTAATCTCGTTGACGTAGAGCAGCATTTTCATCACCCGTGGACTGAATGAAAAAACATCAGAATCCAACCAACCAAAAACATGATGAAGAGTAACTTCCTGGTTACATCACACTAAAAGTTCAGAGGGAACTACCTGAGGGGCCGATGACAAACACATTAGGGAATCTTACGCAGCACCGCGAACATACACCAACGCTCACATCAGCCATGATGGTGATAGCTCCAGAGCTAATACACGAAACATCAAGTTTGATTGTTTCGACCCAAATATTGTGCACAAGGACATACAAAATCTAACTTTACTGTCACGTTACAACTTTTTAGCTTCGACTCCTTGTGTTTTAGTCTCCACTCAAATCGATGTACGTTATCGCCGCAGAATGCATTGCACCGGTAAAATAATGTTTTTAGGTGAAAAATGTAATAAACATAAATAATTTGTTTAAATAATTACGTTTCACGTCACAAACAACAGCTTTTAGTAGAATAGAGAAATAACATTAAGGCCAACACAGGAAAGTAGTCAGAGATCTTTTCCGTTCACACAGCGCCATTTTTAAGAGTAACCATAGCCTTTCTGCTGCGATCCAGCTGTTTGTGAACGCGACAACTGGTTTTCTCTGAAACTGAAGCTTTTTGAAACCAGGTCTCATAGAGTGGAGATCTTTGTACACGCCCAGCATCGGCATGAAGTCACACGTGCACACTACGTTCGGCGAGTAGATGAACAATGGTAGCGTGCTCGTTTTCAACATGTTGGAGCGATCCAAACTCCTTCTCGGTCCAAACAAACTGTGTTTTCACCACTGATGCACCAGACTGAAGTGTCTGCACGTCTATATGAAATGCAAAAACCAGTGCCAACTAGTGATCTAGCACCAGTGTTGCCAGATATACAAAAATTACAATTTTTACAAGCTAGTTCTAAGGTCAATCCCTCCTCCTTATCTGTGTACATGTTAATCAGTCACAACACACCTTCAACCAGAACATACATTAGTTTGAAATACAATAGGTTTTTAAAGTGACAGTACAATATTACGTCCTTTTCTATCTGGCAACCCTCCCTGGCATGGAAAGTGCTGGACAAAATTTAATAAAACTTTCAGAAAGTAATCATTGGAAAGACATCTATAAATAAATAACTTTCATAGTCAACCCAATTCAAGATGGCCACCACAGCTAACTGACCTTAGCAAACATAAACACGTCTGTCAGTTAATTTTACAGATACTGAGCTCATATATGACGTGGTAGTAGCTGATGTTCATCCTCATCACAGTCTGAGCACTAACTGGAGTCCTACGTCACCTAACGCAACAGGTTTGATGATGTGTGTGTGTGCGTGTGTGTGCGTGCGCGTGTGTGTGTGTGTGTGTGTGTGTGAGGGGGGAGGATACAGCCTCTGGCAGTTTGTCATTTGCATCAAAGTGAAACTAAAATGGGAACGACAGATTTCTTTTAACGTGAAATCCTTTACTTCCTCCTTTTGTCGTCTCACTTTGTTTTTAGTTTCAAACCGAACCTTTACACTTCTCTTACACTTCTGCTCCACCTGGGAGAAAATAAAATCTGAACTCTGTGTTTTTATTAAAGTTTTTATTTAATTTTCCTGTGTGAAATCCATTTCCTTTGTCTGCACTAACACAGTAGTTACTGGATCAACTAATTTATTTGATGAAACCTCTAAAGCATCTCCACCGTGAACACAACTGGGTTCTTTCCTGAATTAAAAGATCAATTTCTTAATTATTATTTATCAACTCTTCAGAGTTAATAAAGTGGAACAGAATGCTAAAGAGGAGCCTCTGCTGAGGAAACACCACCCAACCCCCACTCACCCATAATGCCTTCTGGGTGAGTTTGGATTAAGTTTGGATGCTGTGTCCCCTCCCTGCCAGACCTCGCACACACACACACACACACACACACACACACACACACACACACAAACACACACACACAAACACCTACATGCTAGTTTCAGTCTGTCACATAGTTTAAAGGCCATCTTGCTGAAATAGAAAATAATGAACTCAGACAGAAAAGTTGTTTCCTCACAAAGATGACTGATTATTGTAGAACATGTCAAAATTCAGAGAAAGGAAAAACAGTATTTATTAGCTGCTGAATCTTCAAGAACATCTTCATCCACTTCTTCAAACATCATGAAGACGAGTCTTTTTCTGACCTGAAATACCCCAAGACGAGTCTTTTTTCACACAAAAAATCCCAAAGACGAGTCTTTTTTTGACCCGAAAAATCCCAGAGATGAGTCTTTTTCTGACATGAAACATCCCAAAGGCGAGTCTTTTGTTGACCCAAAATATCCCAAAGGCGAGTCTTTTGTTGACCCAAAATATCCCAGAGACGAGTCTTTTTTTGACCCGAAAAATCCCAGAGAC
>NC_056502.1:32366556-32375898 GCF_014905685.2 Nematolebias whitei | reverse complement strand
ATCCCAGAGACGAGTCTTTTTTTGACCCGAAAAATCCCAGAGAC
Organism: Nematolebias whitei; assembly: GCF_014905685.2. Lineage (NCBI taxonomy): Eukaryota > Metazoa > Chordata > Actinopteri > Cyprinodontiformes > Rivulidae > Nematolebias > Nematolebias whitei. Next base: position 32,375,854 of record NC_056502.1, on the reverse strand, counting down.
GAGTCTTTTTCTGACATGAAAAATCCCAGAGACGAGTCTTTTTCTGACCCAAAACATCCTGAATATGTCTTTTGTTGTTGTTGTTGTTTTAAGGAGAATAAAAGTGTTTGTGTAATCTAAATGACGATATTCCTCCTTAAATTCAACATTGTCCTTCCAGCTAATTAAGCCATAAATGCCTATGTGTGTGTGTGTGTGTGCATGTGTGTGTGCATCGTGAAACAGCAGTAGTCTCAATCCCTGCTTACAGCCACGTGTCTCTGTGGACAGCTCAGATTATTTCAGATTATTTCTCTTCTTTAATCCCGCAGCAGGAAGGAAGCAGCCCGAGGTCTGTTTCTTGTGATCAGCATGTCAACTAAACCTGACAAGAACCGCTGACGGGTCCAGCTTTCATCATCGCCCACCACCATAGGCGGAGTGATAATGTTTTTCCTTACGTTTTAGTCTGTTAGCAAATTATTTCACGAACCACAGCACAGATTTTAATAAAAGTAATCAATGGCTGTACGTCTACAACTTTTGGTTTTAGCCTAATTAAAGATGGCCTCTACAGCCAACTAAACTTGGAAAACAACAATGGCTATAATTCAGTCAGTTTCACAGACGCTGGACTCAAATTTGTTGTGGTAGTAGCTGAGAGCGATTCACAACATTTACTCCAAGCACTGACAGATTGGGCATGAGATGATGCATAAAATTTATATCAGTTTGACCAAAACAGCTACAACTCCGTCATTTTCCACCATGAAAGGCAGCGGGCGATATGCATTCCTCTGCATTTGATTAGAAAGATTAGTGTTTCCAGCAGAAAACTATTAGACCTGGAGCAAAACTTGTTTTTCAATAAAACTCCCAACAAATTTCACACAATTCAACTGATTAAATTTCATGATTCGGCTCCAAAGCAGCGGTTCTATTGAATGTGTTTCGTCAGATTATCGGCCGGACCTCGGAGTCTGACGGAACATTCCTAAAGCAGCACCATGATCCCGTCTCTAAAAATACAAGAAAACTCTCCTGAGGACATGATTAGAGCCAGAGATCAGGTCAAGTTTACTCCACTCTGGCACAGATTTCCTCTTTTGAACACTTTTAGTACCACTTTGTACCACAGGGACTGTTTTTAAATGGTATTTTGCTCATATGAAAACTGTGAAGAAAAGGGAATGTCAAAAAGTTTTGAAATGATTCATCCTTCGGAACAATCTCAAAATGACTTCACCTTACTCATAAACAGATTAAGTAAATGCCCCTTAGTTTATTGTAAAGGTTTTCATTTATTACGTTATTTACAATTCAAGCCATTGTGTTGACTTTTGTAGTTGATCCCGTTAGCAAAATATCTCCCAAACAACTGGACAGATTTTAAGAAACTTTCTGAAAGTATGTCTACAGGTCTACCTATGTCTCCCTTTTAGATTCAATCCAATTCAAGATGGCAGCCAGAGCTAAACAACTTTAGCAAACACAAAAATGGCTATAACTCATAATCTGACAGATCTTGAGCTGAAATCTGGTGTGTTAGGTGCTAAGAGTCTTTACCCACACATCCAACAATTTCTAAATCTATGCCATTTCCCAGGTTTGACTCAAATGGCGATGAGCCAAAGAGCGATTTACGATATTTGCATGGACAGAAAATTACAAGGAGCTCAAAGTCTTTCGCCCAGACGTTGGTTACTGTTGATGAGTGAGCGCCTGGTGAGGCCCCTTAAAGAACAAGCTTGTGGATACAGACAGTCTAAATGAGGATTCTCTGCAGGGTAGCTGAAGTATCCCAGAAGACCGGTTTATACTCTATCCAAAGTCCAGAAATCAGCTCTCATTGACGTAGCTGTGTGGCTAAAATCCCAATTTTGTTCTTGTATTAGCTTCATCCACCACTTCTTGACACAGGGCCCAGTCCGAACTTTTTCTCAAAAAAATTGTGCGACTGGTCAGAAGATTGTTTGTTTATGGGGGCCGAGATGGTGTAGAGGCAGGGCATCCGGATTGGGACCCGAAAGTCCCAGGTTCGATCCCCGGTCACTGCATACCTCGTGGGGTCTCTGGGCAGCACACCTTATCCCCAAAATACCCCCCGGGCGCCTTCAATAGCTGCCCACTGCACCACCTGCTGGTGGATGGGTTAAATGCAGAGACTAATTTCGCCATTGTATGGAAACATACAGTGATGACCATATTATTATTATTATGCACGAAAGTGCTCAGACAGCAATGTTGTCATTTCATTTAAACTACTCTGCTTCCAGAAGCGTGTGAACACACCACCTGTATGCTCTCCTACTTTGTATTGCCTCTTTTAAAGCACAAAGTACTAACAGATCTCTTCTTGCTCATCAAACATCACGTTCTCCTCACTTGTAAACTCGTATTTGCACATCTCTGACAAGCTTGCTGTTACAGTGTTTACATTTTGTTGGATAGCCACGCCTATATGCTTTGGGCATGACGTGTACTGCAGCGGGGACGGGTTTCCCAGTAGCTCTGCGCTGCATGGACTATGAATGGTGTGTGGGAAAACAAACATCTCGCAACCATGTGACTGGAAGATGATTTGACTTTAGATGGAGTATAAAACTGGGTGAGACAATTAGTTATTCAGGAGGTGCAGCTCCTCCACATTGAAAGGAGCCAGTTGTGGTGATTCCAGCATCTGGTAAGGATGCCCCCCTGGATGCCTCCTTAGGGAGGTGTGCCATGAATGTCCAACTGGGAGGAGACCTTGGGGAAGACCAAGGACATGTTGGAGAGACTATGCTCAGGCTGCAGCCCCTGAGGTGCAATGGATGGATGACCAAATAGATGAATGGATGGACAGATGGATGGATGAACTCAGTCATGAGGTGGTGAGGGACCTTTCTTCTACCCAGTTCTAAATAAAACCTGATGATGTTGTGAGTTAAAGGTCAAACTGAAACACAAAAAAGTATATGAATACATTTGCCTGCAGCAGGTAAATAAAAGTACACACAGTGTGTACTGAAAACCCTTGTTCCAGTAGGTATTTCTGGAATCTCAGGGGTTTTCCCCCTTCTGTCCTACAAACCTCAGGAAGGTAAACAAATCTGAATTCTTGTGATTACCTTGGAGATAAGACGTTCCTGATGAACATCACAGTTATTCATTTAGAGGAGGAACATCAACGTGTTCTTCTGTTAGTCAGAACCTGAGCACGGTCCTCTCATTCGAAGAGGCAAACATGACCTTTGACCTAAATCCCACCAACAGCAACTCACTCACTTTCTGCTTCTTCTAATTTTTAGCTAGCTTTTTGCTATTTAATTCAAAAAGCATTCAATACAAAAACAACTGGACTTTATTTGTAACAGAAGACGTTTCGCTCCTCATCCGAGTAGCTTTCTCAATTCAAATAGCAGTGAGTGAGAGATTCAGGTTATAAGGCTGAGTGAGATAAGACACACACACATATGTAGATTGGCAATTCACACCTAAACACCTTAACAGTAGGGGCCCCCAAAAGTCTTTGCTACTCTAATACACAGACGAGGCCCCTCTGTTCCCATCAGGTGTGCAAACCAGCTGGGAATCAGTCTTAAAGTTGCATTATATGTTTTTGAAAGTGGAAATCTGAGGCCTCCTCCTCTGTTAAGAGACGGCTTTTCTCTTTTTACATAAATTGCTTCCTTCACCCCCCTCTCAAACCATCTGTGTTCTCGGTCCAAAATGTGCACATTTTGGTCCTCAAAAGAGTGTCCCTTATCTGTGAGGTGGAGGTGAACAGCTGAATTTTGTCCAGAGGAGGTGGCTCTCCTGTGTTGAGTCATGCGTCTGTGAAGAGGTTGTTTAGTTTCTTCAATGTAGAGGTCTGGACAGTCCTCGCTGCACTGGACCGCATACACTACACCGCATACACTACACCACTCTGTTTGTGTATGGGTGTCTTGTCCTTAGGGTGGACCAGCCTCTGTCTGAGAGTCCTGCTGGGTTTGAAATGTACTGGGATCTTGTGTTTGTTGAAGATCCTTCTGAATTTCTCTGATACTCCAGCAACATAAGGGATGACAATGTTTTTACGTCTGCTGTTGTCCTTTTTCTGTTTATTAGTGTGTTTTGTAGATTTCCTCACTGACTTGACAAAAGCCCAGTTAGGATATCCACATGTTTGAAAAGCTTCTTGAATGTGTTTCTGTTCCTTTTCCTTCCCTTCTGTCTTCGTGGGGACGCGTTCAGCCTGATGTTGTAAAGTTCTGATGACAGAGAGTTTGTGTTCCAGTGGATGGTGGGAGTCAAACAGAAGATACTGGTCTGTGTGGGTTGGTTTTCTGTAAACTTCAATGTTGAGGCTGTCCTCTCTTTCCATCTGAACCAAACAGTCCAAAAAAGGCAGCTTGTTGTCGTTTGCATCCTCTCTGGTGAACTTGATGTTGTTATCGACCGAGTTAATGTGTCTGGTGAACGCTTCTATTTCCTTAGCTTGGATTTTGACCCAGGTGTCATCCACATATCGGAACCAATGGCTTGGTGTTGTTCCCTCATAGGAGTTTAGGGCTCTCTGTTCCACTTCCTCCATGTAGAGATTGGCAACAATGGGTGACACTGGAGATCCCATGGCACAGCCGTGCTTCTGTCTGTAAAAACTGTCATTGAACTTGAAATAAGTGGTGGAGAGGCAGCCTTATAACCTGAATCTCTCACTCACTAGCTATGTTTACATGCGCAACATTTTTTGACCGGATTGAAATGTGTTCTGTTTGAATAATTCAAATGTATTGTTTAAATGGGCACAATCTGTTCATGACGAACGTTTACATGCAGCGGGCTTTGTTCTGAACAGCAGTACTGACATGCGCAGAGTGGTAAACTCTCCTTAAAAAAAACACCGAAGAAGAAGTTCCACTTCCGGGGTGAACGTAAACAAACCTGAGCACCCAAAATGGACCCGCGACAGGTTTTAATGATGGTGGAGACGTTACTGCACTCCCTGACTGAGCTACAGGTAATACAGATCATTCTGAGCTCTTTCAAAGTTTCTAGAAGAAATGTTGTGTCGCTCACCGACCAGTTTTGCTCCCCTGACATGCTAATATTATTAGCGTTAGCCAGGCGGAAATGGCAAAGTCGCACATGCGCAGTCAGGTCAGTTTTTCACGATCAGATAAAAACGAACAGATCAAGTGTTTACATGACACACTTTTATTCCGACCGGCCATTTGATCCGGTTACTTATGTCCATGTAAACATACCTACTGCTATTTGAATTGAGAAAGCTCCTCGGATGAGGAGCGAAACGTCTTTTGTTACAAATAAAGTCCAGTTGTTTTTGTATTGAACGCTTTTTGAATTCATCATGTCCTGGATGACTGAGAATCTTCACCAGCATTTTGCTATCTAAGTTTTAAGCTAGCCTTTTGCAACTCAAAGCTTTAAGCTGTTCTTTTACTAGTTTCATCTAATATTTCATCTAACGAGTCTCTCTTGTAAATGAGTCCTCGAGGCTCAATGGGAACTAAACTGTATAAATAAAGGTTGAATGAATGAATGGAATTTTTGCTACTTTTAGCTTTTGGCTAGTGATCTTCTTTTAGATAATAAGTTTTTAAGGTTTTTAAGATTTAAGCTTCTTTGGCTAGCCATTGGCTATTTTAGCTTTTAGGTACCACGTTCTTACTATTAGCTAGTCTTTTAACTTTTAACTTATCGCTTGCTGATTTTAGCTTTAAGCTATTATTTTACTAGTAGTAGGTTCTGTTTTGCTGTTTTTGACTTTAAGCTAGGGTTCTCCATCCCGCAGCTTTAACAACTCAGTTTCAGCCTCTTCAGCACATTTCAGCAGTCATTCAACTCTCAGCAGCTTTAGTGTGTCAAAGGTTCTGTTCCGACTCGGCCCAGAGGGTATTCAAATGGGTACAGGTGTGACCCAAATATTAGGATTAACCCCCACCTGTTGCTCAGGGTTTTATGAACAAGTGTCTAAGAAGATAGTAAAGCAGAAAAATGTGTTAATGTGTTCGAGCCCGGTTCTGGTTCTCCTCATTATCTGAGGAGATAAGCAGTCCGCTTCCCACGGAGGGCTCATTTATAATTTAATCCAGGAGCTCGGTGTTTCAGAGTGAGCACGGAGAGATTGCCCTTTCAGAGCAAACCCCCTCCCATCATGCAGCAGGGGATCCACGCCATCAGCAGAAAACAAACAGCGGCGCCTGAATTTAAAATACAAACCTATGTGGACTGACAGCAACGACCCATTCAATTAATCCACGGTTCTGTTCCGTCATGACAAAAACAAGAGCAGATAAAAGGTTCGGCTCTTGTTGCTTCCTTCCTCTGGACCAGGAAAATGATCAAACAAAAACACGGAAACTTGCGAAAAAACGTTAAAGCGAGTCAAAGGAGCTACTTCCTGAATCCTGGAGGTCTTAACAGACGTCAGCTGTCTTCCTTAAAGTCAAATATTATTTAATAATCAGACAGAATGTCAATGTTCAAGTTCAAGAATCTTGATTATCCCTAAGGGGCAATTTGTTTCACCGTCAGTAGGCACACAGAGCATCCATACTAGACCAGATGGAAGCAACCTGAACTCACCATGGAGTGGGTGATCAGGATCTGCCAGAATCAGCCTGGCCTTCTGATGTATAAACTGTAATAGAAGAGAATCACGCTCTAAAAATATGTTAAAGCTGCTGCCATCATCAGAGGCCTGTGTTTCTCAATCCCTGGCTGGACTCTTAAAACAGGCAGACAGACATGCAGAGTAGAAAATAAGCCTCAAAGAAGCAAAAGAAACAAAGTCGTACTGAAAAACTTCCACAGCTACAAGTGTTGCCACTTGGTTGTCTTCAGTATTTTATATAGGAAATATGATTAATAAAAGACACCACTTCCAGTTTTGGAAAGAAAATCTGGAACTTGGGAGTCTACGGGAGTTTGCTCATGGGGTCACTTTTATCTGCAGTGTGAATGACGGGCCATGATTTTCTGACTTCACTATTAGTAACGGACATTTTACGTAAACAAAGAATACTTTCAATTTTGACTTATTGTTGTGTAACGTTAGTTTTGTACTTTTTATTTTCATCAAACTACTTCCATAAACTTTGTGCTAATTTAATCTTTTGTATTTCAAAATGATTGGCTCCACTAGGAATGATGTGCTATGGATTTTAGCATTTATGACTTTGGTACAATTTGAATTATTTAACTTTATTAACAAACAATTTCCCATAAAAACACCTTGAGATCGCTTAAAATTCCTTCAAAACCGTTGTTCTTCGAAATCTCCAAAAAACTTTAACTCTATGTGTTCAGTTAGTTCCTTCTTCAACAGATTTTGGCAGCGCAGCGCTGCGTTTTGGCAGAAAGTGTTGTTTCTCCAGCTCACGTTACTTTCTGATGAGTCCAACAACTTCACAGTTAAAGGAGGGTTCTGTTCGCTGCTTGAGTTAGTAAAGGTAAATGACAAAGTCCACAGAAAAAGAAAAAGCACCAGGCAGTAACGAGTAATGAAAACAACCGAGCTAGTGCTGCCATTCAGAGGAGAGCCTGGCGCCGTGGAATGTGAGGCTCCATTCATTTACACGGGGTAAAAATACATGTGGCACCACAAAGCCCTGACTTGTCCTCATTGTTTCACGCCACACCGATAAAACAATTCCATCATCTGAAGGGCAAAGCATGTTACTGCTAATTTCACGCACAAAAAGAAGCAACGACAAGGCAGAGGGAGGAGGGGAACTTTGCAAACAACAGAAGTCTTTGGAGGAGATAAAGAGTCATGTTGGAGTTGAAAGTTTGACCATGATAAGAGCGTGGATGGACAAAAGACAAACAGTCCTGTTGACAGAAAGTTGATCGTATGCAGCAGTTGGACCAAACGCTGAAAGGAGATCCAGAACCAAAAAGAAAGTTTCATTTGGGTCGAGAGACGGAGTCCAACAGTGGGACTCACAGCAAGAATGTCCCGAGGTCAATCCCCGGTTTGGACCTGGGGTCTTTTTGTGTGGAGTTTGCATGTTCTCCATGCGTTTGTGTGGATTTTCTCCGGTTACTCTGGATTTCTCCACACCGTCAGCTTTATGTATAAACAGGTCTCTCTTGTAAATGAGTCCTCGTGACTCAGTGAGACTAACTTGTATAAATAAAGTTGAATGAATGAATTAATAAAGCTCTTTAAAACAACCTTAGGACCAACGTGCAGTTACAGACAATAAAACCAACAGCAGTCACAATACATATTAAAAACATTTAAAAGCAAACCAAAAACAGTCCATCACATGGACACAGAGACAAAACAACCATTCACTCTCTCACTCACACCTAGGGACAATTTAGAGTTACCAATCAGCCTAACATGCATGTTTTTGGTCTGTGGGAAGAAACCGGAGTACCCGGAGAAAACCCCCGCATGCACGAAGAGAACATGCAAACTAGACCCAGTATGGCCCCTGACCAGGTTTTGATCCGGCGACCTTCTCACTGAGGCAACAGCTCTACCAACTGCGCCACCGTGCCACCCAGGAAACTTATCAAGAATAATAAATTACACCTGGAAAGACAAGAGTCTGTCACATCTATCAACACAAACATGCAGTACATGTACGCTGTTGTCCCCCCGTCGCTGTAGAATTTGAACAGTGAATATCTACAGTTGTCAAGATGAGTGTTTTTCTGGACTGTAATTGAACAGAGAATGTAAGTAAACCTTCTTAATGTTTTACTGCAAGAAATTCAAATGGTACGAGTTACACTGTGGAGAAGAAGAGAGGTCATTTTTGTTTGTTTGTTTGTTCCAGGGAGCAAATTTATCCACCACCAGGCACAGTGGCAGAGCTAGAGGGTGGCCAATGGTGGCCTTGGTCACCAAGGATTAATTATGAATATAAAATAAACTATTATTTGAGGAAGCTAAATGTTTTCTTTCCAACTGCTCCCTTCCTCAGAGGTTACCACAGCAAATTAACTCACACAAAGACTTGGTGATTGTTTTCATACCAGGTGACCTTCCTGATGCTACCACAGACCACCGAGCTGCCACAGCTCTCTGTGTGGAGCAGAGAGCTGCCATCTAGGGTGCTCGGGGTGGTGGGGGCAGATGATGGGTTATGGGACTTCATAACAGCCCAGAGTGGGACAAGCGAGAGTGGAGGCAGGTGTGGATGCTTCACCTTTCCCACCCTCATTTTGACGTTGTTGGTCTGAACAGTTGAACCGTATACGTTCCGATAGCAGGCTCACCTTATTTAACCTCTGCGCCACCACGCCCCCTATTTTTAAGTAATATAAAAACTAGAAAGCTTTCTTAGTGAGTTTCCACAAACAATTAGGGTAACCA
>NC_056502.1:32319212-32366156 GCF_014905685.2 Nematolebias whitei | reverse complement strand
AAAACAGAAACCGGGTATAGTTCAGCTTTTTTGGGGGGTTTTCATCCATTTTGACAAAGTCTAGAGTCCAGTGGTTCCCAACCATCCTGCATGTTTTAGTTGTTTCCCTGCTTGGACACACCTGATTTGAATGAACTGATAAACAGACTTCTGCAAAACTTGACAAAGTAATTCAACCACTGAATCAGGTGTGTTGGAGCAGGGAAACAACTAAAACATGCAGGATAGTGTTCCTCAAGGACCAGAGTTCTGAACCACTAGTTTCAGACTTTAAATTCATTTCTGATACTGCTGGAAGAAAAAACAAACAAATACGTGTTGAACCCTGATCTTCACTGTGTAACGATCAGTTTAAAGAATCCTGATGTTGTTTTTGGTGCTGTAGGATGATGCGTGTACCGCTGAAACCACAGAGAGACACAGGACTGTAATGTCTGCACACTGGCATTAGGGAGACGATGTAATCCCTTTAGAAACACAACTACTGTCCCCTTCTCTCTGTCAGCTGTTTCTTTCTCTTTCTGTGTGTCTGGGTAACATCACAACAACAACAACAAAAATTTATGTTGTGTACTTCCAGAACAATACGCCAGACAGTTACAGTCAGAAAGTAAATCTCAGACAAGCAAGGGACAGAAAAAAAAACTGTAAAATAAGATAAATGTTGCAGCAAACATAGTGGCGGCTTTATAAGGAATATTTTAGACAATCTGTGGTTTTAAAGGTTATACACACCAATAGTTACTTTCTGCACAGCCTCAGTTTGGAGACACAAGAGATGAAGTTGGACAGCACTGACACGCTAATGGCCAATCTGAAGCAGGCCCTTTTAAAACATGTCTTCAAAATGTTATATTTATTTTAGCAAACCTTGTTTTATAAACCTTTACAACGGTACCGTTTTGATGGTGCAGGTATTTCAGCAGACAGTGATATTCGGAAAGTGACACCAGACTGTGCTAACGATGCTAACGCTAGCTGTTGCTATGTTTACCTGCAAACAACAACAGAAATACATATTAACCACGTAATATAAACATATTAAGCTTTATAAAATAAGGTTTTCATGAACCGCTGTGAAGCATCAGGAGATTTTAGCTGTTTTAAGACAGCAGTGAACTTATTTGGTTCAGACAAGCCGTTAGCTTCTCAGTCCTGTCGGGCGTACATTTTTATATCCCCAGTGTTCAACAAGACACATGGAACAAGTTTTCAACTTGTTTTTATAACAAAACAAGACAACTTTCCCATAAACTGGTGAAGAATAAAAAAAATAAATTTTCTCCAACCAAACTTGTTTCGTTTTTTCGCTTCTTTTGTTGTTGTTGTTTTGGTTGGCTTAAACGTGACCAAGTAAATTATTTGTGGCTGAGTCAGATTGGAATAGAAGGGTTTAAAAAAAGCTGCAGACTCATGTACGTATATAACAAGATTTATTTTAGTTTTTCTTATTTCTGCGCAGAACAAAAGAATGAGAAACAAGACACAAGACACAAAAATGAGCTTGTTTTGTAGAGCGACAGGGCTCAGGCTTGGAGCTCCGAGCCGCTGCTCCTCTGCACTGAAAGGAGTCAAGTGAGGTGGTTCAAAAATCTGATTTGGACGCCTCCCTTTGGAGGTTTTCCAGGCACATCCCAATAGGAAGTGGTCACAGGGCAGACCCAGTACTCACTGGAACTCCTGGGGATCCCCCAGTAGGAGCTTGAGTGTCTCTTGGGCAGTGGCACCCAGTCCATTAGGGCAGGTGGGACACAAACAAAGTAGTTCCTCCTAATAAACTATGTAAACGACTTATTTACTGAGCTTGCTGTGTATTGTTTTGTTCTGTGTATTTCTCAACTGTTTTAACAATTTTAAGTGGAATTTAAAATGATTTTTAGTGATTCATCCTGGTTTCTTTTACTCATTTACTGTTTTGGGGCAGTATCATTCAACGACCCGTGTTCGTCAAGCGGTTCTGAATGTGTGGCCAGTGATCCGAACAGGCAGCGATTCGTTTGGGGAGTCTTGATTTTCTGCCCTGTGGACATATTTGGCGAGTTTTCATACGACCTCTACTTAGACCTGACGTGAGCTCAAACTAAGGAAGAGCTGCAACGAAACCTACTGAGACCAACAGTGGAGATATTCTGATGTTAAATTTATTTGGAGCAGACATACTGGGCCAGAACAGAAAACTGAGAAGAACCATTTGAATCCTCTTCGATCCGGTAATGATATATTGTATCATCATTTTTCACTTTTATAGTATTTTAGAGTTACTTCACTGACTTTTTTTTCTCTCATTTAACGGCGTTAATCTGGAGTATGATTTCTGAATTATTGCTTCAAATCAAATTAGAAATCCAATTTAGAAAGGTGTGCACCTGTCAGCTGGTGTGGGGGGGGGGGGGGGTCGGTTTCTTTAATTTATTAGACCGGACTGCTTTTCACCAGACTCAACCTCGACCCGCAGGAGGGAGAAAAAAGGTAAAAACTTTGTAGGCACACACACACACACACACACACACACAAAAGGCAGGAAATGAATGTCCGCCCCACTAATATTTTGCTCAGGAACCACCACTGCTCTTCAGAGAGGGAAGTCTGGGTTTCTCTTCTGGAGCTGTTGTCAAAGATGGACGGACCAACAGACTGCTGGACAGCAGACACACTTTCCTGAGCTGCAGAAGTTGCTGTCTGATTGTAAAAGTTGCAGGTTCTTGTTTTATGGTCAGAGGTTTACAGCCCTCGTACTCCTGGCTTTACTCTGTAAACACCACAGGATTACTGTAGCTTTAAAGAAAACAACAACAACAAGCCGGTGAAGGTTCTCAGTCATCCAGGTCATCGTGAATTCAAAAAAGTTCAAGACAAAAACAACTGGACTTTATTTGTAACAGAAGACGTTTTGCTTCTCATCCGAGAAGCTTTCTCAATTCAAAGAACAGAGGTTCACGTACACCTCCAGGATAAGGGACACCCACTTGAGGACCAAAATGTTCTCATTTTGGACCGAGAGGACAGATGGTTTGAGAGAGGGGGGTGAAGGAAGCAATTTATGTAAAACGAGAGGAACCATGAGGAGTGACAGGACAATCTGCATATGTATCGAGCTTAACTCAACTTTATAACTCAAACCCACGCTCTCTGCTCTTTGAACTGAGAAAGCTCCTCGGATGAGAAGTGAAACGTCTTCTGTTACAAATAAAGCCCAGTTGTTTTTGTATTGAACTTTAAACAACAACAACAACAACAACAACAACAACAACAACAACAACAACAACAACAACAACAAAGTTCCTCTCTTATCAGACCAACATTCCTCTAAGTGACCCTTATCTCCACTCAAGCACATTTGATGCCTGTTTTTTAATCCGCTCCTTTGTGTTCAACTTCTTTTAAATAAAGTTCTGACTGGTCCAAAAGGTTCTGAAGGCCGCAGCAGCAGCAATAATCTGATCACACACCCAGAAAATAACAACAATAATCACACAAAGGCACTTCCTTGCCAGATAATACGCTGCTCGGCTCAAAAAAACTCACAGGGAAAAAAACGAATGGACCGCGGCTCCAGAACCAGCAGACAGACAGTGAAGGTCCAGATATCAGGGCCGCAGCAGCAGAACCGGACCAACATGTGGATTCCTGTCTCCTGGTATTGTTCAGCAGCACAGGTTCCTCTCTGTCTCTTTCTGTTTCTGTCTCCTGCCGTGCTGCCTTCAGGGCGCTCGGAAATGTCACCACTTTGAGATTAAAAGATAAACTTTTCTGCTTTCTCTAGCCTTTCTGTTTGGACTACAAACTTATTTGACTTCACTGCAAAGTTGTGCAGCTGGGGGAAGAAACCATGAAGTAACAAATAAAATGTTTTTGTGGCTTTAAATTAAAGATCAGTGACAACATCTTCTATTCTACTGTATTTGTTTACCTCCACAGACAGCGATGGAGGTCAGTGGTTTCCAGTTGATTCAGCTTTGTTTACGATGAGTGCGTACCCGCATTTTAGAATCGCTCAACATATTAAAAAAATCCTATTAAACTCGTCCCAACTTCACCACTTCATAAACTTTTTATTATTATTATTAATGAGGACTTTATACGCATCAAACTCAAAGGTGGTTTTGTTGATTTAACATTAAAAGACTCACAATTTACAGTTGTGCGCCGGCTTCTGAGAGTACCTGAATGCACCTTATATGGAAATAAGCCCTGTGTGTGCGCGCGCGTGCGTGTGTAACAATAAGCGCTGAGCCATCAGCTCAACAGCTCCATCCGTTTATGCGCCGAAAAAAGGAGTTTCCTGCTTAAAAAAAACAAAAAACAAAAACGCAACATCTGTCATCTGGCACGCGCACATCAACACGCCGCATGTTAACGCGCACACACCCCGCTCCCAACACGCACGCGCAGAGACTGAAAGAAGAAGAAACGGCGGTTTCGGATCCTCCTATTGGTCCGTGAACGCAGCAGCGCACCGACTACTGCTGCCACCTGTGCCTTGCTCAGCGGCAGTTGTGCCACGTCTATTATGTAGGACACCACTTCCTAATATGGACATCCCCCCCTCCTCCCCCCTCCCCGTAGCGTCCGGCTCCATCCATCTCCCCCTGTCTGCCTCTGAGGGAACACAATCATCTGTTTTATCTCGTTTTGTCATCTCGGTGCATCTGGGCGCGTGCGTGTTGGGAGCTGGTGGAAAGTTTGCTTTAACGCAGGGACGGTTTTTGTCATTCCGACCCTAAAATAGTCCAACTTGACCCTGATTTATTTTTTTTTTTCCTCTAAGAAAGATTTAGATGGGGCTCACAAGTAGCATGAAGCTGCTCCAAGTGGTCAGAACAAGATGGGATTAATCAGAATAAAATGGAATAATCCACAAACATCTTTGCAGATTCTGTGGGCTCTGATGAAAATGAGATGATCCCCTCGCAGCGGTCCTGCCTGCAGGTTAACCTGTTTGTGTTCCAGAATCGGACTGTCGCCTTCCAGCCCGTTGAAATACGCTCGCGGAGCCTCAAACAGGGCCTCGTGAGAGTGTGCGCGTGTGTGTGAAAGAGAAGCAAACACAACCTACCCGGTGTGTCCGCGGGAATAATCCAGGGTGACTTGAGGAAGCGCAGACAATCGTAAAGGTGGAAGCATGCTCTTTGCAGTGTATGCTGAAGTGCATGATTGAGTAGGGCGAGTCCATTCCGAGGCGTGGGGGGGTCGGAGCGGGGAAGCCTCTACAAACTTAATTTTAAAGTGATGTTAATGTTGCGCTTTTGTGTCACTTTACAAATACGGAAATAAAAAACAGAAATTATTGATTTAAAAACAAAAACAATCCGATTTTGATTCAGATTGAGGTTTCGGAGGATTTCCGGACTCCCCTCTTCTCTGGCTGAATGGCAGCTTCCGCATTAAATGGAACTATCTGCTATTGTCTCATCAGCGAAAAGTTGTTGATACCGCTGGAAAGAGTCGAAAAAGTGTCCCAAGAGGGCGGTACTGACTATTTTTAGATTTGTTAACAGACTTGTAAGGATTATTAACAGTGCCAATGCGCAGAAAAGCGCTAAATAGAGTTAAAAATGTGTTATTACTGCGCTTTGTCAATCGGGTGACTTGATGTTGACGTTTCTTCCACCCTGACTGCTCTTTGAGGAAATATGGTGGTTTGGTTAAAAAAATATTCAACACAATTACATCTACAGACATTATGAATTAAGTTATTTTGACATAAAGGCTATAATAGAGTAAAATGCATGTATAATAAAAAATATTTTAACAAATATGCTAGAAAACTAGCTAAAACTAGCCTGAAAGCTAGCTTATCTAGCTGACACTCAAAACTAACCAGATAGTTTCTGTCATGCAGGAGTGAAGGCACTTTACAATAACTTGTTTTACAATCATTTATCCTCATTTAAACATTTTACAGCTTGAATAATAGAATACACGTTTTTGTAGTTGTGTGAATGTTTATTAAGCAACTATTGTTTTCCTGGTTCTTTTTATTTATTTTTCCAAGTCTTCCGTATATTTTTTGCAGTTGATACATCCCACGGTTTTTAAGCTATTTCAGCAATTTAGGTATCAAAACATTCGGCTCGTTCAAGAGACACTGCTAATGACTTTTGTTGTTTTGGTAACTCGTGCTCAGCTCTTTGCAGGTTTATTCAGCCCGTTGCAGCTTCTCTTTAGCTGTTTTAGACTTGTTTTATCTGCTGAACTGTGACAATCATCGGCCCGGCTTCTCCCTGATCGAGAATTTGATTTACAGCTGTTTTTGTTGCGCTGCTCGTTTTCGATAACATTCAGCTAATTTCAGCTTTTTGTGCGCCTTTTACTTTCGTCTTGTTATTTTCAGCATTTTTTCTTGCCTTTCAGCTACTGTTCAGCTGATTTTTGCTAGTTTGAGATTTTTTCTACTGGTTTAACTTTTAATGTGATCATTTTAGTTTTTCTGTGTTTAATTCGGCAAACTTGCTCTTTAAGCTTGTCTGCTCATTTTGACATTTTGTTTTTCAGCATCTTCCGTGCTAATTTTAGCTGTTTTTGGCTCCTTTTAGCTTTTTTCTGCTATTTTGAGCTTTTGTTTATTTATTTTTTTAATCTTGTTGTTCAGCAATTTTGTTCTATTGATTTCAAGGTCATGGGGTCACTGATCAAGGTCATAAATCAAGGTCAAAGTCACCCCTTACTTTAAATAGCTCTAATTTGATTACCATTAAACAAACAAATCTCAAACTTCACAGTTGGACACCATGTGGGTCAAGATAAGAACGCTCTCCATTCATGTTGGAGTTTAATTTATCTGTGTTGAACTGCATTTACCACAGTTTGGCTACTTCTTGCTCTAAGCTAACTTTTTCTTTTTTTGTTGCTAGCATCTTGCTACTTCTGATTCTTAGCTAACATTTTCCTGCTTGTTGTTAGCATTTCAATACTTTTCCCTCTAAGCTAGCTTCTTCGTGCTTTTTTGCAAGCATTTTGCTACGTCTGACTCTAAGCTAGCTTTTTATGTCTTGTTAGCATTACACTGATTCTGGCTGTTGTTTAGCATTTTCTTGCTGCTTGCTAGTGTTTTTGCAAATCATTCAGCTATTTTTGGCTACATTTTCAACTGTTCATATTAGACAAGTACGATTGAAATTTCACGGCTTAGTTTCAGCTTCTTCAGCTGCTTTCAGCAAAATTATTTAGCAATAAGACTTTACACTGCATTTTTGCAGGACATGCAAATTTTCTAGTTGAACTTAGTTTTGTTTTGGTCATTTACTAGCTGCAAGCTAGCTTAAACTAGCTAACACTCGAGTTAACTACCGTAATGTTTTTTTTTCTATCATGCAGAAACAAAAGCACTTTATTTACAATACCTTTTGTATTTCACAGAATCATTTGTCCCAAGTGTCCATTTCCAGTCACACAGATTCAAAATCCTGTTCCTCTCATGCAAACTAAGATAAAGTCTACAACAGGGCTACTATTCAACTGGCAGCCTGCGGGTGACTTCAATCCAGCCCACCAATGATTTCATTATGGGGGGGGGGGGGGGGAGCGGAAATACCGGGTTTGGGTTTTGGGTTCTGTTTATTGCATTTATGATTCAGTACAATAAGACAAACACATTTAAAAGGTAACAGATCATTGTAATACTTGGTTTATTTACGTAATGACTTTAATCGCTGGATGTCCGGCCTCTGAGCTGTTGCCTTTCAGAAACTGTGGCCCCCTGAGCAGCTGTATTAAATAGCCCTGGTCTACAACAATACAACTGTTCTTACCTTCATGAACACGTACTAATGAAGTTCTAATATTTCACAGTGGTATAATTAGCTGCTTTCTCAGGTTGGTTTCAAAACACTCAAGAAAATGTCAAACGGGTCAATAAAGCTTCCTCATCAAGACCTGAAAGTCCAGAAAAACTAGAAACAAGAATATGATCATCAGAACATGTGAAACTATTTGGGCAAGTCCTATTTTTATTTAGTTCCCTTTGAAATAATGACACGTATAACAATAGTACTGGTCACAAGTCACCAGTGAGTCAGTGCCTCCTGAAGCATGTGCATTTTTTTATTATTAACCATCACGCCGGTACTCAGATCCTCCCAGTGTTGACAGAACGAGCTCCAGCTTCATGTGCACTAAGTCATGTGTAATAACTGTCACTGCGCTGCGTTGTTGTGGGTGTTACGGAGAGGTCAGGGTTGTTTGCTGTGACAAGGAGCCATGTAGCTGTCTGCGGACGTTCCAGTAACTAAAGACGCACGGACATCTTGTCAGAGATGAGCCGTTGGACTTGAAAGGCAGGGACAGATCTTTGTTTAGGCACCATTCAGGGCATCATGGAGGGACACTGACCTGAACTCATTGTACTCAAGACAAACTCTTATACCTCTGATTAAAAGATAATAAGAGCTCAAACAGAAACACTCACACACATATTTGTGATGCATACTCAGAGTGTTTTCAGTCTCTCCCTGTAATGTGAGTCACTGTTCAGATACTTCCTGATAAAAGAGGAGCCATCTTTAAAACAACCTCCCTTTTCTCTCCATTTTTCCAGGTCTGAGGGAACATTGAACTAAACACACAAACCAAGTTGTCCTCCCCCTCTGTCTCCTCCGTCTCCTCTGTTTGTCTCTGTACTTTTTTTTTTCCCCTCTCCGAACCCGAGCAGCCTTTCTGTCGTTCGCTGAATGCCCTTCAGCCTGCACCCACTCAGCAATTTAAAAAAACACCTCGGTAAACCTTCGCCTTTAAAGAGAGAAGGAGGAGGGTTCAGGAATCTTCTGCTGCCCATTGTTCTAGTGGTGATGATGCATTTGCTGCTTATAAATGCAGACAAACCACACACCTCTGGGGCAGCTCCACGGGTTTCCAGCACAATGATGTGTATTTATATCATACTTAACTCAGAGGAAAACATCCAGTCATTAGATGTGATGTTCTATGGAAAGGTTAATGACAACAAATATCTTACCTGCTTTAGACTGTTTTTTAAACTACCTCAGTTTGGGTAAATTGATTAACTCTGATCACAAAAATTAGCTAAAAGCTAGTCTGAAGGGGGCAAGGTCGAAGCGATTTCAACCCTCCTGCTGCCTTTGGGTCAAAATGACCCTCATTTTACGCAAACATTTTATATATGTTTACACCTTCATTACTTTCAAACTACAACTACTATGATACTCTGGCGAGATGTGCCATGGGCTGCACAGGAGGTGGTAAAGCTAGCTGCTGCTATTTATGCTTGCACATTACCATAACATTCCAAGCACATAAAACAAAACAGAAGCAAGACAAGCCATTAGCTTATTAGTACAGTCAATTAAACATTATTTCTACCAACAGGGGCTGTTCAAAAAGCTATCTACAGCAGGTAAGATATTGACTCTTCATAAGTTTTAAAAAAGAGCATCGTTTGTAAAAACTGGAACCATCTATTTAACTTTGGTACAAGACTTTTAAAGAAAGATAATTTTCTGTTGAATTAACGTTATTCTGGTCAGACCTTGAAAATGTTGTTACACTCAGTGTCTCCCAGACTGTGTGTTGGCGATGACTCTCTACTACGCCAAACTTTAGCTCATAATCTGTAAAACTTACTGATCTTCAGCCATTTTTGTGTCTAGCCATCCATCCGTTATCTTTACCCACTTCTTTCTTTTTCCTTTTTTGGGTCATGGGGGAGGACGGTGGCGCAACTGGTAGAGCTGCTGCCTCTCAGCGAGCAGGTCCTTGGTTCAAACCCCGGTCCAGGGGCCTTTCTGGGTGGAGTTTGCATGTTCTCTCCGTGCATGCGTGGGTTTTCTCCGGGTACTCCGGTTTCCTCCCACAGACCAAAAACATGCATGTTAGGCTGATTGGTAACTCTAAATTGTCCCTAGGTGTGAGTGAGAGAGTGAATGGTCGTTTGTCTCGTTTGTCTCTATGTGTCCCTGTGATGGACTTGCGACCCGTCCAGGGTGTACCCCGCCCCTCGCACAGTGATTGCTGGACATGGGCACCAGCGACCCCCGTGACCCAAAATGGAACAAACAGGTAAAGATGATGGATGGATGGATGGGTCATGGGGGTCATTGGTGTCCATATCCAGCCATCACTGAGTGAGAGGTGGGGGACACCCTGGACAGGTCTCCAGTCCATCACAGGGACACATGGAGACAAACAACCATTCTCTCTCTCACACCTAGAGACAATTTAGAGTTACCAATCAGCCTAACATGCATGTTTTTGGTCTGTGGGAGGAAACTGGAGTACCTGGAGAAAACCCACACATGCACGGAGAGAACATGCAAACTCCACCCAGAAAGACCCCCGAACTGGGATTTGAACCAGGGTAACCTGCTCACTGAGAGGCGGCAGCTCTAGATATTTTGCTAACAGAGACGACTTCAACAGTTAGAGCAACGTATTGTGCTCAGAGCTTGTGATGATGATGACTCCCAGCCACTACCACACCAAGTTTTAGCTCAATAATTTAAATTTGAGTGAGTGTGTTTGAGAGTGACCGTCTGTGGATGATCAGACGCGAAGCGATTCGTGTTGCCACAACTTGACTGAACCTTAAATTGATTCCATTTAACTTTGAATCAAATTGACTCCGAAAGTTGTAGATGTTCGTCCAGTGATTCTGTTCAGAGTCATCCAATGGTTTATGAGATATTTTGCTAACATGACAATCAAAAGCATCATTTCCCCCCTGCAGTAGAAAACAAAAGAAAGGAAGCGTGTTTGCCGTCATGCAGTCAATCTAACGAGTGGTAAAGGTTTGGGAAGAGAAGGTAAAGCTGACATTCTGACAGAACTTCTGCTCAGGTTCTGACCCACTTTCCCTTTTCTAAAGTACCCCCCCACACCCCCGTTCTTTAGAAGTCAGTCGTGTTCTGCACTGGTACTCGCCGACACCACGAGGCCTCCTCTCCGGTGACTGACACCGTCAGCCCCTTGTGCTCAATTAGGTTGTAGCACGTTAGCGACCGCATGCTAATTGTCAGCTGGCAGAGGAGCACAGGGGGGAGCCCCGGAGGAGAGGCCTTTGGGAGTGCTGGGGAGGGGGTAGCAGCGCTCTTGTGGCAGCGGGGCTTTGTTGGCGAACCAGCTCGAGAGCACATATCTGTGAGCCACGCGGCGTGAAATATTCATGGGCCGGATCACGTTCCCTCTTTTGCATTGGACAAACGAACAGTCAAATCCTCTCTTTGGACTCATTCAGCACTGCTCAACGGAGCAGGAAGTACAAGTGAATTTCCTCCAGAGGCAGAAAATAACTAATTCCTTGAAGGAATGCATATCACCCGCCACCTCTCATGTCAGAGTTGTAGTTGGACTACGTGTTGTGAACGACTCTCAGCTATTACCACACTACACGTTAGCTCAAAATCTGTAACATTCAGTAAGGTGTAGACATTTTTGTTCAGGTTAAAGTTGAGTGGCAGCCATCTTGAATCCTGCCAGCTCCAAATGTTAATTAGTTGTTGATGTGCACCTAGTGATGACTTTCTGAGAGTTTCATTGAAATCATATAGAGATTCATGAGATATTTTTCTAACCTTTGGCTACAAAAGACAAAGCAAAGGTTTTTTAAGCAACAACGTGTTTAAGAACATTCTCAACTACTACTAATAAACCAAATCATAGCTCAGTCTCTGTAAAAGCAGATGTGGGCAACATATGGCCCGAAGGCCAAAAGCGGCCCTTGGACAATCTCCATCCGGCCCTCGAATTCTTAATTGAAAAGAGAAACAACTTTTTAAAAAGTTGACGAAGATAGAAAAATCTAACAAAGTAAAGTCAGGTCCTCCGAATGGATTCTTCTTCTTGAAACGTGTTGTCTTTCATCCAAAAGATTTCTTCAGTCTGAGGAGCTGCAATAAACTCATTCTTATAAATAACACCTTCACATAGTTGACCAATTCAATTCAATTCAGTTTATTTATATAGCGCCAAATCATAACAAAGTTGTCTCAGGGCATTTTACAGGAACATTCACATAAAAGCCAATTAGTAAAGTTCTCTATCTAAGGAATCCAGCAGACAAGTTGAATCTAGGCTTCGATGCAGTCTCCCATCCTGAGCAAGCACAGTGGCAACAGTGGAAATAAAAAACTCCCTTTTAAAAGGAAGAAACCTCCAGCAGAACCAGACTCAGGACAAGCGGCCATCTGCTTTGACCAGATGGTTGAGAGGACAGGAAGGAGAGACAGACGAACACAGAATGGTAGGTCCAGGTTTAGGTCCAGGTGTATCTGAAAGACAAAAAGACACATGTTAAGGACAGAAAAAATAATTACAAATACAAAACAGGTTGAGCAGAGTAAGTAAAGACAGTAGCAGAGTGAAAATTGTGGTCAGTTTGTCCTCCAGCAGTCTAAGCCTATAGCAGCATAACTAAGGGACAGCTCAGGAAACCCAAGCTGACCTTAACTATAGGATTTATCAAAAAAGAGAGTCTTAAGCCTAGTTTTAAAACTGGATAATGTGTCAGCCTCACGGACAGAGATTGGAAGTTGGTTCCACAAGAGAGGAGCCTGATAACTGAAAGATCTGCCTCCCATTCTGTTTTTGTAAATTCTAGGAACCACAAGTAAACCTGCAGTCTGAGGGCGAAGTGCTCTGTTAGGAAAATATGGAACAATAAGATCTGTAATATAAGATGGAGCTAGGCTGTTGAGAGCTTTGTAGATTGGAAGTAGGATTTTGAATTATATTCTAGATTTGACAGGGAGCCAGTGGAGAGAAGCTAAAACTGGACAGATATGATCTCTCCCACTAACTCCAGTTAAGACTCTGGCAGCAGCATTTTGGATCAACTGAAGACGTTTTAAAGAAGTATTTGGACATCCAGATAATAAACCATTGCAATAGTCCAGTCTAGACGTGACAAATGCATGGACCAGTTTTTCTGCATCATTTTTAGATAAGATGTTTCTAATTTTAGTGATATTACGCAGGTGGAAGAAGGTGGTTCTAGTAATGTTTTTAATGTGGGGGATAAAAGACATGTCCTGATCAAAAATAACACCAAGATTTTTAACATTAGAGTTGGAGGACAGATTAACGCCATCTAAGGAGGGAGAAAGATTGAAAAATTCATTCCAAAAACCAAAACCTCAGTCTTGTCTGTGTTCAGCAGGAGAAAATTAAGGGTCATCCAGGTTTTTGTCTTTAAGACATGCTTGTAGTCTAAGTAGCTGATTGGATTCATTGGGTTTAATGGACAAATATAATTGTGTGTCATCAGCATAACAATGGAAATTTATCCCATGCTGTTTAATAACTTTACCTAATGGAAGCATATATAATGTAAAGAGTATTGGCCCAAGCACTGAGCCCTGAGGAACTCCATGACTAACTTTGGTGTATGAAGAAGATTTATTATTTACCTTTACAAACTGGAATCTATCAGATAGATATGATTTAAACCATTTTAGAGCTGTTCCTGTAATCCCAATATCATATTCAAGCCTTTGGAGTAAAATATTGTGATCAACTGTATCAAATGCAGCACTGAGGTCTAACAGGACCAGTATAGACACAAGTCCATTGTTTGAGGCCATGAGGATATCATTAGTGACTTTTACTAGTGCTGTTTCTGTGCTATGATAAGCTCTAAACCCTGACTGAAACTCTTCAAACAGATTATTTCTTTGTAGATGTTCACGCAACTGACCTGCAACTATTTTCTCTAGAATTTTTTTAATGAAAGTTAGATTAAGATATAGGTCTAGAGTTGGCCAGAATTTCTGAATCAAGATCAGACTTTTTAAGTAAAGATTTAATTACAGCAACCTTAAAACGCTGTGGTACATAACCATTCATTAAAGTCAAATTAAGTAGATCCAAAATGTGGACATTAATTAGGGGAAATACCTCTTTAAACAGTCTGGTTGGGGTGGGATCTAGCAGACATGTGGATGGTTTGGATGAAGTTATTATTTTTGACAATTCAGAGAGCTCAACAGGACAAAAACTGTCCAAACATAAATCAGGCTTTAGTGAAAATTTTCAAGTTGCCTCATCTGACAGGGGACTAGAGATAGTAGAAGGAAGGATGGTTTGAATTTTCTCTCTAATTGAAATAATTTTATTTATAAAGAATCTCATGAAGTCATCACTACTTATAGTTTGTAGGGATACATGGTTCAACAGAAATGGGACTTTTAATTAGTCTAGCAATAGTACTGAACATAAACCTAGGGTTATTTTTATTCTCCTCTATTAAAGATGAGTAATATAAAGTTCTAGCGTTACGGAGAGCTTTTTTATATGTTAGCAGACTATCTTTCCAAGTTGAATAAAAGTATTCAACATTAGTAGAGCGCCATTTTCTCTCCTGGTTTCTAGATGCCTGCTTTAAAGTACGTAACTCAGAATTGAACCAAGGAGCCAGAGCCAGAGGAAAACATTGATGGAAGAGATCGTTTAAATTTGGTTACAGCATTTTCTGATAAGCACCTGCTGAGATGAAATTTACTCTCAGTGACTGTGTAGTCATTTAATGTAAACTCAGAGGTTATTAAAAAATGGTCGGACAGAATAGGATTTTGAGGAACTATTACCAAGTCCTTAATCTCTATACCAGACCTGGGCATTGTACGGCCCCAGGGCCACATGCGGCCCTTTGGTTGACTCTGACCGGCCCCCGTAAGGGGAATTACAAAATACATATGTGAACAAATGAAGTTAACCAAATCCAGATATAGATCCTCTCTCACTGATGATGTCAGCTTTGCTTCACATCTCCACCTCAGACCTTCAACCTGACTTTAACATTTCCGTTAAAGCCCAACAGAGACTAAACTTCTCTCACTAAACAAGAAAAAAGAACTGATAAACACCAAATGAGATGCTAAGACTACAAATGTAGGCACGTAAAGAACCGGGACTCGAAATCACAGTTCAGTGACGATCACTATTATATGATGTTTCATAATATTTGGAGTACAAAGACAATATTGTGATATATTTAGAAAGCTAAGAACTTTTTCCAGCAGTATATAAAACTCAAAATGAGTTTTGGGATGATTGTGACTGAAAATGATCACTAATATAACGTCACAAATGGTAAAAATGTTAACAGTTTACCATTGTACTGGGAAATTTAATTGAATAAATGACATTTTTTGTAAGGAAACCTCACTTTTTCGTTGCTTAATCATAACAAATACTCTTACCAGCTTGTTAAAACAATGCTATGTATTGCTTTTAATAATTAAATACTATTATTATGCAGTATTGAGTTAAGTTGAAATCAGGTCTCTCTTGTAAATGATTCCTCGAGGCTCAATGGGATTTACCTGTCTAAATAAAGGTTGAATGAAAAAGTCATTTGTGCCAGCCCTCCACAATATTTGTTGTTTTTCATGTGGCCCCATGGAAAAAATAATTGCCCACCCCTGAATAGGTCAGAACTAAATCAAGAGTGTGATCAACCAGTTTATTGTTGACATCCAAAATTAGCTGTTCACTTGTTGTTCAACTGTTAAGTTGATGGTTCTCCTTTATCATGTGAACTGCTAGTTTTGGATGTCAACAACAAACTAGTTGATCAACTATGTGAACGTGCTATTTATAAGACGAGTTTATTGCAGCTCCTCAGAATGACAAAGTTTTTTTTTTATATATATATATATATTTGACCAAACATTTCAAGAAGAATTATCTGTTCAGAGGACCTGACTTTACTTTGTTAAAAACTTAAAAAAGTTAAAAGTTTAGACAAATACGTCAAAAGAATCCGAATCAACCTTTATTGTCATTGCACAGAAGCACAATGAAATTACATTTCATTACAGCCATCCAAAGAAAACAACATGGGTAGACGGAGATGCCTGAGGCTGCAGCCTCGTGGGAAGCGCTGCCCTTTTTGTTTAGATAAGAAAAAGGGAAAACGTGAGGAAAGAGGAGGTATAAAAAAAAAATCATATCTCACACTGTGTCCTTGACGGGGCACAGTGTGAGGTTGCAAAAAAAAAAGCAACACACTGGTGACATAAAGACATGCATGTGAAGTGGGTGAGGGTGGAGGTCCCAGCACAGGCCGCCCAAGTGAGCGACGCAGCCACTGGTGCCTTCACATCTACCTAGGTTGCTGCACCTGGGGGGCAAATGAGGGAGGCCAGCAAAGGCGGTGAATTTGAGGGGAAGTAGTTTGTGAATAATGTGCAGATAGACTCCCCCCTCCCCCAGCCATAGTCCTGACAAGTGATGGTGCAGTCTTTATCACCTGGCTTGGTAGAGCTCTGACACAGGTCCATGTCCTTGGGGAAGGGAGCGGGGAGGAGAGGGGGGAGCAAAGCGTCTTGTTCACAAGACATCCAGGAGAATTTGAGATAGTCAAGCCTCCAAGGCTGATGCGGGGGGGGGGGAGCCAGATTCAGATTGCAACATTTGTTTTGGGTCAGGCCGACTCTTTAATTTCCATCTGCCTTTTACAGTCTCGCCGGTACGTCTCACCGGCGACTCCATAACAGCCAAATTTGTAGTCACATACGCCGAGTCGAGCTTATAACTTCTCCACCAGCAAGATTCAAGAGATGCAAGTAGCCTGTGATTCTCAGCAAGAACTGCGTCCAGCTTACGACTCAGCTCGTACAGCATTTGAGTCTGAGTGTTGACAGCACGGCACATTCCTTCACACAGGACGGGCAGCCTTACAACAGCCAGAACAGCTGCCGACGGTTTCCACATTTGTCGATATGACAGATAACCACCAACTTCAAAAAGCAGAAATCCTGTTATCATAAATCCAATTATGTACAAATCTTCAGCATCCTCTACCGAAGATGGACAGGGACAGGCACACGATCTTCCACTTCCCCCAGTAATCCATCATGTATCTGGCTGCTAGTGTTCTCTTGGGGCAGGAGAGCTCTCCTTTGTCCTGTCTTCTCATTGAGAAAATTTGATCAATTGCATTGAGAGACCAGCTGACCAGATCCATAATTTACAATTTGGAAGATATGCAGAAAGAGGCTCTAAAAAGGTTCACAGGACAAAGAGCAGAGTAGGGGAAAGCGTCCGCCTTCGCAGGGGGAAAAGCGTCCGCCTTCGCCAAGAGCAAGGAAAAAAAAACATTTGGATTAAGAGGTTGTCATGTTTCCAGAACTAGACTGAACCTTAAAGACTTCAAAAAGTAAATGCAAAAGTTTTTTTGTTTTTTTTCATATATAGGATAATATATTGTCTCAAGAGCCAGTTTACAAAATCTACATCATATATTTTTAAAGCGTACTGGGGAGACATATTTTCATCTAGCATGCTAACTACACTACACCAAAAAAAAGCTTATAAAAAGTGTCTTCTAGATTATATATCTTTATTTTTGGGGGGAAGCCAATTTTCTACATGGTCCCACGTTTGCTTTAAATATCTTGATTTGGCCCCTTTGTAAATAATAATAATAATAGTACTGCCCACTCCAGTGTCAAAGTGATCTATCTTTGTTGTGGTGGCCATCTTGAATCGGGTGAACTCCAAGCATTGCATCTGTTAAACGAGATTATTTCCTGGGAGTTTAATTACACCGTTGCCCCCCCCCCAGCAGCAGGTGATAAATACTGATTCCTCTTCCTGTCGTTTGTCTCACATGACACGTTTTTCCTTCTGAGGCTGAAATGTTGCGTTCAGAAGCCTCTCCTGTACAGGAAGTGCTGCTCCCTCCTCTCTCTTTATCTTGTTGACTCGATCTCATGCAGCGGTTGGATCTCATCTACTTCCTGGTTGCACTCCTCCCCTCACAGATTTCACATCTTTCTCATTCCTCTGTCCCCCTCGCCTATATTTTTTTTTTGGGGGGGGTCAGCCCCTTTTTCTTCTACAACTTAACGTTCAGAGCTTTAACTTGTTAAATTTTCAGTTGTTGTCAGTCCAGGAAAACCAAAAACTATCAATGATCCAGCCTCCCTGGAGGAATGCATGTCGCCCGCTGCATGCCAGCACAGAGTTTTAGACTAAGCTGTTGTTGTGAGTGACTCTCAGCTACTACCACTCATACTTTAGTATTGCCTCAACAATCTCTTAGAGCTTAAAGTAGGTGTTGAGGGTCAGTCTCAGCTATCACCACGCCAAACGTTATCTCAATATCTTTAAAACTCATTGAGTTTTGCCTATGTTTGTGCTTTTTGAAGGTCAGTCGGCTGTGGCGGCCATCTTGAATCAAGTGAACTCCAAAATAGAGTCAGCTGTGGACGCACATCCAGCGATTACTTCCTGCAAGTTTCATTAAAATCTGTCCAGTGGTTCATGAGATATTCTGCTAACAGACATACACACACAGAAAACAAAGACGTAATTGTGTACCATTGATTTTCAGAAACAACAAACACAGATCTTAAAAATGTCTCAAACATTGTGCAGATAATCTGCCAGCAGCAGCAGGGAGGAGGAGGATACTCTGTTGTGAGTTCAGGGTGTGTGCGGCGTCTGTTTGTGTTAGGTGTGTGTGGTTGTTGACATGTCCTCTCATTATTTAAATAAAAAAAAGGTCCCAGGTTGTGTTCTATTACTAACAAAGTTATGTGTTGTAATCGTGAAATAATAACATCATAATCCCATCTGGAATGAGAAACTGTGGCTCAGTGATTGAGGCCATTTCCTCTGTGTGCGTGCGTGCGTGCGTGCGTGCGTGTGTGTGTGTGTGTGTGTGTGTGTGTGTGTGTGTGTGTGTGTGTGAGAAACAGTGGAGGCTGCAGGAGGCTGCCTGATGGATGCAGGATCACACTGCAGAGCTGACATTGTCTTCAGTCCTCCTCCTCTTCCTCCTCCTTCACCCTCCCCTCCTGTCGGTCTGTACCTCTCAGCAGAATTTTCACTCCACACACACACACGTGCACGCTCACACACAAACATTACACAGTCCACGAGCTGATTACAGGACAGCTGATGACCTAAAGTGTAGATGATATGTGCTCTCAGATGATACCTACATCCTCCCTAAAGCAAACATTTCTTGTCTCCCCCCCCCCCCCCCCCCCAATTCAAAGGCAGCCGTGCACGCTCAGAGATGAGGTGCCAGGAGAGCAAACAATAAGACGAAAACAGCCAGGGGGTTTCATCACAAGCTCTCCTGTCACTCTGAGTCGGCTGCAGAACGCCACATGAGGATCTCGGCTCTGACTCACACACAAACAGGAAGTGAGGCGGGGAGCCACAGACGTGCACGAGCGGTTGATTTCAACCGGCTGACAGCGGCCCTGTCAGGTCCAGGCCCAACACAGAAGGAGGGAAGTGTCTCGCTCCCGTCCTGGCCCTTTAATCCCAACACAGAGCTCTGTTCAGGCCCCAAGCTGGTTCAAAAGGAACCAAGAGGAAGGAGAGGGTGTGTGTGGGGGGAGGGGGGGGTCGCTCCAACATGTTTCCAGAGGTAAAAAGATGCTCAGATTCCCTGTTCTAACGTCAAACATCTGGATGCTGCGTAAAATGCAAATAAAGACTGAATGTAATTATTTCCAAACCTCATAAACTCATATTTTATTTACAGAGGATCAAAGTTTGATAAGTTTATACTTCGACCCACTCCCTTGAATATGTAAAACAAAAAGTTTAGACATTATGCTTCATGCAGTTTTTTTTTTATATATATATTCAAAAAATAATAAACTAACCAAAAAAAATCAGATGTAAGTTTGATGGCAGCAACACGTCTCTTTAAAATTGTGTTCTTTTAACCAGGGGCACCACCAGGGGGGGGGGGGGGGGGCACGGTCACCTCTAAATAATTGGTGGGCCCCCCTCGTCCAGACAGTTTCATCTTGAGTCCCAAAGTTTTTTTAATGTCTTCTACTTTGTAGCTGTTTAGGATTAATAGATCCTTGTAAACATGAAAACAAACATTGTTTTAGATCAATGTTGAGTTAAAAACATGAAAAATGTTTTATTTAAAATTGAAAATAAAATTAAAATCTTGTTCCCCTTATTTATTGAAGACAACTGGTCTAAAACCAAAGTCCCCAACATCAGGAAGCATGTTCTCAAGAGGTTTAATGCATCTTTTATACAAATTTAAAAGAGGTCAAGTTTCAGTAACTTGACTAATGATCCTGCTGTTCTCAATAAAATATATCAACATAAGTAAAGAAATAAAACTAAAGTAGATGTACATGCATCAGAAGAAGGTTCCATAACTTTTTTACTGATGTAATTGTTGAGTAACCTACACATAATCTACAAAGCTCCTGAAATTCTGTTCTGGCTTTAGGTTTTGATGTGCCACCCCACGATTTTCAGTGGCTCCCCTCAGCACCACAGTCAGGACCTGAAGAGACCAGTTCTTGGAGTTTTTGGAATGATTGTTCTTTCTGGTTTGATGGAGGAATCTAGCTGTTCTACACTTTCGGGTCTTCTTTGCTCTTTTATTTTTGTTGTGTTTCATGAGGCACCAGATGTTTTCTGCTGGCAAGAGGTCTGGACTGCAGGCAGGTCAGTTCAGGTCAGTTCAGGTCCTTGAAGCCATGTTGTTGTAAAGGATGCAGTGTCTTGATGAATTATGTAAGGCCTTCTCTGAAAAAGATGTCATCTGGATGGAAAGTGTTCTAAAACCTGTAACTACTTTTCTACAATGATGGAGCTTTTCCAGATGTGTAGGCTGCCCATACCAGTGGCATCGATGCACCGCCATGCCATCAGATTCAGATTTGTTCCATCCAATCATTATCTTTTACCCACTTCTTTCATTTTGGGTCACGGGGGTCGCTGGTGCCCATGTCCAGCCATCACTGTGTGAGGGGCAGGGGACACCCTGGACGGATCTCCAGTCCATCACAGAGACACGTAGAGACAAACGAGACAAACGACCATTCACTCTCTCACTCACACCTAGGGACAATTTAGAGTTACCAATCAGCCTAACATGCATGTTTTTGATCTGTGGGAGGAAACCAGAGTACCTGGAGAAAACCCACGCATGCACGGAGAGAACATGCAAACTTCACCCAGAAAGGCCCCCGGACCAGGATTTGAACCAGAGACCTGCGTGCTGAGAGGCAGCAGCTCTACCAGTTGCGCCACCGTGCTGTCCCAATTCAGATTTATTTTATTATACAAACATCACGTGAACAAAACCCAGATTTGGCAGCTGTGGATGAGTGGTTAGAACAATCGTCCTCCAATGGGGGACGACTGGGGTTCGATTCCACTAGCAGTCACATGCTGAAGTGTCCCTGGGCAAGACACTGAACCCCTCATTGCCTTCGACGTGTGTCCCATCAGTGTATGAATGTGATAAAGCACTGATTAGTCTTTGTACAGATCTAGTAGAGTGCTGTATGAATGGGTAAACGGAAAGGTACTTTATAAGTACAGTCCATCTACCATTTACTATTTTCAGGGCTTGATCCAGCGAAACAAAAAGGTACAACAAAACAACCAGCCAAGTTACGTAAGATGAAATATACCAAACAACGATTGACAGTCACAGCTAAGAAGAGATTTGTGCAACAGCACAGTAGTGCAGCAGCAACACAACAGGACCTTTTTAGAATTAAGACGTGCCGTTAAAGTGCAGTGTTCAGTCTTTGGGGGGTGAAGTGGTTCAGCAGTCACTGCATCGAGTAGAAGCTGATTTTAAATCTGGATGGTCTTACCTGAATACAGCGCAGCCTCCTTCCTGAGGGGAGTGGAGGAAACAATTTGTGTACAGGGTAGGTGGGGTCACAGAGAATGCAAGGCTCTGTCCTGACACGGGACAGATTGGGGGTAAGCTGCACCCGATGGTCCTCTGTGCAGTCTTTACCACATTTTAGTCCAGAGAAGACAGCAGAGGTTCTGGATGGTGTTCACGGCTGGCTTCTTCTTTGCATGATAGAGCTTTAAGTAGTATTTGTGGATAAACTGTGTTTACAGACAATGATCTGTGTAAGTGTTCCTGGACCTGTGTCATGATGTCCAGACCAGAACCAGACCTGTTTTTGGTGCAATAGACCCCGAGGGCCCGTCCAACATTCAGCCTTGTCCTTGGAGTTCAGAGATACGGATTCTTCTAATCTGTTGATGAGATCATGAACTGGAGATGATGAAGGTTCAAAATATTTCCAAGTTTCTCTTGAGGAACATTATTCTGAAATTGTTCCAGTATTTTTAGAGACTATCGAACCTCTGCCCATCTTTACTTCTGAGACATTCAGATTCTTTAAGTCTCTTTTTATACCCAGTCCTCTTACCAACCTGCTGACAATTAACCTGACTAGAAGCAAAATGTTCCCTCAGCTGTTTCATATTTGTTCCATTTATTTTTTATCCTTTTCTTGAACACTTTTTGAGATTTGTTGTCATGATTAAACTCAAATTTTCTTTTTTTAAGATAGTTTTGCTAGTTTAAACATTTAATATGTTTACTATATTATTTTTTGTGAACAGGAGTTTGTAAGTCATGTTCATGTTAATGGTCTGGGGTCACCTGAGTCAGTCAATAATGTGATCCAGTTCATTTGAGTCAATCACCAAAGGGATCTGGTTCACCTGAGTCAGTCGTTAAAGTGATCCAGTTAACCAGAGTCAGTCACTAAAGTGATCTGGGTCAGTTACTAAAATAATATGGTTCACCTGAGTAAGTCACTAAAGTGATCCAGTTCATCTGAGTCAGTCCCTAAAGTGAACCGGATCATTTGAGTCAGTCGCTAAAATGATCTGGTTCATCTGAGTCAATCACCAAATGGATCCGCTTCACTTGAGTCAGCCAATAAAGTGATCTTGGATCACCTGAGTCAGTCAATAAAGCGATCCAGTTCATATGAGTCAATCACCAAAGGGATCTGGTTCACTTGAGTCAGTTGCTAAAGTGATCCGGTTCATTTGAGTCAGTCACTAAAGTGATCCAGTTCATCTGAGTCAATCACCAAATGGATCCGCTTCACCTGAGTCAGCCAATAAAGTGATCTTGGATCACCTGAGTCAGTCACTAAAATGATCCAGTTCATCTGAGCCAGTGGCTAAAGTTATCTGGTTCTCCTGAGTCAGTCACTAAAGTGATCCAGTTCATCTGAGTCAGTTGCTAAAGTTATCTGGAACTCCCGAGTCAGTCGCTAAAGTGATCCAGTTAATCTGAGTCAGTCCCTAAAGTGATCTGGGTCAGTTACTAACAATATGTGGTTCACCTGAGTCAGTCACTAAAGTGATCCAGTTCATCTGAGTAAGTCGCTAAAGTTATCTGGTTCATCTGAGTCAGTTGCTGAAGTGATCCAGTTCACCTAAGTCAGCCAATAAGTGATCTTGGCTCACCTGAGTCAGTCACTAAAGTGATCCAGTTAATCTGAATCAGTTGCTAAAGTTATCTGGTTCACCTGGGTCAGTCACTAAAGGGATCCAGTTCATCTGAGTCAGTTGCTAAAGGGATCCGGTTCACCTGAGTCAGCCAATAAAGTGATCCAGTTCATCTAAGTCAGTCACTAAAGGGATCCAGTTCATCTGAGTCAGTCGCTAAAGTGATCCGGTTAATTTGTGTCAGTCGCTAAAGTGATCCGGTTCATCTGAGTCAGTTGCTAAAGTGATCCAGTTCACCTGAGGCAGTTGCTAAAGTGATCTGGTTCACCTGAGTTAGTCACTACAGTGATTCGGTTCACCTGAGTGAGTCACTAAAGGGATCCAGTTAATCTGATTCAGTCGCTAAAGTGATCCGGTTAATCTGTGTCAGTCACTAAAGTGATCCGGTTCATCTGAGTCAGTTGCTAAAGTGATCTAGTTCACCTGAGGCAGTTGCTAAAGTGATCTGGTTCACCTGAGTTAGTCACTACAGTGATTCGGTTCACCTGAGTGAGTCACTAAAGTGATGTGGATTAACTGAGGCAGTCACTAACGTGATCCAGATCACTTGAGGTAGTCACTAAAGTGATCCCGGTTCACCTGCGTCAGTCACTAAACTGAATTGGGTTAATTGGAGTTAGTTACTAAAATTTCTTAACCTTTATTTAACCAGGTAAATCTCAATGAGACCACAGATCTCTTTTGCAAGGGAGGCCTGGGCCTGAAGGCAACCTAGCATGCATGTTTTTGAACTGTAAGAAACCGGAGTACCCAGAGGAAACCATAAACACAAGGAGAACATGCAAACTCCACCACCCAGAAAGACCCCAGATCCAGCCTGGGGGTTGAACCTAGGACCTTCTTGCTGTGAGACAACAGTGCTAACCACTAAACTTCTGGCTGTTGATTCAGTTCTGGATCTGGTTCATGTGAATCAGTCACTATTGTGATCTGGTTCTCCTGAGTCAGTCACTAAAGTGATCTGAATCATTTGAATTGTTCTCACTGTGTACAAACACACTTACAAAAGTTCAAATAAAAACATAAAGTGTGCAAATCAAATAAAAGTCAAACCAAATGTTGACTTTGGTTAAATTATGTTTTGTGTGTAAACATGGTTGTAGGACTCACCTGAGCCCACCATGTTTTCAGAGATGTTCTTTAAGGACTTAGCATCAGTCTGCCAGAGGACATGTAGGATCCAGGTTAATTGAGACCTGCGATTCAGTGTGAGGATTCAGATCTTTAATTCAGGTAAATCAGTTTCTGAGCAGCTCTAGGATGAATAAAATACAAGTTGATGAGGTTTAAAAATAATTTCATTTTGTTTTTATTTACATTTTAAATAAAATGCCAACTGTTCTTGGATTAGTGAGTCTAATGAATCCATGAGCTCTTGTTTTGATCTACTTGTGCTTCCAGTGACTCAAACTCACCGTGAGTTGCGTTGAGAGTCGTCCGATTAGCATTGTATTTATTAGCATGAAGATGTTTTAATTAGCACATCAGTCCGGACTGGTTGCCTCTTTGACATTGTGTCTGACATTGACTCTGGTGTTAGACAACCGCTCTGAGGCATGTGAGGCCGGCGAGAGGCTGGAGTCTGGACTCTGGGCGACACACCATATGATATTGATTATCTTTTGTTTGCCTATCTCTGCAACTCCTTGCCCTAAAGGACTTAACTCACATTATTGTCTGTCATGAGGTCCTATTATTCCAATTTAGCGAGCCCTCTATCCTGAGATAAACGCACCATTGTGGAAACAAGTTCATGAACATCCCACAGGAAGCAAACAGAAAAAATCCCCTTCATTTATTCACAGGTATCGATGAAAACTTTTATCAGATGAGGTCTAACGCAGTGCATAATTACTTTGTATAAAAATACAAAATGTGACATCTTAAATTATTTAAGGGGCCAACGTATAAACACTGAAGCACCGTGTTTATAATACCAGATGTACAGGTATTGTCTTACTGATTTGTTGTTTTTTGATTCACTTCATTCACAGGAGCTTTGTAAAAACCCAAACAAAACAAGCAGTAGGCCGATGTCTGCCATCGTTGAGGGATCTGAATAGTGAATGATTGTAAGATGAGTGTTCTTCTGGACTGGAACTGATCAGGGAATGCAACTAAATCTTAATGTTTTTGGAGCAAGATATTCAAGTGGGGAGGAGTTAAGCCCCAGTATACTCCCGCGTACATTCATACGCGGAGGTACGCGCGTATGTACACGGAGGTGCGTGCGTACCCCCACAGGGCATGTCCATGCAAAGTTCAATTTTTACAACCGCGTATGCCCAGCCATATTTATATATGTAAACGGTGTCGCACAATAAACTGCCCGGCAACGGACTGTTTTGTATGCGACACCAATGTATTAAATTCCCCTTCTTCATCCCTGATCTGGCTTTTTCTTTTGTTTTTTTTGGCCAAGAGGCAAGCGATCTTTTCCTCCTCCGTTGATGCCATAACTGAAATTGTGAGAAATTAAGGAATTTGTCACAAGCAAATTAAAATCAGTCTCAGCATGGCTGCGGGAGGGTCTGAAGATTTCCTGTTGGGTTGATCTAATGTGTGGGCTGCAGGGTCAGCCCTCCCTGTTTTATTTTTTTCTTATTTTTTAGAACTTTTTATTAACAACATATAAACACAGAACACCTCTGCGGCTGGGGTTGCCAACTCACGTATTTAATTTTTTTTTCACCTGTCAATCAATCCAGTAGTCATGTCAGCAAATGCAAATGACCAATCGGTGACCTCAGTTTGTCCCAAAGGTAAATGCCCCTTGTCTGTAGAGCTGCTCTGCAGCCGCTCAGGGTGTACACTCGAGCATGAAGTCTGAACCCTCTGCGTACGCGCATACGTACGCGCGAACGGATGTACGCGGGAGTATACTGGGGACTTTACACTGTGGAGAAGAACTACCAGGTGCACTGGTGGAGCCAGAGGGTGGCCATTGGTGGCCTTGGCCACCATAGATTAATCTTTAGCCACCCCACCAGCCACCCCGATGATTAAGGAAAATATTTTTAAGCAATATAAAAACTAGAAAGCATATTTTTCTCAAATGATTGGGGTGGCCTGTTTACATATATAAATATGGCTGCGGGCTATCTTGGGTTTTGGTGTGGCAACCCAATTTTCAATAGTGAACTTTCTTACAACTAGATGCAGTCACACACCGAAATGTAACTTGATATCTCGCTTATATTATATTACTAATATTATCAGTGTCATATTTGTCTTGATCACAAGATGAACTGGACAGACGGAGAAAGGGTATTTCCAAATGCTCTCTTTGCTCCTTGACAGGGGCAAAATACATTACATGGAGCGTGGCCCCGCCCGACACAGATTCAGACCAGGCTGGTCCATAATAATGTGCTTAATGTGCGGGCTGGGTCAGTGTTGGGCTTTTGATTGCGTCAGCAAACGTGCGCAACTGACGACCCAATTATATGGCAGCATGGCTTGCCATACAATCACCAGCCGCACGCAGCCATTTGACCGCACGCTGACCGGCCTTGAATGAGGTAAAAAGTTCAGTTAAGCTTCAGATGGACTACTGCTAGCGATCCATCGCCCAAATGGACGTTCATTCAGCTGCTGCACTCAGCGAACGCGCGTGGCTGATGACCCAAGCAGGTGAGAT
The DNA here is from genome assembly GCF_014905685.2 of Nematolebias whitei. Classification (NCBI taxonomy): domain Eukaryota; kingdom Metazoa; phylum Chordata; class Actinopteri; order Cyprinodontiformes; family Rivulidae; genus Nematolebias; species Nematolebias whitei. The sequence continues at coordinate 32,339,284 of NC_056502.1, read as the reverse complement.
CACAAAATATCTGACTTGTCAGAGCAGGATACAGGCAGAAGCAGGGGAAGCATTTAATGTGCTTTGACAACAATGAAAGGACAAACACTTCCTCAGCTCCGATCTTCTGCCCCCTTTACTCAGCGTCAGCTGACTGTTAATCCAAGCAGTCAAAGTTTAATAAAAAAATGCCGGGGGGGGGGGGGGGGGGGTTGAGTTCGGACCTGTAATTACTGTTAATTCTTCTGATCGGCTGGGGCTCGGAAATGATGGCTACAGGCTGGGGCCGGGTCGGGTCTGATTTTTTTTAACCCGAATACAACTCTAATTTCCACCATAGCCATACCATAGCCTTAGATTTGCAGGTGCTGATTCTCATCCCAGCCGCTTCACACTCAGCTGCAAACCACTCCAGCGAGAGCTGAAGATCACGGCACGATGATGCCAACAGGACCGCATCATCTGCAAAGAGCAGAGATGGAATCCTGAGGCCACCGAACCGGAAACCCTCCACCAGATGACTGCACCAAGAAATTCTGTCCATAAAAGTTATGAACAGAATCAGTGACAACGGGCAGCCCTGGCGGAGTCCAACTCCCAACTCCTTCTTCAGCTTGACAGCCTCCCTAACCCGGGGTGTCCACCACCAAGTTCGTGGATGACCACCAGGGACAGACTCAAGTTCGTGGGAGTGTAAATATGAATTGGCTCACTTGAGAGCATCGCCCTTGAGTTGACTGACGAAGTAGGTGATTTTGGTGAAACTTGTAGCGTAGAGTTGGGGAGCTCTCTTGAATACCAGTTTACACCGGAGGAGGAATTCCCCGAAATGATCAGGGTCTCCTGAGAAGTATTCAGAGGGTTTGACCATTACCTGTTGCGACGAGGTGATGGGGACAGGTTTCGTTCTAGGAGGACTCGATGTTGAAGAAGAGGAGGAAGCTGCACGAGAAGGAGAGGTGAGCTTTTTGATTTATGGAGAAGACCATACCTCCGAGCTTCTGCATGTTTTTCTGGGAGGTGATCTGTTGAGTGAGGACTTGTTGGAGCATCTCCTCCAAATTACTAATGCGCTCCACCTGGGAAGAATGAGCTTGCTCATACATGGTCTCGTTCTGGGTCTTATTTGGCTGGAGCATTTCTGTTACGACACGGGGAAACCAGAGTGATATGAGACCACAAAAACGAGGCAAGACTCAGATATACAAATTGACAGTGTTTATTTATATACAGTGAACAGCCCTCGAACAGCTGGAGCCCTGAGGAGGAAGGAGAGGGTCAGGTGGTTCAGGCTGGAGAATAGAAGGGGATGATATTGATTCCAATGGTTCTGTCTTACAGTTTGGAGGATGGTCGAGGGGGATCCAAAGAGGGCTCCAGGAGTGAAGGCGAACAGGCTTGTGGCTGGAAGGCAAGGCACGAGGAACCAGGAGAGGGACTGAAGGGGAGCCAAGGCACGACTAGGACCAAGGAGTGGAACTGAAGGAGGACCAAGTCATGACAGGAACTGAGGAGAACCAAGGCACGACAGGAACTGAGGAGGACTAAGGCATGACAGGATCCAAGGAGGCAGGTACACTGTAACATAAGAGAAGGTTTTAGTATTTTGTACCAGAGACAAACAGGCCAGAGACAAAGTGTACCATTAGTGGCTAATGCTCCGGCGACGAGTAACATCCAACTGCAGCCTTAAGTAGAGTGGAATCTCATCAGGAAGATGACCGTCAGGTGATGCTGATTAACAGCCATCTTAAAGAGGAAAGCTGCAGCAGATGGTACTCTCACACTACTTAATATATGGGCAGTTTGGGTTTAAAATAACCTTACCAGATGAAAATAAGTGAATAATTGGTATAAAACTATTAATAGATCACAGGTTTAGATTTACTGCTATTTACTTTTTGTTTGCAATCTTTTGTTTGGCACCAATGACGTCACACCAGAGAGATCACGAAAAATACAGACGAGACCAGTCACCCAGGTACTTTGTCAGTCTATTTATTACTCTTCAAAACTTGGTCTTGGTTAAAACTTTGGTCAGACTAGCTGTTAGCTCATCAGTCTGGTCAAACTGACCCAACAACTGGATTGAAGAAAACAGCAGGGAAGAAATTGAATGTTGGTATTCTGTTGTACCATACTTTAAAGGACCTGAATTATCTCTTTAATGAACTTCTGTTTGGTGCATTTCAATTAAACACATTCTGATTCATCTGTAGGGCAAATTAAAAACAAGTGACTTGTTTAGAGACTCGTCGGGAACTCAGATCAATAATTGCGCTGAATTCGGTTTACAAACGGATCTTTGTTGGATCAAAACCAGTACTGTGCTCAATTTCCTGCTTTTAAACAGAAAATTTTCAGGTTTAGTTTGGAAAGTAAAAAAACAAACAACAACAACTAAAAAAAACCTCAACTATCCAATACTTGACAACTTGTGCTCCAGGCTCCATTATTTCTGCTCTGAAGTTACTTCCAAAATTCAAAGTACTGGAGTTCAAGTTAGATCTGAAAACCTGCCTCCACACCCACACAGCCAATGCTCTTCTCACCGACTCACTATCACTCCCACCTCCACAGTCTCCCACCATCATCAGTTCAGCCTTTATTTCTCAGTCAGTAACATGCACACATTTGGTTTTAATTCAGCTTCATACAGGAGGGTCTTTATCAGCTGTAAACATAGTTTTACTGCTGGTTCTATTCTGTGAACAGCTTGTGAGTTTCTGGAAAATGTGTAAATTTTGACAAAATCTAAATTTGATTCTTAAAGCCCTCATTAGGTAATTTAACTAGAATAGCTTTTCCAAAAGCGGAGAATCTATCAGCATTTATATTGATGAGCTGCACTCTTGGCAAGGTTTTGTCCCCCAAAATAAACAAGTGCCACATATGGCACATTATGCACCTGTCGACAAACTATAACACAGCAATCTATAGCAATGGCCCGGACAAGCACAGATCTTGTTTAACACACGTTGTTTAACCTTTGACCTTGATTTGTGACTTTGACCTTAAAGCTAGGATGGGGGAAATATTATGCAGTACAAATGTGTATCAAGTTTCTTTAACTTATCTTGAGCAGATCAGAAGTTATGGCCCAGATAAGAAAAGATCTTGCTTAACCTTTGACCTGGATTTGTGACCCTGACCTTAGAGCTGAGGTAACAAATGGTGTACGCAACACTCAGACTAGAGATGATGCACACATTTCTGAAATTTCAGTAAATAAACTTGAGCGACTCAGAAGTTTTGGGCAGGCAAGGGGAAGTTCATGGACGGGTGTACAGATGGACACTATACAAGAATGTGCTTGCCTTTCAATGAGCGTAAAAAAGTCAAACCTACATTTATAAAAAACAATATTTTTTCATCCAAAGAAATCAGCTGCAGATGAATCATTTCACAAATTATTTCACTATAACATGGATGGTCTTGGCAGTGTCTTGGTGAGATCTTCTGTGGGGATATTAGGAGCATAGTCGCCTCTCATTATATGAAACTGGTTCTGGAGTGTTCTGAAGAAAACCTACATTGGGGGCACGGGGGCTGCACAGCTGCAGAAAGGAAAGCTCTGCAGAGAGTGATGAAGGCTGCACAGCTGCAGAAAGGAAAGCTCTGCAGAGAGTGATGAAGGCTGCACAGAAGACTGTTGGAGTCAGTCTCCCCACCATCACAGACATCTACACCTCCAGATAATGGGTGATTTCAATATTCTTGTAGATGTTGAAAGTGATCAAGCATAGACTTTAAAATTTAATGGAGTCAATTGGTTTTACCAAAATACCCGAACATCTACCCATTCTCATCATCACACCCTCGACCTGGTTCTTACTTACGGCATAGAGATTAATGACTTAGTAATATATCCCCAAAATCCTGTTCTGTCTGATCATTCTTTAATTACCTTTGAGTTTACATTAAATGACTACACAGTCACGGAGAGTAAATTTTATCTTAGCAGGTGCTTATCAGAAAACACCGTAACCAAATTTAAAGATTCTCTTCCAATGTTTTCCTCCATTTTGCAAAGTAATACATCAGAGAGCAGTGACTTAGATCATCCATCCATCCATCCATTATCTTTACCCGCTTGTTCCATTTTGGGTCACGGGGGTCACCGGTGCCCATGTCCAGCAATCACTGTGCGAGGGGCGGGGTACACCCTGGACGGGTCTCCAGTCCATCACAGGACCACATAGAGACAAACGAGACAAACAACCATTCACTCTCTCACTCACACCTAGGGACAATTTAGAGTTACCAATCAGCCTAACATGCATGTTTTTGGTCTGTGGGAGGAAACAGGAGTACCTGGAGAAAACCCACGCATGCACGGAGAGAACATGCAAACTCCACCCAGAAGGCCCCTGGACCGGGGTTTGAACCAAGGACCTGCTCGCTGAGAGGCAGCAGCTCTACCAGTTGCGCCACCGTGCTGCGACTTAGATCATTTGGTTGATAATTTAAAATTTCTTTGCAAACTTCACTGGATCAAGCTGCTTCGCTGAAAAAGAAAGTAATCAATCAGAGGAGACTGGCTCCTTGGTTCAATTCTGAGTTACATACTTTAAAACAGACATCTAGAAACCAGGAAAGAAAATAGTGTTCCACTAACATTGAAGAATTTTACTTATCTTGGAGAGGTAGCCTGATAACATATAAAAAAGCTCTCCATAAAGCTAGAAACTTTATATTATTCATCTTTATTTGATGAGAATACAAATAACCTCAGGTTCCTTTTCAGTACCATAGCTAATCTAATGAAAAACCCTATCTCTGTTGATTCATGTATCTCTACAACTGTAACTAGTGATGACATCATAAGACTCTTTATAAATAAAATTATTTCAATTAGGGAAAAAATTCAAACCAACACTTCTAGTATCACCTCTGGTTCTGTGTCAGATGAGACAACTTTGAAAATGTCACTAGAATCTAATTTATGGTTGGACTGTTTTGGCTTGTTGAGCTCAATGATTTGTCAAAAATAATAGCTTAATCTAAACCATCCACATGTCTGCTAGATCCCATCCCACCAGGCTATTTAAATATGTATTTCCCTTAATTAATAACCACATCTTGGATCTGCTTAATTTGTCTCTAATAAACTGTACCACAATAATTTAAGATTGATGTGATTAAACCTTTACTTAAGAACCATAACCTTGACTCAGGAATCCTAGCCAATTATAGACCCATATCTAATCTAACTTTCATCTAAAAAATTCTGGAGAAAATAGTTGCAGGTCAGTTACATGATCATCTGCAAAGAAATAATGTATTTGAAGAGTTTCAGTCTGGGTTTAGAGCTCACCACAGCACTGAATCTGCACTGGGGAAAGTTACAGAGAAAGTCTACAGGGACATGTATATGTTATTAGAATTATAGGAATGGCTCTAAATTGGTTTAAATCATATCTATCTGATAGATTCCAATTTGTAAATGTAAATAATGACACATCATCATACAATTTTATTCATAGAGTTCCTAAGGGTTCAGTGCTTGGACCAATACTCTTTACCTTATACAGTAGTCCCTCATTTATTGCGGGGGATACGTACCCTGAAGTCCCATGATAAGTGAAAAACCACAAAGTAGGAATAGTAGTAAAAGTAGCAAGTAGTTGTTTATTGAGCTAAATATTTGACATCAGCAGACTGCGGGCCATTGATTGGCCAGAGAGAGACTTAAACATGTAAACCAATATCATGGTTCTATGAAGAGGTGCAGATGATTGTGCACTTGTTGGCTAATGATAGAATTTAGACAGAGCTTCATCAAATTGACTAAATTTATAGTCTCGGATAGGAAGAGGGAAGCTGTTCTCAATTAGACCACAACATTTTTGGAAACTGTGGCAAAAGATGGTGAGTGTTTTGTGACTTTACTTATTTCCCCATTGCTGTGCTGTGTTTGCCTCAGATAGAAAATAACATTGCAGAAGTTTCAGGCGGATGCGCTATGACGATCCCAGCAATATAACTCCAGTTATATCAAAAGACACAAAGACCGTGCTGACTTGAATAGAGTCAAAGCAAGTCGTGGTGAGACTACTAGACAGTGGGAAAACTGCTACAGAGCAAGGTGAGGGTTCAGACAAGCAACAAAATGCTGAAAATAGCAAGAAAAACCTTTTTGGTGAAGACAAAGAGCAAAGCAGCATCATGGTTGCCTTCAAACCAAAGGAGGTTTTCAAAATTTGCTTGCGTTACCCAGTGTGAAGGAACCTCTGGTAATTCATTTTACTTCACACTTTTACACTCTTCATATAATGTGATTTTCTTACTGTCCGTATGAAGATTTTAAACATCTTTCCATGGTCTTTTGCTTATTGTCCCCTGTCCCAGATAGGGTTGGGCATCGAGTATTGAGAATCAGTTGGAACCGAGACCAAGTGTTTGGTTTTCCCTGAATTGTTCGAATTATTTATTTTCGATTCCTACTTTCGATGCCTACTACGCCGACCGGAAGTAGAAGCCGTCCGCCGAACACCAACGAAGAAGAATCCACCAGAAATGTTTGCATACATGGACAGTGAGAGGCTGTGATCAGAAGCGTGGCTTAACTTTTTTAAAATGACCAGTCAGCTCAGTGCAGCACTTGCAGTAACCTTATTTCATGCAAAGGAGGGTGCACGACCAACACTTCCGGGTTCATGGTGTAGAAGTGTGGCCCATCCTTGAAGCGCTCCGCCGGACTATTTTCACTGCCTCCTCCTCCAGCTCCGAAAATTCAGAATCAGGTAAGTAAAACTATAAACTAGGTCTCATACCAACATTAAGGCAGCTAACAAGTTATACTCAACTTAAAACGGAAGGCTAACTCAAATGCAAACACCATGCTAATGTTAGCGCATGTATTTTTTCATAGACAAACCATCTGATGTGCTCCGCCATTCACCATAGTGTCCAAGGGAAATACGTCGGTCCAACTAACTGAACGAAGAGTGCCACAGAAAGGTTGCAGCATATATTGCGAAAAGGTTGCATCCCTTTTCAGATGTGGAATCACCAACATTTAGGTTAGTTAGGCAATAACAATAGAGCTAAGCTAATTAATGGTCCATCTTAAGCTAACGTTACAGTAACACAACAGGGATATGTTTGTTTATACACTGCATGGTCAAAAAAAAGTTGCCACCTGGATTTAACTAAGCAAACAGGTATGAGCCTCGTATTGGATAATTACTGCATGGGCGATTATCTTTCAGCTGCAACAAGTTATTTAACCCAACTGGTGCAATGAGTTGCTTCTCATTTCTTAAACAACCATGTCGAAACACACATCGTGTGGTCGTGGAAAAGATGTCAGTCTGTTTGAGAAGGGTCAAATCATTGGCATCAAGCAGAGAAAACATCTAAGGAGAACATCTAAGGAGACTGCAGAAACTACTAAAATCGGGTTAAGAACTGTCCAACGCATTATTAAAAACTGGAAGGATAGTGGAGACCTATCGTCTTCGAGGAAGAAATGTGGCCGGAAAAAAATCCTGAATGACTGTGATCGGCGATCACTTAAACGTTTGGTGAAATCAAATCGAAGAAAAACAACAGTAACACTCAGGGCTGTGTTTAATAGTAAAAGTAAGAGCATTTCCACATGCACAATGTGAAGGGAACTCAGGGGATTGGGATTGAACAGCTGTGCAGCCTTAAGAAAACCACTAATCAGTGAGACTAACTGGAAAAAAGGCTTCAATTTGCTAGGAAGCATAAAGATTGGACTCTGGAGCAATGGAAGAAGGTCATGTGGTCTGATGAGTTCAGATTTACCCTGTTCCAGATTGATGGGTGCATCAGGGTAAGAAGAGAGGCAGGTGAAGTGATGCACCCATCATGCCTAGTGTCTTGTCATTAATGAAAGATCTTGGTGAAAAATTAATGCAACACTGGATGGAAATAGATCTTGTGACATTACAGAAGCTTATTGAAACAACAACACAGTGAATGCATGATGTAATCAAAGCTAAAGGCGGTCCAACGAAATATTAGTGTGTGACGTTTGTTTTTGGTGGCACCTTTTTTTTGGCTAGGTAGTGTGTGTTTGCAGGGACATGGTGAAAATCATTACACATCACCTACCATGGACCACTTGTCAAATAAGTTAATCCCATCTTGGTATAAGGTGGAGAAGTCCACTGTACCTACAGAGCTTGTCACAAATCATGTTCCATAGATTATATTTTCTGTCACCCTGATCACCCTTTATAGTTTGCAAAAGATCTTTACTGTAAGTTTCATTTATTCTGTCCGCTCAATGTTTATTTATATACGTGTGTTTTAGTTTGTCTTCTTTGCATGCTGGTTGAGGATGATGTCACGGTTGTTTAGTTTTGTCTTCACTGCAGCAGCTGATTAGACTCAACTGGCTGCACCTGTCTCTCTCACCCTTTAAAAACTGCACTCTTTCTCCTCTTCGATGCCCGGTAGTTGAAAACAGTTCTCTGCAAGTAAATACCTCGCGTTTATGATCCTGCCTTGTTTCCCAATAACCTTTGTGTCCCCTTGTCATAGTTTACCTGTCTCCTTGTTCCTGTCCCACTCCTGGTTCCTGTCCTCCCTTCTTGGCTTGACCTCCCGGCTCCTGGACCCACGACTTACCTGGACATCGCCTCTCGCTCGACCCTTTTGGATTATCATGTCTTCTGCCTTCGGTTTTGACCATCGCCTGCACGACAACGCCTCCTCGTCTTCTCCTCTGGTACCTCCTGTCTTCTGCTCTCCGGTTTTGGACCCAGGCCTGTGTGACCACGTCTCTTCGCTCAACGGACTCACCACCCACCTGTCGCTGCGGCCCCTCACCAGACTCAGCCTCTCCTGCAGCAATCCGGATCAGTCGTCAGTCTTCAGAACCCCCAAGCTCATCTGAGATGGTTAGTGGTCCTCCTCATTCTGACTTTTGCTCTCCATTATCTCCTGCACGACCACTAACCGATCTCTGTCTCAGACTCGTTCCTGATCCGGAACCAGAACCCAAAACCAGTACCAGAACTGGTCCAATCTGCTATACTTCACCTTGAAAATAAATTTAATTTTGACTTTTGTGTAGTGATTTTGGTCCAACCGTTAGGTGGTTCGTTACAGAGCTGCTCTGAGCTTTAAACAGAAGATGGATGACGTGTCTGGGAGCAGATCCAGAGAAAGCTGATTGGGCAGGTGAAATGTCATTCATGCACAACTGTCCTTTTCTGCTATTAAAATCTAAATACTAGTAATGTTCTTTGTGGTCAACAGAGGAAGACTGTGGAGATGATGGGGTCACCATGCAGTCTGAGGAAAGGCCTGAGAATGAGGGAGTGGAGGATGAGGAGGAAAGTATAGCTGAACGTATAGAGATTCTCAATCTTAACGATCATACCTTTTTAATAATCCCTTTTTAGTGATAATACTAATGAACTGGTTTGTTTAGGAACCACCTCCCTGCAATCTGTCCAGAAAGTCTCCACTGGAGGAGCTTTTAGCTGAGGAAGAGGCACAGAACGTAATGTCACAGGTCCGTGAAGAAACAAGTGGAGAGAGGCTGCAGATGTACAAGGACATTCCACCAGCCATTCTGTCTGAGGACCTGCTGCTGGTGGTGGAACCAACACAAGACTTATCCTTTGCTGTCAGATCTTGCTTTCTCATATTTATGGTTCAAGCTTGTTCTACACCCAGCAAACGTGTTCGCCACTGCAGGAGTCACTGTCTGTCCAGATCGTTCACACATACTGCCTGAGAAGCAGATATGATCATTTTCCTCAACAAGAACAGTTTCTGATTTTATACTGTGCCTGGTGCTAATCTGGACTGTGTTGTACAAGTTGTTCTTGTGTATAATAATGATAATAATGATGATGATATTCTGCAGCAGGTTAGCCCATAGCTCAGTAACATGGTTGCAGCATCACACACTGGACATGTGGAAATGTGTTTCCATGAGGTTTTCAAACATAAAGCTCTTGTGAAAGTGTATCCCAGTGAAAAGAAAATTCACAACATATTGAAGTTCATAAATTTGATATTTATATACTGGTTGAAAATAGCCCCGTGAGAAATTCATAGTAAATTTAACAAAGTAAAAAATTCATATAATTAAAATTCAAATAAAAGTTAAAATAATTTAATCCAAAAAGAATTCTGGGTAGCTACCATAGCTCATTTATAACGTGACTTTTTTTTTTTTTTTTTTAAACCCGCCTCTAAAAAGAATCAGAATCGGGAATCCATAGGAACTGGATTCATTGAAATTCAAACTATGCCCAACCCTAGACCCAGAGCAAGGAGGGGACTTGGAAATACTCTCTGTACATCTGCCCAGTTCATCTGAGCTGGATAACTTGAAAAATACGTGAGGTGTTGTCTTCCATTTTAGTGTGTAGCTTCATCTAGACCCAAGAAAGGTCCCTATTGAAAATTAGGTCTCAACCTCAAAATCCAAGATGGCCACCACCACCATATATACAGTAGGTGTAAACTAGCCTCCCTAGTTGCAAACAGGTCACCACTGGCCACCCAATGGCTTCACCGTTACACCTGGAAGCAGACAAAATTGATCCCTCCACTCGCAAGAGTTGGCATACAGCTTGTTCATTGTTGGGCTGAGGAGACAACAGGTCCAGGAGACAGACTCTGAACCCTCAACTCAAATTTTCTGTGCGCTTACGTGCAATTGTGAAAGATAGGTTTACTGTGACGCAAACAGGGCTCACAGAACAGACGTTTTGTAATGCTCTCCACTTATCTTGATTTTGCTAATTATATCCAGTGTGTGTGTGTGTGTGTGTGTGTGTGTCACTTATGCCTCAGATAGCTGTTATTTGTTTTGCCCCCCAATTCTGGAACTGACGTAATTAGCTTCTTCTAGTTCTACTTTGCTCTAGTGATGAGTGGAGAAGGAGCTGGAAACAACGTAAACCAGCCAGGAGCATCCTGCCTCACAACCCTGACCCGGATCAACCCAACACACCTCCCAACTGGTGATTCAATTCAGTTTATTTATATAGCACCAAATCACAACAAAGTTGTCTCAGGGCACTGAACAGGAACATTCACAAACATAAAAGCCAATTAGTAAAGTTCTCTATCTAAGGAATCCAGCAGACAAGTTGAATCTTGGCTTCGTTGCAGTCTCCCATCCTGAGCAAGCACAATGGTAACAGTGGAAAGAAAAACTCCCTTTTAAAAGGAAGAAACCTCCAGCAGAACCAGGCTCAGGACAAGCGGTCATCTGCTTTGACCAGCTGGTTGAGAGGACAGGAAGGAGAGACAGACGAACACAGAATGGTAGGTCCAGGTTTAGGTCCAGGTGTATCTGAAAGACAAAAAGACACATGTTAAGGATAGAAAAAATAATTACAAATACATAACAGGTTGAGCAGAGTAAGTAAAGACAGTAGTAGAGTGAAAAATTGTGGTCAGTTTGTCCTCCAGCAGTCTAAACCTATAGCAGCATAACTAAGGGACAGCTCAGGAAACCCAAGCCGACCCTAACTATAGGATTTATCAAAAAGGAAAGTCTTAAGCCCAGTTTTAAAACTGGATCATGTGTCAGCCTCACGGACAGAGATTGGAAGTTGGTTCCACAAGAGAGGAGCCTGATAACTGAAAGATCTGCCTCCCATTCTGTTTTTGTAAATTCTAGGAACCACAAGTAAACCTGCAGTCTGAGAGTGAAGTGCTCTGTTAGGAAAATATGGAACAATGAGATCTGTAATATAAGATGGAGCTAGGTTGTTGAGAGCTTTGTAGGTTAGAAGTAAGATTTTGAATTCTATTCTGGATTTGACGGAGCCAATGGAGAGAAGCTAAAACTGGAGAAATATGATCTCTCCCACTAACTCCAGTTAAGCCTCTGTGATGACACTTCTTTCTCGTGTAAGCTGCTAAAAAGAATGGAAATTTTAACCTGAAGTGAGTCATTTCACCAGAAAGAGAAACCTGCTTTTTAGCAAGAAACCTGTTGCCTAGAGAGGCAACGTTGTCAACAACTTTACCCAAATCTACAAACACCAAAAATAAACCGCATTTAAAGCATCTATGGCATTTCACATGGAAATCAGAAGTTTAAGAAAACAACACAAGCCTTGTAGGAAAGCGAGGGAGGAAATAACAAGGCGTGCATTTTTGTTCTGGCGAGGAGAAGGGGTGGGGGGGATGGTAGTTTTAAATTGTCCCTCCTCCTCTTCCTCTGTCTTTATTTTTCTCTTTCCTCTCATCTTCATTCAAGAGCTGCCTGGTGTGAAGAAACCACTCAGAACCGTCAGAAATGAGTCAAAGAGGAAAAAAAAAAAAGTCAGGGCATTTTTTTTTTAACCATGTTTGTATTTTAAAACAAACTAACAACAAACATTGTGTTTGATTAAAAAAAAAATTTCCATCTTTATTCATATAATAACTAATTCAGCATCTGGTTTTTTTCTGTAGGTTTCTGAACAATTTAACTCCTGCAGACTTTCCGTTTCAGCTGTTTGACTTTCAGCTCATCAGCAGATAGTTTCTGAGAGTTTTACTTTCTGAAACTTTTATACTTTTATAATATTTAACTTTAGTTACAAACATTTTCCCCGTAGAAACAGACTTAATGTCTTCAGTTCCTTTAGAAACATTCTTCTCTTTAATATCTGCTTCGGTTTTCAGCTTCATAAACTACTTTTAGCTGTCATTCTGCTTCTTTTAGCTATTAATCAGCTATTTAAAATTTTAGTTAGCCTTTTGAGGTACTTTACATAGCCATGTGCTATTTTTAGCTTTTAACCATTGTTTGGATTATTTTAGCCTTTAGCTTATGTTTAGTTACTTTTAGTTAGCCCTTTGCTACTTTACCTGAATTTTAGCTACTTTTAGCTAGTGCTTAACATATTTAAACTTTTAGTTATAATTTTGCTTCTTTAAGATTTTCACAAAGATTTTTCTACTTTAACCTTTTAGCTAATCTGCTGCTTTTTAACCACTATAGCTTTTTGTCAGTTTTACTTCTTTAACTGTTTAGTTAGTGTTTTATTTCATTAATATTTTAGCTAATGTGTTGCTTCTTTCATGCTTGCGTCTTTTCATAATCAGCTTTATTGTCATTGCACAGAGCACAACGAAATAACATTTCAGTACAGCCCATCCGAAGAACCACAAACAAACAGACAGACTTGGGTAGACGGCTTGACTGAGGCGCAGCCTCTGAGAGGCGCTCCTAAAGGGGAACATGAGGGAAGAGGGGGCAGAACACTGTGTGAGGCTGCCAAAAAAAATTTCAGGGGGAGTAGTCCGTGAGCACTGTCCTGAGCCCCCTCCCTCCCCCAGCCATAGTCCTGATAAGAGGTGGTGTTTATCAGCTGGCTTGGTTGAGCTCTTACACAGGCCCATGTCCTTGGGAGCAGGGGGGGGGGGGGGGGAATGGAAGCAAAGCGTCTTGTTTCCATAACGACCAGGAGAAATTGAGATAGTCAGCCTTTTGATGCCAGCGTGGGGGGAGCCAGATTCAGATATCAGCATTTGTTATGGGTCAGGCCGAGCTCTGTTAATTTCCGTCTGTCTTTACAGTCTTGCTAGTATAACTCATGGTGAGTCCAAACAGCCAAATTGTGATTACATACACTGAGTCGAGTTCACAACTTCTCCAAGATCAATTCCTTCCCGCTAGTGAGATTCACTCGCAAAGCGTCTTGAGTCTGAGTGTTGACCGCACGGCACATTCCTTCCATAACAGGCAGCTTTACAATGGTCAGAACAGCTGCTGACGTTTTCCAAATTTATCAATAAGCCAGGTAACCACCAACTCCCAAAAAGCAGAATTCCTGTTATCATAATCCAATTTTGTATCTTCAGCATCCTCAACCGACAATGCTATTGTTCTGTCGAGGCAAGAGGGCTCTCCTTCGCCCTGTCTTCTTGTTGAGAAAATTTGATCAATTGCGTTGAGAGACCATCTGACCAGATCCATAGTTTACAATTTGTAAGACATGCAGAAAGAGACTCTGAAAAAGGTTCACAGGACAAAGAGCAAAGCAAACTTATACCTAATTTATTGCTTCTTTAACTTTTTAGCTAGCATTTTGCTTTTTTATTTTCAGCTAGTATTTTGTTTCTAGGTCAGCACGGTGGCGCAGTCGGTAGAGCTGCTGCCTCTCAGCAAGCAGGTTGCTCCGGTTCAAATCCCGGTCCAGGGGCCTTTCTTGGTGCAGTTTGCATGTTCTCTCCGTGCATGTGTAGGTTTTCTCCAGGTACTCCGGTTTCTTCCCACAGACCAAAAACATGCATGTTAGACTGATTGGTAACTCTAAATTGTCTCTAGGTGTGTGAGAGAGAGTGAATGGTTGTCTCATTTGTCTCTGTGTCCCTGTGATGGACTGGAGACCTGTCCAGGGTGTACCCTGATCGTGCACAATGATGGCTGGATATGGGCACCAGTGACCCCTGTGACCCAAAAAGGAAGAAGCAGGTAAAGATAATGAATGGATGGATTTTGTTTCTAGAACTTTTTTGAGTTTTTTTTTTCTTTTAGCTAGCAATTTTCTTCTTTCATGTTTTAGCTATCATTTGGCTTCTTTAACCATTTAGCTAATGTTTTACATATTTATTGTTTATCAGAATCAGAAAAAACTTTATTGACATTGCACTGAGATAAAATGAGAATATGTACATACAGTTGTCCGAAAGATGGGCGGAGTGCACGAAGCTGCGGCTATTAAATAGCGCGGCTCTCTTATTCTTATTCAGAATAATATTTTGCTTAGATGAGAAAAGGAAAGAAAACATGAGGAGAGACGGTATAAAAAAAAAGATCTCTCACGCCGTGTCCTAGACAGGGCATGATTTGAGGCATCAAAAAACTACCACAGCAAAGCAACATAAACAGACGTTATACATATATAGGGAAACACGTCTGGTTTCACCAGAGGATAGAGGGAGAAAAAAAAAATGTAATGTGTTGCTCCTTTAATTTTTAGCTAGTGTTTTGGTTCTTTATTTTCAGCGAGCATATTACCAAACTTTATTTATAAAGCACTTAAAACAGCAACAAGTCCAACCAAAGTGCTGTACAGCAAAAAAAAAAACTAAACAACTTTTTGACTTCATAACTTTTTGAGGGTTTTACTATTTTAACCTTTTCGCTAGCAATAATCTTTTTTTTAGCTAGGATTTGGCTTCTTTAACCATTTAGCTAGAGGTTTACTTCAGTTACTGTTTTGCTCTTTTAAGCTTATAGGTTTGCATCTTGGACCTTTTAGCTAGCATTTGCTTCTTTTTCTTACTTTTTAGTTAACATTTAGCTTGTATAATCTTTTAGACAGTATTTCACATATTTATTTTTTTAGCTACACTTTTTGTCAGTGGTTTTCCTCTTTAACATTTTAGCTAGGGTTCTCCTTTAATTTTCAGCTTGCATTTTGCTTCTTTCAACTTGAACACTCGGTTTCAGGACGGCGTCCAGCCTTCAGCGTTGACACTGTTTCTCCAGTTCAAACTCTGCCTTTTCTTCGACTCCTCTCTGGGTCCTGTAAACAGCAAAGGGAACTCTGAAGACAACATTTGTCGTCTTCATTAACTTCCTCCTCCGTCCATCACTGCAGCGCCTCTGGAGTGTGTCTCTGTAACGAGCGTTGATGACACAAACACAACTTCCAGCTCCGTCTATAAGCTGCACAGAGACACACAAAGCTCCACTCTGAATAAAAACCCTCACAAAGCCCTCATGCCTCTCATTTGTAAATCACTTAAAGCATGACAAATGTGGAAGTTTCAGAGCGTCCCTCTTGAAAGCTCTGGTTCGTCTCTCGTTCACACCCACGTCTCTGACACACAAGAGCTTTGTGCGACGTGAACGTACAGCTTGGCGCCGCACACACACCCTCATTGTGGCCTGATTGTTGGAGGCTTGGAAATGTAGACTTATTTACTGTAATGAAAAAGGTGATTTGCAGCGAGCATGAGTCTTATCTTTGTTTGTAGAGAGATATGCAGAAAATAATGGAGGCAGGTCAGAGCCACGAGGCTGATTACGTTCGGACAGAAAGCAGTGTTGTCGTTGCCAAATGATTTGTGCGCAGATAGAACGTAAGACTGAAATCCAAAACAAAGGCATCTTGTCCCACAGCACTAATCCCACAGGAACGTTTCAAGTGTGGACTGAGACTTACTGTGTGTTTCGATCATGTGACAGGCCATCGAGCACGGGGTTTACACCATTCTCCCGTGTCCGAAGACAATTTAAGCTGATGTAGCGTCAGCGCCACAGCCGAAGCTCTGATTGAAACGTGTTGTCACAAAGCAGGTTTTCTTCTTCATACAAAATGAAGGGGAAGGGATCATAGCCCGAATCAAGACCCAAAAGGGTCAGTGAGAGGTCAAGTAAACAAACGGAAATCTAAAGGGCTAGTTAAGGTCTTTAGGAGTGAGGTCATGTGAATATGAGCAATTTTGGGCGAAACACAACAGATAGCAAAAGACCATAACTAGCCATCCATCCATTATTTTGTACTTGTTCTGGAGTTGGGTTTTGGGGGCAGCAGCTTGAGCAGGGAGGTCCAGACATCTCTTCTTACAGCCACCTCTTAAAGCTCTTCTCCAAGGCGTTCCCAGGCCAGCCATGAGACGGCTGAGGCCTGGTTATACTTCCATAAGATGTAAGACGTTGGATCTCGCTGATGTTATTGTAGATTGTCTTGGAGCATGAAGATCTGGTATATCTGTTGTTAACCGAAGAGGAGCAGTAATTTGTATATTTGTCATGAAAAGACCGCCACAGTTTCTGACAGATGGTGCAGAAACATGCCCCTATGCTGCCGAGGAGAGGTGGACTCTTTCCCGGTCAACACAGCCGTGGAGAGCTACCGGTTTTGAAAACGGTTTGTAAGCTCAATCATCCAGGTAGATGGCAACAAAAAAAGGTTAAATCATGCCATCTAGACCAGTTTCTTTAAGTGAGAAACATTTCGTCCCCCATCCGGAGGACTTAGTCTGCAGCCTGCCAACCAGATCCGTCACCATAGGTAGCCTTCATTCAAGCCTACTTCTGAGATTCCAACAGGAAGTTGGCTTGAAACACATCAGTGAAGGCTACCTACCGTATAGGACAGGTCTGGTTGGTTAGTGGTTTTGATTTCTAGTTTTTATACTGCTCAACAGTATAGTTTCCTCAAATGACTGGGGTGGCAAAAGATTAATTTATGGTGGCTAAGGCCCCTGTTGGCCACCCCAACACTGCCATTGTGCCTGGTTGTGGATAAAATTGCTCCCTCCACCTGCCAGGGTTTGCCACTCTGTTGCCTCGGACGATTAAAAAACAACCCCCTCTGTTGTCAGTGTAACTCCCACCCACTTAAACATCTTGCATGATGGGGGACATTGGCATACTGCTTGTTTTAATCTACATTTTGATACTTAACTTATTAGGTCCTAATGTACCTTGGAGAAAGAAAAATGCACACCAAACCAAGCTCGGGTCTCAGGAAGTTAAATCTCCTTGATATCATGATCGATGCCAGAGAAAGGTTTTGATTTGTCTTACCATTTGGGATAACCTGTCAAATGGGTCTGAATCCATTTTTATTTATTGTTATTATGGTAGGGATTTCTTGACACCTTTTGAATGAGGAAACCTCAAACCAGATTTGCATATTGGGATTTCCCCGATGGTATTGAAAAAAGCTTTGCTAGAGCGCAGGGAAAGTATTATTAGTTGTTGGTAGTACTCAGAAAAGTGCTTCAAAACCTTCTTTAGGATTATATTTTAGACATTTCATGGATGGGACTCATAAAGTCATTACATTTAGACAAAATCCAATTATCACATAAAAAAGCTGCCTATATATTAACATAATTTGTTTAATTCTGCTGCTTCACACAATTTTAAAATATATTATGATTGCTTTGAATTTAACTATCTGTAACGACTGGCGGAACCCAGATTAGTATAAAACCAGAACGAAGTAGACTCAGACATAGAAAAGGTAACAGTGTTTATTATACAGTGAAAGTATAGTAAGCTGGTTTTCTGGAGCACCTAGGAAGGAGAACAGGGTCAGTAGGTCCAGTTTAAGGTGAAGATTTGTTGAAGATAATTATTTTGTTTGTCTTACAGGTGGAGGCGCCGTACAACAGCGTGGAGTGGGTTCCACGAGGTGCTCCAGAAGGAAGGAACAGGACGGATGGGCAAGGCAGATCTGGCGGGGGAATGAAGGGTAGAAACTCGACAGGTCTGACGGACAGGGAGCAGGCGAAGCAGGTCTGGTGGGTGGACGACAGGCAAGGGAACAGGATTCCAGCAGACAGGATACTGTGGGCATAAAGAACAAGGCAAGTCTAATTACTCAACTCACGTTTCAGGCTGAAGGAATAAATACCAAATAAGGCTCATTGCTCCAGCATCAGGTCGCACTTGCCTGCAGCCTTAATTAGAGGTGTTTCTCATCAGGTGGATGGCCGTCAGCTGTTGTTAATTGGTCAGCCATCTTGGAGCAGGGCTGCAAACAGTGAGACTCCTACACTATCACAGACTCTCATCTTGAGCAAGCACGAAAGCAACAGTGGAAAGGAAATACTCACTCATGAGGAAGAAACCTTTAGCAGAACCAGGCTCAGGACAAGCGGCCATCTGCTTTGACCAGCTAGGTTTGGTAGGAATAGATACACAATGGCAGGTCAAGAATCACATGTTAAGCTATAAATAGTATCAAATGAAAACTAATCAGTTTTAACAATTCATTTAAGGAAATGAGGTCAATTTTTCCTCTAGTAGTCTAAGCTTAAGACATCATAACAAGGCAACCTTAGTTATAGGATTTATCAAAAAGGAAATTCTTAAGCCCAGTCTTAAAACTGGACAATGTGTCAGCCTCATGGACAAACACTGGAAGTTGGTTCCACAAGAGAGGAGCCTGATAACTGAAAGATCTTCCTCCCATTCTGCTTTTGGAAACTCTATTGTAAGCCTGAAGTCTGAGAGCGAAGTGGTCTGTTAGGAAAATATGGAATAATAATATCTGTAATATAAGATGGAGCTAGGTTGTTGAGAGCTTTGTAGGTTAGAAGTAAGATTTTGAATTCAATTCTGGAATTGACAGGGAGCCAATGGAGAGAAACTAAAACTGGAGAGATATGACCTCTCCAATTAACTTCAGTTAAGACTCTGTCAGCAGCATTTTGGATCAAGACTTTTTAAAGAAGTATTTGGACACCCAGATGCAAATATGTCAGTTACATGCAAATTAGCTGAAGGAGCCACTGTACGGACCTGAAAAGAACTGTTTTTATACCACTTTTATCAAATATTATGTCAGCTGCATTGTGTTTGACAGCTTTCCCACCAAGTGTTGTTTCAGTTCAACAGTTTTACTGCTGACTGACACAAAAACCTAACACATAATACAAAATATAAGATACAAAATACTAATGCCCCACTGATGTTTGATTAAACTCAACACCACATGCACTTTGAGAATAATACCAGCTGTCGACAGACTCTGGATGTATGACTGTCCGCCCACAGTTATTACAGACACAAGATTAGACACTACTGCCACTTCCTGTGTCCCATTTAACGTGTTCAGGCTGGATCTGAGCAGAGGTAGTGGACCATCTCTGCTACATGGTTCACTTGTACATCGCTGGAAGCACAGAAGAGCAGCCATGTCTTCAATGACAGTAGACGTTATTCTCAAACCTACTGAAAAACTGACGTGATCGCTGTGTTTTTTAGGCCAACCAGTAAGACTGCAGTGAAAACCTTTTAGTCAGTTTTTACCATTCAGCTGTAGCTGACATGTTTCTGGTCTATAAATGGTGTCTCAGTTTTAGGATGTTTAACTGCTCTGGACAACGTAAAAGGCTGATTGTAGATGATCGAGTGTGTTGCTCGGCATTGAAGCTGCACAATAACAGTGTTGTCAGTGTGGAAATGAAATGTGTGTGGTACAATTCAAATAAAGTTTTTCCTTCTTTCAGCTGCTCCCTTCTTCAGGGATCGCCACAGCGAAATAATTGACACGAAGACTTGGCAATTATTTTTACGTTGTATGCCCTTCCTGATGCAATCACAGATCACCGAGCTACCACAGCCCTCTGTGTGGAGCAGAGAGCTGCTATCTAGGGCACCGGGGGGGGGGGGGGGGGGGGGG
>NC_056502.1:32304520-32319112 GCF_014905685.2 Nematolebias whitei | reverse complement strand
GTACGCTGGGGGAGGGTCACTTTTAATCATTTATATTAATTGTTTGGATTAGGGGGGGGGGAATTGGGGGCCTTGCTCAAGGGCTCAGAGTGGGGCAAATGAGGGAGGAGGCTTCCTCTTTCTCACCCATGATGTTGTCGGTCCGGCGACCTTCCGATCACTAGCCCACCTTCTCTAACCTCTACGCCACCACTCCCCCATTTTAATCCAAACAATTAATATAAATGATTAAAATGGACCTAAACCAGTTTAATGTCATCATTTAGCCCTCTGCCTGCCGACAGTGGCTCTGTTAATGTGGCTTTAAGCAGATGTAAACTACAATATTAGAGAGATAGCTGACAGAAGTGCTGCTAAGCAATTGTTGCCATCCAGATATAGAAACCTTGACAAAGGTAAAACATGTTGCCCACAGAGGGATACTCATGTTCTACCGCTGTCTCCCCCAGCACATCTATTGCTCACGAGGTGTGTGTCTTATTCTCATGAGCCGCTGGAGCGTGAAGCTGCTTTCACATCACCTTTTTGTCTAACACACGTTCTCATCGTTTCAGTTCTGTCCTGGTCCGACCGAGACCCAACTGAAGAAGATACAGTAATTGAACGCCGCTCGCTCACTTCACACTTGCCAGTTTGAAAGGACCCTGCCATCACATCTTCATGATTCACTCATAAATATGCCATAATGAAAAATTAATGAGGTATACTTTGTGGAGGAATAAATTATTTATTCGTGCGCGAGGAGTTTCAACACCTCCATTAAGCATCTAGTCACTCCCCACAGCGCCGTGTAGGATTGTTATCACTCCCAACAGCAGAGGAGAAGCATTTCACATCAAAGTTTCCTGCTCCCCTCCTTTTCTCTCTGCACTTCTATTTGTGTCCACACCAATAACACACCTCTTCCTCCTCTCGTGTCTTTGTGCGAGACCCTCGCCTCGGCCCCGTTGTCATGTTAATTACCTGTTGGCTCTGTTTTGCAGGAGCTCACCATCCATCAAAGCGTCTCTCCCTGCTTTTCATCTCACACAGAGCATCTCCACCTGTAATTAGGTTTGGGTGAGGGAGAAGATGGATTTTGTTGGCACCGTATGTCAGGTCGTCTCTGTGGCTGTTCTGGGACCAGTCTTTAATGATGTCTAATTGATCTGAGCTGTCATGGGCCATGGCTCCATGTGTTGGGAAGCTGATTATGCTGCATCCCGCCCTGCATCAGTGTTAACCTGGCATTGTGATTTTTACTGTGTGATGAGGCGTCTGTGTGTTCAAACAGGTGGCCATGTGTGTGTCTGTGTGTAGGAAAATGTAAGTATAAAGTGTTTTGACAGACAGGAAATGGGGGATGGGATCCTGTTTGTGATCATGTCCACATTGAAGACAGGAAATAACATAGATCTGCTCTCTCTCTCTCTCTCTCTCTCTCTCTCTCTCTCTCTCTGTCTGTCTGTCTGTCTGTCTGTCTGTCTGTCTGTCTGTCTGTCTGTCAAAATATTTGAAGTTAAAGACCTGGCATTTCTTCAAAGAATGCTTACTGCCCACCGCAAAATTATTTCATGATGAGGATCTTAGTTGTTAAAGCTCTTTTTGTTAAACCTTTAAAAAAGATCACACACGATCTCATGCATGTATGATCTGTTTTGCAGGAGTTTTGGGGAGTGGTGGCACAGAGGTTAGAGAAGGTGAGCCTGTGACCTTGCAAGGTCACAGGTTCGACTCCCTGTACCAGCATCAAAATGTGGGTGGGATAGGTGAAGCACCCACACCTGTCTCCACACTTGCCCCACTCTGGGCTCTTGAGCAGGGTCCTCAACCCCCACCCTGGGCACCATAGATAGCAACTCTCTGCTCCACACAGAGGGCTGTGGTAGCTCGGTGGTCTGTGGTTGTGTTAGGAAGGACATCCGGCGTAGACACAGTTGCCAGGTCTTCGTGCAAGTTGGTTTGCTGTGGCGACCTCTGAAGAAGGGAGCAGCCAAAAGAAGAAAAACATTTTTTTGTGTAATCTGTTGACACTTGAACTATAAGTTGCAAAAGACTCTCAGCTACTACCACACCAAATTCAATCTCAATAGCTATAATTGACTGTTTTTTTTTTAATTATTATTATTTGTTGTGGGACACTGCTAGACATAAAGCCATACTGGGCCACAGCCCAGGGTGATACAGTACTACAAAATGTAGTCCTGTTCCCACAGGTACTTAGTAAATCCTCCCATACCTATGTACCCTGTAGATATCTTGTATTTGCCAGGGAAGTACTCCCCAACCACCACAACCAAGAAGTACCATGTAAAGGTGCATTCACACCAGCCCTATTGTCCCGAACTCTAGCCCATTTGCCTATCAAGTCTGTTTCCTTTGGGGAGGTGTGAACGCATCATTGAACTCTGTCACGGAACAAAAAGGCAAACTCTGGGCCGCCTAAGGTTGTTTTCACACCTGATAGTCCGGTAGTGTAGGAGCCATTTATCTTGTTTTTTTGTGTTTATCTCCACTAGAGGGTGTATTTAATTTTGTGTACTGAATATGTCAGCAGAAGAAGGTGGTTACTTAAGGGCAGGTGTGATTCTGTTCAGGTGTTGCTAATGAGAAGGGGCAAGCAGTTTTCTACTGAGCTTAGTTTAGGCTCGTCAATGCAGATTTATTTGTTTTCTAAATGTAATGGCAATGTAAATGGACATTGTGAGGGAAATAAATGATTTTATAATTTATAAGTCGAAATGAAGATCTGCATAGTGAATCTTAATTGAGCACACGTAAAACCAAAGCCTACCAGGAACAACAGCAACCAGTAGCCTAAAATATAGGATTTTAGCCGCTACAATTAGGTAGAAAACTGCCTCATCTGGAAAAAGATCCCCCAATCCTGCTGCGCTGTTTCAACAAAGTGGTGAAGTAAACCCCACACCAGAGGAGGCTATTGGAGCCGCTGGGTAAAAGGAAGATGACAACAAAGGGAAACAAGGAGTTGGAATCGGTGCCACAAGAGTGCAGGGAAACCAGATGTCAGCTGGTGTTGGAAAAGGAACCACACACAAGCAATTGGGACACCTGGCATTGGAACCAGAACTGCAAAGGGGCGAGCAGGTACCCAGGCGCTGCGATTAGAGCTGCATAGATTGAGCTATTGGAGCCACTAAGATTCCTTGCAGCGAACATCTGGACGCAGATAATCAATGCCGGCCAACGCACCATTGGGGTATGTGAGTCAGTGCTGATGTCTATGAATGGCCATTATAATTATGTGCTGCTGCTAATGCCAAGCTAGTAGTGCTAGAGGGCAGCACTAAAGGCAGCATTACATCTAATCACTCTGCTGGAATGGACTCATATGTTAGAAAGGTGCTAAACCCAAGGTAAAACCTACTTTCCTCATTTCACAAGTTAAACAATTTACTACTAAGACTTCACAGAAGCTTCATGAGAATGCTGGACTGCTGTTTGATAAAGAGGTTGTGTCAGATCTAAACACAGCCTATGAAAGACGTATCCCAGCTCAAGTGGATGACACTGTTTTGAATACTTTTGTGTCACAAATGGCTCCCCCTGCTGTCCAAAGCTCTAAATATTCCGTTACTTTACCAGAAACCAATACTGCCACTCAAAACACTCAGCTTCCATCATATCAAAAGCAACCTACTGGAGACCTCTACAGTGTCTTGAAACAACAGAATGACATAACAGCTCTTCTGGTTCAAATGCAGACAAGTCAGTCACTACCACATCGAGAAGTTCCCATCTATGACGGAGATCCTCTACAGTTCAACTCCTTTATGAAAGCCTTTGAACATTGTGTGGAGGCAAAGACCAATTGTAAAGGAGACTGCTTGTACTATCTTGAACAATACACCAGGGGGCAACCAAGAGACCTCATACGCAGTTGCCTTCACATGACTGCAGAAAGAGGATTTGCTGTGGCCAAACGACTCCTCAAAGAACACTTTGGCAATGAATTTAATATTACTGCAGCCTACATGGAAAAAGTCAATGGTTGGCCCAACATTAAAGGTGAAGATGCTAAAGCGTTAAAAGCATTTGGACTGTTCCTTCGTGAATGTTGCAATGCAATGGAGGAACTGCAGTATTTAGAGGAGTTAAGCATGCCAGCCAACATGAGAATCTTGGTTCAAAAGTTTCCTTTTAAACTGAGAGAAAAGTGGAGAACAAAGGCAAATGAGATTTTTGAGAGAACTGGTCAAAGAGCATGTTTCCCAGATATTGTTGATTTTATTGAACATCAGATTCGGATTATATCAGATCCAGTTTTTGGAGATATACAGGATATACAGTCTGCTAGGGGACTCACAAGACCTAGCAAACCTCAAAGGTCCCAGTTTAAAAGAAACAGCGTTGTCACCCATGTTTCTGTTAATGATGAATGTACACTGCCTTCTCTCAGAAATGAAATGTGCGTTAACAAATTAAACTCCTTCTCCTGTCTGTATTGTGCACAGGATGGTCATGCATTGGAACAATGTCAGCAATTAGGAAAAAGGTCACACAGAGAAAAACTAGATTTTCTAAAAGATAAGGGTCTATGTTTCAGCTGCCTGAACACAGGACATTTAAGCAAGAGTTGTGATAAGCACATCACTTGCAAACACTGCAGCCAAAAGCACCCCAGTATTTTGTACATTGGACAGAAGGAAAAGGCTCATCAGAAAGAGTTGGATCAGGCATCAAAACACTGTAAAACCTCCTCTACTTGTGGTCATACAGGGGCTGGCCACCATAAGGGTATTCTTCCCATCTTGCCTGTACAAGTGAAGAGTTCAAATGGAACTAAGGTCATTAAAACATATGCCTTTCTGGATCCAGGGAGCTCAGATACATTCTACTCTGAAAGACTTCTTAAGGAACTAAACATTCAAGGGCGTAAGGCTCAGATTCATCTCCGCACCATGGGTCATAGTAAAACAGTGACAACCATCATTAAAGGGCTAGAGACTTCAGAATTAAGTGGTAAACATTTCTATCAGCTTCTATCGTGTTTACTCAAAGGGAAATGCCAGTCTCCACAGACAACATAATCAGTGAGGAGGAGCTGTCAAAATGGTCTTACTTAAAGGACATCAACTTTACTCGCATACATGCTGGTGTAGATCTACTAGTTGGCACAAATGCATCTAAACTGATGGAACCTTGGGAGGTGGTCAACAGTCGGGATGAGGGGCCCTACGCAATCAGAAGCTTGCTAGGATGGGTTATAAATGGTTCAGCAGAAGGTCACAGGGATGGTGAAAGTGGCCACCCCTCAGTTCATGTCAACAGAACTACAGTCGACCGGATTGAGGAGCTTTTAATCAGCCAGTACAACTATGACTTCACTGAGAAATCATTTACAGAGCAAGAGGAAACGTCAAGAGAGGAACAAAAATTCATAGACGTAGTGGAACACTGCACAGCTAGAGAATGGACATTATAAATTGAAGTTGCCTTTCAGAAAGGAAGAAACTTTTATGCCAAACAACATTTCCATCGCTCTACAGCACATCCTTGGTTTGAAAAGGAAATTCAAAAAGAACACAAGTTTTCATAAAGAGTACACAAACTTCATGAATAATGCAATTAACAGTGGACATGCAGAAAGGGTTCCGCAGCATCAGCTGACAACAGCAAAGGGTAAGTTCTGGTATATACCACACCATGGTGTATACCATCCACAAAAACATAAGCTGTGGGTGGTCTTTGATTGTGTAGCAGAGTATAAAGGGGTCTCGCTCAACAGTCAGCTTTTACAAGGCCCAAACTTAACCAGCTCATTGGTGTAAGGATGGTACTTTTCTGTGGCCCGGTTTGTGTCTGTTTCCCTCGTGCTTCCTCATTAGTTTCCATTGTTGCCACCTGTGTCTCGTCCCAGCTGTTTGTCATCATGTCTCGTCTTCTCCCTATATTTAAGCAGTCCTATTCTGTCTTGTCCTTTGTCGGGTCGTCTTCGTTGGGTACGCTTCCTTGGGTCTCCTGAGTCTCTCCTTGTCTTCCTGGTCCCTCGAGTTTCCCGTGTCTCCTGAGTTCCTCGTGCCTCCTTCCTTGTTTATGTAAGTTTTGCTGCCCCGTCAGCTCGTTTATTTTGTACTTTTCATTTATCATTAAAAACCTATTTTTGTATATCTGCCGAGTTGAGTCCCTGTTCTGCACTCTGGGTTCGCTCCTGACACAAATCCTAACAATTGGTAGGGTTCTAGTGAGGTTTTGGCAGGAACATGTGGCATTAATGGCAGACATAAAACCCATGTTCCACCAGGTTGAGGTGTCTGAGGAGCATATGGGCTTTCTACATTTCCTGTGGTGGCCTCAAGGCAATCTAGAACGAGACCTTGAGGAATACCGTATGACTGTACACTTATTTGGCGCAGTGTCCTCATCAAGCTGTGCTTGCTTTGCCCTTAGATAGACTGCTGAGGATACCCAGTCCAACTTCTCAGCAAATGTTGTACTAACGGTCAACAAAACTTTTATATGGATGACCTCTTAAAGAGCTTGCTATCAGAGGAAAGTGCAGCTACCATGGCCAAAGATCTCATGTCCATTTGCAGCAAAGGAGGGTTTACTCTTATCCAATGTATTAGCAACAGCTGAGAAGTGCTCCAATGTATCCCAGGAGAGCTTAGGTCCTAGACCCTTTGTGAACTGAACTTTGACAATGATGAGCTACCTGTGGACAGAGCACTAGGTTTACAGTGGTGTACCGAGACAGACAATTTTAAGTTCAAACTGAAAGTCAAAGAAAGGCCCCCCACTTAAAGAGGTATGTTGTCAATCATCAGTTCCATTTATGATCCACTAGGATTCCTAGCACCTCTCATACTCCCTGCCAAGCTGCTGTTACAAGAGCTATGCAGGATGAAATAAGGCTGGGATGACCCTATACCTCCAGCTTTCCAAAAAAAGTGGAACAGGCGGCTGAAAGACAAATTAGAAAAATTAGCTGAATTCCAAATCAGCAGGTGCATTAAACCTGAAGGGTTTGGAAGAGTGGTTAATGCCCAGTTGCATCATTTCTCTGATGCTAGTGAGAGTGAGTATGGTACAGCTACATACATTAGAATGCAGAATATCAACAGGAGAGTTCACGTATCATTCCTGTTTGGTAAAGCCAGAGTAGCTCCACTCAAACCCATTACTATTCCATGCCTAGAGCTCACAGCCGCTGTTGTGGCTGTTAAACTAAATAAGATACTTGAGGCAGAGCTTCAGCTGCCATTGGAGAAGGCTTGCTTTTGGACTGACAGCACATCAGTTCTAAAGTATATAAAAAATGAAGACAAAAGGTTTCAAACTTTTGTTGCTAACAGAATAACAACAATCAGGGATAGCACAGAAGTTGAACAGTGAAGACATGTGCCTTCATCTTTAAACCCTGAAGATTGTGCTTCCCATGGGTTTAAAGTTGACAGCCTTTTGAACCAACAATGGATGGAAAGTCCTACATTTTTGTATTTTTGTGGGAACCTGAAGAGACGTGGCCAAAGTCTCCAATAGATTTCAGTATGACTACCGATGACCCAGAAGTAAAGCAGAATTCCTTGATCAATGCAACAGTCATCAGCTCGAATGCCACTTCTCAGTTAATATCATTCTTCTCAGACTGGCAAAAATTAAAGTCTGCAGTTGCTTGGTTCATCAAGCTAAAAAGAGTTCTGCTGAAACTAAGTAAAAGAAAAAATGAATTACAGCTGGCCAATGCAATTACGACTGGAACTTCAACATTGGAGTTGACAAAAGAAATGCAAACTCTCAAAAACTCATTGCGAAACCAAAGTGTGTTTCTAGATGATCTCAGAAGCTGAGACAGCCATAATTTCCTTTTGCCAAAGGGAAAGATTCCCTGATGAGTTTGCTGCATTATCCCATAACTCAGAAATACCCAGAAGTAGCCAGAATTACAAACTGGACCCTGTGCTACAGGATGGGTTTCTGTGTGTTGGAGGCCGGCTAAGTAAAGCAGCCATCACTGAGAACATCAAACATCCCCTCATTCTGGCAAAAGACTAGCACATCTCCAACCTTGTCCTCCGTCATTTCCACTTGCAGCTTGGTCATGGAGGTAGAAATCATGTCCTCTCAGTCGTAAGAAGAAAATTTTGGATAACAAATGGTGTTTCAGCTGTAAAAAAAGGTCATAGTAACATGTTTATTCTGCAGGCTGTATGGAAGAAAACCAGTCAACAACAGATGGCAGACTTGCCAGAGGAAAGAGTGATTCCTGATCTACCACCATTCACAAATGTTGGTGTAGATTATTTTGGACCTTGATGTGAAAATGGGGCGCAGTACTATAAAACGCTATAGAGTAGTGTTCACTTACATTGACCCCACAGGTAGACTCGGTTCAGTTGGGGACCAATATTCATAACATTTTGTTTACATTTCAGCTGGTGCGTTTGCATTCACACTGCACTGTGCAGTCGAGCCAACCTGTTGAACCAACTTGTTCCCCCACTCACCTGTAGTGTCACTGCACCAAGAACTACTGAAAGAAAGGACACAAAAACCTCTGAAGAAGACACTTCTTCTTCTTTTGGAAATAAAAACAAAAACGGAGTGGCGTCAAATTTTAGTGGTTTCAGGAGTTATATTTTGTCATTTTTCAACAATGGACTCAGCAGTTTACTCACACGGTAAACTGACAGCTCCATATGAGACAAGTTTGTTTGCCCATGCGTTGTAGTCCTCTTCCTGCTTGCGGAGCGGTGTCCGGTCTGCTTACATTCACACTGTACTCGAACCACGCTAGAGTTTTCTTCTACTGGACCGAGACCTAGGTTTTAGACCGGGCCAGAGTTCGCCTTTTTGTTCCGTGACAGAGTTCGATGGCGAGTTCACACCTTCCCAAACGAACCGGACTTCCTAGGCAAACGGGCTAGAGTTAAGACAACAGGGCTGGTGTGAATGCACCCTAAAAACCTAGGTCTTGGTCCGGTAGAAGAAAACTCTAGCACAGTTCGTGTACAGTGTGAATGCAAGCAGACCGGGCACCGCTTCGCAAGCAGGAAGTGGACTACAATACAGGGCAAACAAACACATTTCTCTTACCTCATATGGAGCTGTCAGCTTGCCTTGTGTGAAAAACAACATTCCCCATGGTCTTCTGCCTCATCTTCCACTCATGCTGAGTCCATTGTTGAAAAATGACAAAATAGAACTCCTAAAACCGATAAAATGTGACGCCACTTCGTTTTTGTTTTTATTTCCAAAAGAAGAAGAAGTGTCTTCTTCAGAGGTTTTTGTGTTGTTTCTTTCAGTAGTTTTGGTGCAGCACCACCACAGGCGAGCGGGGGGAACAGGTTGGTTCAACAGGTTGGCTCGACTGCACAGTGCAGTGTGAATGCAAACCGCACCAGCTCAAATGTAAACAAAATGTTATGAATATTGGTCCCCAACCAAACAGAGTCTACCGGACTATCAGGTGTGAAAAAACAACATGTAAGTATGTAAAGTAACTCATGTAAAGTATGCCAAAGATCTAAAGTCAGTTAGCTGTGGCTACCATCTAGAATAGGGTTCACTCCAAAGCCATCAGTTGTGTTTGTAGATGTAGTGACTACTTTCTGATAGGTTCAAAAAAATTCAGCCAATGGTTCATAAGATATTTTGTTAACAGACTGACATGAGTTGATTCCAATATTTAAATCAAACATTTTAAACACAGATCTCCCACAATCATCATCTGTAAAATTGACAGAGCCATTTTTGTGTTTGTCAGTGTTGCTTTGCTGTGGCAGCCATGTTGTTTTGGAATGACTTGAAAAGTAATGAATAGATGTCAGCCCAATGTTCCAGCATGAGGAGATAGTTCCAGTTCACTCCAAGCTCAACTCCTGTACCAGAGGCATCGGAGCTTGAGGGTTCTGTGCAGTAACTCAGCTGGACTGAGCTCCTCTGGACAGATCTCTGAGGTTGTTCCTGGGTTCTGTTGGAGCCACTCTTTCAGTTTGAGGAGTTTCTGTACTGAGTGCTCTGATGACCACCGGCACCACTGAGGCTTTGTCTTTCATTGGTGTGAAGGTTTGAATCCCAGCACCAACCTCCAAGCAAATCTATCTTATTTTAACCCCCAAATGGTCAAATTGTGACAAGAATGTATCCTGATGCATGCTCAATAATCCAGGTAGAAAAATCTAAAAAAGTTAAATCTGGTCCTCTGGACATTCAAAAAACAAAACAAAGCAAAACAACAAAAAAATGTAGAAACGTTTCGTCTTTCATTCGAAAGACTTCCTCAGTCTGAGGAGCTGTATTCAGCTCAGTCTTATAAATAGCACCTTCTCAGAGTGGATCAACCAGTTTTGCTGCTGACAACCAAAACCAGCTGCTCTCATGATCAAGAAGGACCATCAGCCTAACAATGGATCATTAGCACACTGATGGCTGTTTACTGTTCACAGGAGGTTGAGTGATACTAGCAATAACAGCATTGTAAGAGGGGGACAGTTGAACACGGAGGCCTCCACCCCTGTTTAATGGTGGACGATAAAAGAAAGAATGAATAAGAAAGATAAGAAAGCCAG
Organism: Nematolebias whitei; assembly: GCF_014905685.2. Classification (NCBI taxonomy): domain Eukaryota; kingdom Metazoa; phylum Chordata; class Actinopteri; order Cyprinodontiformes; family Rivulidae; genus Nematolebias; species Nematolebias whitei. Next base: position 32,308,601 of record NC_056502.1, on the reverse strand, counting down.
GATGTGAGCATCTTCATCCCTGAAAGAGTGATCGCTGGCAGGTTGGCTTTCTTGGACTGTGAGGTCTCAGTCTCTGATAGAGGACATTTGCAAACTGAGGTGTACCACAAACCCACCCACACAGACCAGTATTTGCCGTTTGACTCCCATCACCCTTTGGAGCACAAGTTAGGAGTCATCAGGACTCTGTACCACAGAGCAGACAGCGTCCCCACTAATTCAGGAGCCAGGAAGAAGGAGAAATCCTACACAAGACAGGCTCTAGAGCAATGTGGATATCCTAAATGGGTCTTCCTGAAAGTAGAGAGGAAACCCAAAAAGGACTCCAGTCAGCCATCAGGTGAAAAGGAGGAACCCAGACCAGTGGTCATTCCGTATGTTGCGGGAGTATCGGAGAAACAGAGACGTTTATTTTCTAAACACAACGTCCCAGTGGCTTTTAAACCCCAAAATACATTACGGCAAAGACTGGTTCATCCCAAAGATCCAGTCCCCCGGCACAAACAAAGTAATATTGTGTATGCTGTTCAGTGTCAGGAGGGCTGTGATCAGTCTTACATCGGGGAAACTAAACAGCCACTGGCCAAAAGGATGGCCCAGCACAGAAGATCAACATCAGGCCAGGACTCTGCGGTCTACACATCTCCAGGCCAGCGGTCACTCTTTCAGGAATGAAGATGTTCACGTCCTGGACAGAGATGAACGATGGTTTGAGAGAGGAGTAAAGGAGGCCATCTTTGTGAAAAGAAATCATCCTTAAACGGGGTGGAGGCCTCCGGGTTCAACTGTCCCCCTCTTACAATGCTGTGATTGCTAGTATCACTCAACCTCCTGTGAATAGTAAACAGCCATCAGTGTGCTAATGATCCATTGTTAGGCTGATGGTCCTTCTTGGTCATGTGAGCAGCTGGTTTTGGTTGTCAGCAGCAAAACTGGTTGATCCACTCTGAGAAGGTGCTATTTAAGAGACTGAGCTGAAAACAGCACCTCAGACTGAGGAAGTCTTTCGGATGAAAGATGAAACGTTTCTACATTTTTTTTGTTGTTTTGTTTTTTGATTGTCCAGAGGACCGGATTTAATTATTTTAGATGTTTCAAGAATGGGTTTTTGGATTTATAAGCCAGACACAGCAGTGCAAAAACAAGAACAGTTTTTATTAATTATTGGCTATGTGTGAGAAGTCAGGATCAGCTGTGTTAACAGGTCCTCACAGGCTGTAAGGAGAGCGCCACCTGTCAACAATGACGCAACTGGCAGAGCAGCTGCAGTACGTGGTTTGTGGTGGGGCAAGTCCAAGAACAGGGTCCAGATAACGAAGCAGGGGTCATACACAGGGAAACCGAAAGCAGAAACCAGAGCCAAGTCCTAATACGTAATCGTAGTCATGGACGGAAAGCAGAGTTGTTTACCGTGGTCTGATGGGCAGTCAAAATCCAAAGAGGGATGGGCAAGGCGAGGAAACCATGGTACAGGCGTGAGGTTGAAATAAGGCAAGGTAATCCAAGTTGTGGCATGAATCAAGAATTATGATGGCTTCAGAATCAGGGACTGTGAGAGGTTTAAAAATTTGGTACTGGTGGAGAGTGAGAATGGAGCTTATAAAGGGTGCAGAGCAGGTGAACTAGATGAGCTGAAGCAGGTGAGTGGAATCAGGGCTGATTGCTGTGAGAAAAGGGAGGCGTGGCATGGAGTGAAGGGAGCAGGCTTGAGCTGAATGATGGGTGATAGGCAAAACACAGCAAGGAAGAGAAACTATGGCCTGAGGGGCTGAAACAATACTAGGAGGGAGGGAGTGTGAGACAGGGGCCAATGGGGGGGGGGGGGGGTGTCAGCAGGGGCTGCTGACCATTACAAATTGATTTTTTTAAACATTTGATGTTTACTATAATCCACTGTGAATAAAATATTGGAACTTTTTTTAAATGTACACTTTTTTTTCAGAATAAGGATTGTACAACAGTTTTGAAAAATGAACCACTTTATAAAACCGTGTCAGAAGTACGTAAACCTTCTCATTGTAGATGTATAAGTTTCAGATACTCTTCATCTGGCCTGGACAACAGCCGGTTGTCTCTTCTGGTTTATAACTAACAGTTTTTTTGCAACTTGTGAGGAATATTCTTTACTTTTCCACACTGTGGCATCAGCATTTTCCTGTTGGAGTTTATATATTGTCAAATAAAGCTTAGAGAAGAAAGTCCTGCTTTGGTGAACTTGATTTGTAGTAGCCTATCCCCTTCATATCAACTGCACTCAGGTGAACGTGAGAAAAACAATGAACTCCATTGCACATTTCATGTAAATGATCAAAACACAATCTTTTAGATTATAGTAACGTAAATATTTGGAGCCAAAGTTTGAAACTGCCTATCCTAAATATGTATATAATGTGGTAGTTGTGGCTTAAGTGCAATGCTGTATGTAGTGCACTGTAGCACAGGAGTGGCAATTAAAGCGATAACTTTACCAAGGCAGACTCAAGTGTACGTGCACCATGTGCACACCCCAGTACACCACATAATCTCAAGAAACTATTAATTCTTATATAACATACATTCAAGAGGTCAAATAATCATACATGCATTCTCACAATGGTTCCTCATAATCTCCATCCATATGTCAACTGCCACTAACCAGAATAGCTGTAATGAGAACAGTATAAATACAAGTTATCCGACTATGCATCGTTATCTGAAACAACAACAGAAAACTAAGAAAAACTAAAACATAGTGCAAGGCATGTTAGGGAATTCTGCTTAACCATCCTCAACACATTAAAAAACCACCTACAGAGAACCAAAGGGTAATGTACAATTACCACAATACATCACTGAAATGCTTATCCCTTATCCACCCTTCGGTCTTCAGCGCTGAACCTCCTAAAGGTCCCTAAGACCTGCTTTAAAACTCGGGGTGACCTATCCTTTCAGGCTGTAGCCCACAGGCTGTGGAATGCCCTGCCCCTGTCTCTTCATGTGGCTGTCTCAGATGATTGCTTTAAATGCAGCTCAAGACAAGCTTTAAGTTAAATGTTTTACTTTCTGTTTTTATTAGCTGTTCTTACTGTTTTTTTTATCAGCTGTTCTTATAGTTTTTATTTTAAGCCTGTATTTTGTATTTCTGGAAAGCACTTTGTGAAAAGTGCTATATAAATAAAGTTGACTTACTTTACTTAATGGTTCCTTCTAGAAAGACTTGGCAACGACAAATCGAGTTAATGGCCAGACGGGTGCTTGGGTTTTCTGGTTGGTTGACTGGCTGACTGGTTGGCTAACTGGTTAGTTGGTTAGTCGGCTGTCTGACTGGTTAGCTAACTGTTTAATTGGTTGGTTTGGTCACTGGTTGGTTGATTGGTTAACTGGTTAGTTGGTTGTCTGGCTGGTTGGCAAGTTGCTTGATTGGTTGGTTGACTGGTGGGTTGATTGGAAGCTAGGTATGTTAAAATGTGACATCATCTATCTCTTAAGTTCAACACTTCCTGTTATCTTTGCTGTTAATGAAACTGTAATAGGGCAGAGATGGTGTAGAGGTGGAGCAGCCGACTTGGGACCAGAAAGTCGCAGGCCCAGCGTCCCACCATGCCCACATGCTGTGGTCTCCTTGAGCAAGACACCTAATCCCTAATTGCTCCCCAGGTGCTTACATAGCTGCCCCTGCTCCACCTGGGTGTATCTCACATGTGATGGGTTAATGCAGAGAACTAATTTTGTCACTGCATGGGAACATATACAATGATGACAACACATAGTACTTTACTTTATATCTGGGAATGTGTAAAAACAAGAAATCAAAAGACCTGTTCAGTCATGTTGAGTCCAACACTGACTCTAATAAACTGACTGACTGTATAAATAAAGGTTGAATGAATGATGTCTTTATGATGCAGGCCAGAGCAGTCAGCTTCTAAGAGGGGTGGGTCATTCAGTTAGCCACGTCATACATTGTACTCACAATATATTGCAATCATCAAAGGTCATGGGACACTGTTCCCCCCCCCCCCCCCCCACACACACACACACACACAACATTAACATTTGATGTAAATGTTTTGTATGGACTTTTTCAAAGCTGCAGAAAGAG
>NC_056502.1:32301999-32304420 GCF_014905685.2 Nematolebias whitei | reverse complement strand
GTGTCAGGAGCGAACCCAGAGTGCAGAACAGGGACTCAACTCGGCAGCACTCACCCATTTTTGTTTTTTCCCTCCTCGTGCCGTTATGGACGAGCTCCTCTCCGTCTCCGTCCATCCACCGTCCCGCCGCCGCCGCCGCGGTGGACGGTTCCGGAGGCAGTCTGCGGCGGCTGGCCCGGTCTCTTCGGCCGAGCAGAACTTCAGAGCTGGTTCCGGTGTTTTCTTGGGAGCGGGGTTCGCCGCCTCACCTCCCAGGTTTCCGGTGGGGGCGAGATCCAGCGTCCCGCGGGAGCTCCGGTCCACTCCTGCTCGATTCGGTAAGTCCGGTCCGGTTGACATCATTGGGGCGGGTTCCGTCGCCTCACCTTCCAGGTTCCTGGTGGGGGCGGAACCCGGCCTCTCACCGCCACTCCGCGCCGCAGCTGTTTGACCCAGCCTGGCCGTATCTCCGGAGAGTTTTCTTTGTGACACCGTGGGGGCGTGTCCCGCCGCCTCACCTTCCAGGTTTCCGGTGGGGGCGGCACCCGTCACCACACCCACTCATACAGACCTTCCTTTTTTTCCCCCTGAGGATATTTTTCATATAAATCAGACAATTCTCAAACTATTTAGTTCTGCTAAAAGAAACCCGTCCTCCTTTGATTTAGTTTTGACCCAGATGGAGGATTTTTTACTTTCTATCCCAGGCCTTTCTTTGATCCCCGAGTATGATTTTTTGTTAACAGAAATAGAGACTCTAAAGACTCCTGTTGTAGCCATTCCTGAGGTGGACCCCACGCTGCACGCAGCCTCTGAGGTGGGTCCTCATCTCTCCTACTCCGAGGGGGTCCCGGCAGACGCTCCTCATCTCTCCTACTCCGAGGGGGTCCCGGCTGACGCTCCTCAGCTCTCCACATCTCCAGAGGGGTCGGCGCTCTCCACATCTCCAGGGGGGTTGGGGCTCTCCACATCTCCAGGGGGGTCGGCGCTCTCCACATCTCCAGGGGGGTCGGCGCTCTCCACATCTCCAGAGGGGTCGGCGCTCTCCACATCTCCAGAGGGGTTGGCGCCACAGGCCTCTCCGTCGTCTGCTGCAGAGCCACAGGCCTCTCCGTCGTCTGCTGCAGAGCCACAGGCCTCTCCTTCGTCTGCTGCAGCAACTCCCCTGGTCTCTCCTCCAGCAGCAGCAACTCCCCAGGTCTCTCCTCCAGCAGCAGCAACTCCCCAGGTCTCTCCTCCAGCAGCAGCATCTCCCCAGGCCTCTCCGACAGCAGCAGCATCTCCCCAGGCCTCTCCGTTTCCTGCTGCAGCCTCCAAGGTTCCCTCGTCTCCTGCTGCAGTCTCCAAGGTTCCCTCGTCTCCTGCTGTAGTCTCCCAGGTTCCCTCGTTTCCTGCTGCAGTCTCCCAGGTTCCCTCGTCTCCTGCTGCAGTCTCCCAGGTTCCCTCGTCTCCTGCTGCAGTCTCCCAGGCTCCCACGCCGTCTGCTGCAGCCCTCCAGGCTCCCACGCCGTCTGCTGCAGCCCTCCAGGCTCCCACGCCGTCTGCTGCAGCCCTCCAGGGTCCCACGCCGTCTGCTGCAGCCCTCCAGGCTCCCACGCCGTCTTCTGCAGCCCTCCAGGCTCCCACGCCGTCTGCTGCAGCCCTCCAGGCTCCCACGCCGCCTGCTGCAGCCCTCCAGGCTTCACCGCCGCCTGCTGCAGCCCTCCAGGCTTCCACGCCGCCCGCTGCAGCTCAACAGGCTTCCACGCCCTTTGCTGCAGCTCAACAGGCTTCCACGCCCTTCGCTGCAGCTCAACAGGCTTCCACGCCCTTCGCTGCAGCTCAACAGGCTTCCAAGCCCTTCGCTGCAGCTCAACAGGCTTCCACGCCCTTCGCTGCAGCTCAACAGGCTTCCACGCCCTTCGCTGCAGCTCAACAGGCTCCCTTAATGCAGGCCGTGTTCCCTTGGGTCCTGTGTTTTGGACGGCCTCCCGGCCACCCCCCTGACCTGGCTCGGCTTGATGGACAGCCTCCCGGCCGCCCGCCGGAACAGTGACTCTTAGGGACGGTCCCTTGACCGTCCATATCCCTTGTGATCCCTCGTGTCTCCCTTTTCTCTGGGTCCTCGTTTTCTGGTTCCTCGTGTCCTTTTTCTCTTTGGCTCCTCGTTCTCTCTGGTTCTTCGTGTCCTTTTTCTCCTCGTTCTCTTTGGCTCCTCGTGTTTTGTTTTTCTCTGGCTCCTCGTGTTTTGTTTTTCTCTGGCTCCTCGTGCTTTGTTTTTCTCTGGCTCCTCGTGTTTTGTTTTCTCTGGCTCCTCGTGTTCTGTTTTCTCTGGCTCCTCGTGCTTTGTTTTCTCTGGCTCCTCGTGCTTTGTTTTCTCTGGCTCCTCGTGTTTTGTTTTCTCTGGCTCCTCGTGTTTTGTTTTCTCTGGCTCCTCGTGTTTTGTTTTCTCTGGCTCCTCGC
>NC_056502.1:32301717-32301899 GCF_014905685.2 Nematolebias whitei | reverse complement strand
TCTGGCTCCTCGTGTTTTGTTTTCTCTGGCTCCTCGTGTTTTGTTTTCTCTGGCTCCTCGTGTTTTGTTTTCTCTGGCTCCTCGTGTTCTGTTTTCTCTGGCTCTTCGTGCTTTGTTTTCTCTGGCTCCTCGTGCTTTGTTTTCTCTGGCTCCTCGTGTTTTGTTTTCTCTGGCTCCTCGTG
>NC_056502.1:32301100-32301707 GCF_014905685.2 Nematolebias whitei | reverse complement strand
TGTTTTCTCTGGCTCCTCGTGTTTTGTTTTCTCTGGCTCCTCGTGTTCTGTTTTCTCTGGCTCCTCGTGTTTTGTTTTCTCTGGCTCCTCGTGTTTTGTTCTCTCTGATCCTCGGTCCCTCCACCCTTGCAGTGCCACCCTCCACCCGCCCTAGTCCTTCGGGAGGGGGGTTATTTGAGGACGCCTGGAGGCGTCTTTGGGGGGGGGGGGGGTACTGTAAGGATGGTACTTTTCTGTGGCCCGGTTTGTGTCTGTTTCCCTCGTGCTTCCTCATTAGTTTCCATTGTTGCCACCTGTGTCTCATCCCAGCTGTTTGTCATCATGTCTCGTCTTCTCCCTATATTTAAGCAGTCCTATTCTGTCTTGTCCTTTGTCGGGTCGTCTTCGTTGGGTACGCTTCCTTGGGTCTCCTGAGTCTCTCCTTGTCTTCCTGGTCCCTCGAGTTCCCCGTGTCTCCTGAGTTCCTCGTGCCTCCTTCCTTGTTTATGTAAGTTTTGCTGCCCCGTCAGCTCGTTTATTTTGTACTTTTCATTTATCATTAAAAAACTATTTTTGTATATCTGCCGAGTTGAGTCCCTGTTCTGCACTCTGGGTTCGCTCCTGACAC
>NC_056502.1:32289295-32301000 GCF_014905685.2 Nematolebias whitei | reverse complement strand
CCCTACCTAACTTCACTTGTCATATGACATGGTTTACTTTCTGCACAGTGTAGACAGAAAGCACCTTGTTCTTATTTTAATTTTATTTATTTAGTGTTGTTTCAGTGTTTTGACTATGACAGAGAGCTCTGCACAAGAACTCCAATGTGCCCTGGACTGTTGGTCTGTGTGTGCACAAATGGCAAATAAAGAACTTTGTACCTTTGTACCTGTTTCTGTCCCATCATTCAAGGATTCAAGGTTCTTTATTGTCATTCACATCACATGTGGTACATGAGGTGGAACAAAAACTATGTACGCAGGGTCCTAGTTACATCCAACAAAAATACAATTGGAAAGAAAAACGGTAGTAAGATCCAAAACATGAACTAAGAATATACTAAACTAAGAATACTCTAAACTAAGAATACACTAAATACACTAAACTAAGAATACACTAAACTAAGAATACACTAAATACACTAAACTAAGAATACGCTAAACTAAGAATACACTAAATACACTAAACTAAGAATACACTAAACTAAGAATACATTAAATACACTAAACTCAGAATACACTAAACTCAGAATACACTAAACTCAGAATACACTAAACTCAGAATACACTAAACTAAGTATACACTAAACTCAGAATACACCAAGCACTACTAGTACAAAACAATGAGCCAATCAACAGCAGCACAAACATGAGTCTGTGTGAGCAGATGAGGATGAACGAACACAGCAACATGAAATAAACCATGAAGGAGACAGTGGTACTGACAAAAACACTGAACTGGAAGTGGCAGAAATGAAGATGTTGAGGTTCTCCTCAGGAGTGACAAGGATGGATAAGATTAGGAATGAGATCATCAAAAGTACAGCACAGGTTGAACAACTGGGAGATAAATTAGAGAAACCAGACTGAGATGGTTTGGACATGTCCAGAGGAGGGACAGTAGGTATATTGGTAGAAGGATGTTAGAAATGCAGCTGCCAGGAAAAAGATAAAGAGGAGATGTATGGATGCAGTTAGAGAGGACATGGAGGTTGTTGGAGTGAGGACAGAGGATGCAGAGGACAGAGTGAGATGGACGGATGACTTGCTGTGGAGATCCTTGAAGAGGGACCGGCCAAAAGAAGAAGAAGAAGAAGATGAAGGAGGTTAACAGCCAGGGCTGATGCTGCAGAGTACTGGATATGTGTGTATAAATCATTCACACCATTGAGATCCATTGTTCTTCAATACATTTGTTGGCACGTAACGCACATGTATCAAAACTTTCAGCTCATCCAGAACATTCCTACTATGACTTCTGGTATATGTGCAATTTCTACATTTTGAAATATTTAGCTTTTTCGGCCATGTTTTTCCCGTTGTCAATGAATGGAGCTCTTCACATCCTTCAAACACGTTGTGCTGTTTAAAACCTTTTACTGCTCATTTCAGCTTCCTTCTGCTCCTTTTAGCTTCTTTTGGCGAGTTTTCTACTCCTGTCAGCTTTTTAATGAAATTCAGTTTTATTTATCTGCTTTTTCTGCTAAATTCAGGTATTCCTCTTCAAAATGTAGCATTTTTTCTGCTATTTTTTTCTTATTTCTGCATTTTGTGCTTTTTTCTAATATCTTCAACTATTAGACATCTTTCAATTTAATTCATTTCATCCAAATCACAACAGAACTTGTCTCAGAGCACTGTACAAAAACATTCACATACATAAAAAGACAATTAGTAAAAGTTCTCTATCTAAGGAAGTCAGCAGATTGTGCTGAATCTTCACTTTGTTGCAGTCTCACATCAGCAATCGTTCTGCTAATTTTAGCTTTTTATTTAGCTTTTTTTTTAGCTACTTTGAATTAATTTGTTTAATTTCAGCTTCTTCTTTTTTTGGCACATTCTAGTTTCTTTTTGCTAAGTGCTTTTTTGTAAGCTATTCAGGTCTGTCTTGTAAATGAGTCCCTGAGGCTCAATGGGATTAACCTGTGTAAACAAAGGTTGAATGAATGAATGAAAATTCATTCTCTCTGCCCCTTTCAGTTCATCCTACACATTTCTGCTGTTTTTAGCTTTTATTTTCCAGCTTCCAGCAAATGTTAGCTGTTCAAATTAAACTAACAGTTTAGTGATGAAACCTTTTTAGCTGGTTTCAACTTCTTCAACAGCTCTCAACAAAAATCATTCGGTAATGAAGCAATGGCACTACATTTTCACAGGAAATGACATTCCTCTAGTTAATCCTTTGAGTTTGACTTGGTCTTCCACTGCCTGAAATAGCACTGAGTTTTCAAAACCGTGTTCTAAAGTCGCCCGTGTGGGTGCAGGTGTGCTTTGTTTCCAAAATATCCCTGGACAAACTTGAATGAAATCCTCATAAATTAATCACTGGATGTACGTCAACAACTGATTAATGTCTGGAGTCAGTCCAGCTCAGGACGGCCGCCCCGGCTCATCAACATGATGAACAACTACCAGAATGGCTACACTACTGGTAGGTGTAGAGATGTTGGGGTAATAATCAGATTTGTTGTGTTTCCTTGACTGATGAAGTCTTCCGGATCGAAGGCGAAACTTTTCACACAAAAAAAGAAACTGTCCAGATGACCTGACTGAAAAATGTTGGATTGAATACCTGGATTATTGAGCATGGACTTTGATGTTGGGGTAAGGTTTAATGTGGTAGTAGCTGAGAGTCATTCAGAACACTTTTTACATGATGATGTAACATTATTTTAGAGTTTGACCAAATCGTCCCCAGTTCCAAACTCAGGCGTGAAAGCTGACACTGGCAGGAGACGCGTTTATTCGAAGAATGCTAGGCCTTGAATTGAACAAAGGGATCATCAAGGACTCCGACAACGTGTTTTATTAAAGAGGCTGATGTCACGCAGGTGTTACTAGCTGCTCAGAAATCAAGAGATAAATGTTTCATTGCACGGGACACCGGCCACAAGCTCCCCATTTCCAAGTCTGACTCATGTCTCGTGTCGTCTGTGGAAAAGAGAAGGTATCACTGATGTCAGCTTGTTAGTAGGAGGTGGTACGCAACAATGGCAGCTTTCTCTCTCCGCGTGTGTCTCCCCCCCATCCCCCGGCACAAATTCAGCATGTCTCCCCGAGAGGCGGGCTCACTGGCAACCCCTCTCCCAGAGCGCATGACAATTTTTATGATTGATCTCCTGACTGCGGTGAAAGGGAAGAGACGACACTGCAGAGCAAAGAAAGGGGAACGGGAGGATCGAGGGGCTGTGAACGGCCCCACAAGGTCAGGAGGAAGTCCAGTTCTTTGTTTTCAGTGGTGAGCTCCGCGGCCTGTTCAGCCGCAGAGAAAAACATGCTGGGTGAACAGAAGCCCAAACCAAACTCATTTAACATATTATTAAGTGAACACGAGGCGTCTGACTTGACAAAAACAAGCAGAGCTGTAGTTTTCCTCCTGGAGACCTTAAAACTCGGTGCTGAGGTAATCAGACTCTTTAAGCCCAGTGATTCACACGTCCACCACCAGAACTACGTAGAACCAAGACAATGCATTACAGTCCTGTGGCTGAGTGTTTTTATCACCATAAGGCAACCACGGGACGCTGAGAGCCGAAAGACTGCTGAAATCTGCTGAAGAAGCTGAAACTGATGTTAAAAATAAAACAAGAAGAACATTAGCTAAAAGCTAAATGGAGCCAAATAAGCCACAATTAATCAAAAGTGGCTAAACAAAAAGTAAAATAGTAAAACACAAGGTTTAAGTTGCAAAATGCTATGTAAAAACTAAAAGAAGTAAACAGTAACTAAAATTAGCAACAGGCTAGCTAAAAGTCAAAGTGGGAGTAGCAAACAGTAGCTGAATGCAAAATATTTAATTTTGTTTACAAATATTTTCTCTGTAAAAATACAGATTCTCCTCAATTCACTTAAAAACACTGTTTTTATTTGGTGTTACATACATACTCTACTTTTGTCTTCTGTTGCTCCTTAATAGTGTTTTTTAGTAACCTAGTTGCTAGTTTTACTTATTAGCTAGCATTCGGCTACTTTTAGTTTTCACTATTGTTCAACTACTTTTAGCTAGCTTTTAGATAGTCTTTAGCTACAATTACTAGGGGGTGTAACGCTACGCTAAAATCACATTTCGGTTCGGTTCAGTTTCAAGGAGGGCTCGGTTCGGTTAATTTTCGGTACAAAAAAAGGCCAAAATGAAGATTTACAAAATGTTTATTTTGAAAATATGCCAAGTAAACAATATGTTTGTATAAAAATAAATAAAAGCAACCCATTTGGATGATAATAAACTGCACTCTTTACAATAAATAAACTTTACTAAGAAAAATAAAAATCTTAATAAATACAATAACAGTCAGAACCAGAACAATAAGCAGCAACAAACCGTTTACGATCTACTAATCAAGTTTTAAGTTTTTGGCCTAAAAGACCAAATTTTCCACATTTTCTGCCAAAAAAGATTTTAAAGATTTTAAAAAGATTTAAAAATATTTTTTAAAGATTTAAAAGTTTTAAAAGATCATTTTCTGATCTAGTTGCAATGAATATCTCCAGCAGTGGAGATATTCAAGCTAGCGTACTATTAGCTTTACAATACAGGTCTACTGTTTTCAGCTTGACTTTTGCTTACTTTTAACTTCTAGATAGCTTTATGATTCTTTTAGCTCAATTTCACACCTCTAATAGTCTTTTGTTACTTTTCACTTTTATATGAGGCATATTTCATACACACCATTGTCTCATAAAAACGGATATACTGAGATATAACCAGAAATACCTACAATTATGTCCAGATATACTCCTATTTGCTTAAATGAGACATACTGAGTAGTAATCCTAGTACTATGGATGGATCCTTTTGAAGAATAACTGACCAACAACCTAGTTCTATTATACATTTAAAAATCTTATTGTCCATATTTTCCAAATGGAAGACTTCTCTCCTAGACTGCAGGTTTACTTGTGATTCCTAGATATCCTGATGCATGCTCATTAGTCCAGGCAGATGCATCTAACAAGGTGGAGTCAGGTCCTCTGGATGGATTATTCCATTCGTCTTCCAGAAGAATCTGTCCAGAGGACCTGACTCACCCTTTTTAGATGTGATTCCTAGTTTCTAAAAGTCAAGTCAAGTCATATTTATTTATAGAGCACAATTTAAAACAGATAGACTGTTATCAAAGTGCTTAACACTAAGGGTAACACAGAAATAAAAAGCAGTAAGAATATACCTTAAAAAATTAAAACAACAGCATTAAAATGAAGACATGGAACAAGATATACTAAATCAACTCACACAGTATGAAACGCCAGAGAGAACAGATATGTTTTTAGCAGGGATTTGAACACAGGAAGGGAGGTGGCATGCCTAATGTTGGGGGGTAGGTTGTTCCACAGTTTGGGACCCATGACTGAAAACGCCCGATCTCCTCCGAGCTTCAGTCGTGTTTTTGGAACAACCAAAAGCAGCTGATCGGATGATCTCAGAGCCCAAGAGGGAACATATGGTTCCAGTAGCTCAGAGAGGTAGATGGGTGCGAGGCCATTTAGGCACTTATGGAGGAGAATTTTGAAATCAATCCTAGTTCTCACAGGAAGCCATTGTAGGGAGGACAGAACTGGTCTGATGTGCTCATACCTCGGTGTACCGGTTAAGAGCCGAGCTGCAGCATTCTGGACGAGCTGTAGCCGTGAGATAGAGGCCTGGCTGACCCCAGCATACAGTGAATTACAATAGTCCAGGCAGGTTGTGATGAATGCATGGACTAGTGTCTCAAGGTCGGGTCTAGACAGCACTGGCTTGAGCTTAGCTACCTGCCGCAGTTGGAAGAAGCTTCTCTGCAGAACTGAACTGATCTGTTTGTCGAACTTAAAATCCAAGTCAAAAACCACTCCAAGGTTTTTAACAGAGTGCTTCAGATAAGGCTGAAGGGAGTCCAGGTTCACAGGATAAGAGGCGGCAGCTGAGCTAGGGCTAAAGACAATGACTTCAGTCTTCTGGTCGTTAAAACTTAGAAAATTTGAAGCCATCCATGTCTTAATGTCGTCCAGACATTTGAGGAGAGGGTGGACGGAACAAGCACTGGCTGGTTTCAGTGGCAGGTAGATCTGACAGTCATCGGCGTAGCAATGGAATGGAATACCATGTTTTCTTAGGATCGACCCCAGCGGAAGCAGATAGAGAGAAAATAGAAGGGGTCCGAGAATCGAGCCCTGCGGGACACCGCAGGAAAGAGGCATTGAAGTGGATAGATTTTTACCCACCTTCACACAAAATCTCCTGTCAGAGAGGTATGAGCGGAACCAGTCTAATGCAGCACCTGTAATCCCAACCCAGTGTTCAAGCCGAGAGATGAGGATACTGTGGTCAACAGTATCGAAAGCGGCAGTAAGATCGAGGAGTACAAGAGCCACAAAATGACCAGAATCATTTGCTGTTAAAATGTCATTACAAACCCTAACCAAAGCTGTTTTGGTGCTGTGGAGCTGCTTGAAACCAGACTGAAAGACCTCAAAGATTTTGTTCTCAGTTAAAAACTGATTTAACTGAGTAAAAACTACTTTTTCCAGGATTTTGGACAGAAAGGGAAGTTTTGAGATTGGCCTGTAATTTGAGCAGGCTGAAGGGTCAAGACCAGGTTTCTTAATTAACGGTGTGACTACTGCATGTTTGAACGCCTCTGGGACCACGCTTGTAGCAATACTACTGTTTAGTATAGTTAGAACAGCAGGCCCAATCGCTGGTAGAACCTGTTTGAACAATGCTGCTGGGATGGGGTCCAATGGTGATCCTGATGGCTTCATGTGACCAGCAACTTTGTTTAACAATGGGAGTGTGATTGGTTTGAATTGCCTGAAAGTAGCAGAACACGAAACAAAAGCTGATGGGTCGACTAAGGAGCGGGGTATGGAGGCCCTGATCAACTCCACTTTGTTAACAAAGAATTTAGTGAAGTCATTGCAGGTGTCAACAGAGGCCTCCATACATGAATACGAAGGGACATTTAGAATGGAATTTACTGTTGTGAATAGGGTGCGGGGGTTGTGTCTATTTGAGTTGATGAGTTGGAGAAATATTTGTTTTTTTTCAGATTTGACAGTGTTCTGGTAATTTTTTAAACAGGTTTTGAGCAAAATGAAAGAAACCTGGAGATTGTCCTTTTTCCACCAGCGCTCAGCTCTCCTGCACAGACGTCTCGCTGCCCTGGTGGTCTCATTCATCCATGGGTACTGGGCTCTCCTTGGTTTCCTGACTTTTAGTGGGGCCACCAGATCCAAGATCTTAGTGCAGGTCACATTGTGGTTACTAAGGAGTATCAGAGAAACTGAGACGTTTATTTTCTAAACATAACGTCCCAGTGGCTTTTAAACCCAAAAATACATTACGGCAAAGACTGGTTCATCCCAAAGATCCAGTCCCCCGGCACAAACAGAGTAATGTTGTGTATGCTGTTCAGTGTCACGAGGGCTGTGATCAGTCTTACATCGGGGAAACTAAACAGCCACTGGCCAAAAGGATGGCCCAGCACAGAAGATCAACATCATCAGGCCAGGACTCTGCGGTCTACACTCATCTCCAGGCCAGCGGTCACTCTTTCAGGGATGAAGATGTTCACATCCTGGATAGAGAGGAACGATGGTTTGAGAGAGGAGTAAAGGAGGCCATCTTTGTGAAAAGAAATCGTCCATCGTTAAACGGGTGGAGGCCTACGTGTTCAACTGTCCCCCTCTTACAATGCTGTGATTGCTAGTATCACTCAGCCCTCTGTGAACAGTAAACAACCATCAGTGTGCTAATGACACATTGTTAGGCTGATGGTCCTTCTTGAGCATGTGATCAGCTGGTTTTGGTTGTCAGCAGCAAAACTGGTTGATCCACCCTGAGACGGTGCTATTTAAGAGACTGAGCTGAGTACAGCTCCTCAGACTGAGGAAGTCTCTCGGATGAGAGACGAAACGTTTCTACATTTTTTTGTTGTTTTGCTTTGTTTTGTTTTTTTGAATGTCCAGAGGACCAGATTTAACCTTTTTAGATATATCATTAATTTGTTTTGCTTTGTCTTTCTCCCTATAGAAACTATTCCTGTACCCTATAGAAACTCCACCTCACCATATAAACTATGGTGTACCTGGACCACTGAAACTACAAATGCACCATATAAACCATAGATGGGCTATAGAAACTACAGATGGGCTATAGAAACTACACCTGGCACCAGGCAGATGGCTCCCCACCCTGAGCCTGGTCCTCCTGGAGGTTTCTTCCTGTTAAAGGGAGTTTTTCCTTTCCACTGTCGCCTGTATGCTTACTTGGGTTGGGAAGTGAAGATTCAACATATTCTGATGACGTCCTTAGATAGATAACTTTCACTAATTGGCATTTCTAATGTATGATAATGTTTCTGTCCAGAGACCTGAGACAACATATGTTGTACATGAGCACCATACAAATGAACTGAATCGAACTGAGTGGAAAGATGGACAAATGTTTTCAAGACATGTCAAAACACTCATTTGATAAAACCAAGGTTGAATCTCTATTTAAAAAATCATATTTGTGTCACGTTTACATATTTCTCTTTAATACAGATCATCACGGTGTAGGGATCCAGTCAACGTGACCATTTTGACCCTTTTTGTCGTTGCAGAACACAGTTCTGGTGCCGGAGCGCTCCAGTGTCTAGTTAAATGTATGAAAATAAATGTTCTTGACTTCCTGCCATTGTGAGGGATGAAAGGGCTGCCCCCACGGCAGAACCACATGATGGACGGACGACGACAAGCAAATGAGACAGAGCCAACAGTACCAACAGGAAGTCATTCATTATGTTATACCAAATACCTCATGTTAAAGGGATAATTCAACCATCTTCATGTTGTGTTCTGTGTACAAGTAGGAACAGTTTGAATGGATGATACAACATCCATAACGCATGTCAGTGGTGGTTTTACATGTGGACTCGCAGTCCTATGTCTACGAGTTTCCTCCCAGTCTGTCCCTTTGGTGTGAACTGACAACCTGTCTTTTTCTTGTCCAATGGCACCCGGGGTGCACCCACTGCAGCTTGCAGAAAAGAAGGAGAGAGGATCTGTAGCAGACAGAAACACGTGCTATACACACCCTGTTGTTTGAGAAGTCATGGAAAGGAACAGAAGTTTACATATGATTGAAAACATTCCTAACTCTCTGCCTCCCTCTGCTGGATTTATTGGACAGTAAAGTCTATTGAAAAAGTAAAAAGATTATTGTACTAAAACATAATATTTTAAGCCTAATGATACTTATCTATTGCATGATAGATTTTTAGTGATGTAAATTACATTTTACTACTTAATGTGTGACTAACAATTGCTCAGGCTGTTCATATTCAACCTGTTAAAGGTTAAAGGTTGTTAAAGGTTGTCATCAATCAACCTTTATTTATACAGGTAAATCCCATTGAGCCTCGAGGACTCATTTACAAGAGAGATCTGATTTCAACAAAGAAAGATGACAACAATGGACAACAGCAACAACAATAAGCAGTTATAAAAACTCATACTACAGTTTTTTTTTTTTTTAAACAAATAGGATGGCTAAAAGGAAAAAGGTAACAAAACAAAAAACAGCTAGATTCCAAGACAAATGTAGAAAACTAACAACAGGAACATGTCAGCATTGGACCCTGCCAGGAGTCCAACAGATTCTTAAAGACACTTAGAGCGGTCAAGGTCGAGAGCTTCAAATCTTTTTGTAAGATATTCCAGGAAACAGGAGCAGAGTAGGAGAAGGCCCTTTTGCCTAGTTCAGTCCTCACTGAGGGAACACTGCAGGTAATAAAGTCCTGAGAGCGTATGCTGTAGCTGCACTCACGCAGAGACATGTAGGAGGAGCTGTATGAAGGCAACAGACCAAGAAGTGATTTAAAGATGAAAATGTACCAGTGAGAGAGTCTGCGTGAAGTTAATGATGTCCAGTTAACCAGTGAATACAGGGTGCAGTGGTGGGTACGATAATCCCAGCCAGTTATGAATCTTAGTGCACCATGATAGACAGCATCCAACATCTGCAGGGTTCTTGTAGGAGCGTTCATGTAAATAATATCACCAAAATCAATTGAGGGAAGGAAAGTCACAGATACAAGGTGTTTTCTAGCATTCAGGGTTAGACAGGATCTGCCTCTGAAAAAGAAACACAGTTTAACTTTCAGTTTCTTTACCAAGTTTTCCACATGGAGCTTAAAAGAGAGATGTGAGTCGACCAAGATACCCAAATATTTATAGGAATCAACAAACTCAATGGGGACACCATTTGAGGATAAAATCGGAAGAAGAACTGCTGGGACCAACTTCCTATTTGAAAAAAGCATCCCTTTGGTTTTTTCGGCATTTAGGACAAGTTTGAGGCGGAACAAATCAGTCTGGATGTAGTTAAATGCAGATTTCAAAAGCTGGAAAGCCTTAGCAACTGTTTTAGCTCGACAATAAACAACTGTGTCGTCAGCATAGAAATGTATGGATGCATTAGGGATGTTTTTGCCTACATTATGTATGTAGATTGTAAAGAGGGTGGGTCCTAAGACTGAGCCTTGTGGTACACCATTGTTGAATGTTAAATAACTGGAGGAAGTACCATTATGTTGAACACATTGCCTCCGGTCTGAAAGATAGTTAGAGAACCAACCAATGGTGTGATCTGAGAAACCAATTTCTGAGAGTTTATGACACAAGATGTTATGATCCACAGTGTCAAAAGCTTTACACAGGACTAAGAAAAGTGCAGCACAATAATCCTTAGCATCCAGTGCTTCAACAACATCATTAAGAACCTTCAGTGAAGCAGTGGTTGTGCTGTGTTGTTTCCTGAAACCAGATTGATGTGGAGGTAATATGTTAAATGAGTCCAGGTAATTTTTGATTTGAGAG
Source organism: Nematolebias whitei (assembly GCF_014905685.2). NCBI lineage: Eukaryota > Metazoa > Chordata > Actinopteri > Cyprinodontiformes > Rivulidae > Nematolebias > Nematolebias whitei. Next base: position 32,290,119 of record NC_056502.1, on the reverse strand, counting down.
TTTATCAGTTTTTCTAGAACCTTGGCTAAAATGCAGAGTTTAGAGATTGGTCGATAGTTGTTCAGTGAGGTGGGGTCATATTCATTTGAACATATATTTTACGGCGCAACAAGTTCCAGTAAATTAGTTTAATGTGCAAATGTACCTATGAGTAAATTTCGGTTTCTGATTAAAACGTCATTGTTCTAGTACCTTTTTTTTTTGGTTATTAATAGAAGTAATACGAGGCTAGCTGTTGTTTTTGTCCAAGTTTGACTCGTCGCTTTAAGACAAAACTGGTGATAAGCTTCTTTTAAAATAATGTTTTTAGACATTCACTTCCTTGCTGCTTATTTGTATTTGTATTCAAGTTGAAACTTTTCTTTAACAGTCCCATGTCCGGTTACCTGAGACTGTTGGTGCCATCCTTCAGACGGTAGATGTCTCTGCAGTCCACGCTCACCATAGATATAAACACTAGACCCCGCATTGACCGCTCCACTCAGTGTCACCTGTTTGTCAGGAGCAATGAAGTATCTGTGCGTTTAATCAGTCAGAGCTGAATACTAAACTCATTCTCACCATTTTTCTTCTGTAAATCTCAGGAGTACAGCCATTAAAGCTGAACACATGGTTCAGTGTTTTTAAATATTCTTGGTGGAGTTAACATTAACACTAATAAAATATTCTTATCTCAAGTTTTGCAGAACTCACAGTCACTGATACATTTTTATTAAGATATATATATAATATATATATATATATATATATATATATATATATATATATATATATACATATACATACATACACACAATTACACACAATTATATCTATTTTATATA
>NC_056502.1:32287915-32289195 GCF_014905685.2 Nematolebias whitei | reverse complement strand
TATATATATATTATATATAGATCTTAATAAAAATGTATCAGTGACTGTGAGTTTTGCAAATGTGTCATAAGAATATTTTATTAGTGTTAATGTTAACTCCACCAAGAATATTTAAAAACACTGAACCATGTGTTCAGCTTTAATGGCTGTACTCCTGAGATTTACAGAAGAAACAAATGGTGAGAATGAGTTTAGTATTCAGCTCTGACTGATTAAACGCGCAAATACTTCATTGCTCCTGACAAACAGGTGACAGAGTGGAGCGGTCGACCGTTCCAAGATGGCGGCCCTACAGCTCGTCAGCGCCAATAGGCGACAGCGGTCAATGCCGTATCTAGTCATTATATGATATCTATGGTGGCACCCCCCGAATTTTTTTAAATTTCATTATTATCAGCTGTTGCTTGTGCAGTGTGTTAAAAAAATCTGACGCAATTAAAATGAAAGGCAGCATCACAACTACAGTAAGTTACATTAAAAATGAATTCATACACAGAACGAAATATCAACGGACCATAGAAATGACGTAAAAAGACGTAATGCGATTATGTCAGTGATACCTGCTTGCCTGAATCTTCAAAGGACCGCAGAAAATTAGGTACAAAAGGCACAATGTGATGACGTCAGTGTTCGCCTGTATCTTCAAAGAACCACAAAAAATTATGCAAAAAAGGCGAGATGTGATGACGTCACAAACCTGCGTCATATTTCAGAGTTTATAAATTTGAGAGAGATCTGAGCACTCTCTCACTCTCTCACTCTGTCATTTCAGAGACACACACGGGCAAACACTACGTGTTTAAACTGTTTACAGAATCTGTGACTGAAATAGTTTTCTTTTGAAAATTATTCATTTCAGTGCGCACTAACTGTGGATCCATTTTTCAACTAAAACCGACACGTCAAGATATCAGAAGATGTCTCGATCAAAACGTGCTGAGCTCCGTGAGGAGCTGAAACAGTTGAAGAATGTTGAAGCCCAGCTTAAACAGAAGATAGTTTTTTACCGAGAGGAAAACGCTAAATTAAGAGAGGCAGAACTCAAAAGGCAGTATGAACTGGAAAGAGACGAGATCATTAAACAACACGAAAGTGTTTTCACACAGAAATATGAAAAGTCTCAAAAGAAAATCTTGGAATTAGAAACGGAGCTGACTAGAATAGAAGCTCTGTTCAGCACACTTAAAGCGAGCGTTAAATCTCTAGTAAAAGAAAAAGCGCAGCTTTTAAGTCAAGTTCAATCTCAAATCAATGTCCGTGATCAGAGAGAGGAGGACCTC
>NC_056502.1:32274480-32287905 GCF_014905685.2 Nematolebias whitei | reverse complement strand
TGTCTTAAAGAAAACGAGGAGCTGAAAGAAGAACTAGAACAGGTAAAGAAAAAATTAATCAGTTCAGAAATTACTGCTGAAAAAGAATTGCAGAAAAGGAAGAAATGCGAAAAAAAAACAGGCGATTATAAAAGAGTAAATGAATCTTTTCATGAACTACAAAGGAATTTTCAAAGCCTTGAAAAAGAGCTTGGAAAATACAAACATGAAAATGTGAGTGAAAAGAAACAGAAACGGTCATTGAAAATAGACTGTGAATGTCTGAAGGAAAAGATCAAAGAACTTTCTGAACAAAATGTTGCGCATCAAAACACCATCATTAAACTTATGACGGACGCAAACTCAAGCGAAAAAGCAAGAACTGAGAAGCAGTGTACCCTGATACGAAAGCTGCAGGAGAAATTGACTGAAGCGCAGAAGGAAAAGGAACATTATAAAACTGCACAAATTCACCAGCAAAGGGACAATGAAGAGCTGTCGCAAACTTTTCTGCTTGCTGGGGACAAAATGAAAGACGAACAAAAGAAGCTCACAAATGAACTAGCAGCTTCCAGCAATCAAAACAAACTTCTATCAGATAACTTGTTCATGGCTGAAAATAACCTCGGCTGTGCTCAAGATCAAATCAAGATACTGGAAGCTGATTGCCAAAAGCTGACGGTTCATTACAACAAAAATTGTGATAAAATAAAACAACTAAGAGCAAAAAATCTCAGTTTAAAAAACGATTTGTTCAATGCCAGAACTAAACTTGACTATGCGGAACATGAAGCGAAAAGCAAAATCGCATCAGATCAAGAAAAGGACGAGCTTTATGCAAAAAATCTAAATGTGGCTGAAATGGCAATTGCAAATTATGCCAGTGAGCTGGAAACATTTAAAACGTCAGACATTTCTAAAACTGAAATTATAAACCAGCTTAGAAATGAAAATTGCACGCTGAAAAATCAAATCATACGAGCTGAAAAAGAAAAAGAAGCTCAGTCAATGGAAATAAATGAACTCAAGCGTGAAAAAGAGAATCTGACATTAAAGAAATCCACCAATGAAATATGCAAAAACAATGAACAGATTCTTCCTAAGCAGATGGGGCTACAATGTATTGATTACTCGCTTCCAAGTAAAATCTCCAGACCTCCCACACAGGATAGGCAGCACGAGTTTGACGACAGTTTCAAACAGCTGGAAGATAAAGAAGTAGAAATCGAGGAACTAAGTCTCACTGATGAAAACCAGGGACTATTCGAGTCTGAGATCGACAAGCATGAAATCAATACACTCAAATCTGATGAGATTTTACCTGTGAGGAAAGCAAACAAATTTCACCTTCCTCCACTTAAAAACATTAAAAAAGATTTGAAACCCATCGGCAAAAAATCAAAACTGGAGATTGCGTCAAAAAGCATCACTCCGATCCGAACGGCTAGAAATCTTCTTCCAATTACAAATATTGGAGAAGATTTGCAACCCGCCCCCAGCACATCAAAAGAGGAGATTGCGTCCACAAGCTTCACTCCGATCCGAACGGCTAGAAATCTTCTTCCAATTACAAATATTGAAGAAGATTTGCAACCCGCCCCCAGCACATCAAAACTGGAGATTGTATCAAAAAGCATCACTCCAATCCGAAAGGCTAAAAAACTTCCTCCACTTAGGGTACTGCCACGAAAATAAGAAAAAATGCTCAGAAGCGGGGCATCATGACCAAACTCACGGAGACACACGGAGGGGGCATCGTCGCTCGTTAATACTGCTGCCTTAAATCAAACAAAACCTGTTCATAATCTCCGTTCAGTCTTTCTGTGCACAAATGGGTTTACTCCAGGAACTCTGGTTTTTTCCCACCCAAAAAAAAATAAATCGCCATCTTCGCTGCTCCTCTGTTAACACTGCTGCCTTAAATCAAACAAAACCTGTTCATAATCTCCGTTCAGTCTTTCTGTGCACACATGGGTTTACTCCGGGAACTCCGGTTTTTTCCCACCCAAAAAAAATAAATCGCCATCTTCGCTGCTCCTCTGTTAACACTGCTGCCTTACATCAAACAAAACCTGTTCCAAATCTCTTTGCGGTCTTTCTGTGCACACATGGGTTTACTCCGGGAACTCCGGTTTTTTCCCACCCCCAAAAAAAATAAATCTCCATCTTCACTGCTCCTCTGTTAACACTGCTGCCTTACATCAAACAGAACCTGTTCCAAATCTCTGTGGTCTTTCTGTGCACACATGGGTTTACTCCGGAAACTCCGGTTTTTTTCCCACCGACCCCCCAAAAACAATCAATCGTCATGTTCTCTGCTCCTCTATTAACACTGCTGCCTTAAGCCCCCAGTATACTCCCATGTACGTCCATTCACGCGTACATACGCGTGTACTGTACGCAGAGGGTTCAGACTTCATACTCGAGCGTACACCCTGAGCAGCTGCAGAGAAACCTCACAGACAAGGGGCGTTTACCGTCGGGACAAATTAAGGTCGCCGATTGGTCATTTGCTAACACGCCTACTGGATTGATTGACAGGTCGGGAAAAAAAAACGAGCGCTGGCAGCCGCGGTGTTCTGTGTTGATATGTTATTAATAAAAAGATCTAAAAAAAAAACAACCCAGGGAGCGCTGGTTCTGCAGTCCACACATCAGACCAGCCCACGTATACGTATCTCCGCATATGGACGTACGCGGGAGTAAACTGGGGGCTTTACATCAAACAGAACCTGTTCCAATTCTCTGTGCAGTCTTTCTGTGAACACATGGGTTTACTCCGGGAACTCCGGTTTTTTCCCACCCCAAAAAAAATAAATCTCCATCTTCGCTGCTGCTCTGTTAACACTGCTGCCTTACATCAAACAACCTGTTCCAATTCTCTTTTCAGCCTAACACTAATTTCTCGTTGGTACAGTGGCAAGTATCCCCGCCTATCACGTGGGAGACCAGGGTTCGATTCCCTGACGAGAAGTTAACTTTAATAGGAGGTAACTTGACTAAAACTTTCTTTAATGGATGTATGTGGAGCTTTGAGAGACAATGTCAACACAACATCCTCTGACCCAAAGGTTTTTTGTTTTTGTTTGTTTGTTCTTTTGTGGAGGGTGAAACCATGGTGGGACCCATATCTCGGACTTGGCCTTTCACCAGCTTCTCCTCCTGCGATCTCCCACTCTCCAGCCTGGATGTAAATCTTTGATATTTTGTAAGTATGGTGCAGAGGGGAGTCCACTAAAACATTTGATTGGAGCAGTGGTGGCTCTCTGTACAGGGTGCTAGAGCCTCCCCCCAATTAAAAAAATTTTTTAAATAATAAAATAAAAATATTTCGAAATACATTGTACATATTTTTTGTTGTGTAAAATTTATATTTTATATTTAATGATGAGTTAAGTTGTTTCTTTCAAAAACGTCCGATTGGTGACGTATTTCCGGCCCCTGGGGCCGCAAGAGTCTAAACCATAGACTCTCGTTAAAAATGGCACACGCACAGTTATTCTGCTATGCTACAAGAGATAGGAAGATTCTGGGCACAGATATCGTCGCCCGGGGGCACGTCGAATGTGAGCTGTACCCATGATCGTGTACTTCTGTTCAGTTTTTTTTTGTCTGTGAACAGATCCGTGCTGTGACACAACCAGGCTGGCTGCACGTAGGCTTTAAGCCATTGAAAGCCCTTTATCTAATGCCTATTTGCCATTTCTGACTGATATGCCATTCAGCTTCGATTACAAAACAACCAACTGAGTTTTTATTTTTTCCTGAAAGTAGAAGAAGCTGTCCTCCCACCAGGTGGACCAGAACGAGGCTCAGCCCAGATGCACTGCAGGAAGACGTCGAAGAGAGAGAGAGATGTTGGATGAACTATTTATTTAAAATTCCCCTCAGTTCTTTTATTCAATCTATTGAATGGTTTAAGCTGCATTAATCAAAGTAGTGACTTCCTGAACGAGCCAGATGGACAACGTGGGACATCCAGGATGAAAACAAAGGAGACTCCAGTTCATTAATGTAGTTTACAGTTAACTTGTTTCTAATAGTGTGTTCAGTTTAATTATCAGTGTTTGTGTGACATACAGTTTGTGGTGTTGAATAAATAAATAAAAATTAAACCTGATGTCTTCATTTTCAACGTTAATAGCATGCAATATATTTAGCATCATTTTAATCACATAATTTGAATTACATAATGTCCAGATAGCTTCATTTAGCTCAGAGAGCTTCATTATATATTTCAAACTAAAGATAAATACTGTTTATTATTATTAAACTTATTATTTAACACATTTAGTATGTTATAGTGCAGCGCAACATGTGCACGTGCCTCGTTCTATAAACAGCAATATTAGGGCTGGATCCGACTGGTGTCTCTTCCAACACAGATGTTGGTCACAGCACCTGGAATCTGACGTAGATTAACTACGAGATTAAAAATATATTCCACCAATCATAGTTCAGAAAGCAGTGTATCCGCCGCCATGTTGATAGAAATATAGCGTCTGTCTGCGTGTGCGTGTGTGCATGTGGTTTAACACAAAGCCTCAGCGGAAGATGTTTACATTATCAGCGGGGGGTCAGCGAAAAACCTCCACTCTGGAAGGTGGGTTCAGAAACTTCCGGATTCAAAGAGGTGGACCACTGGTGTCTGTAAATGAACAGCAGAACCGCAGAGAGAAAGCTGTAGATGCACTCAAAATACGCGCTGTGTAAACGGCCCCCGAGTCTCTCCCGGATGATCGAGCTTCTCACCCTATCTCTAATGGAGAGCCCAGACACCCTGCGGAGAAAACTTATTTCGGCTGCTTGTATCCGAGATCTCGTTCTTTCGGTCACAACCCAAAGCTCATGACCATAGATGAGGGTAGGAACGTAGATCGGTAAATTGAGAGCTTCGCCTTTTGACTCAGCTCTCTCACCACAACAGGCCTGTACAGCGCCCGCTTCACTGCAGACGCTGCACCTATCCACCTATCGATTTCACGCTCCATTTTATCTGCATCGTTTTTATGTCTATATTCTGATTTACTTCATTTTGTATATTGCTTTGTGTGTTACCTGTTGTTTTGTCTGTACAGCACTTTGGTTGGCCTTGTCGCTGTTTTATGTGCTCTATAAATAAAGTGGTATGGTATTTTTCCCTCATTCGTGAACAAGACCCCAAGATACTTGAACTCCTCCACTTGGGGCAGGACCTCCTCCCTGACCCGGAAAGGGCACTCTACCCTTTTCCATCTCAAGACCATGGCCTCAGATTTGGAGAAACTGATCATCCCGGCTGTGTCGCACTTGGCTGTGAACTACTCCAGCGAAAGCTGTAGATCACGACCTGATGAAGCCAATAGGACCACATCATCAGCAAAAAGCAGAGATGCAATCCTAAGGCCACCAAAACGGATCCCGTCAACACCTTGGCTGCGCCTAGAAATTCTGTCCATAAAAGTTATGAACAGAATAGTGACAAAGGGCAACCTTGGCGGAGTCCAACTCTCACTGGGAACGAGCCCGACTTACTGCAAAAAAAGCGTTTGAACACTAAAGTTGATGTCAGACTTTTAGAAAAATTACAGGTTTATTAATTTTAAGTGCACTTGAGTAAAATTAACACTGAAAAGGCCTGGTTCATGGTATCTGTTAAAAATAAGCTCATAATTAAGTAACACTGCCAGAAGGAGGCATTTACTTACAATATTTATGGGGTAAGACCTTCACAGGGGCCCATTTATTGAAAAGTTTGCTTATAACAGTACTGTTGATTGAACCCAGAGCTAAAATAGTGTGTGAATCTCACTGTGCACTTTAAAAAATATATTTACCTGTTAAAAACTCTAAGTTTGCAACTGTTTAACCAGATAGGTTTGCTGAACAGTGGATGACCATGGCAGATGTGACAGAAACAAATATTTTTCTGTGTGATAAGAAGGACTGGTTAGAAAGAGCGTTAACGCTGCTAACAGAATCCTTACATCCATATGATGAACAGGTGGACAGCATGAACTCGACAGAGTTATTGGACGAGCTGAAGGATATTGCAGAAAGTGTGACCTCTGCAACCATAACAAAGTCAAGCTATGACCAACTGGCTAAATTGGCACTCTGACTGAAAGCTAAATTTTATGTTGAGGCCAACAAGGCTGACGACCTTGCAATAAGGTTAAACAGCGAGACAGACAAGTATCTAAGACTCATAGCACAGTTTAAATTTGATAAGGAGACCTGGGCAAATGAATTAAAATGTGAGAGAGAGCTCTCACAAGCTCAGCTGTCGTTACAAGCAGACTCATATGAGGTGAAGCTACGTGAAAGAGAGATTAAGTACCAAGCACTGTGTTCAGACAATGATGCGCTACAACGAGAGGTGCAGCTCACATCAAAAGCTCTGGACGAGTGCAGATTGGAAAAGGCGGTGTTAGTCCAACAAGGCGTGCGTTTACAAAGTGAATGTCATACATCACATGAACGCTTAAAAGCCTGTGAGGCAAAAATTGCCGCAGCAACAAATGAGATTTCTGACGTGGGACAAGGTTGTCTGGAACTCAAAGATGAACAAAGTCAGAGTCCAGGTCACCCACCACCACCTCAGAAGGATTTTGCTGTACCTCCTGCACTTAATCCCCTTCTGTCGCCTCCACGTGAGTCTAGTGACTCACCTCCACATGCTATTTTGGTTCCTAAGACACTAATCATACAGCCGCTGCTCTCGATTTCGGATTTGTACAAAATTGCAAAATATGTCCAACGCTTTGAGCCAGGGCCGTTGGGTTCAACCGACACTAAGGCCTATCTGAACGACCTTGACTTCCAATTGAGAAGCTATCCCAATGCTACAGTTGAGGATAAAGTAGGTTTGATCAGGCTCACTTCAACCAGGACGGTGTTTTCCTTCATAGCGCATCAACCTGATGCCACAAGAAAGGATTACCGCCTGTTATGTGCTGCTCTTATGAAAGAGTATTCCCCTTGCGCGGGACCTGGCGGTTATCCAGCCGCCGACAAGGTCATGCAAGGTAAGAATGAGCACCCAAGGGCATATTATTCCAGGATTTTGCAGGCTTATTTTGGTTACAGGAACGAGACCAGCATGGAGGAGGAGGAAACGTGTAAGTTCATTTTCAGCAAAAATCTCCACCCTGACATAAGGATGTCAGTGCAAATGATGGCTAATTTCAAAAAGAAATCCATCAGTGAGATAAAAAGTTGTGCTGTGAATGTCTTTGAAGCCCGTTCACAGGCCAAAACACCCATTGAGGTGTTCCCAGGTGAGAGGATTCCTGCCCAGTCATTAGAATTGGAAGGGACGAGAGCTTTGACTCCCCCTCCCAAAAGAGGCGAGAGGAAACGAGGTTTCCCAGCAGCCAAATCACAACAGGTGAGTGCCCCCTGGTCCAGACGAGATCCTAAATGGTTTCCCAAGAAATCAGAGGATGAACGATTGTACCAGAAGGGGGGCGAACGCCCTAAGGGTAAAAAGTATGGCGCCAAAAGTGACCCATACAACCAGGGATCCCACTGGGAACCCCAGAGGGGGGGGGGGGGGGGGGGGGACTGCTTCCCCACCACGTTGGCTTGAACAGCCTGAGACGGAAAAGAAACAGTAGCAGGTCCAGAAAGAGAGCCGCAGACCTCTGAGCTCGGACGAGACAGAGAGTGTGCGTCGGTTCTTGGAATTGTTGAAAGGTGTTGCCATGGACAAACAACCTAACGCGTTGTTTGGCAATATCGTTGCTGATAAGTCAGAGCACACAGACAACACCGTTACTGCTGTCACAGACAGTCACCATGACGCTGTTGTTGTAAACTCTGACACGCCCTCACCTGAAAAAGGGGGGTACAATCACACGTCACCGACGGTGACCCGTCACAAACTGAAACCTCAGAAACAGCAACAGCTGTGCTAATGGTTCAGTCAAAACAGGGTGACACAAACAACAACACTGCCGCTGTCATGGACAGCCACCAAGACCTTGTTGTTACAAACAATGAGAGCCCCTCAACACACAGTAAGCGGGTGATCTCATACATCAATGACGGAGGCCCGTCAAAAGCCTAACTCCCAGGAGCAGCAGCAACCGCACCAACGGTTCGGAAAAACCGGGATTACACAGGTAAAGGTAAACATAAGAAGAAACGTCGAAACTGGCATCTGTAAATAAAATGTAAAGCACAGCTCGGGTGTCTGCACTGGTGAAGGTGAACGGTGTCACAGCTGTTTTGTTTGTTTGTTTGTTTTTTCCACTTCTTTTCTTTTTTTTTTTGTGTCTGTTAACGCATCTCTGCGTCATTCTTTTTTTTATTTTTCTCATTGCTTCTTTACCACCCAACAATCATTTACACACAAGCCCACAAGTACACACGCACACACACACCTCATAAGAGAACACACACGGACACCTCATATGAGAACTTCATATCTTTCCACCTCAACAACATCCAGCATCTACTCAATCTTCTGGTATCTTTCCACTTCCAACATCACTGTTTGTGAAGATCTAAACAGGCTAGCTCAAGCATTAACTCAGATTTTATTTAGATCTATTTGTATCCATGGTGACATGCACTGGTCAACTTTAACTACGCACGTACAAATATGGGCACAGTAAGGTTTGTAACTTGGAATGTCAATGGAACCAGTACTCAACAAAAAAGATTAGGAATCTTTAACCAGCTTAAAAGATTACAGGCAGATGTTGTCTTTTTACAAGAGATTCATAAATCTACGACAACTGCAGATGATCTTAAATCAACTGATTTTCCTAATGTGTTTTGTGCCTGCTATAACTCAAGACAAAGAGGAGTGGCAATATTAATACACAAAAATGTTAACTTTAAAATACTAGACACAGTCACAGATCCAGAGGGTAGATATTTAATAATAAAACTTTATATAAATAACTATAAGTTGTGTATTGTCAGTATATATGCCCCAAATGTTGATGACACCTCTTTTTTTCATGATTTTTTCTCAGCACTTTCTGATCACTTGGATTGCTCACTGTAGTGAACTTAACCTGATGTCAAGACTAAGCCTAAGGTCAAAACCCTTGACCTTAAGAACCTTGTGGGACAGGAACTGTCATTTCATTGATTTGAATCCAGAAATACAGGTTCACCCATCCTGAGACTCTCTTTCTTGAAAATCAAGTGGAAGAACACTCTCTTTTTATTATCATTACTATTTTACAAATGTTGATAATCAATGTGTCTTAGTTCAAACCATTTTAGATGTTGCAGTGAACTAATCAATTTTATTAACTGTGAAACAGTGTAATGATTTTTAATGCTTATGCAAAGGTAGAATTCATGTTAAAGCTGTTACAGAGTAATTATGCATTTTTTGATTTCTGTCTTTGAATGAGCAAGTGTGCATTTTCCGAGGTCAGGAGTCGAAGCAGACATGTGTTGGAACAACTGCCTTGTTTTTACATCCTCTCAGACGTCAACAGGGGGGTTTTTGCACCTGTTTCTAAAACTCGCCAAAACAAAACACTCTCTGTCTGTGAGAACAGTTTAATCTGTTCAATAACATTCTTGCTGTCTTCTGACTTTTAGTAACCCTCTTACATCACAAAACACACCCCTGTCTGGTTGTTTTGGACCAATCCGAGACTCCCGAATGAACCGGGAAAAGAGCTCTTTAAAAATGTCGGTACTTCCTGGTTTACCCAGTTCTGTGGGTTTGGAGAAGTTCGGCGGTGCGGACAGTTCTGATATGTCCTAGTGCTGGCAGTTGCTGTGGGAGCCGGGAAGACCCTGACATGACCACAGAGCTCTTCCGAGTTTCATGGGATTATAACATTTTCCACTGAGGTGAGCTTGTGTCGGACAGAATCTCGCCATTACTCCGGACGATTCACAGCCATCCTACGGAGACGCTGAAAGGGTGCGTTAAACGGAATCTCGCCTGAGACATCTCCAGGTAAAAGAGTCGATTTCACCACCTAAGTGTACTGTAAGGAAGAAGCTGAAGAAAGCCCGGAGAGTGCCGTTCTGTTCAACACTCTCCCTCAAACACCATCTTTCACCCCCTTTAAACTTCATCTTTTCATCTTTAAATTCTTCTCTAAAGTAGAAATCCTTCCAGATAATTTAGAAATGTCTGTGTAAAGTGCTCATCCACAGCCGTGTGGATAATTGATCATAATTGTACAGTTTTCATAAATGTCTGTGGTGAAGGAACGGAAAATCATGGCCGTATGGTTTTCCTGATTGATTATGTGTTATTTTCATATTTGCCAAATTAATGTAAATGTTTGATGTTAAACTTTGATTCTGTAAATAAATGGCCGCATTCATTTTGATGGGTCAAAGATAAATGACGTCTCACGTTTGCATTTCATTAAATTCAATGCACGTTTTATTCAGTCCAGAAAAATGAGGAATCCGTGTTAATTGATGAATATATCTGAGCATCTGTTCATCTACATATTGGTGGCCCGTCACGTGCTCATAAATGGACTGTGTATTCGTGTAATAATTGATTTTACGTGTTGGCATGAAGAAAAATAACAGTTGTCAGCTGTGTTGAACGCAGCGTGCAGGAGCTGCGCGCTTGAAGTCAAAACGCTGCATGTTCCGCTGGGATGTTTGAAGCTGATATTGTGAGTCATATGTCTTGTGAAAGCTGAAATTGTACGCCTGTTATGTGTAACTAAAAAGCTGGGTTTGTGTGGAAACGCTTTGTTCTGTTTAAAGACGGCCCAGACGCGGTTCTGGTACCGGCTCGGTTCTGAGAAAGATCGGACGAGTTGTTTAAATAGCTGGAAAGACGTTTTTGAGGCCGGTGCGCCGGCTCCGTGCAGCTCAGAGCTTGTCGTTACATCTTTTAACAGGAAAAAGTGCATTTTGACAGTTTAAAAGACAGAAAAGTTGACGGACTTGTTCAGATAAATCTAACATGCTAGTTGGGTAAACGCTTCGTGATTGGTTGGATTGGCTGCTGTGTAGCGCTCTGATTTGCTGAGAAAGTGAATGACGTGCCTACGTCATTTCCTCTCACCACCGTGCTGCTTTGTGATTAGCGGATTCAGTCACGTGACCCGGAAATGAAAACTCGTTTTCATAGGGAATAAAATCTGCTTTTTAAAGCTGAAAAGCGCTTAAAGCTGTGTTCTGAAACGCTGTTTAAGTTCTTCAAGGTCTAATTGCTAAAATTTTGCCACGTTTGAGTGAAAAATCCGTTCAGAAATGTTGGTTTTAATCAAGTCTAGCCGATGCTAATTTTAAGCTAACAGCTAACGAACGGATGCAACAGGAAGTCATAGCGACTCCTACTGGATAACACTAACAGTGTCTGAGTTAAAATAAATTGAGGTTGTGCTGCCATCTTCTGGAGAGACTTGAGATCACAGGTTTTCACTTCGCTTTTAGGTATTTTGAGTGAAATTAAACGTTTTTTTTTTCTGTACGGCATTTTTGAGTTAATAAACGTTCCTCAAAGCTGGATAATCACTGTTATCTTGCATTTAAAAAGTAATTAAGGTATTTATACCAACAAACCTTTTATTCACTGGTAATTCCTCATTGAGAAGGTACAAAATAAACGGTAGAAACTTTTTAGAAAAAAAGGTACAGTTCAGATATTCACAGAGTTGATAGAGTTTGCTCATTTGCTAAGAGATAATGCACGTTTAATTGTTAAATCACTAGATAAGAGTAAATATATCAGTAGAGAGAAACTCTTCTGATTTTATTTTACCACCTAAACAATTACATCTCCTATTTAATTTCTAAATAGCAGATAATGGCGGAAGAAGACGTAAACACTGACCCCTTGCAATCCAGAGATGCCGTCCAGACGGCTTTATATATTTTAACAAATTCAATTGTTGGTACTCACTTAGGGAAATTAGAAGACCTTGATGACAATCAAAGAGATGAGGAACTGCAGAGGTTGGCAAAAGCTGCTAAAGTGTCAGAGGACACAAAATCGAGCCGTGAACGGTTGGCAAAAATTTCCCTGCTTCTCAAAGCGGAATTGGACCATCAGGTTGCACAAAATGTCATGCTATTCAGTGGATATGAATCTGAAAAGGAGAGGTGTGACGTATTGAAGAATGAATCTGAATTGGAGAAAAAACAATTTCAGATTGATAGGGACCTCTCAAAGACTGAGCTGTCAGTACAGGCTCAATCATATGAGGGGAAGATTAGGGATAAAGAACGTGCATACCAAGACGCGTGTTCAGATAACGATGTGCTACAACAACAGTTGCAGATCGCATTAAAGGAGCTGGAGGTTTGCAAAGCGGAAAAGGCGATATTGCTCCAATATTGTCGGAGTTTGCAAGGTGAATGTCAGACAGCACAGGATCGCCTGACAGCTTGTGAGGAGAAACTAGCTACGGCTACAAACCAGATTTCTGATATGGGGCGAGCTGGTCTGAGACTCAGAGACGAACAAGGTCAGGGCCCGGGTCAGCCACAACCACCCCAGACAGAGGCTGTTACACCTCCTCCCCTTAGCCCCGTTCCAACACCCCCATCTCGAGTGGTAGGGACAGACCTGCACCGATATGCACCTCTTCCTCCTAACACCATGCCGTCACCCCCACCCCCATCTCGGGTGGTGGGAATAGACCTGCACCGATATCAACTCACTGAATTGGTATACACCATGCCGTCACCCCCACCCCCATCTCGGGCGGTGGGGATAGACCTGCACCGATATGCACCTCTTCCTCCTAACACCATGCCGTCACCCCCACCCCCATCTCGGGTGGTAGGGATAGACCTTCACCAATTTGCACCACCAACCACACGAGAGAGACCGTTGACACTGTCTCCTTCAATGGATGATTTGCAAAAAATCTCAAAATATGTACAACGCTTTGTACCTGGACCGATGGGCTCATCTGGAACAAAAGCGTACCTCAAAGATCTTGACTTCAGATTGAGATCTTATCCTAATGCTACGGTGGAGGATAAAATCAGTCTGATACGGCTCACTTCGGACAGAGAGGTGTTCACCTTCATCGAGCGTCTACCTGATGCAACGAGAAGGGATTACAACCTTCTGTGTGAAGCTTTGATCAGAGAGTACGACTCCTGCACGGGACCTGCTGGTTTCCCAGCTGCAGACAAGGTCACGCAGGGTAAAACTGAACATCCAAAAGTTTATTACAAAAGAATCTTCCAAGCTTATTTTGGTAACAGAAGTGAAACCGGAATGGAAGAAGATGAAGGTTTTAAGTTTGTTTTCAGCAAAAATTTCCACACTGATTTTAGACAATCAGTACAAATGATGGCAAATTTCAGAGAAAAATCCATCAGTGAGATTAGACAGTGTGCTGTGAATGTGTTTGAGGCATGTTCTCATGCTAAGACGCCCATTGAAGTGTTTCCTAGTGTAAAGGTTAAACCCCTCCCTCTTGAACTGGAAGGACGACGCGCTTCGCCACCTCCTCCTAAGAAAGTTGAGAGAAAACAGTCTGTTCAAACTAACAAACC
>NC_056502.1:32265633-32274380 GCF_014905685.2 Nematolebias whitei | reverse complement strand
CATGCTTTTTTGGGGGGTGGGGGGTGGGGGCAGTTGGTAGAGTTGCTGCCTCTCAGCGAGCAGGTCCCTGGTTCAAATCCCAGTCCAGGGGCCTTTCTGGGTGGAGTTTGCATGTTCTCTCCGTGCATGTGTGGGTTTTTTCCGGGTACTCCAGTTTCCTCCCACAGACAAAAAACATGCATGTTAGGCTGATTGGTAACTCTAAATTGTCCCTAGGTGTGAGTGAGAGAGTGAATGGTTGTTTGTCTCGTTTGTCTCTATGTGTCCCTGTGATGGACTGGAGACCTGTCCAGGTTGTACCCCACCTCTTGTACAGTGATAGCTGGACATGGGGTCCAGAGACCCCCATGACCCAAAAAGGATGAAGTGGGTAAAGATAATGGATGGATAGATGGATACATTTTTGCACCACTTTTAAAAACATGACACCACCATGACATCTTCTTAGAGGATAGTCATTATAACTTTGAACACTGGAATTTTTGGGGCATTGAAATGGCCTGTCTTGGCTTAAATTGAAGAAAAAAACAGATTGAATTGAGAGCGAAAATCGTAAAAGTACACCCTGCTGGAGAATTTGGCCCAAAAATGTTAAACAGTCCATGTAGTGCCTTAATAACTTTACCAGCTTCCAAAAAGTGAAAAAAAAAAAAAAAAAAAAAAATAAATTAAGGTGTCCTTTTCGTTTCAGAGGCAGCAAAGTAAAATGCACATATCTTCTGTTGAAATGCTTCTGTGTTTAAAGCTACATACCAAATAGTTTAAAACACGACAGTGCTTGCTGCACACATGGAGTGTCATAGTTTTCATTTTATCTGACAGTTAGAGGAGAAACCTTAAAGGATAACAAATCTACCCAACATTATAAAGTAATTAATAAACAAATAAATTATATTAACATAACTAAGTGGTTTACTTAATTTATTTTCAAAAGAGGATTGCTACAATGAGTCCAAGTTTTCAATCAAACCTAATTAGCACATTTTTACTGGCACAATCTTTTGGACATTAATAAAAATATTTGTGCTGTGGTAGCTCAGTGGTCAGTGCTGCGATCTCGTGACACTGAGGCTGCAGGTCCGAGCCCAGGTTGCACCAGAAGTGTCAAATCGTTCATGTGAGTTCGCTCGTGTAAAACTTGTGTTCTGTTTTGTGTTATTTCTTTTGATTCTTGTGTTCATGTACTTGTGTTTCCAGCTTCCCCAGTGTTTCTTCCTTCATGTTGCCAGGTCCTGCTTCACCTGTTCTCAATCTCAATCACCCCAGGTGTTCATCATTGTGTCTAGTGTCCCTTTAAGTTCAGCGTCTTTGTGTTTCCACCTTGTCCATGGATTGTGCTTCACCGCCCTCGTGCTCCAGTTTGCTCCATGTCTCCCCGAGTTCGCTTTTGTTTGTAAGTTTGCTGCCCCATCAGCTTCTTGTTTTGATTATTTAAATAAACAGTTTTTTCTTAGTATTTTATTCCCTCAAGTCCCTCGTGTCTGTCTGCACCTTCAGTAACGCTGAGCATGATGGCTCACTGTGGCAACCCCTGCAGAAGAAAGTTACCTAAAGAAGAAGAAGAAAAAGAATAAAATGTTTGTGACATGATTTAATTAAAATACAACAATCAAAATCTCACAAGTGATGAGTCAAATGCAGAGCATGAATTTCATTATTGTATGTGAACACACAGTGATGACAATGTATAGCACATTTACATTGACTTCTGTTTCATGTAACTCATAAACTGTCCAGGTCCTACACGTCTGCACTCTGCAACAATAATGTTCAATTTTAATCTATTTTTGACACTTTTAATATCTATCAGATTCAGACATGATGCATCCAAAAAAAAAACAACACTATAACACCCCACCCCCCGCCGCCTCAGTGATATTTGTCTAAAACCCAGCATCAGGGAACATTAGATTGTTAGTATTAAATCTTTCCATCTGATCACAGTGAGAGCTTTCAGAACAGTCTTCAGTTTTCAGCAGAATGTTAAAAAACCTTGAATGGATAGTGAAGATTCATCTGTTAGACCTGGTTCCATATTTAGTCATGCATTTTACACGTTGATGCTATTAAACAAAGCTATAAAAACTAACTGTGATGTAACAACCAGCTGGACAATTATTACACCATTTGCACTTGCTTAAAAATGTTTTGAGCTTCATAAACTTCTTAATTTCTGTGGGTTTTTAGAACCTAACAATAGGTAATCTTCATCATATGAACTAATTGTATTCAATACCTAGAATAATTTTGGATAAGGGAATTTAATTGGGCACAGTATTTTGAAATTCCAAATTTTGTAAAAAAAAAAAAAAGTCAATATTTCAGCTTTTATTTCTGTTAAGATATGAAACACTGAGGATGGTGAATATTATTTTTCTTCAGCAGTTAAATAAACTACAAAGCAACAGTTTTCTTATTCAGGCAGAGTAAATGCTGCAGAGTTTGAAGACGGAGCGGGGAGGTAATAAAGATGGTAAATGAAACTGGTTGTCCTGAAAGTCACTTTAAGTCACTAAATGATATCATCACCTCATTTGAATAATTAAGAAGAAATAAATTATCTTATAGGAGAGACCAACAATTAGTAAAAACAGTCTAAATATGTTTAAAACTACAAATAAACGTTCTTCAGTCCATTTTATTTTATTTTTAAAACAGTTTCAGCTCATTTTTTATCTGGGCTTGGATCTGGTAAAGGATGCCCAATGGATACATTCCTGAGTTATTTTGGTTACCGTACTTGCCGCCGTACACGTCGCACCGCCGTATGAGTCACATCAGTCCAAAATGTCTAATAAAGTGGAAAAAAAAAACATAAACACATCGCTTCGCCATATTAATCACATCTGTTATGCGTCACCACTGACCACCCGGAAATGTGGCCGATGTTGTGCCAAAAATCGATTGGCTGCCAAATGGCAGCTGTGGGAGCGTGCACAGGAGGACTTTAACAAGAATTTAACAAGATTAACATTTAAAAACTTTTTTCTTTTTTTTTGCTCGACATAGCAAAGGTGTGTCTCAGCTGAACTTTTCCTTAACAGATGCATTTTAATGATTAAATCAGCTGCATTTAAAAAAAATCGATTCACGGCTGCGAGAGCGTGCAGAGGGAGGACTCGCTGTGCATTTCTTCGAAATTTAACAAGATAACTGCATAAAAACAATTATTTGTTTGCTCAACATTATAGTAAAGGTGTGTCTCAGTTGAACTTTTCCTTAATAAATGCACTTTAATGGTCAAATCTGACATTTGCTCTGGAGTTCCGTAGTGAGACAAAGGTGGCCGCTATGGCAAGCCAAGTGTCTCATTAATAGCCACTTTTACCTAATAATGAGACACTTGGCTTGCCATATTGCTCGAGGGCCCTCTAGTGGCTGAAAAGTGTAGTATTCAATATTTTCCTAGTCAGAATGAATGAAATCGTCAGATCTCAGCCAAAAATTGGTTTATAATTATGGAGGGGGAAAAAAAACATATATTAGTCGCTTTGCTGTTTAAGTTGCAGGACTTGCAAATTTATGCAAAAAGGTGCAACTTATATGGCGAATAATACGGTAATTTATTTTATACAGATAGTTTTACATTTCCATCCCTCCATAGATCGGTCAACTGCAGCACAATTCATAAGAGGTCTTAACGTGGTGGGGGAACATCTGCTCTGACTGCAGCTGAGAGGAGGGATGCTGTGGGGACTGTTTTGAGATGGGCTCATGGCAGCACCTGCTTCTTTGTGGAAAGAACAATACTTGCTTTCAAGGCCATCTTCAAAAGTCTTCAATACCACAAGAAAAAGATGCTAAATTAGTTGTCTTTTTTGAAAAACTCACTAGAGAGGTCTGAAAACTATCGACAACGATGATAAGTTGGCAACTCTCCAGGAAGGCCCCATTTTTAATTTTACTTTAAACTGGAAAAATGGCAAACACAGCATTTCCATTCAAATTCAACCCTGAAAGATATTATCTAATACAGGAAGTCTAAAATAATTTCCTTCAGTGTTTTTGATTTATAGTAACTTCAGGCTGATAACTGTATACACTCAAACTGGAAAAACAATCTTCTCCTTACAGTGAGTGGGGTTGCATTGACTAAAACAAAGCTTTTATGATGCCATGGAAAGTCTGGAATGCTCTGCAGGGTGCATGTTGTCAGGACTTTGTGAGGAGAAGTTCTGAAGATTCATCACAGGACGTAAACCCCCTGGGTTGTCTGAAAGCAGAAAGAGCTGCAACTGGTAAAAGGAAATCCAACTGAATGTTTTTAGTAGTAGTTTTATAGACTGATAAACAAACATTGCTCAAGAATATTGAAGGAATAAAGTGAGGAGAGAGAACAGTGGCAGTACAGTGTTAGCTCAGGCTTGTATGTCTGCCAAGGTTCCTGGCACACTTCTGGCATTTCTTGACTTACAGCTGAGCTATCAGGATCAATGAAGAGGTGTAGAGAAGCACTCCGTGGGCTCATATTCAGCCAAATGCATCAAAATCAAGGGTAGACATGAGTTTATCTCATACTGTGTCAAGGCTACAAACCTTAAAACTTTCAAACGATGCCAACAGAGGTATTTTTTTTACAACAATTTTATTTTGTCAAACTATCTCAGCTGAAAAAAAACAAACAGAACACTGATGCACTGGTGCTGAGGGATTTGAGGATAGTGAATGTTTGTAGTTTTTGAGGTGAGTGTTTTTCTGGACTGGAACTGAACAGGGAATGTAAGTAAAAACCTTGATGTTTTTGGTGCAAGATATTCAATTGTGGAGGAGTTACACTGTGGAGAACAGACGTAGTTTTTTTTTTTTTTGTCTGATTCAGCGCAGATAGAGAGATCCTGGCGAGTGGATCGAGCAATTTTATTCACCACCAGGTGCAATGGTGGAGCCAGGGGATGGCGAATGGTGGCCTTGGCCACTATAGATTAATCTTTGGCCACCACTATCATTTGAGAAAACTTCTTTTAAGCAATATAAAAAAAAAACTAAAAGGCATAGTTTCTTCAAATATTTGGGATGGCTGGTTTTCTTAAATATATATATATGGAGGTGTCCATCTTGGATTTTGTTGTGGCAATCCGATTTTGATGGGAACCTTTCTTAAACCTAAATTCAGCCACACGTCAAAAATGGAAGGCAAGAAGAATGAATGACTGGAAGGATTCTTCAAGAAAAGAAGAAGAAAAAAGTTCTTGCATTTGATGCCCTTGTAATTAGAATTATTGTATTTCAAGTTCAAGTTCAAGTAGGTTTATTGTCATTTCACCGCATGTGGTACATGAAGTGGAATGAAATTATGTAGACAGGGTCCCAGTTACACCCAAAACAACAAAAATATTAAGTGTAAAAAGAAATAGTATACAAGGATCTAAGATATAACCTAAGATATATGCTAAACGAATGTCAAACGTTACGCTAAAAGATACGCTAAACACTAATAATGTAAAACAATACGGCATATCAACAGCAGCACGAACATGAGTCTGTGGTGAGAAGATGGGTATGAATGAATGCAGCAGCATGAAATAATCAGCAGCATGAAATAATCAGCAGCATGAGATCAGCAGCATGGATAATCAGTAGCACATATCACCGATCAAAGTGGCATTACGGTGATTGTTTTTCACAGTGATCAGAATCAGAATGAGAATAAGCTTAATTATCATTGCACCGAGATACAACGAGAACATGTACGTACAGCCGTCCAAAAGATGGACGGAGTGCACGAAGCTGCTGCTATAAAGCGTGGCTTTCTTATTCTTATTCAGAATACATTTTTTAGATAGAAAAAGGGACAAAGCCATAAGGAGAGAATAGTGGCATTACAAAAAAGATCTCTTCACACCTTGTCCTTACAGGGTAAGATTTAAGACATCGAACAAACTCTGCCAGAAAGCACATTTACGAACAGGTACATATGCATTTAGAACGAGGAGATCCATGAATCACTGATAGTCCATTGTCCTGATAAGATGATGGTCAGCTGGCACAGTTCTATTAAGACTCCACGGGGGGTGCAATAGACAAAGCTTTTCCTTAGTTTACACATTTCCCAGGAGAAGTTGATAGGTCGGCCTGTTCCGAGGCCAGCTGGTGTGAGATTCAGATAAACCACAAGTGTTGATTTATTCAGGCAGACTATTTTCCGTCAGCCACGAGTCTATACTGATAACTTTCCAAGGTCCGAAATGGCCAGATTAGGGGTGCATTCTACTGGTACGTGCTTCTGAGCCTCTTCAAGATGTTTTTTCATTCTGATGAGTCCCAAAGCCACAGGTGGCATGCGATTCAAATCACTTCCAACTTATGTTTTTGCTCATAAATCAGCTGATTTTGAGTCCTCCAGCACGAACCAGACCTTCACATAGATAGCAGCCTGTCGAGGTCCAAATTAGCTGCGGCAGTCTACTTTGTATGTTGATAAACCAGGATCCAAAGTATTCCAAAAACAGGAAACCTGTTATAAATCCAATTATAGACGATTTCAGTATCCTTGGATGATAGCAGAGGTAGAAATACCCCCCAGAGATATATCCAGCTGCATGTGTGTCATCCGAGCAGATGAGGGTTCTCCAGGACTCTGTCGCTTTGTTGAAAATAATTTGTAATATACGTCGAAAGCTCATTTGGTCAGATCCAAAAAAATAGTTTCCATTTCGGGAGATGTGCAAAAAATGAGTGCTGCTCCAATACACAGACAGAGAGCAAAAGGCAGGAGGAAAATGGGGAGTGGGAAGGAACGTTTGCGCCTCGTGAGAGAGCTAGTGAAAAAAAAATCATATGCAATTCATTCTCCAATTCATATTCCTGGTTAGGAATTTATGAGTCTAACAGCTTCAGGGTAGAAGCTGTTCCTCAGTCTAGTGGTTCTACACTTAATGCTCCTCAACCTCCTTCCTGAGGGGAGTGGGACAATAGTGTGTGTGCTGGGTGAGTGGGGTCCTTCAGGATGCAGGTGACTCTCTTCCTGCATGTGGAGGTGTAGATGTCTGTGATGGTGGGGAGGCTGACTCCAACATCTTCTGTGCAGCCTTCACCACTCTCTGCAAAGCTTTTCTTTCTGCAGCTGTGCAGCCTCCATGCCACACGTTGATGCTGGAGCACAGGATGCTCTCCACTGCACACCTGTAGAAGGAGGTGAGGACTGAACTTCCCAGTCCAGCTCGCCTCAGCTGCCTGAGGAAGGAGTGAAGTAGTAAAAGTAGTATTTCAAACACTAAAGAAGAAATAGGTGATTTTACTTTTATTTCAGTGTATATGTAAATCAGGGATTCAATGAGAGTCCTCTCTTTGTTAACAGTAGTGTGAGTTGAGATTTTCTGAAATGAATAAAAGATGAAAAACTGTGAAATTTTACATTTCAGGTCTCATTTTCAGACAAGAGTTTTAAATCAAATAAGAAAGGTACTACAATGTCAGCCCAGTTTTCAGATTTTTATACAGTATTTTCCAGAAATGATCAGTTATTTGTACATTTATTCTTATTTTCTTGACCCCAATCTTTCTAAAACATGAGAAGTACTCGTAAAAATTGATGCTTTTGTCCACTTTAACTAAACTTTCAATTGAGCATAAGTTCATGATCATACATACTATATATTACTAGAACTGACAATGTGACATTTTTATGTAAAAAAACAACTTATTTTTTCATACTTTTATTAAACATCTATCAAAGATGTATGACTTTTAGTATGATGTTTAATGATCAATCAGAAATTATCGTTCATTTTTTTAATATAATGAATCACTTCTGTGATCCTTTTTGTGGTTAATTACTTTTATATCTACAAAGTTGCTCTGCATCATCAGCATTATTCTCTCAGTAACAAATTTGATTGTCTTAAAGTAAAGATGTGTGAAGAAATGTGAGAGAGGCACATCCCAGAGACAGTGTGAGTATTTCAAAGCATGCTAGGTAGAAATTATGTGAACAATGTTTCTGACAGTTTACGATGTTTCTGAGTGTGAAAAGGGGGTTTTCATGTTAATTTCCTGCTCTGATTTGATTTGGCATTCATGGAAAAGTCTCTGTTATTGGCTGTAAACTCACGCCATGAGTCAGAGACTGTTTGCAGAAAGTATGGGGGGCGGAAGAGAAGCACTGTGAGGTAGTGTTGTTCGATACCAGGATTTCCGGTATCGATACGATACCGGGTAAAATGCTAGCCAGACTCTGAGCAAATACACTTAAGTAAACCTAAAAAAGCTGTGTATTTCAAAGCAAAGCTGCATAAAGAACACAAGACATCAAAGTATCTATTTATTTTAAACTCGGAAGTCTAACAATATAGCTAAGTGTATACAACAACAGAAAAAGTAGATACAATCATATAAAATATGTGAAAATGGTGTTTCAAAGTAAAAAACGAAAATAAGGGAAACAAAATATATATATATATATATCAGTCCCTTGTTTATAACGGGTGTTAGGTTCCAACCTGCTCCGTGATAAGTGAAAAACTGTGACGTAGGGACGCTGTTTATTTGAGTATTTATTGTACTATTAAGATAAAATATTGTTTAATTATCAATAATTACTATAAAATGAAAATATATTTTGGGTCGAGAGCTCTCACAAATCCTTGGAAACCTTGATCTTCCACTATGGACAGAGGCTGGAGATCCTTCATAATCATCTCTCCCAGGCCTCTTGTGAGTGTTGCTGCTCTTGGGGAATCATCTTTAAACACACACACACAAACACACACACACACACACACACACACACACACACACACACACACACA
>NC_056502.1:32259850-32265533 GCF_014905685.2 Nematolebias whitei | reverse complement strand
AAGAAAGCAAATGCATTGTTATGGTTTTGAGACTTTGTGTTTTGTTAGTTTTTCTGAAAATCTTTTCATCATTATCATTACTTGACTCTTAGGCCTTGCTTTACACAACAGTGAGTGAAACCACAGCTTTTCTGCTGCGTTTTGGTCGTTGTGATCATGCAGATACTGAATGTGCGAAACGTGCATGCTCAAGATTGCCAGATAAACATAAATAAATGTGTTTTTTGTGTGGTTTTTTTACTGCATCGTTTTCTCTGTACTTGTTTATCAAACACAACACACACCTCACCTTAACAGCCTCACTCAGCACATAGTATGACAGTTTGGGTCAAATTACAAGAATTTTGAAGCAACAGTACAATACTTCGACATTTCTTATCTGGCAACCCTGCCTGGGCTAGAAACTACTGCAGGTTCATTTAAACAGGCTTTTTTTTTATTTGCCCCAGTAAACTAAAAAGACACAAACATTTCCAGAGGTCATTCTCATGTAAACAGGGTCTCAGTTTTCTTCATTAGTTTTGTGTTTCAGGTTCCTATGTTTTTCTCAGTCTTCCTTCTTTTCAGCTACAGTCCCACATGTCTGTAATCTGTCATTAATACATCTATTCTTTGCTCCAGTAATCTTTGTCTCATTGTCTTTAGTGTCCTCTGTTTCTCAGATCATTGTCAGCTCCAACTGTTGCACAGCTTTATGTTCTCTGCCTCCTGGTTCCCTGGCTGATCCTTTTGTGTTTGGTTTGGTTTTATTACTTAGTGTGCTGCTTTGTCAGCCTTTTGTTTTCTTGGTTATGATTAGTTTTCACTTGTGCTCCTCTGCCTCAGCATCCTCATTTTGGACACAAACACAATTGGCACATCCATCTCTGTTGATGAATGAAAAGACGTGAACTATTCTAAGGTGTGTTGGTGTGTAATTGTACAACAACAAACTGTAAAATATGGAATGTCAATGGTATAAACAAATATTGAAATCAAAAACAAATATAGAAAGGTGCTACAGCTAGCTGCTACTAGATGAAATGGTACATTTAATTTTTTGACTTAATATTTATTATATCGACCAATTCTTTATCTTTTGCTTGTTCTAAAGTCACAGGGACAGCAGCTTGAGCAGGGAGGCCCAGACATTTCTTTCCACAGCCACCTCTTCCTGCTCATCTCGGAGGTATCCAATACATTCCCTGACCTACATAAACATAGTCTCTTCAGCGTATCCTGGGTCTTCCCTGGGGTTTCCACCCAGTCAGACATGCTCAAAGCACCTTCCTAAGGAGGCGCCCAAGAAGCATGCTTACCATATGCCCAAACCACCTCAAGTGGCTCCTCTAGATATGGAGGAGTAGCGGCTCTACTCTAAGTCTCTCCTGATAACTGAACTTCTCACCCTGTCTCTAAGGGACAGTCCAGCTACCCTTCAGAGGAAACTAATTTCAACTGCCTGTATCTGTGATCTCGTTCTTTTGGTCACTACCCAGAGTTTGTGACTATAGGTGAGGGTAGGAAGTAGGAACGTAGACCAAGTGGTAAACAGAGAGCTTAGCTCTCTACCTTTCAGCTCAGCTCAGCTCCCTCTTTACCTTAACGGCCCAGCGCAGAGTCTGAAGAAAACAATCCACTCTTTTCTGACTGAGGACCATGGCCTCAGATTTTGAGGTGCTGATTTTCACCCCTAGCTGCTTCACAGTTGGCTGCAAAAAATGGTAAATGGTAAATGGACTGTACTTATATAGCGCCTTTCTATCTTATTTCAAGATACTCAAAGCGCTTTACAACACAATCTGTGTCCTCATTTACCCATTCATACAGCACTCTACTAGATCTCTACAAAGCTAATTGAACAAATCATTCTAAAGAGACTAATCAGAGCTTTATCACATTCAAACACCGATGGGACACACATCGGAGGATATGAGGGGTTCGTTGTCTTGCCCAGGGACACTTCGGCAAGTGACTGCTGGTGGATCCGAACCCCCAACTCTCACATTGGAGGACGACTGCTCTAACCACTCAGCCACAGCCGCCCAAAAAAACAACAACAACATATTAACCAATGTTCAGCTGAGGATCACAGAATGAAGACACCAACAATACCACATCATCTGCAAATAGTAGAGAAGGAATACTTAGGCCATTGAACCAGATTCCCTCTACCTGCTGGCTGCACCGAGAAATTTAGTCCATGAAAGTTATGAACAGAATTGCTGACAATGGGCAGCCCTGGTAGAGGGGCTCCCTCCCACCCTGAAGGGGTCCGACCTACTGCCAGCAATGTAAACCAAACTCTTGCACTGCTTGTATAGGGACTGAACAGCCCGTTGCAATGGGCCCCCAATCTCATACTCGTGGAGCACTCCACACAGTGTACACTGAGGAACACGGTCGAACACCTTCTCCAAGTCCACAAAACACCTGTAGACTGGATGGGCAAACTCCCGTGACCCCTCGAGGACCTCAATGAGGGTACAGAGCTGGTCCAGTGTTCAACAGCCAGGACAGAATCCACATTGTTCCTTCTGAATCTGAGGTTCAACCAACAATCAGACTCACTTCTCCAGTACCACTGAATATACCTTACCTAAGGGGGCTAAGGGGAGTGATGCCCATAAAATTGGAGCATATCCTCTGGTCCCCCTTTTCTTAAAGGGGAATCACCACCCCAGTCTGCCAATCTAGTGGCACTGCCCTCAATGTCCACACAATGTTGTAAAAGCGTGTCAACCAAGACAACCCCACAACATCCAGAGCCTTATGGAAATCAGGGCAGATCTCATCCACCCCCGGAGATCTGCCACTACAGAGCATTTTAACTACCTCGGCAACCTCAGCCACGGTTATGTATAGACCAAACCCAAAGTCCCCCAACTGCTTCCTCCATGGAAAACATAACTTTGGCATGACTGAGATAGACTGAGAAGTATTATTTCTGCATCCTGAGAACATCTTTGATTGAGGTCAACAGTACCCCAACTTCACTGGGCACAGTGTTAGTAAAATGCTGCTTTTCCCTCTTCAGTCAGCTGATGGTTTGCCTGAATTTCCTCTGAGCTGATCAAGAGTTTCTATACAAGACCTCACCAAACTCCTCCCACATACAAGCTTTTACCTCAGCAACAGTCAAGGCTGCGAGCCGCTTGGCCCTCCGGCACGCCTCAGCTGCCTCTGGAGTCCCATCAGCCAACAAGGCCCAATAGAACTCCATCTTCAGCTTGACAGCCTCCCTAACCTGGGGTGGCCACCTCCGAGTTCAAGGCCACAGAAGCACCAACAACCTTGTGGCCACAGCTCAGGGCAGCCACCTCAACAACTGAGGCATGGAACATGACCCACTTGGATTCAATGTCCCTTGCCTCATCTGGGATGCAGTTAAACCTTTCTTGGAGGTGTGAGTTGAAGATCTTTATGACGGGTGCTTATGCCATGCATTCCCAGCAAACCCTCACTACATGTTGAGGTCTACCAGGTCTGTCCAGAATCTTCCCCTACTGTCTGATCCAACTCACTACCAGGTGGTGATCAGTTGACAGCTCAACTCCTCTCTTCACCCGAGTGTTCTAAATAAACAGCTGCAAATCAGATGACATGATTACAATGTCAATCATCGATCTATGACCTTGAGTGTCCTGGTGCTAAGTGCACTTATGGACACTCTTATGTTCGAACATAGTGTTTGTGATAGACAAACCATGTCTAACACAGAAGTCCAACAGAACTCTGCTCAGATTCAGCTGAGAGAGGCCATTCCTCCCAATCCTAGTGGGCATTGAAGTCCTCCAGCAGAATAAAGTAGTCATCAGCTGGAGCAACTTCCATCACCCTCTTGATGTGATTTGTGTTTTGGCTTAAAGATGTGAGACACTGGTTCTGCAATGATATGTGTGGCTAGCCTTAAGAAATAAGGTGGAAAGTCATCAGGGCCTGCAGATTTTCTAGAATCTAGACCTATAAACAGTTTGTTAACCTCATTAACAGTAAACAGTGAACATGAAAAGGTGTGGTTTACTGAAGATTGACTTGTAGGAGAGATTTGATTTGTAGATGTTTGGCTTAAGGAGAAGTAGCTTGTTTTCCATCAGTAACTGCGGCAAACAAGGAATTAGAAGCGATTAGAAGCCTCTGTTAAAACAATTTAGGATTTTGTGCTTAATTGACACAGAAGCAGAGTTAACAAGAAGTTGTGGTGGCAGGTCAGATGAATGAGAGCTGCCAGAGAGTGATTTGATGGTTTTCCAGAATCTTTTAGGACCATTTAGATCTTTGAAGGTATGAGATAAGAAGTATTTATAGTATTTATAGTGTTTTGCAGCTTTGATGGAAGCTGTACAGTGATCTCAAGCTGTTGAAAATGCATCCAATCATTGCCCGAGCCACAATGTCTGGTGTAGCCCAAAGCTGATCTCTCCTGTGATTGTTATGATAATGATGATGATAATGATGATCATAATAATAATAATTATTATTATTATGTTATGACTATTATGATTGTAATAATGTTACAATATACTATCCTAACTGAAGGCCTAACTCTTATGCTCACAGTTCACCATTGCGGCTAATGCAATTTGAACCTACAAATGACCAGAATTTCATGTAAATAACCATATCACATCAAATTGATTGTTATGTTTAGTTTTAAAAATTACAATTTACAAGACCTGCTAAAATGTTTTCAGATTGAATTTGTTTAAAAATGACAGCAGTTCACCTTGGTCTTTTCATGATTGACCATTAGCTCATAGGTGGGTCAAACACCTATCTATACAATAGCATGGGTTAGTGTTAGTGTGTGTGTAAGAGAGTCCACGCTCAGACAGATTTAATGGTAGAAGTTGAGCCAGTTAATCAGACCCCACTGCTTACTCTATTAACGCCCCACCAGCTGCACTTTGCCCCAGCACTCAACACAAAGTAAACACACACAAAACACAACTCAGGCGTGAAGACTTCCTCTTGGATGCCACAGCATATACCATCATAGCCTGTGTTCATGAAAACAGACACACACTGTGTTGGATGCTCACAAATGTTTTGATGCTTATATTCACACTTGCACATGCATTCATGCATATACCATGCAACATGTGCACTACAACACACAGTACACAGAGACATCTGCAGGGCATGCAAACCCGTCTGCCCCTTGAGGAAACTGTTTTGGTTTGTGTGTAACACAGAAAGTTTCCCAGGCGTCAGAGCTCTCCTAATTGGAACATACTGCCTTGACTCACAAGTGTGACCTTCTGGGACCCCAAGAGGAAAATTAGAGGAGGTTGTAGCAACTGTAACAGTTTGACATGCTGTTCAGTGAGTTGGTGGATCATCTGGCTGGTTAGCTGACTGGTTCTGCTGGTCTTGATCCAGAGGTCATTAGCAAAAGGTGCATTAAACAGATGAATTCCCCTTCAGGATGAATAATTTTGCACAAAAACTTGTGCATATTCACAGAACACCGAACAGTGCTTAAAACAAAGTATTTGTTGCATACATTATGCACCACCTCAATTCCAAGAAAGTTGGAATGCTGTGTAAACTGTAAATAAAAACAATGAAGTAAGTTGGAAATCTCATAAATCCACATTTAAAATAGAAAAATATCACGTTTAAACACCAAAAAAGTTACATAGGCAGTATATACATATATGTATATATCTATATATATATATATATGTGTGTATATATCTAT
>NC_056502.1:32252497-32259740 GCF_014905685.2 Nematolebias whitei | reverse complement strand
TATCGAGTGTGTTTGATATACACACACACACACAAGGTTTAATTTGAGCTGGATCCTGCCGATGTCATGCCTGTCCAAGATCCAGGACAGGAATTATTATTTTGACAGGGTGCATTCTGGTAACTGTTTGCTTGGATCTGATAACTCTCCAGCCTGATAATAATAAATGCATGTGCAAATTTGACTGTCTTAAATGAATAAAACCTATATTGGATATATAAACTGAAAATAATTGCATAAACACTCTTATTTTAAACAATCTTCTTAATAACACATCAGAGCTGTAGCTGTGCATTTCTGCTTGTACTCTCCACACCTAAAAGTTCAGTCATGGGCAAAAAAATTTTTTTTTAAACACAAAAATATAATTAAACATTTTGCACTGCGTACAAGTTCTTGTGCTTTTGTGAACAATGTGATGTGTGAATCACTGCAGGAGTTACATCTGAACTTTCACTTGAACTGCACAAAAGAGGCGATGATCTCGCCTCATAAAGCTCTTTGTTGTGCAGTCAGAGTATTTGAATGTTGGAGCGACCAGGACGCTTTTCGGAACTGAGCAAGAGGATTGAGAGCAACTCTTTTCTAAGCCAGTGACAAAGCGCTAAATATTAGACAGTTCTAAGTGTGGCCAAAACTTAGTGCAGCGCTTGTTGTCCCACGTTGTGGAGCAGGGAGGAGGAGGCGCACCTGACTGTGGCGTGGTAAGAAATGATCCTGCACTTGTTACACTTATAAATCATACATAAAGCATTTAAAATTAAATTATAAATATGAACTGGCTTCAGTGGTGATTTTAGCCTCTTTCTGGGGGGTGCTCAAGCACCCCCTAATTTTAACTCAGCACCTCTGAAAAATTAAGAAATCATCATTAGGATTTTGTAAGAAAACTCAGTTCTGAAACCTTAGATTCACCAAAATATTGAATAAATATGGAATAAATGACGACAGTCTTAAACAGGCCAGTAAAATCTATGATTTTATGTACAAGTCCTGTCACCTGTTACTCAATCCAGTAGGCGTGTCAACAACCGACCAATCAGCAACCACAATTTGTCCTGAAGTGAACGCCCCTTACCTGCAGAGCTGAAGGGGTGTTGCATTATGAACTCTTTGCAGTCATTTCAATAGTGAGTTTACATGTTTTGTTTCATGTTAATCTAATAAACCTTTGTAAAATACACCTGAATGCAGGAAGTGGCATCTACTTTTTTCAAAATTCTCTGGGGGAGGACGGAAGAATTGTTTTTGTGTTAAAATTGGCTGAAAGTGATCTTCAACACACTCTGCGCGTTAATAAGTTATGTAGGATATTTATTTAAAACTTTTGCAATCAAGGCAGTGTGTGTGTGTGTGTGTGGGGGGGGGGGGGGGGGGTTTGAGGAAAAAATTGTTCATATCCACTGATCTGCTGCCCAAACACAGCCTGTCTCTACCTGAGCTGGCAGCAGCAGATGTCTCGTTGTTCACAGAGAATCTGTGAAATAAATCTCCTCTGTAAATAGCTCCAAGAGTGTGAGAGACAGATTATTGCTCTGATCAAAAGAGGACTGTCATCCAAGTGAAACAGCAGCAGCACAAATACGCTTGTTAGTTTCAGGCCGTTAGGCTCAGTGTAGTTTAGTACAATAGATAAAGGATTTGTATTGGCTCCGAACAAACACACAGCACAAGGAAAAAATGACAGCCAAGTAGGCCGTTCATGGAAATTTCAACGACTTTCACCGTTATTTGCCAGGTGGGGCAAAACGGTGTAGCAGTAGTTTGACAAGCATATTTCTACATCTTTTTAAATAAAATTATCCATTTAAAGTCCAACAGTTATCGTTGGAAATGTCACTGGTTTACATCAAAACTTTGATTCAATTCAATTCAGTTTATTTATATAGCGCCAAATCACAATAAAGTTGTCTCGGGGCACTTTACAGGAACATTCACATACATAGAAAAGCCATTTAGTAAAGTTCTCTATCTAAAGAAGCAGCAGACACGTTGAATCTTCACTTTGTCGCAGTCTCCCATCCTGAGCAAGCACAATGGCAACAGTGGAAAGGAAAAACTTTCAGGCAGACAAAAACTGTTTCTGAATAAAACTGATGTTATTTTTGTGGAAATAATAAAATAAAGCATTTTTGTCTTTATATTATCTGTTATATCTGTAGTTGCTTGTGTGTATGTCCTTTTTGTCCCACGTTGCAGAGCAAAGACGTGGAATTGGAAACACCCTCCGTCCATTCGTCCGTTCATGTAGGATGTGAGCGTAACTTGAAAAACAAGTGAGGTACCGTCTTCCACTTTGCCATGTGGCCACATCTAGGCAATACTGTACAAACTATGTGTGTATGTGGAGTGGGGGGTGTAAACTATCCATTCCTGTCATTTGAGAAAAGCATGCTTTTGCAAATGATTTTGTTGGCTGAAGATTAATCCATTGTGGCCAGGGCCACCATTGGCCACCCCCTGGCTCCATCGCTGCACCTGATTACGGATAAAATTTCTCCCTCCACTCGCCAGGATCCATCACCCTGCGATTCGGACAAGCAAAATAAAAACAAACAATCATCCCCCTGTTCTCTACAGGGGATCTTCTCGCCACATGCATATCTTGCACCAAAAACATTATGGTTTACTTGCTTTTTTTTTTTTTTTCATTCAATCTTTATTTATACAGGTTAGTCCCGTTAAGCCTCAGGGACTCACTTACAAGAGAGACTTGATAGACCTGATTTCCTATTCACTTCTCATTTAGAAAAACACTAATCTTGAAAACTACAAACATTCACTATTCAAATCCTTCTGCGACGAGGCACAGCAAAGTAAAACTTGTTTATGTTAGCAAAATATCCCATGAACCACTGGGTGGAGTTTATTTAAACTAATAACTGCACATAATGTTACATCAATATTTTGAATATTTTGACTCAAACTGGAGTCAAGATGGCTGTTAGAGCGCTGTTATTGAACATAAAAGTAACTTCATCTTAGTCAGCTTTACATAAATCAAGCTAAAGTTTGGAAGTGGTAGTAGCTGAGAGTGATCCTCAACAGATTCTTGAAGTGCTAACATATTGAGAAGTCCATCATTTTAAAGTTTGACATTGTTTTTGGAGTCAGTACTGTTGATTTTTTTAAACCATTTTGGCCATGACTGCCTCAGAACAGACGACGGAGGAGAGGGCGGACTCCAGAAACCATCTTATCACCATCAAACTGGTTGGCTGCTTCTGGGACTGAGTTTGTTGTGGCTCCTCAGACTGATGAAGTCCTTTGGATGAAAGATTAAGCATTTCAACACAAAGAAACTGTCCAGAGGACCTAACAAATTTGTGGGATATTTTACCTGGATTATTGAACATGAGCTTTGATCATACTGTTGTGTTTTAGCAAAATATCTCATAAACCTCTCAATATTTTTAATGCGACTCTCAGAAAGTGATGACTGGTTGTGTATTTATCAACTTGAGTTGTGGCTTTCACATCCAATTGAGCCTATCAAACCCAACACTGGCTCTCAGTCAGTTACGGATATTATGATAAATTCCTGTGGTAGTAGCTGAGACTGAGCCCCCAAATTAATAGTGTGAGCACCAACGGCTCATGCAAGATCTTCATTTAAAACCTTGACATGCATGGCTGTGGGTGATGTGCATCCTTCAAGATGTTGATTTCATTTATGTGCAGCTCGCG
This sequence comes from Nematolebias whitei, assembly GCF_014905685.2. Classification (NCBI taxonomy): domain Eukaryota; kingdom Metazoa; phylum Chordata; class Actinopteri; order Cyprinodontiformes; family Rivulidae; genus Nematolebias; species Nematolebias whitei. Next base: position 32,256,053 of record NC_056502.1, on the reverse strand, counting down.
TCGCAAAATAAAAAGCACTGTGTCTGCATTTTTTATTACCTACATGAGAAAATTTGGACTTTGTTGTTTGTTCAGTTAAAACAGCACACACACACACACACACACACCAGATAATAAGCAGGGTCGGTCCTGCATCACACAGTCCCTTCTTCAAACAACATTTTGATGAGTCTTCTTTACTTTTTGTTCTTTTGTTATTTGGTTATTACAAATAAACTGAAGTCTTGAGTTAATGAAGCACTTCTCAGTTTTTAACTCAAGAGAAAAGATAAACAATGCCCCTTTTCCACTGAATCAGAGGTTTACGCTGCTATTTTTATGCAGAAACAAATCATTTCCAAGATTTCAAAAATAGCTTATAGAATGCCTCAAACGATCCAATTAGAATAAAGCGACCAAACGTCCTTTCCTTGTTCTGTTAGATCTTATTTACATTGCAAGGAGACTCTGGTTTCTCCACAGTAGTAGTAAAAAAAACTAATGGATATTTTAGCAGTGAATTGGCCTTTTTTTTCCTCTGCAGCACATCTGCTTGAAGTTACAGAAAACTGAGCTCCTGTCCATTTGATTGCAGTAGATTTACAGAAGACAGCTCATCTACCAGAGAAAACGTCTTTGATTATCATCAGAACTGTGTTGCTCTTGATGTGACTGTTCATCACAAAGTTTACTTCCACAGGTCAGAACGAAACTGAAGTGATGAGTGTCTCATAATTTATCCACTCCAAATAACCATATTTGTAGAGGAAGACTGTAAAAGCCTAGTGCTAACCCATGAATTGTCTAAAGCAGTTACAGTTCCTGTAAATTAATTTCTCTTTGCCTTTTAGGGTTGTATAATAACTGCATTTAACAGACGGTTGTTGATGGAAGTTATTCTCAAATCTGAAATCCCTCCTCCCAAAATCCAAAAGGTTTGGGGTTCAAAATCAATTCTTGGATATGAACAGCCCTACCTAATCGTATCATGGTGGCACGGTGGATCAGTTGGTAGAGCTGTTGCCTCAGAAGGTTGCTGGATCAAATCCCGGCGGAGGACCTTTCTGGGCGGAGTTTACATGTTTTTCCTCTGTGCTTTTTTTTTTCCCACGGTTTTCTCCGGGTACTCTAGTTTCCTCCCACAGACCAAAAACATGCATGTTAGGCTGATTGATAACTCAACTGTTCCTAGATGTGAGTGAGAGAGTGAATGGTTGTTTGTCTCTATGTGTCCCTGTGATGGACTGGAGACCTGTCCAGGGCGTCCCCTGCCTCTCGCACAGTGATGACTGGACATGGGCACCAGTGACCCCCACGACCCGAAAAGGAAGAAGCGGGTAAAGATGATGGATGGATGGATGGATGGATGGATGGATGGATGGATGGATGGATGGATGGATGGATGGATGGATGGATGGATGGATGGATGGATGGATGGATGGATGGATGGATGGATGGATGGATGGATGGATGGATGGATGGATGAGACAGATTTATCTGTCATATCAAAACCAAGTAACTGAGAATCCCCTCATAAAATTAAAGGAGCAAATGACTGCAATTAACAAAGTGGGTCATGTAGATTATTGACTGAGGAACAGCTTTTCACAAAGCTCGAAAGCTTTTCTTGACGTTGCAGATCCAACAACAAAAATAGTTCCCAAGGACTTCTTTTAATCAGAAAGCAGAGAAAATTTTAAAACAAAAATACAGATAGTGCTAAACTTCTGTGACTCCCTCTTTCTGCCCTTTTAATTCCTGCCGGTGTTGTGAGCAGTCAGAGCAGGTAGAGCACAGCTGTCTGTGATGACAGCTGATTACCACCCTTAAGGCTGAGTCATTTCACTATTATTTGTTGACCATTAGTTACCAAACGATGCTTAACAGACAACCCATTGTGTATTCCTTGAGAATTTTAAATCTAAATTTACCTCACGTTACACAGAAATCCTTGTGTGTTCCTTGGATTACCTGCCTCCTTGTTACCTCTTGTGAGTCTTTTTTTTGCTGATCCTCAGCTTCTCCTGCTTCAAAGAAATAAACCTGGTTACTTTGACTAAGCTTTCCACTCTGCCTGCTCGCAAACATACAGCACCTGCCTCCCCTCATACCTGGACATCTTCCCCTGAGCAAAAAACCAGAATCCAAACAGTTACCCCCTGAACCTGGAAAACACACACACCAAGTCTGATTTTCCTTCATCTCACAGCAAACAAATCACCTGGTTTACTTGTACTCACCTCTCACTGCCCTTTGCAGATCCTCCCATGACTGTTCCTATCCTATATTGAAACATAAAAAGTACTTATCTTTGTACCTCTGCTGGTCCTTCTCAGTAGTCTGTACTCTGGGTTCTGGTTTCAAACAACATTTTGCCAAAATGACAGACACGCAACATCAGATAATTATATACATATTTTTTCTGCACTGATTTGGTCTTTTTGATTCCTCCATGTGGCATCAGTCACCTACAGCAGGTAGCTATGCATATTCGGGTGCGATCTATTTGCATTTGGACGTTTTGAGTTCTAAGACAAAATAAGATCAACTGGACACCCTCTGAAGACAGGGTTCTGACTTTGAAAAGTCTGAGGTTTTTCACAAAACCCAACCAGCACATGTCTCCAGAATCCTATTCACATAAGGGACGCCAACCTTAATATTCATTACATGTGGAAATGTGTTCGATTTTATCCATTGGGTAATTCCCATCTGCTGTCCCTTCAGCAAGTTGATGCTGTTTATAAAATTAAAAAAACACACAATACAACAAAACCACATTACCCTCAGCACCACATGTGGTAGTTCTGTGTATTGTATTTATTGTATGGATGTATTGCAGTCCATCATATAATAATATCATATCTATAAAACTCTGATATTGTCCAGTAAAAGGTGCTTTTTTTTTTTGACAAACTGCACAGTAATACTCGTTCAAAATACGTAGTTTAAATGAGGTTATACACTTGGTAATTTTATACAATTAACATCCATCCCTCCATCCATTATCCATCCATCCATTATCTTTACCGTTTATTCCATTTTGGGTCACGGGGGTCGCTGGTGCCCATGTCCAGCAATCACTGTGCGAGGGGCGGGGTACACCCTGGACGGGTCACAAGTCCATCATAGGGCCACATAGAGAGAAACGAGACAAACAACCATTCACTCTCTCACTCACACCTAGAGACAATTTAGAGTTACCAATCAGCCTAACATGCATGTTTTTGGTCTGTGGGAGGAAACCGGAGCACCCGAAGAAAACCCACGCATGCACGGAAAGAACATGCAAACTCCACCCAGAAAGGCCCCTGGACCGGGGTTTGAACCAAGGACCTGCTCACTGAGAGGCAGCAGCTCTACCAGTTGCACCACCGTGCTGCCCTACAATTAACATATTGTTTTTATTTCCCTACTTGTGATGCTTTACTATGGAAGATAGATTCCAAATCTGGGAACTAAACTAAAAAGGTTTTCCTTTTGCAGGAAAAACAGAATACTGATACAAGTCAGTAACAATGTTTTCCTCATAGAGATAGTGGAGTATTAAAGTGACTAATATATATATATATATATA
>NC_056502.1:32249860-32252397 GCF_014905685.2 Nematolebias whitei | reverse complement strand
ATATATATATATATATATTAATCAGTGATAGTAGGAATAAAATATATATTTATTTAGCTTGAATTGTGTTTAGGTACAGGGCAGCCATATTGTATTTGGGGTTGGTAAGGTCAGTAATAATCCAAAAATTAAATTTCCACTTCTGGGAGATTGAGTTTCTAAATCAAAAGTCAGAAATTCAGACTTCTGGACACAAACAAAGTGCAGCATTTAACACAATACACGAGAAACGTGCCTTAGTGTCTTGTTGTTGTTTTTCTTCGCACTGGAAAGGCTTCAAATTGTTCAATTTTAAGTTTTCCTGTTTTCACGGAAGATATTATATGGATGTACCCTGTCAGTAGCCCAGGACAGGGCGGCTCTAAGTGTTCGAAGAGACGGAAATTGGAATTCCTTTTCTGTCCTGTTACTTATTAGAGGGGCTATTTTCTTGTGATACACATTGATCCTTCATTGTGCATCTTCTCTTGTCTGCTGGCAAAAAGCTGATGTTTTGGTCATTACTGAGGGATGTTATTGCCTTTCCTTTTTGTAGGTTGTATTTGATGAAAGAGGTTTAGCACTGAGTTGCTGTTATTTTCAGTCCAAGTTGTTCTGCCTCTGTTGTTGTCATTCCCCATGGCTGAATCAGCAGCAGTGATGAGGTCCACAGTCTGTACTTTTCACTCAAACTTTATTTATACAGGTTAGTCTCAATGAGCCTCGGGCACTCATTTACAAGATAAACCTTTTTTTTAACAAAGAATGGTGACAACAGTATACAACAAAGACAACAGTAGACAATCATAAAAAACATATAAATTGAGAAGAATAAATGAAAGAAAATGGTATTTAAAAAAACTAATCAAAACAGCTGTTTAAAGTGATGTAGAATACTAAAAACAGGAACATGTCTGTACTGATATTTGTCATGAACTTAGCAGATATTTGAAGCTACTTAGAGAGGTCATGGTTGAGAGCTTCAGATCTTTTTGCAAGATATTCCAGGAAACAGGAGAAGGCCTTTTTGCCTAGTTCATTCCACACTGAGGAAACGCTGCAGGTAATAATGTCCTGCGAGCGCACGTGGTAGCTGCACTGACTATGTGACATGTAGGAGGAGATGAATGAAGGCACCAGACCAAGAAGTGATTTAAAGATGAAAATGTACCAGTGACAGAGTCTGTGTGAAGTTAATGATGACCAGTTAATCATTGAATACAGGGTGCAATGCTGGGTATGGTAGTTACAGTTGTGAATCTTAGCATACCGTGATAGCCAGCATCCAACATCTGCAGGGTGCTTGTAGGAGCGTTCATGTAAATAATGTCACCGTAGTCAATGGAGGGAAGGAAGGTCACAGATACAAGGCATTTCCTAGCATTCAGAGTTAGACAGGATCTATTTCTGAAAAAGAAACCCAATTTAACTTTCAGTTTCCTTACTAGGTTTTCCATGTGAAGCTTAAAAGAGAGATGCAAATCAACCAAGATACCCAAATATTTGTAAGAATTGACAAACTCAATAGGAACAACATTCAAAAATAAAATTAAGGGAAGAACTGATGGGACTGACTTCCTGTTTGAAAAAAGCATCCCTTTGGTTTTGTCAGCATTTAGGACAAGTTTGAAATGGAACAACTCTGACTGGATGATGTCAAAAGCGGAATGCAAAAGCTGGAAAACCTTAGCAACTGTTTTAGCTCGACAATAAACAACTGTGTCATCAGCATAGAAATGTACGGATGTGTAGTGAACTAGGCCTGAAGGTCAAAACCTTGACCTTAGGACCATTTGGGACAGAACTGTCATTTCATTGATTTGCATCCAGAAATACAGGTTGACCCATCCTGAGACTTTCTTTCTTGAATTAATCAAGTAAAAAAGACAATTCTCTATTATCATTACTATTTTACAAATGTTTGATAATCAAATTGTGTTAGTTCAAACAATGTTTACATGTTGAAGTGAACTACTGATTTTTAAATCAACTGTGAAACAGTATAATGATTCTTAATCCTCATTCAAAGAAGAAATCAGGTTAATATGCATTTCTTGATTTTCTGTCTTCAATGAGCGAAGTTGTAAGTGTGTCGAAGTTCAAGTTTCGGTCAACTGAAAGTTTACTGAAAAGAAATGTCATGTTTAACTTTTACAGCAAGATACTGGAAGAGGTGACTCCACGAAGTCTGGTCCCTTCATAATATCTTTCTGTCTGTTCTTAAACAATCTTAATCTTTTCCTTGACTTTTCATAACACCTTACATCACAAAACACACCTCTGTTTTGGTCCATCGACCAATCAGAAGCTCTCAAATGAACCGGAAGTAGAGCCCTTTAAATGTTGACACTTCCTAGTTCAATGAAGCTACAGTTCAGCTCAGTCTTGAAGCTGCAGTAAGCTCAGTCTTGAAGATGGAGTAGCAGTTCTGAAACTCAGCAGTTCCAGAGTTCATGAAGGCTGGAATTCAGGATGCTGATGAAAGAAAAATCAAGCTGAACCAGAGAAGATTCTGGGAATTATGAAAGTCTGTTTTGGATGACCTCCACACGACTCTC
>NC_056502.1:32240397-32249760 GCF_014905685.2 Nematolebias whitei | reverse complement strand
TCCCCTGTGTCTGCCTCGTTCTGGGTCTCATATCATCTGGGTTCCCCACGCACACCTAACAATATGTATCCTTACTGGTAACAAATGCTAATTAAACTGAAGTTATGCATCAGTGTTTGGTTCGTTCACTGTGTTTAAATGAAAGAAAACACAGATCATTTTATTGCACAAAAATCTTTAGAAAATAAAATATGATGATGAGACATATGTATGTCTATAGATTGTTTTAAGTGGCGTACACTGAAACATGAACAAAAAAAAAAACAGTTGCTAGCACAAATTCTCTAGAAAACATATGTTCCTTGACTTCATTGTTGTTATTGGATACCAACTCAACAGAGTCACAGTGTTAAAGTAAACCAGAGACTTTAATCAAGTTATATGTGAAGGAAGCTGGAGTACCCAGAAAAATTTACACTTACAAAGAGATCATTAGAATGACCAAAGGAAAGGACATTATTAAGTTAAGAACCCAGAACCTACTTGTTACATAGCAAGATGGTGTCTGGCAACACAATGGCATAGTGGTTGGTGCTGTTGCCTCATAGCAAGAAGATCTTGGGTTCAAGTCCTGGTTTGGACCTGAGGTCTTTCTGTGTGGAGTTTGTATGTACCAGTGCAGGATTTTGTTTATTCATTTTATTTTATAGAAACATCAGGTAAGTCATTGGTAAAATTAAGATGAGAGCAGGTACTTAGAAAAATGCTCATAAGTGGATAAAGAATGAATATTTGGGAGTGGTAGCAGATAGGTTAGAGAAGGTGGGCCTGTGATCAGAAGATCGCCAGTTCAACTCCCGGTACCGACAACATCAAAAAATGTGGGTGGGATAGGTGAAGCACCCACACCTGCGCCCACCCTCATTTACCCCACCCTGGGCCCTTAAGGCCGTTAACCCCCACCATCTGCGGTTTCCTAGATAGCAGCTCTCTGCTCCACACAGAGGGCAGTGGTAGCTCGGAGGTCTGTGGTTGCATCAGGAAGGGCACTGGCGTAAAAACAATTGCTATGTCTTTGTGCAACTGTTTGCTGTGGTGACCCCTAATGCAAGGAGCACCCGAAAGAAGAAGAAAAAATAAATAAAGTGGATGAAGAGTTAATTTTTTTTTTTATAACAGTCATGAACAAATGTAGTATTTTGCCATTTAAACATATTATGAAATGAGATACTGTTTAAAAATGTTTGTGTTGATAACAAATAGATTAATTAGAAGTTTATAAACAGGTTTTCTCTTGATCAGGATTTCTAAAATGTCAAAGAAAGTCTGACTTTTAAGGATAAGTTTAACAGGAAGAACACCTAAATTAGTCGAAAGACAAATGCAAAACAAAATAAGTTTGATTTTGCGTGCAGCTGTAGGTGGTCTTTCATTTTGTTTTCTCTCAGTGGTCTTCAACAACAACAGCTAGATACAAAAGCTTTACTGATTGCTTATTTTTATTAAGGTTAAAATATATTTTAATTTTAAGTGTGAACACTATGATGATTGTAAACATATATTGAGAATTAGGAAAGAAGCCAAAGGCCCTGAAGTGGAAAACAGAAAGTTAAACCCAGTTACTTTATATAATTTCCAAGGTCTCACTGGTTCTTGCAGTGGTGGCACAGTTGGTAGAGTTGCTGTCTCTAAGCAAGAAGAATAGAAGAATGCTAGATCCAATTCCAGTCCCCGGTACATTTCTGGGTGGAGTTTGCATGTTCTTTTCATGTACTTCTCCAGGTAGTCTGATTTCTTACCACAGACCAACAACCTCAAATTTAGGCTAACTAGAAACTCAAAATTGAATATAAGTGTAATTGGAAGTGTGGGTGATTATCTCTATTGGCACTTTGCCACAACTCTCCTCAGCTCCACACAACACAGCACCAATTAAGGGTCTCTCCACTGTCGGTATCCACCCCGCTCAGCTCAATTTATGGGACTACCTTTTTTGTGTTTCTAAGTGGGCTGCTCTGAGGGGCTGATGTTGACATAAGCAGACAGCAGCCATTGACTGGCCAGGGGAGCTTTGTCACTGGATGACCCATCCAGGAAAATTGCAAACTACTTCTGTTCAATAATCCAGGTAAAATAATCCAACAAATTTCAGTCAGGTGTTCTGGATGGTTTCTTTGTGTTGAAAAGTTTCAACTTTCATCCAAATGATTTTATCAGTCCGAGGAGCCACAACAAACTCTGTCCCATAAGTAGCACAATCACAAAGTGGGCCAACCAATTGGATGGTGGTAAGATGGAAATCCACCCTCACCCCCATCAACTCATTTAAGGCAGCCATGACCAAAGTGGTTCAAAACATCAAAACCTGAACCTCCACTTCCTCATCGTGTTGATGGACATGCCACAAGAAATTAGCTCATTTACTGAGAAATATTGGAGATGATGCTGCACGATGGCTACACCCAGAGAAGGTGCTGGGATAAGCTAAGGAACCTCAAGTCCAATTATAGAGCTATTAATGACCACAACGAGTGGAGTGGCTCGAAGACACAAAAAGACCAGTTACGATCCTGCCTACTTTGAATTGACGATACCACCCACAGAGCAGGGAAACAGGTCGGCCACTACTGGCTGGTATTGGCAAATCACCTACACCTGAGAAGAACAGAGAAGAGGAGATATGAGTTGAGCTGCATTTACTGATGGCAAATCAGCTAATGTGTCCCAGAGATGGACTGAAGACCTATCCAGGGTGTCCCCCACATCTCATTTAGTGACTGCTGGACATGGACACTTGGCAACCCCCGCAACGTGGAAAGGAAGAATCAGATACAAATAATGGATGGATGGATACTGGTTATTTAAGTAAAAGTCAAACTGGAAAGGATTACTCAGACTTATTAGCTCCTTCTGTTAATCAAAAGTAAATATAGACAGTGTTTTTGGACCCAAGTTTGTACCTTTCTTATGACATTTTTAAACAAGACATATTTCTCTGCTACTTCATAAAAGTCATTCAGATTATGTTGAAATGCATTCTTCACCTCACCATGTGTTTTGTAGAATGATCGGATGGTGTTAAAATGGTTTGGACATGTGGTTGTAAAAGATTCAAATGTTGCCTTTAAAAGTCTGAGGTTTAAATATAAGCAACGCAAATAAAATAATGTTTGTCTGTAAGAAAAACTTTCTGTATTCTATAAAGAGAATAAGTGAACATCTCTGACTATTACTTGTAACATTAAGGAAATCAGAGCAACATGATTTAAAGGGTAAATAGAAGTGGACAAAAAAGGAAGGACTGAGAAACCCTGAGTATACTTACGTTTCAAAATCTGGCAAGAAAATACATTTTTATTAGATGTACATTACGGCAACGTAGCAGATGTAGTCATGGGCAATGTCAGCAGGCAAGCGTGTAGGCCCAGACTACACCAATCTAAATATTCTTTAAATCAAATGTTTGTTTATTTGTTTATACAAAAAATCAGTCTAGCAGACAAGAAAGAATTTACATAAAGGAATTGAAATACCCACATCACAATACTGAGTGGTGAAAACACTGACACAGACAATATTTCAGCATCCAACGAAAAAAACATTCTTAGCTTTTAATGAAGAGTCCCAAAACATTTTATTTTTTAATGTGATGTTTACAAATGTACTTTTGCTTTATCATAAAAATGTTGTAGCAATAAAATCAAGGAGAGGGGCAGGGGCATGCTTACCAGATGCAGATCCTAACCATCTCAACTCATCTATCTCTAAGGAAAGTACAGCCATCCTGCGAAGAAAACTCTCTTTGATTGCTTGTATCCATAATCTCATAATTTCAGCCACCACCCAAAGTTTGTGACCATTGATGAGTGTAGGAACATAGACCGACTGGTAAAAGAGACCTTCTCGTTGTAGCTCAGCTATTCCGTCACCACAACAGAATGACATAGACTCCGCATTACTGTGGAGGCTTCACAGATTGGTCTGTCAATCCCATGCTCCATTCTTCTCTCAAAGTGAACCAAACCCAGATATAAACTCCACTTGAGGCAGAACCTCATTCCCAACCCAGGGAGGACAATCCACTCTTTACAACTGAGGACCATGGACTCTGATTTGGAGGTGCTATTTCTCATCCAAACTGGTTCACACTCAGCTATGATCTGCTCCAGTTGGAGATTATGGCAAGCTGGTACCTTATGGTAAGCTGATACCAACAGGAGTGCATCATCTCCAAGTAGCAGAGAAGAAATCATTAGGTCACCACACAGCATTCCTTTTGCCCCCTGGCTTCACTGAGAAAGTATTTCCATAAAAGTCATGAACAGAATTGGTGATAACAGGCATACCTGCCATCCTGAAATAATCCAACTTACTGCCCACAATGTGAACCAAAGTATTGCACTGTTTGTATGGGGGATTGAATGACCCATTGCAATGGATCATCAATCCTATACTCATAGAGCACACCCTATAAGAACAAAGTCAAATGCTTTCTCGAAGTCCACCAAACAACTGACATTCCAGTGTCACTGCCCATGATTTTCATTCAGTGTTGCAAAGGGATGTAAACCAAGACAGTCCAGCAAACATCCAGAGCCTTGAGGAACTCGGGGGGCAGATCTCATCCACACCAGGAGCCCTGTCTTGGAACATTTTAATTTTGTCTGTAACCTCAGACCCACTCAGCCACAGCCTTTAATAGGATGGCTGTGGCTGAGTTGTTAAAGCAGTCATCCTCCAATGCAAGGGTTGGGGGTTCGATTCCACCAGCAGTCACATGTCAAAATTTCCTTAGGCAAAACACTGAACCCCTCAATGCCACCGATGTGTGTCCCATTGATGTATGAATGTAATAAATCACTGATTAGTTTCTACATATTCAGATTAGCTTTGTATAGATATAGTAGAGTGTTGTATGAATGGGTAGATGAGGGTACAGATTGTGTTGTAAAACACTTTGAGTATATTGATAAGATAGAAAAGCACTATATAAGTGTAGTTCATTTTCCCCTTACCAATTATGAACGAACCAACTACCAAGTCCCCTAATTCAGATTCCTCAATTGAAGATGTGCTGGTGAGATTGAGAATGTCTAAAAATATTCCTTCCACTGCCTAATGACAAAACTGGCTGAGGTCAACAGCACTCCACCTTCACTATACACGGTGTTGGTAAAGTGCTACTTTTCCTGCCTCAGTCGCCTGATGGTTTACCAGAATTTTCTTGAAGTTGATTTAGACTAAAAGTCTTTATCCAAGGCTTCACCAAATTCCTCCCATATTCAAGCTTTTGCTTCAGCAACAACCAGGGCTACAGCCCATTTGACACATCAATACCCTTCAGCTGCCTTTCGCTTCCTACCAACCAACAATGACAGACTGGACTCTTTTTTTCAGCTTGATGGCCTCCTGATGGCAGCACAATGGCTCAGTGGTTCGCACTGTTGCCTCACAACAAGAAGGTCCTGGGTTCCATTCCCGGTTGGACCTGCGATCTTTCTGTGTGGAGTTTGCATATTCTTCTTGTGCTTGCGTGGGTTTTCTCCGGGTACTCCAGTTTCCTCCCACAGATCAAAACATGCATGTTAGGCTGCCTTCAGGCCCAGACCTCCCTTGCAAACGAGATATGTGATCTCAATGGAATTTGCTTGGTTAAATAAAGGTTAACAAAAATAAACTCAGTTGTAATTTCCACCAACATGTTTAAGGATGGATATTGCAGAAGGCACTGACAACCTTGTGGTCACAACCCAAGGCAGTCACTTCGATAATGGAGGAGCTGAGCAGGCACACTCAGAGGTGTAATCTGAAGATCCTTCTTGTGAATTATTCTGCCATACCTTCCCAGCAAACCTTTACTAGATGTTTGGGTCTACCAGGTCTGTCAGGCATTTCCCCTGCCACCTGCTCCAGCTCGCCACCAGGTAATCAGTCGACAGCTCAGCTCCTTTCTTCACCTGAGTGTCCAAAACATACAGAGATCAGATGACTTAACTACAAAATCAATCAATGATTTATGGCCTATAGTGTGTCCTGGTGACATGTACAATTATGGACACATTTATGTTCAAACATGGTGTTCATTATGGACATACCATGACTAGAACAGGAGTTCAACAACAAAACAGTGCTTGGGTTCAGATCAGAGAGATTGTTCCTCTCTATGAAACATTGAACGGCTGTTTGGTGCATACTGGTACAAACAACAGTCAGAGCATGTCCCCATCCAAAAGTAACTTAGGGAAGCTACCTTTTCATCTACTGGGGAAAACTCCAAATGCACAGGTACCAAGCCCAGGAGCTATAGTAGACCCACACTCAGCACTTTACCCCATTCACTGTTTTAATTAGTCTCTTTGGTGAAATCATGCCCTGTTTCACTAAAATAGGGCAGCTGCATCAAATGGAACTGGTGAGTGGCAATATAAGATGCACACCATAAAACATAAATATAAAACAGGAGACAAAATAAATGAAACAGAATAAAATTTATTCTAAAAATACCAAAATATCATAGTAAAATATTTATAATATTCCTTTGTCAGCATATGTCCATTTTATTGAGCAGCAAAGCTTCAGAAAAGGCATCTGAGGAACACGTATGATTTTTTTTTTCAGAATTATCCATCTTTCTTCAGATTTATCACTATCAGTTGATAAGTTGAGAAGTTAGTGTGGTCTCACCTGTGTGGATTTTAGAAAACTCCTTTCATACCCTTGTTGTTAAATGTCACGGACATGCTGTCAGTTTGAATGGATACTTTAAAAATACATATATTCAACAGACAATTGAATTTCTATTAATAATTTCAAAGGCAAGTAAAAAAAAATCTCAGGCCTGAAGAGCACTGAGGTGATGCCTATTAATCCCTTTCCATCCGACAGCAGTGTTAAAAAAGGTAGAATTGTGAAATGACATGCCCCTAAAAAAACTGAATGAGCACACTTGAACGATTTCAACTACAGCTCCCTTCAACCATGCTTGTGGTTTTGAAAAGGAGGCGAATCTGGTGAATACTGTCTGCAGACTGACGCAAAGCCGAGTGGACAGGCAGGTAATAGGAGGCTGAGACGAGAAGGAAGAGACAGGCATGGTGCAATCATGAAAATGAATGCAAATGGAAGCAAAAGGGCAGCTATCGAAGGTCCAAGAGCATAAAGAAGGATGTAAGTATCAGAAGATCCATTCAAGGAGCAGAGAAGCTCTAGCTTTTACAAGTTTTAAACTAATGAATTTAAAACAAACAAGTATAACTACATACTTTTTATAGGTTGCCTTTTTTTGTTAAAGTCATGTGCAAGCATGAGTTAAAGTTACATTTTTGTCAATGTTCTTGTATTTTTTTATTTTTTTTTTTTGCATGTCCAATTTTAATAAGTTTTGAATACATTGGTCTGTTATAAAAAATGAAATGTGTAACGTCATGGCAACCACTGGTCAAAACAATGTGCACCATTAGACATTTACAAAAAAATAATAATAATAAAATAAAATAAAAAATCTGAATAATGTTACCGGTATATTAACTATGTCCTCCATAATATCCTGAAATTCAAAGTAATATATTATAGAAGTCCAAGAGAATGGATTTTACCTCATTAAACGATGATGTAGCAAAATAAATAAATAAAAATAAATCTATTAAACTTCTGCATTCCTCTTTTAATTCTATAAGTTCATTGCATCACCTTTCTGTCCTTTTAATCAGGATTGGCCTTTTGCCAAACTTCCATTTTTCTGTCCATCTTTGCTCCAATTTTCCCCTGAAGCATCATTCATGGCGTCAGCTTTGGTTATCGGTCTCCTCAGACTGATAAGAGTTTTAATATAAGTGAAAATATGACATCACAAAACCTGAACATCCTGCATCTCATTTAATAAATGATACAGTTATATCTCAAAATATGTCTTTGTACAAAAGTGGGTTATTTTCTTTATTGATGAATAAAGTGTTGATGAATACTGAGCTGGAAACAAAATCACTGCTTTTCCATTTGCTAAGTTGAAACCAAACTTGTGGATCTAAAGGATTAGTTGTTATGGTGTAGTTTGTTGTCTTATAGAAACTACTCCGACACTTTTAACTTATAAAGTGACTTTTGACATTTATCAGTAACTATTTGTACTCTAAAATACATCAACTTGTATGTATAAACACTAAAGGCAAGGGAAACATTTAATTGTTCAACATTTTTGAGATGCACATTTAAACATAAAGACAACACTAAGGTTTATTGAATGTGACTTGACATTTGTATTGAGTTTAGAGGGCCTCTTTATGAGTTAGAGTAGACAAAGGGCTCCTGGTGAAGAAGACAAGCATGCATTCAGAACTCCTCTGCCTCACCCTCCCATTAATTTGCCCTCTTTCCCTGCACCACAGGTTCTTGATGTCCTGCAGATTTGAACATCTCAGTTTGTGGTTTTCAGATTAATAAAACAGAATTAATGAATTTTACATAGAGCCTTCACAGTTGGGAGCAGGTTGTGCCTCATTACAGTCTGTATTATTGATCAGATTGAAGACCTCATGCTCCTCTGGAACTGAACTGCTATAGCCAGGCACCAACTCCCTTCATCTACACAAAGAGTATTAATTGCTCGGAGTAAAAGGAATGATCGCTAATCATGCATAGTTTTCAGACAAATCAGTCTGTAAAATGCCTGTCACTTGTTGTTAGTCGGGATAGTGGCATAGAGGTTAAACTGGAAGGAAATGTAATTGAAAGGTTGGTCGCTGGTTTAATCCCCTGGACCGACAACATCAAAATCTGGGTGGGAAAGATGAAGCACCTGCCTCTACCCTCCTTTGGCCCACTCTGAGCTCTTGAGCAAGGCCCTTAACCACCACCATCTGGTCCCCTGGGTGCCCTAAATGGCAGCTCTCTGCTCCACACAGAGGTTGTGGTAGCTCGGTGGTCTGTGGTTGCGTCAGGAAGTACATCCAGCATAAAAATAATTGCCAAGTCTTTGTGCGAGTTCATTCTCTGTGGTGACCACTGAAGAAGGGAGCAGCTGAAAGAAAACAAGTTAATAAAAGTTATGGTTAGGCTGTTATTAAAGATAAGGATGAAGGTTTAAAAAAAAAAAAAAACTAGATATGAAAGCTTTAACTCATACACGGCTCCATAAAAGGATGGATATGTTCTATTACAGCTCACAAAGAAAAACTGATATCAAAAATGAGAAAATATTAAAATGAATAGCATTTATTTAGAATATTTTCAAATATTAATTTAATTAATTTCAATATATAATTTCACATGATACAGAATACACACAAAAAATGCTCGCACATGTTTGTTAGACCAAAATAAAGAAATATTGATTAACTGCTGTTTGCAGTGAGGGATTTTTAATGCAATCCTTTAAGTAGTTTTAAACATTCAGTATGATCATTGGACAAATTAAAAAATATGTTC
>NC_056502.1:32231396-32240297 GCF_014905685.2 Nematolebias whitei | reverse complement strand
ATATATTTGTAAAAAAATGTATTTATAAATAAATAAATAAATAAAAAATGTTACAGTAAGCTTTTTTTTGGTCTGAAATGTATCTGGCAACTTAAATCTCCGCCCCTATAAGTCCAAAGTCATCGCACATTTTAAGTTTGATTATTAAAAATACAACGAGAGGAGACGTTGCCAAGTCTGTGGAGTGGGTGTTCCAGCCACGCTCCTGCCTAGCAGAGACGCGGACTGCATGTCCCACGGGGAGCGTCGTCATCCACGTTCAGCTGTGCGTATACGTCTATGTGCAGGAGTTCCGACACATCAGCTGTTGTGCGCACTCTGCAGAGCTGTCTGGAGACGCTCCTGTGTGTAAAACGTGCACTGTACACAGTGGAGATTATATATCTATATATTTATATATATATATATATATATATATATATAAATAAAGGCATTTTAAACCCTTCCCACACTCTTGCAATATACTAAACAACATTTCTAAACTCTAAACGCTCTAAAAGAGCACAGAATGTCATGATTTCAGCTCTCTGCCTCTGCTCTTTGCCACCGGAAAGCGCTCTTGGCCACGCCCACTTCTCCACTCTGCATGGTGAACAGCTGATCAGCTGCAGCAAGACGTTTATCCTGCAGTATGGGCTGCACAAATGTGCAGGAGGTGCTAAATAATTTTAAATAAATTATTTTAAATACAAATTCCATGCCGATCGTGCGGCTCATCCATCAATCAGCTAATTGTGTGTCATGTCCAATCTTATTTTGAAAAACCGAGATAGAGCGAGTCCACAATAAATGAACCGCAAACTTGCAAGGGACTGCTGTAGATGTTACAGAATTAATATCTGACTTATAGTTTTTCAAGTTTGCAGTGTTTCTATGTGAAAAAGGTGGATAACATCACATTATATCAGTGGTTGGGGCCCCCACTGTGAACGACAGCAACAATTATAATGTTTGGAATATTAAGCTCAGGTTTTAAAGGTGCAAAATGAAGTCAGTTTTCAATTATTTAACGTCTCTGTGTTGCAACATGGCTCAGTGAAAAATACACTGAACGAAAGTATAAACGTAACACTTCTGTGTTTGTTCACATTTTTCATGAGCTGAACTCAAAGATCTCAAACTTTTCTATGTACACAACGGGCCATTATCTCTTAAATATTGTTCACAAATTTGTGTAAATCTGTTACAGAGCACTTCTCCATCCAGCTCACAGGTGTGGCATATCAAGATGCTGAGTAGACACAGGTGAGCCTTAGGCTGACCATAATAAAAGGCCCCTCTAAAATGTGCAGTTTTATCCCACAGCTGTCTATCACAGGTCCTGGTTTGGTGTGGTTACACTGTGAGAGAAAAAAGCCTGTTGTGTACAAAAAAAGTCTTAAGAGTCTTTGAGTTCAGCTCGTGAAAAATAGGAGCAAAAACAAGTGTTGCGTTTATATGTCGATGATGATAATGTGAGGCTCTTCATTCGCCACATTTGATATCTTTCATCTGTGTCTAAAATCTGAGAATATGTTACAGAAAATACCTCCAGAGCAACGAATCCTCACCTCAACACAAGTCTTCATGCCTGAGGCAGCCGCGTAGTGTAGGCAAGTGTTTTTCTTTTTGTCAACGGCGTTGACATCGGCAGTCTCGTACTCTCCATGGTCCAGCTTCGCTCCTTTCCACGTTAAGATAATCTGCAGGCAATCCGCTCGACGCTGTTCGTCTTCGTATGGCCGCGAGATCCGTGGCTGCAGTGCCCCCTCAGAGGTCATGATCTGAGGCCCCATGCAGAGAAGGTGCAGAGACGTCTCATCGTGAACATTACGCTTGTTGGGATTGCCGTCTTTGATTAGAAGAAAAGACCTGAAAATAATGAAGTTATTAACATTAATAACAAATATTATATGTGTCTAGGTCTTCAAAATATAAAGCTAATACACAAACTTTATTATTAGTTTGGTGTCCAAAAATAATTTGTGTTTATAATTCTTTTTATTTAAACAACAGGAGGAAATCACAAAATACCCAAATTTTCTGATACAACTGATAAAGCTGGAGTCTAACGTCTGACGCAGAAGATGAACGGCGCTAACGTTTTGGATTGTGTCTGTGTTTGTTTGTTGTGTTAGCCAAATATCCTATGAACCACTGGACAAATTTTAATGAAACTCAAAAAAAGTCATCAATGAGTGGACACGTATTTTGTATGGTTACAAGTGAGCATCATCCCCAATTATACTCTAAAAATGTATTATTTGTGCGTGATCAGTTTTTAAAACTTTGCCTCTAACCACTGAAGTCAACTCTAGTTTAAATTCTACAACTAGTTAAGCCAGCCTGCCATTGCTAATCAACCTTTGTAAACACAAACAAGAAACTATCCCAGTTATACAGATTCTGAGCCAACATAAGGTGTGGAAGTAACAGAGAGTCATCCCCAACACATAATCTGAGCTCTAACAAATCTGATGAGATAATGCATAATTTAATTTACAAAGTTTGAACCAAGCATTAGTCTATTTTCAATTCAGGGTGAGCTTGGTCTAAAACTCTCGCATAACACGAGGTGGGTGATATGCATTACTTAAAAGAATGTTAGACATTTAATTAAATATTATAATCCAGAATAAACATGAGATACTTTTGTATTAAATCTACTTGTATGTGCAAAAAAAAAAAAACATGGCAAAATGCACAAAGTGCCTCAGTTGGAATATTTTTCAATCAAGTCATAATTTGTAGTTTTCTGTGAAATACAAAATATCCACAAATATGCCCGTCCATTCAGTTAAGAAAAATTGAGACCTTAGTGGGATGAAGACAACACGAGCTAAAAGTTGATAAATTGTAAGACGAGAAACTCTTTGAACTCGTTTCTATTTCAACCCAGCATGTCACATTTCTGACTACAGATGGCTACAAGGAGGGACAGATGGAGGGAGACATATAGAGACAAAACATTAAATAAATTAACAACGTTCCTATAACAACCCTACATCATTATAAGTACTGCTCAAATGAACTTGATACAAAACTACAGGAAGAAGCTCCTGTACTTCTCCTTTCTGAGCACAGCATATAAAAAAAGTCTCAAGTTAATTACATCTGAACTGTTTAGCATCCCTGACTTTCATCTGGCCCCTCTCCTGACCTGAGTAGGCGCATCATGGCATGCCGGGCAGCGTAGTGCAGCGGAGTGTTGTGCTGGTAGGACTCTCCATATGTAGAGTTGGGATCCAGCGACTCCTTGAACTGCAGGTTGCTCTCGTAGAGCTGGCAGGCCAGGACCTCATCTCCGTTGATGAGCGCCTTACGGAACTTGGTCGCAGTGTTGCCCATGTCTCCTCCTCCTACTGCGGGTTCAAGCGTTGACAGACACAGCAGCCTTTAAAGTCGTCTTTGAGCCGATCACATCAAACAAGCCAGTATGTGGCATGTTTTGGACGCCCTAAAAACAGAAGAAAATCATTTAAATCCTTTATGCTTGTTTCCATTTAATCCAACAAGGCCTTACTAGCTATGAAAGGACCACAAGAATGCCGTCGTCAAGGTTGCTCAGGCTTCTCTGCAACCAGTGCTTGTGTCAGCATCACCAGCGCTCTGTAAACACCTCCTTGTGTTTATTTTTCCTTTTGATAACTGTACAGAACAAAGCTCACACCGAGCGAAGGGAATGACTTCCTCTGCTACCACCAGGAGCCTCCGCCTCTCTGTGCCAATGCTGCCCATCCCACTGAGTCCACGACTCATAAGGCAACATTTCCTCAACTGGAAAAATAACACGCAGCGAATCAGCATTCTGCTTCCACCAGAGCACCATATGGCCATGAGTGTTGGGACACTGAGATGCTTTGACGAGCTGGTCAGCTGAGCCACAAATCTGCAAAAGACTCCAGTAAAACGTGTTCTGCTCTGCTTCGTACTGGAATTTTCTCTTTTCTATCACCTGAGCAAAAAACAGCTTAGTGTCATCATATATTAGCCCATGAATGAACAATTCTCTTAGCTGACAAACTTATACAACCTTCAGCTAAAACACAGCCACAACCTCCTGAGCTAAAACCACTGGATCGACGTGAATGTTCTGGACCGCTGCTTCTCTGGGCATCCAGCAGCTTGTGCACTGAACTGTGGCTTCATCTGTCCAAACTTCAAACTATTTTTATCGTCCTCCACCAAAAGCAAGAAAAGAGCCATTACATGTGGGAGCAGCTGACATTTTTACATAATCTGCACAACATTTTTGTGTGAACCTTTCTGTTGGAACCAACACTGTCTTGGGAGATTTTGGCAAACATTCAAAAAGTAATCATCGGATGAATGTCTACAACTCATTAATATTTGCATCGACCCAATTCAAGATGGTCACAATGGCTAATCAAGCTAAGCTGACACAAAAATAGATAAGCCAATCAAGTTTGTAGATATTGAGCTAATTTACAACCAAAAGTCTAACTGATTAACTTTGAGTCCGCCCAATTCACAGCTTGCAAAATCCAACGGTATGAAATGATTCTCATTAAAACTCTGCTATGAAAGGCGTCGGGCGATATGGAGTCCTGCAAGGAATACCAGATCTCTATTTTCCTGGTGATTTGATCCTTTTTAATCAGCTGGTAGAATGTGCTCAGAAAAGGCACAGAAAAATGTCCTGACAGTCCAAAACGAGAACGAGAGCTGCCAGGAATGTTCATATAAACACTATCTGGGGTATTTTTGTCCCTGATGGTGGGAGACGTTAGCGTGGAGGAATTTAGAGAAAACATCTGAGGTATGTTTCATCAAATCATCCATCAGCAAACAAAAACTTTTTTTTTTCTTTTTTTCCAGTTTATTTATTTGTCTTGAGGATACTGACAATTTCAGTTTTTGCAAGTATCGTTTTTATAGAGTATATATCAAATACTCAACTTGGCACAGATCAGAAAACAAGTGAAAAACTTTTTCACTAAAGGCTGAGCTCTAAAGGCTCAGACCTGTGACACATTAATCTGATTTTCATTACTTTGATGCTTCTCTGGGGTAATTATCCAACTCAAAGTAACAGGATCTGCTAACCTTCCACACAAATGCAAGCAGATGCACGTTTACCTTAAAATGCAGCTGAAGCATCAAATTTTCATTGATTAAAGGCTGGTTTATACCTCACGTCTTACATTTTGCTTACGCAGGTGCATGACGAAAATGCATAGCTTCTGTCTTTTACCACCCGCTGACACCCTGGCCGACGCATTGCCCCCAGTCAGAACCGTGTCTTGCAGGCTATGCAGGGCACATTGTGCAACTGATCTTTGTGGGCAAGTTTATGCAGAACAGCACGTGTCTTCTGCATGTCATTTCACTGAAAATGGTCCTATACAAGAAGTCAGATGTCTTACAATGTCCAAGAACACATTTTATTAGTGGGAAAAAAACAACACAACCTCTGTCTATCCTGCTATCATGGCTGGTGTTTACATGCTTAACTATGTGCCTATCGTGTGCTACAAACAGAGTGCTGTGACAGTGCAGAGGGAGGAAGTATGATTCCCCCACATCTTTTCCTCGACTATGAACATGCGAGACAAAAACGTCTGAAACTGTAATGACAGATCCGCTAGCTTACGTCTTGCTGAAGTATGAACCAAGCGTAGCTGATGAATGGGGAATAAGCAGAACAATGATCTCTAGATTACAAATTATTTAACTATTTGTCAGCAATTGTATGGCCATTTCCCCTACGTGTACAGTTCTAAGTCTGATCATTGTTCAGATTTATAAAATAAACAGTGTTTAATGCGTTTGGGTCAAACCAAATGCCAAATTTGAGTAAAACATTAAATCAAGTCAGATACCTCACATATATTCTTGGCTGTAAGTTCCTGAACAAGAGTTTGATCACTCTCTTTCAAACGTACTCCGTTGCTCATTCCACATCAAAATCACAGATTAATGAAAATGTCACATTTTAGGGGGTTTTCAAAGTTGGCCGACTGTCATGTGAAGTCTGCAGTCAATAAAGTACACTCTGTGTTCTTAAGCAAAATGAGAGAGGTGATAAAAATATCTTGAATTTAAAACATCATCTTGTGGGGCCAGATAAGATGTTTACATGGGCCATATTTGGCCCCTGGGGCCTTCAGTTGGACACGTGGTTTACTGCTTGGGGGGAAAAAAATACAATAGTGTAAACACTGAAGGTCAAGTTAACTATGAGTAAGCACACACAATCATAAGATCCCTTGTGAACACCTGATGATACTATGAATAATTTTGAAGACTTGGTGAGGATCCTCCAGGTGTGTTGCTAAAATAACCAACCTGACGACAGCTAGCGACACTCCCCCTTCTGCCAGCAGCTACCCACACAGCCATCTTTAAAAAGAGGAGAAAAGACACCTCTTGCCTGGATAACAGCCACCTCTGCCCCTGAGCTCCCTCACGCAGGCCTTTCTCATCACGTCGGGTGTGTTTACCATTTTCGCTAGCTCGAACCGACGGCAGCGTGTCCCGTTGTCACAACGCGCAGCCCTCCGGGTTCACGTTTTTAACATTCCTACTTCATAAAGACATCCGCCTCTCACTGACCTTCATTCACTTCGGCCGCAAACCGCTCCGTTTTGTTGCCACCGCTGCTGTTAATGTCAAAACACTGCGAGTCGGTGCCGTGTTTAAAAACAAACATCGTGACGCATCTGCGTGCTCTAACGTCAGCCGCACGCGCTAGCGGAGCGGAGGAGCTAGGCGGCTAACGGCGCAGCTAGCCAACTTAACGCTAACTAGAAAACTCTAAGAACTCGGTGAATAAAGACTGACAAGTGTTGAAACTCACGCGAACGGAACATTTCGTTTCTGGACCAACGAGCTGCTGGGTTACTTGTCAGTCACGAGCGCGAAAACCCGGCTTTTTTCTGGTCAAATCTTCCCTCAGGAACTCTGCGCTCAGAATGGAGGTTTCCCCTGCTGCTGGCCGGGTTGCCAGGTTTGACTTCATCCCTCCAAACAGACCTACGGAGACGCATCTGTCCTGCAAGTTTTAATGCTCTGCAGAAGTCTGTTACAGGGACCCATTCCAAACCATGGAATCAATTATAAAGTTTATCCTGAACTAATTCAAATGGTGCAGTTTGAAAGATAATTTTAAACAAGTAGTTTCCAACTAAATTGATGTCTAAAATGTGGGTCTGCACGCAATGTAAACAAACGTGCACGTGTAAAATCAGACATCGTACCCCCAGATAGTTTTTGTTTGTGTTGATCTCTGTTGTTCTGGCCTTTACACCTGCTTTATAATGACTGTTATAATCATTCATATACATTTTATTGGTATTTTACGTTGCCAGGTGTCTGAATGACTGCACAGCAGCTGGAGCTGTTAGATATGAACATTTAGTGTCCTTCAACAAACCAGCTCTAAGTTGACCCGTGATCTAGTTTTTTATGATGTTTTTATGTAACTATGTTTTGATACCCTTTTTTACCAGGACTTCAATGGAGCTTTTAATTTTCATCATCAGCTCCTTGTTTTGTTGTTTCATACTAGCGATCAACAAATTCCTGTTGTGTGCACTTAAGTGCACATGTTGTAAAATTTTAATAAAATTAGGTAAAGAAGATAGTATTTGCACTGTTTTCTAATCACCTCAACACTTGATTTATATGGAAAAATAAAATCTAAACCATAATACTTTTCCCCCTGGGAGGATAAACTGAGTGGTGACAGCTTTTCTCAGTAAGTAATATTACTGTAAATAAATAAATAAAACTAAGCAGACCTTTAGATATTAAAAAGTGAGTTCTTGATTTTGCAGGTTTTGTAAAAAAATAAAAATAAATTAAAAAACCATATATGACAACATAATCTGGCATTCAGTTCTGGTTTGGTTTTGGTGCCACTCCAGGATTTTCAGAGCCCTCGGGGTCCCCACAAAAATTATAGAAAATTCTGGATGCACCACATCAGCTGTTTCTGTAGATAAACAAATGCACATGGTAGGTGGCTTTTAGTCACACATTTTGGCTAACAAATATTTAAAGACGTATGAACTGTGGCTATAAGGAATAAAATGTGCAAAAGGTGGACAAATATTTTGTACCCGTCTCCAGGAAAACGTAACGAGTACTTTAAAAAGACCATTTAAACTGTTGAAACAGGGTAACATCTAAAATCAGTTTTAAGCAATTGCTTTTGATCCATTTTGAAAACTAGGGAGGGAAAATGTAACATATTTTATTTTGTACTTCTATTTAAGCTAAATCAGATTTTTTTTCTCAAGCGAGTCTAAATTTTGTCGTTTTGTCTTTTTAAAATATCTCACTGGTCTTTGTAAATCTGGAGTCACTGCATCAAATGGGACTTTTTAACGCCATGGTTTAATCATACAAGAACTCTACAGGTGATAACGTTTACTTGTGTTGGACACGCTGTGTCAAAACAAGCACAACTTTAATTTGTATAATCCCAAAATTATATATCAGTAAATTTTGAAGTGATGCACTACTGAGATTAAAAGCTAGTAATTATTTAAGCTTCCAGGCTTCTATAAACACACACACACACAAAAAAAAAAACGTTCTGCCTGGTTTTTAGTATTTTATGAGGTAATCGTGGCAAAATAAGTTTGTTCTTTACCAAGTACTTTTCAGAATGAGAAATTTTAAAGGGCTGCAATACAAAAACTCGACCACTAGAGGGAAGCAAAGTCCAGAGAAGAGAGGGCTTGAACCAAGATGTATGCAAGCATAATACAGGAAGTGAGATGATAAAATTCAGGTATCAACAGGATACACACATTACCCCTTGAAATATTAATTACCTTGGGGTTTTTTTTCCTTCTCTTTTTTTAAACAGGAATAAATTTCAAAACTTAAAATGACTACTTAAGACATCCAACAGAACACAAATTTTATTATCAAATATTTGAACTTTGCTAT
>NC_056502.1:32222650-32231296 GCF_014905685.2 Nematolebias whitei | reverse complement strand
GAAATATTTCAGTTGGTGTGCAATGAATCTGAAATATATGAAAGTTTAATTTTTATCATTACATTATGGAAAATAATGACCTTTGTCACAATATGCTAATGTTTTTTAGAAGGACCTGTACAGAGCATGAACTTTGGTGTTCTGAACCATTTTGGAATGGCTGCTTTAGAGGAGTTGACGGGGGAGAGGGCAGCCACAGAAACCATTTTATCACCAGCAAACTGTTTTTTTTCCCCCACTATGGGAGCTGTTTGTTGGACTCAGTTTGTTTGGTGGCTGCTCAGATGGAAGAAGTCCTTTAGATGAAGGACGCAGCAAAAAAAGAAACCATCCAGATGACCTGACTGAACGTTGTTAAACCTGGGTCCAGACAAAACCAGCAAACTTTTTATTACTTGTTTCTCTGTAGGTGTTTTCATGATTAACCCTCCTGCTGTCGTGGGCACAAAGGACCT
Organism: Nematolebias whitei; assembly: GCF_014905685.2. NCBI lineage: Eukaryota > Metazoa > Chordata > Actinopteri > Cyprinodontiformes > Rivulidae > Nematolebias > Nematolebias whitei. Next base: position 32,230,841 of record NC_056502.1, on the reverse strand, counting down.
GAAAATTGGTAGCCAATTAAAAGGACATACGACATAAGAGCCAAAAACAAACATGACAGAACAGGAAAGTAGTGAAGAAATGTTCACATCATTTGACCTCAGTTTTACGACTGAGACCTCGTGGGTCATTTTGAACCCAGGGCAGCAGGTGGGTTAAGTTGTCCCTCAAATTTAAATGGTACAACATGAAATCCAAAGTGCTGCAAAGGTAAAGACTGGACAGATGAATTCTTGCCTTTTTAATAAAGGTGAAAATATTTTAATGCAACAGTTATGGCCCATTCCTGTTCAACACACAGACTGAACATCGGATCATTTTAATTATTAACCACGTGTGCACCAAAGTTACGTCAGTTGTTTCTCAGATTCCACAGTTCATCCGGGGTGAGTCCGAGTCTGCATGTAGGCACCTTATACACATGTGGTTAGCATGTTGATTATTACATGCTAGTTGGGAGTTTCTGTTTCCTGTTCTTCGCCGGGATCCCCGTCCTTTCAAATTCTAGTTTCTCCTGAATGTAAAGCTGTTTGCACTCTTCAAAAAACACAGGATCCTGGTAGCTGATGGCAGACAGAAGGCGTGATGTCATTATCTGATAGCAGTCGAGTGGTTTTACTTGAAATTTAACAAGGAGCAGTTTAGACGTCCAGCAAACAGGGAGGCCTCGCTAAAAACTAGCATGTAACACAAGCTGAAAGTGCTGAATGCTGCCAGAGGAAGAGTAAAATACTCACTGTTGGGTCAGACAGTCCTTCATGGCCGAGTTCTCCGCTCGACACTTAACTACCATGAGGAAACCAGATTCCTTACAGCAATGGTTGAAGGCTGGGTGGAGAAAGAAGAGGTACGGAAACAGTCTTAATGTCATTATACTTATATAGCACTTTACAAACAACAAAAACTGCCCTGAAGGATCTATTATTGCTCTTTAGTTCTGAGCAATAATTTCTCAAAACAAAGAATAAAAAAATATCTCAAAGCACAGACGGACACAGAAAACACCAACAAAAAAAAAGTAGCAACAACTTAAAATAAATAAATGAATGAAATCAGTGACTAGATGTGAGTTTTTATTAGCACCTTGTCTACAAGTCCCATTCACACTGGGTGACCCACTGCACTCTCCAGGATTTACACAACCCCATTAGGAGCAAGCCAACCTCATTCTCAGTCCAAACAAATGTTCTCGTTACTGTTTTCAAGTTCATGAACAGTGTCTGCACACATACGTGTTGTTGAAATGCAAAAATCACAGCAGCTAGTGACTTTTGTATCCTCCCCTCTGGGCTCGACGGGGGAGGGGGGGTGTCTTTAGGTGGAGGAGTTTGAGTATCTGGGCATCTTGTTCCTGAGTGATGGTAGGAAGGAGCACGAGATGGATCCACGGATCGAGGCCTCATCCTCAGTAATGAGGGCGTTGCTTCGGTCAATCATGGTAAAGATTGAGCTTCCCAGTCCAGCTCGTCTCAGCAGCCTGAGGAAGTAGAGTCTCCAATGAGCTTTCTTGATCAGGCTGGTGGTGTTGTTGCCCCAGCTGAGGTTGTTGTTGTTGTTCATGTGCACACCCAAAGCACCTGTAGCGGGGGGGGGGGGGGGGGGGGGTGCTTTGTTCCTTCTGAAGTCCAGGACCATCTCTTTCATCTTCTTCACATGGATGTGAAGGTTGTTCTTCCTGCACCAGCTCTCCAGGTGTTCCACCTCCTGCCTGTGATCTGTGAGAATTTTCTCACAACCAGCGCAAACAAATTGTAAAAATTTTCAGGAATTATTCATGTGTAAACAAGGTCTCAAATTCTTACTTCAGAATAGTAACAAAGGAACAATCATGTCTACTTTGTCTTTAGATAAGACAGCCAGATGGTGCATTTCTAAAACAGTCCCAGATCTCTTGTTTTGCTAAATTTGGTTTCCCTCTAAGATCCTGCAGCTCCACAACAAAAACTAAGCTCAGCAAAACACCTGCTGCACATACTAGTTATGTTTACATGCGGAAAATTCTTTGACCGGATTGAAATGTTTTCAGATTAAATAATTCAAATGGCCACATGCAGCGGGCTTTTATTCAGAACAGAAGTACTGACATGCACAGAGTGGTAAACTGTCCTTTAAAACAAAACACACACACACAGAAGAAGTTCTACTTCTGGGATGAACTTAAACAAACCTGTTGTCGCTCACCGACCAGTTTTGCTTCCCTGACATGCGGAAATACGTGAGGTAGACATAGGTCACGCATGTGCAGTCAGGTCAGTTTTTCACGATCAGAATAAGAATGAACAGATTAAGTGTTTACATGCACACCGTTCGGATTATGAATCGGCATAAACCACCCCTCTCATTCTGATTACAAATTCTTTCAGATCGGGTTGAATCAGGTCAGGTTGTTGGAATCAGGTCTCTCTTGTAAATGAGTCCTCGAGGCTCAATGGGATTTACCTGTCTAAATAAAGGTTGATTGATTGATTGAATCAACAAAGAATAATCTGAATGGGGCGTTTACATGACGCATTTTTATTCCAAATGGCTGTTTGATCTGAATACTTATGTCCATGTAAACATAGCTGCAGACTTTGCCTTCCACATCTTCCTTTGAGGATCCTGCATGTTTTACGAGGTACATGGCACTAGCTGTCTCTAACGGATTCCTACAAAATGTCTCTTCTGAAGACAGCCAGGATGTTGGATTATGGTCCATCTGAACTTAATAAACTGTGCCCAGATTGTAAAAAGTAGCAAACATATAACATTTTTGACTAGGTGCAGCTTTGCAGGGCGGTCTCAGCAGTACGGAGCCTGGTCACTGCCAGATCTAGAGCTAAAGATGGAGGTTGAAGAAGTCCATCGTCTCAGTTTAGGAAACCATGAGGTCTGACTGTAAAAACTCTGGTGACTGTTGTTAGCAAGCTTTTTCTAAAGGCTTTAATTAAAAGCTCTGCCCTTACATCTTATCAGTGCCATCAGTATGGTTATCAGTCCCTTTTCATCAGGATGCAGACATAAGAAAGAAAGAAAAATGCAAAACCAATTTGGAGGAGCAGAAGAGTGCGACTAATCTAATCAGGCGATGCTTCATCTCCGTCCCAAGGTACTAATAGAGACTGCAGAGGGTTTCCTCTCTGACCCCCGCAGCAGATCCATTAAAACAAATCTATGAAGCCAGTTTTATGACAGAGGATGTGGCTGGAAAGAAAAGTGTGATGCCACCTTCACTTCAGGCTGTTGGGTTTGCTATTTTCAGATTTAAAGAAGTGAAGTGTGACAGTGGAAGGCAGAAACGAGATCTAAACATTTAGAGAGATTTATATTGTTTTTAAAAAACATACAAGGTGTGAGCAACTTACATAGTTGTATACAACAACTAGACACACTGGTCACGTGACCTCATGATGCACTGCAGCAAAACGGTGGCTATTACAAAAAAGGGCAAACATCTGCACTTAGCGTTTTTGTAGATATTTGCTTATTCATTCATTCAACCTTTATTTACACAGGTTAATCCCACTGAGCCTCGGGGGCTCAAGAGCGACCTGATTTTAACAAAGAATGATGACAACAGTAGACAATCATAAAATGTAGCATACAAATTGAGAAGAACAATGAGAAACTTAACATGTAAAAAGAGCTGAATATGTAAAAAATGTAATAAATAATGATAAAATGTATGTAATATAATAGTAATTTTATAATAGAATGTATATAAAACAGTAAAAATGAAAGAAAGCTGTGTGTGCTATGGATGTAGCAACAGAAAAGAGAAAACGTGTCTCCTTTCACAAAAGAGCACATTTGTATTTACTTGAATATAATCAGACCAGACCTGAAGCTAATCATTGACCCGTAGCCTATAAAGCCGATGTAATGGCTGTTAATTAATCATTCATTCAACTTTTATTTATAGTTAGTGTCATTGAGTCACGAGGACTCATTTTCAAGAGAGACCTGTTTTAAACATATAATTATTGAATTGACTCGTAGATAGCTTCTGTGGCATATACTGGAGTGTTGTACAGCCTGACTCATGCTACAATTTGGTACAAATTATTAAATAATACAAAATGCTATTTTTTCCAGTTGCAATACTTACGTAGTTTAAAATAATATTTATTTAACTGTATGATGTATGATCACTGTAAGTAGCTACAGCCAGCAGAGCCAACATATACACAAGTTACACGTAAAAAAATGTAGTTTTTAAAATCATCAGCTAGTTAAACCATTTCAACCAGGTAAAAGTTTTGAAATCGTTGGAAGTCAGTCAGTAATTCAACAAAGTTAAGGAAGGTCCTCTGGACAGATTCTTCTTTGTGGAAACAATTTGTCTTTTATCCAAAAGATTTCTTCAGTCTGAGTCCCTGCTACAAACATGTGCACTACAGGCGGCTGCAATCAAAAGTTGATTTTCTGCATTAACAGTTTTAATAAACGGGAAAGAGCAAAGTGCTTTTGTGCTATGTCCACTACATTGCTGCCAGTTTTGAATCTATTGGGGGGTGGGGGGGTGCACATCTGTGTTTAGTGCTACGTTGCAGCTGGTAATTGTCAATTGTGAGGGTAGCGGAGCAGTACGTCAGTAGCATTTTTACTAGTGCATTTGTATTGCACCCTGCGCTACATCTACACCAGTTGTCGACCGTGGGGGGGAAGAGTTCGACACTCTTTCAGGTGACGGGGCAGGACACCCCGCTTGTATAATATGAATGTTTCTGTTCAGTGCCCTGAGATGACTTCTGTTGTGACTTGGCGCTGTATAAAAAAAACTGAATTGAATTGCTGCTCACCCTTTTCCAGCATGTAGGAGCAAAACTAATAAAATCCAGGGTCCAAAGAAACGTTAGTGTATTCACCTGTTTAAGATGAGAGAACTTTATTGATCCCATAGGAAATTGTTGGTTTGTTTGGATGTAACGGTGATCACGCAGTAGGGGTGGGCGATATGGCTCAAATATAATATCGTGATATTTCAGAGCCTTCTGACGATAACGATAAATTTTGTGATATAACAAAAACGAAACAAAAATAAACAGAAATCATAGTTATTCGTTTGACAAAATTTACTTAACATGTTGCTTTGCAGTATTATATGAAAACTAAAAGAACAACAAGGGTTAATTTTACTGAAATTACTTTATTTAGTAAAGTATTCAGTCTCAACGTATAAAAATAAAAAAGATCCTTCTGTTATTTAGATTGAAAACATCTGCACAAAATATACATCAATAAATCCACCACAAAAAACAAAATGCAGGTGAGGTTTCCCAAAATAACTAAATAAAATGAAGCTTAAGATCTGTTGAGCATAAATGTAATGTACAACAAAATATAAGTTGCCTTTAAATGAGCTATAACTTCCAGAACTTGTAACAAGGTGATCAGCTGACCCTGAAGCTTGTGGTGTTTCAGCTTCCTCTGTTCCTGCAGGAATGATTCATTTCTCTGACGCTCTGTCTTTGATCACCTGACTCTGTTCTTGCTCCATGGACTGTGGAACTCAAGAGACACAGCTGAGCCGCGCCTTGTTTGTTTTTAGCTTTTTAGCTAGCTAGTATTGCGCGCAGCTAATTAGCATTATGCCAGTACCGACAGGGGGGTGGGGGATGCGCAGTTCAGTTTGGTAGTTCAGCACACTTGGTTCTGCGGGGCGGCCCGCTTGTATAATGGTAGAGGAAACACTGATGTACATACGTCATGAAATTAGCATATCATGATATAATTTATTTTCCTGGGCAAGTTTTTTTTTTTTTTTACCAGTAAACAATATATGGCCCAGCCCTATCATGCAGAAGCTGCATGTGCGATGAGGGTTGCCCGATAAATTTAAAATGTCTTATTCTTTTCTGTGCACATGTTCAACAAACACAGCACTCATCTTACACTACTTTATATATATATATGAACAGAGCACTTCTATTTCAGACTGCAGGCTATCTCGTGGTTCCTAGAGTTTCCAAAAGCAGAATGGGAGGAAGATCTTTCAGTTATCAGGCTCCTCTCTTGTGGAACTAACTTCCAGTTTCTCTCCATGAGGCTGACAAATTGTCCAGTTTTAAGACTGGGCTTAAGACTTTCCTTTTTGATAAATCCTATAGTTAGGGTTGGCTTGTTATGCTGCCTTAAGCTTAGACTTAGAGGACAAATTTACCTCATTTCCTTAAATGATTTGGTAAAATTGAACAATTTTCATTTGATACTAATTCTATCTTAACGTGATTCTTGACCTGCCATTATGTATCTGTTCCTCTCAAACCCAGCTGGTCGAAGCAGATGGCCGCTTGTCCTCAGCCTGGTTCTGCTAAAGCATATGTGTCAAACACCCCTGTGCTAAAGGTTTCTTCCTCATGAGGGAGTTTTTCCTTTCCACTGTCGCCTTCATGCTTGCTCAAGATGAGAGTTCTGTGATAGAGTTAAAATCAAAGCAGTCATCTCAGATAAACAGTCCTAAATTATTATTTTTATATACGAATGTTTCTGTTCAGTGCCCTGCGATGACTTCTGTTGTGACTTGGTGCTATATAAATAAACTGAATTGAATTTATATACAATATATACACTCAGCACATATGATAGTTTATATTAAAATACTACCATTTAAAGCGACAGTACTACAGTTCATAATTTCTTATCTGGCAACCTGACTGGCATTGAAACTACAGCATTTTCATTTAAACCCTCTCTTTTTGTTTTATTACTCCCAATAAACATTGAAAAAGCACTAACGTTTCCAGAGGTTTTTCTTGTGTAAACGAGGCCTAAATAGCACCTTATCATAGTGGATCAACCAGTTTGATGGTGCCAGCCAGAACTAGCTGTGACTAGTTGTAACTACATGAAAAAGGAGGTCCATCAATTGGTCGTTGGTGACCTGATGGCTGTTTGCTATTCACAGGGGGCTGAGTGATACTTGCAATAACAGCAGTGTAAGAAGGGGACAGTTGAACACAGTGACCCCCACCCCTGTTTAATGATGGACGGGTTGTCTTCACAAAGATGGCCTTCTTTACTCCTCTCTCAAGCCAGTGTTCTTCTCTCATTAATTTATATCATTAAGTCATTAATTATTGACTTATTTCAGGACTAGTTTAAGTTGTGACAAATACATTTTCCTTCTATAACATCTAGCTTTTTTACATGATTGCTGTACAAGATTAACATTATGAATTATATGAAGTTATTGTAAAGATATAAAACATACTTTGTTCTACCTGGATTATTGAGCATACATCAGGACACTTTGTGACACAGATCCAGTTGGGCTTGTTGTTAATAAACAGTTGTTTTTGTTAATAAACAGTTGCTTTTGTTAATAAACAGTTGCTTTGTTAGCTTGAGCACTCGGCTGTTCTGAACACCATCGTAGCTTCTCCACAATGTCACAAATGTAAACAATGGACGGGATGGGCAATGCACACTAGTTCTTTTTTACATCACTGTGGGAACATATCTGTAAATAAAAGGCCCAGCGTTCCTTGAAGGAATGCATATTACCCACCCACCACCTTTCATACAGCAGTTTCAGATTAAGATTATTTTATGCTGAGAAGTGAAAAAAGGTCTCCTCTCCGGTTCTGTAGAACCTGTTCAAACATTACAACATAAGACTGTCAGCTTCACAGGGGCATATATATATATATATATATATATATATATATATATATATATATATATATATATGCAGACAGATAACACAGGAAAACATACTTGTAGATTGTCACTTTTTTTCTCTCCCTTTGTAAAACTCAAACACAGACACACATTTACACACACAGAGCACAAGAGCGGGGAGGATGGAGGTGTGAAAATGAGTGGGATGAAAAGCTTGTAATATGATGGGGGGTTTCCACTACGTACTCTGCTACTGTCTGTCCCATCACCTCAGCCCGCATGTGCACGGACTTCCTGTGAGTGAACAGGCTCTCATCAAATTTCTACAAACCACATAACATAGTTCCTATCTGACTGACGCGCTCCTGCAGGCACAGTGCCATGCAAGAGTATGAGCAAGGCTGTGGTCGCTGCATCCATGAACGAGAAGAGTTCACCGCAGCCATGTGAGCCGGGCTGACCCCCGATTCACACAGTCAGAGCATTTAGGAGGAAGGTTGCACGAATTAGGATTAAAACATGTTTAACAATTCTTAAAACAGGGACACGAAGACATTATATATATATATGTATATATATATATATATATAT
>NC_056502.1:32215419-32222550 GCF_014905685.2 Nematolebias whitei | reverse complement strand
TTTTTTGGGACAGGCATTTTGGGTTTTCATGAGCTGTATGCCATAATCATCAGTATTAAAACAATTAAAGACCTGAAATATTTCAGTTGGTGTGCAATGAATCTGAAATATATGAAAGTTTCATTTTTATCATTACATTATGGAAAATAATGACCTTTATCACAATATGCTATTTTTTTTAGAAGGACCTGTATATATGATGGTAGCTCAGGAGGTAATGGTGTTAGCTTGAGTTAACATTTATGGTATTAATGGTAACATTAATAGAACCACCTTCTTCCACCTGCGTAATATCTCTAAAACTAGGAACATCTTACCTAAAAATGAAGCAGAAAAACCGGTTCACGCATTTGTCACATCTAGACTGGACTATTACAATGGTTTATTATCTGGGTGTTCAAATACTTCTTGAAAAAGTCTTCAGTTGATCCAAAATGCTGCTGCCAGAGTCTTAACTGGAGTTAGTAGGAGAGATCATATCTCTCCAGTTTTAGCTTCTTTCCATTGGCTCCCTGTCAAATCCAGAATTGGATTCAAAATCTTACTTCTAACCTACAAAGCTCTCAACAACCTAGCTCCATCTTATATTACAGATCTTATTGTTCCATATTTTCCTAACAGAGCACATCATTCTCAGACTGCAGACTTACTTGTGGTTCCTAGAGTTTCCAAAAGCAGATTGGGAGGAAGATCTTTCAATTATCAGGCTCCTCTCTTGTGGATCCAACTTCCAGTTTGTGTCCGTGAGGCTGACATATTATCCAGTTTTAAAACTGGGTTTAAGACTTTCCTTGTTGATGAATCCTATAGTTAGGGTTGGCTTGTCATGCTGCCATAGACTTACACTGAATGACAAATTATCCACATTTCCTAAAATGAATTGTTAAAATTGAATAGTTTGCATTTGAAATTATTTCTATCAAAACATGTGATTCTCGACCTGCCATTGTGTTTCTGTTCCACCTTCCTGTTCCTCTCAAACCCAGCTCCTTGAAGCAATAAAAACAGATTAGAGACTGCCTGAAGAGCTAGATAAATCTACATTTTAATCTAACTTTATTTGATTTAAATTCCCACTGATATTGCAGATGTCTTGTTGATGTTTGTGTAAATCTAAACATACAGAAGAGAATTAACTAATGTGAAGACGAGTGAGCCGTTCCACTGTGTCATGTTTAAATTTGTCAGCCTGCAAATGCTAAACAGAAGGCTGAGCAACAATCCATGCAGACATGACAGAAGTAAAAGTTTATCGGACATGCCTCAGCTTGGAGCAGCATATTTATGCAAGGGGGATATTTTAGGAGCTTAGTTGTAAATTAGCTGAGCAACCAATTCAATCCAAAAGTCTGTGTGCTAATTATATACAGCAAATGTACTTTAATCCATTTTTACATATGAATACTGAACTGTAAGATTGCTAATTGACGACAAAAAAACAATGTTTAATAAAAAATAGATTGGTCTTCTATAAAATCATGACTAGTCAGCTGCTTATATCTACATCTAAATGTGTCGATCTACCAGTAATTCAATGATCAGACTGAAAAATGTGAAACACCTGGCTCTGTTTTTTTATGGTGTCATGAGATGATTTAGTATTTTACAATAAACATATAGTCTGCAGGTAATAAAAGTCATTGTTTTGTTGCGTGCATGTTGATTCCTGCTTGTATGTTCTTTAGACTGTAGCTACTTGAGCATATTTTCAGCTGTTTCTGTTCATACGTCAAAACCTTCAGCTCATTTATGACCATTCAGATACGCTATTTGTTTGTAAATGTTAAACTTTTTGAAATATTTGTTTTGTTTATATGGTTTTCATTTGTGAAATGAATGGGGATTACGTAAAGTCTGATCATCTTTGTGCTCTTTGAATTCACTTGAGTTGACTTGTTTCATTTTTATCTTTTAGCTAATGTTTTGTTAAATTTACTTTTTAGCTACTATCTTGCAGTTTTTATCTTTTAGACAGGGTTTTGCTGATCTTAGTTTGTAGCTGTTGTTTCAAATAAGTTTACATTTAGCCCATAATTTGTAGCTTTTGTTCAGATTGTTTTCGCTTGAACCGTTCAGTTTCAGCTTCTTCAACCCTCCACATTCACAGTGAATTTTCTGCTAAAAGGTTATGCTTTGTTCTAATTCTGGTTTGTCGTTTTGGATAACGATGACAATATCTCAGTTCTTGCCTTGGTGGTCGTTTTCTGATCCATAAGCACAAAAGAAAACATTACTGTAAGTATTACACTGGGGGATCCCAAAGAAGGGCCTCCCCCACCCAAAGACCCCCAGCTCCTATTCAAACCCTCTTAGCTGACAGAACAAGAGAACAAAGTACTTTATGAACTCATATTTAATCCTCCCAGTCTTAAATCACATACTGTTTTTTTTTTTTTTTCAAGTTTAACATAAGAACTGTTAAAAACACATATGACCACATTTAACTTTGGCCTGCTTTTGGCGTTTTTAGAAGATAAACTTCCTCAGCTCCTTCTGGCTAATTTGCTGTTAAGAATTTTAAAACAGAAAACCAGTACCATGTATGAGAAATGGGTCATCGTGTGGGCTTGTGTTCAGATTAGTTCAAGATTAAACCATGTAAGCCCAGGGTTGCAGACATTGTAAATGTGGTTCTCACGGGTCACGCTGGTTCCATCAGACCGGGGTGGTGCATCAGTGGGAACGTTTCTGCTGGGAATTAGGGACCGGCTGAAGCTTTATCAGCAGTCAGATATTTAGAATCTATGGGAAAGATAGAAACCATTTCTCAAAATGCCTCTTTGTTGCTTATTGCATGTTCCATGTGCTCTTTTTCACAGAAACCAATTAGGAAATGCAACATACATTTACCTGAACTTTGTCTTAAAATAAAATGCTGCAGTATGCTCCATGGTAACGATTTTTCTAAGAACATTCAGTCTGGATTCAGAGTGACTGAAATATGTACTGTACCACATAAAGGCTGGGTGACAGATGCAAAGAGAAACCTAGAGAAAAATCTGAATGAATTGAAGATTATGTGTCTTTTACTCCCCCTTTGGCATTATCTCTCCATCTCCATCGTCTACCACTTATCCGTAGTCAGATCGCGGATGCAACAGATCTAGGAGAGAAACCCAGACCTCCCTCTCCACAATGACACTTTCCAGCTTGTTCTGGGTGACCCCGACGCATCCCCATGTCAGAGAAGATACACAATCTCTCCGGTCCCTTTTGGGTCTCCACTGGGTCCTCCTACCAGTGGGATGTGCCTTGAAATCCTCTAAAGGCAGGTGCCCAGGAGGCATCCTAATCAGATTCCTGAACCACCTCAACTGACGTCTTTCGATGCGGAGGAGCAGCGATTCTACTTCAAGGTTTGTCAGGATGATGGAGCTCCACCTCCTTTCTCCAAGGTTGAGCCTGGCTACCCTATGATGGAAGCTCATTTCAGCTGCATGTATCCAGGATCTCGTTCTTTCAGTCATGATCCTAACCTCATGACCACAGGTGAAAGCTGGAAAGTAGACAGACCGGTAAATCGAGAACTTAGCATTTAGACTCAACTCTTTCTTCACCATGACTGGCTGACGCAACACTCTCATTACTGAGGACGAGGCCTCAATCTGTCAGTTCATCTCCCGTTCCATCCTGTCATCAGTTGTGAACAAGAAGCCAAGATACCTGAACTCCTCCACTGAGGCTGTCTACCACCTGACCCAGTAGGGGCATTCCACCCATTTCTATTCCATTTCCATGGCCTCAGATTTTAAGGAGCTGACTTTCATTCCAGACACTTCACACTCAGCTGAAGGTCTTGACCTGAAGACGCTACAGCATCCACATAAATAAGAGATGAGACCCTGAGGATCCCAAATCAGAAACCCTCCTCTCCACATCTGTGCCTCAAGATCCTGTCCGTAAACACCATAAACAGCATCGGACACTAGAGACAACCCTGGTGGAGTCCAACTTGCACTGAGAACAATTTTGACTTTGTGCCAAGAATGCAGACCTTCTTTGATAATCCTCCTGAGACCCAGTAATTGGTTTTTGTGCACTGTAGAACAAATTTTTGTTTTGCTTATATCGCTCATGCTACATATGCCACTATACAAAGCCATGATGTTTCTTTTAAAGGACAACTGTAGCTTTAAAATTATGAAAGAAAATTAAGCCTGATATTTATACAGTAGTCAAGGGGGAGTGGTGGCGCAGAGGTTAGAGAAATTGGGCCTGTGATCGGAAGATCGCCGGTTCAACTCCCAATACCGACAACATAAAAAAATGTTGGTGGGATACGTGAGGCACCCACACCTGCCCCCACCCTCATTTGCCCCACTCTGGGCCCTTGAGCAAGGCCCTTAACCCCCACCATCTGTTCCTCCAGGCGCCCTAGATAGCAGCCCTCTGCTCCACACAGAGGGCTGTGGTAGCTCGGTGGTATGTGATTGCGTCAGGAAGGGCATCCGGTGTAAAATTAATTGCCAAGACTTTGTGCAAGTTATTTTGCTGTGGCGACCCCTAACGCAGGGAACAGCTGAAAAAAGAGAAGAAAAAAAACAGTAGTTCCTGACTACTTTGCAGTTCATTTTTCACGGACTCGCACTATTGCGTTTTTTCAAAGTAAGCTTGGACATGAAATACATTTGGCTGATTGATGGATGAGCCATGGATTTTTTAAATAAAATAATAATAATAACGTGTTTTGTCATCATTGTATGTTCAAATGACTTAGCACCTGTGTGCAGCTCACAAGTGCAGGGGGAAGCTCTCTCCTGCATTTCTCCTCCGTGCTGAAGCAATTTTGTGAAGGGTTAACCCTTTGCTGTCCAGATGCACCGATCAACTTTTGTCTTCCAACTTAAAATTCAAAGTATGTTACATTGTACACACATCATGTTGCTGCTGATCTGTTTCATGTTGATGTGTTCATGCGTGCTCATCTGCTCAAACAGACTCATGTTCGTGCTGCTGTTCGGCATAATGTTTTTACAATACTAGTGTTTAGTGTATATTTAGTTGATGTTTTTCTTAGTTCATATCTTAGATCTTATTACTGTTTTTCTTTTACATTTTATTGTTGGATGTAACTGGGACCCTGTGTACATAATTTCGTTCCACCACATGTACCACATGGGGTGCGAAGGACAAATAAAGAACCTTGAATCCTTGAATCCTTGATTTGCAAAATTGTCATAATCACAAAATATGTGTTAAAATTTATTTTTAATTATTGTAAAACTTCTATTTTCAGTTTTTGAAATGCAATTGATCAAGCACTACATTTCTGCTCCATGCAGCAGAGCTGCATGAAGGGTTAACCCTTTGATGTCCTGCTGCGCTTTTCTTCCCTACAATTTAAATATTGTAATTTTTAAATAAACAATCCATGGATTTTGTATTTAAAAATTACAGTATTTAAGTTTAAATTGTTTATTTAAGGAGGGAGATTGGAAGTAACAGGTGATGAGTGTGATTACAGCCTGCATGGCACATGTCATGACAAAGTGAACCAGACAGGAGAGGGTGTGAACTCAGATGTGGAATCAGACAAGGATGACCAAAACGCAGAGCCAGACGTAGTGGACAAAGACACAGGTCCAGCTGCTGTGTGCCATCGTCATATTTGGGCCAAAACCAACATGTAGAAATCTGTGATTTATAATTCTGAGAAAAGAAAAAGAAGGGTGCAGAATATAACACCAACATGAGAGGGGTTAACATGTGTGATTACATCTACAGAATGTCCAGCCGGACCAAGAACCGGACTGTTTGTACCATACTCCACTTAATTTGTTTATCCATCACAAATTTGTGGCTTCAATACTAACAAGACAGCCAGGTCTTGCAACGCTGCAAGGAACACTTCCCAGTACCTGGAGTTGAAGCTCCTCTTGGCCAAGGAACTGATAATCCAGGGACATACATGTCAACAAGACCTGAATGATTCGAATAATGAAGAGATCCCCAGGGCTCAAGAAACGGAAGCATCATCCAGATGAAAAAATGAGAAAATATGGTGCAGTCCCCTTGCCAGAAATGGTTAACAGTCCAAGGCCTTTTAGTTGCAGAATGCCTGGGTGCAACAGTAAAACATGTGAGATGTGTGAAGTGCCAAATGTATCATAAATCATTGGACTTTTTGTGAGAAGTCCAGTGTAATTGGTTGTTCATATAGGCCAGTTGCCTAAAGCTAGTGAAAAGTCAATGAGTTCAATGTTAGAACACAATCTTCTTGTCTCTGTTTTATATAAATATGTTTATTATGTTTTAATATTCTGGTTACAAATATTTTTGTGGCACTTTCTATTTTCATAATCACCCCATACTCCCGCAACACCCTGCACAGAATGTCAAAAGGAGCACAGTCATAAACCTTCTCCAGATCACTAAAGCACATGTAGACCATAGAAGCAAACTCCCATGACTCCCTTAGCAAATTTGCAAGGGTGAAGTTCTAGTCCACTGTTCCACAACCAGGTCAGAATCCACACTACTTCTCCTGAATCCAAGTTCAACCACTGGTCGGAGCCTCCCTTCCAACATCCTAGAGTAAACTTTCTCGGGAAGAGCGAGAAGTGCGATCTCACAATAATTGGAACACATGCTCTGATCCCCATTTTTTAAAAGAGGAACCACCACCCTAGTCGGCCACTCCACAGATGTTGTTCCAGTTCTCCATGGGACATTGAAAAAACGTGTTAGTCATGACATCCCCACAACATACAGACCCTTAAGCATCTCGGTGCGATTCTCGTCCACCCCTGGCGCTCTGCTACCAAGGAGCTTTTTAACTACCTTGATGACCTCTGCCAAGATAATGGACTCTAAAAAAGTTAAATCTGGTCCTCTGGACATTCAAAACAACAAAACAAAGCAAATCAACAAAAAAATGTAGAAACGTTTTGTCTCTCGTCTGAGAGACTTCCTCAGTCTGAGGGACTGTATTCAGCTCTGTCTCTTAAATAGCACCTTTTTAGAGTGGATCAACCAGTTTTGCTGCTGACAACCAAAACCAGCTGATCACATGCTCAAGAAGGACCATCAGCCTAACAATGGATCATTAGCACACTGATGGCTGTTTACTGTTCACAGAGGGCTGAGTGATACTAGCAATCACAGCATTGTAAGAGGGGGACAGTTGAACCC
>NC_056502.1:32207147-32215319 GCF_014905685.2 Nematolebias whitei | reverse complement strand
ATGGTTTGAGAGAGGAGTAAAGGAGGCCATCTTTGTGAAAAGAAATCGTCCATCATTAAACAGGGGTGGAGGCCTCTGTGTTCACCTGTCCCCCTCTTACAATGCTGTGATTGCTAGTATCACTCAGCCTCCTGTGAATAGTAAACAGCTAACAGTGTGCTAATGATCCATTGTTAGGCTGATGGTCCTTCTTGACCACGTGAGCAGCTGGTTTTGGTTGTCAGCAGCAAACTGGCTGATCCACTCTGAGAAGGTGCTATTTATAAGACTGAGCTGAATACAGCACCTCAGACTGAGGAAGTTTTTTGGATGAAAGACGAAACGTTTCTACATTTTTTTGTTTTGTTTTGTTTTTTGAATGTCCAGAGGACCAGATTTAACTTTTTTAGATTTTACTACCTGGATTATTGAGCATGCATCAGGATATGCCTCTTTTAGTGTTTCTCAGTTTGGTTTTTACCAACTTTTAATCTTTGTGTCACCCACAGGGTCCGCCCACAGGGTCAGGGGCTCACATTACGGAGGTTCGATCCAGCTGTTTGGGACAGTCTCAGTCCGTCACTGACATCCCCTGGACGTCCGCCATGATGGAGACCAAGAAGAGAAGAGCTCCAGCTCCACCTGGTCCACCAACACCCAGCCTGGGACCAACAGGCATTAACAACAGTCAGGTGAATGGATGAAATGACCTGTTGCTCTCACTGAGACTATGTACTGCCACAAAACATGCCAGATCATTATGAGGGTATCCTTTAAGCCCCCAGTTTACTGCCGCGTACATCCATACGCAGAGGTACGCACGTACATACGCAGAGGTACGTGCGTACCCCGTGCAAAGCTCAAATTTTTACGACCGCATACGCGTACGCGGTGTCGCACAATAAACTGCCCAGCGACAGACTGTTTTGTATGTGACACCAATGTATTAAATTCCCCTTCTTCATCCCTGATCTGGCCTTTTCTTTTGTTTTTTTGCCAAGAGGCAGTGATCTCTTCCTCCTCCGTTGATGCCATGACTGAAATGGTGAGAAATGGAGGAATTTGTCACAAGCGAATTAAACTCAGATCCAGCGTGGCTATGGGAGGGTCTGGAGATTTCCTGGTGGACTGGTCTGATGTGTGGGCTGTAGAGCCAGCGCTCTCTGTTTTTTTTATTTTTTAGATCTTTTCATTAATAACATATAAACACAGAACACTGCTGTGGCTGAGGCTGCCAGCGCTCGCTTTTTTCTTTTTTCCAACCTGTCAATCAATCCAGTAGGCGTGTCAGCAAATGACCAATCGGCGACCTCAGTTTGTCCCGAAGGTAAACGCCCCTTGTCTGTGAAGCTGCTCTGCAGCTGCTCAGGGTGTACGCTGGAGTATCATGTCTGAACCCTCTGCGTACAGTACACACGTACGTACGCGTGAACGGACGTACGCGGCAGTATACTGGAGCCTTTACACTGGAAATGATACACTATAACATTTTATTCTCTGAAGGATTATAAGGTCAAACATGGCAATGCTCATACAAAAAGTTATTGTCTAAATGTTTTTAAATCATTCTCACTTTTGAGATCTGTTTTTCTTCCATACTTTTTTCAGCATGTAACTTGTTCCTCAGTTTTTGTTCTATTTCAACAATTTATGTCTCAATATGTTCAGCCCATTCAGGACATTCCTGCTCTGACTTTTGGGATTCGTGCAATTTTTACTTCTTGAAATATTTAGCTAAGTCGGCCATGTTTTTCCTCATAGAAAATGAATTGAACTCTCTTCACACCCTTCAAAGCCATTGAGCTGTTTACGGCTCATTTCAGCTTTGGTTCTGCTTCAGCTGTTTTCAGCATTTTAAAGCTAATTTCAGCTTTTTCCAGCTCCTTTCAACTTCAACGATGTTCAGTCAGGTCATCTGGATGGTTTAATTTTTTGCTGAGACGTTTCATCCTTCATCCAAGGACTTTTTCAATCCAAGGAGCCACAAACAAACTAAACTGAATCCCACAAGCAGCACACTTCCATAGTGGGGAAAAAAAAACTGTTTACTGGTGGTAAGATGGTTTCTGGGGCCCACCCTCTCCCCCGTCAACTTCTCTGCGGCAGCCATGCCTAAGTGGTTCAAAATATCAAAGTTCATGCTCAATAATCCAGGTAAAAATCCAACAAAGTCCAGTCAGGTCATCTGGATTTTTTTTTCTTTTTTTACTGAGATGTTTTGTCCTTCATCCAAAGGACTTCTTCAGTCAGAGGAGCGACAAACAAACTGAGTCCCACAAACAGCATACTCCCATAGTGGAAAAAACAGTTTGCTGGTGATGAGATGGTTTCCTTTCAACTATTTTTTTTGGCTTCTTTCTGCTAAATTCAGTTTTTTTAAATGCTTTTTCAGCTACTTTTAAGTGGTTGTTTTTGTGTGTGCTAATTTTAGCCTTTTGGGGAGGCTTTATTTTATTTCCACCTTTTTGTGATTCTTTCCAAAAATTTAAACTTTATTGCTCCTACTTTCAGTTTAATCTAATTTCACCTTTTTTTTATTTTTCTTTGTCAGCTAATGGTTTGCAACTTTTATATTTTTTTGTAATCTATTTAGCCTTTTTTCTGCCTATTTCTGCTACATTTCTGCTGTTTTCAGCAAATGGCAGCTGTTCAAATTCAGCTCACATGAACAGTTTAGAGATTAAACCTTTTCAGTTGGTTACAGCTGCTTCAGCAGCTTTCAGCAGAAGTCATTCAGTATTAAGCGTCCACACTGCACAGGAAATGCAGCTTCTCTAGTTTTAGATTCAAGCTCTGCTGTGTAATAAAATGTGTAGGCAAGGCAGCTTTATTTATATAACACATGTCGGCAACAATGCAGCTCAGAGTTTTTTTACACAAATGATTAAAAACTTTTTGAAAATGTTTAAAAGAACAATACAAGAGTGTAGAAAAATAAAAATGTCAAATTACAGACACCCCAAAAAAAAGATCATATTTACAAAATAAAAGCCAGTTTTGATTAGGAGCTTGAATAAAAATTAAAGAAAAAGAAAAATGGCAAAAAATATATGTATTTTGTTTTTATCAAAGCAGCAAAGAGGACGGTCTTTTTTCATTCAGCCTTTATTTATACAGGTTAGTCTCATGGAGCCTCGAGGACTCATTTACAAGAGAGACCTGTTTTAAATAAAGAACACAGATGACGACAGTAGACAATCATAAAAAAGCATATAAAATGAAAAATAAATGGAAGAAATTATATTTAAAAAATGAAACAAAAACAGCTACATTATAAAGCGATATAAAATACTTAAGACAGGAACATGTCTGCGTTGGGTTTTGTTATGTACTTAGCAGTCGTTTGAAGTCACTTAGAGATGTCAAGGTTGAGAGCTTCAGATCTTTTTGCAAGGTGTTCCAGGTCTTCAGCCTCGTTTTGAAGGAACCCACTGTTGGAACATTCTGGCAGTTTTCTGGGAGTCTGTTCCACATCTTTGGTGCATAAAAGCAGCTTCTGCGTGTTTGCTTCTGACTCCAGGGACAGACGGCAGATTTGATCCAGACCAACTCAAAGGTCTTGATGGTTCATAAGAAGCAGAATATTATATATATTTGTTGGGCCCAGACCATTCAGTGCTTTGTAAACCAGTAACAGGATTTTAAAGTCAACAGGAAGCAAAGACCTCTGAACTGGACTGATCCACTCTCCTGGTCTGGATCAGCTGCAGCTGTCTGACCAGTAAATACTCTGTTAGAACAGTCAACTGGGCTAAAGATATGTGCATGGTTGAGTTTTTCTAAGTCCAGAGTCATCAGTCCTTTAACTCCAGCTCCATTCTTCAGGGGTCGAAGGTCGTCTCTGTAACTGTTTCAATGTGGCGGTTCAGCTCAGAGTCCATGATCACACCAAGGATTCAGACTTTCTCTGAACTCTTTAGCATCACAGG
The DNA here is from genome assembly GCF_014905685.2 of Nematolebias whitei. Lineage (NCBI taxonomy): Eukaryota > Metazoa > Chordata > Actinopteri > Cyprinodontiformes > Rivulidae > Nematolebias > Nematolebias whitei. The sequence goes on along the minus strand of NC_056502.1, from coordinate 32,211,411 downwards.
ACTGCAGGTGTGTGCTAACTTTTAGTGTAATCTTCAGTTTTATCTTTGTTTAGCTTAAGAAATTGTGTGCGTGTGTATATTATAATTATATAGATTATAAAAGTAAAATGGGCTATTGTAGAAAAGTGGTGTAAATAAATTCAGCACCTCAGCCTTATCTTCAGCCTGAAGAAGAGGAATGAACCTCTGGGCGCCTCGGCCTCAGAGTCGGAGTGCTGCTTTGTCTGTATTAGAATAAAGACTCCCTGCAGGCTCATTAAAGCGTTATGACGTATTCTGGGAAATGTTGTTTAGCAACTAACATCCTTCCTTCCTTCCTTCCTCTGATAATACTGTAGGTTCTGTTTATTTTGAGAAGCCTGCGCTCCTGTTAAATGTTTTCGGGCAGACATTTTGTTGTCAGGTTGAAAAGTTGCTGGATCCTCATGGGCCCAATTAACTCAAGAGAGCAGAAACATTCGGAGAATGATCACAGGACAGAAAGATTACAGAATGTGCTGAAAATACAGGCCTGAGTTGGATTAGACAGATTAAGGCCACAAAAACAAGACACCCACCCCCCCCCCCTTCACCTCAAGTGTGTCTCTAAGGTTGTATTTACTGTAACATTAGCTGACTCATATCAGGGCTGAGCTAAAGTAGTTCAGCACCAGGACTGTGCATTGTGCAGACTTGGTGAAAAAACAAATTTTAAGGTTTTTTTTTTGTGTCTCCAAAGTATTTCAAAGTATAGTGAAGTATAGTGAAGTATAGTTCCATAGCAATTTTTTTTTTTAATCCGTGCACCCACCTGTCAGAGTAACGGTTATGACTCACTCCATATCTAAATGACTGAGATGCCTCTGGGGCAGCCAGACGCAGCAAGAAATTTTCTGGAGACCTAACAACTGGATGACTATACAAATTGCATTTCCTGTGAAAATGCAGTGTAGATGTTGCAGAAGAACTTGCTGAAAAACAGCCAAAATTTGCTAAAATGGTATAACAAGCCTAAATTAGCATAAGAAATCAGAAAAAAAAACACAGGTTAGGTTTAAATGAGCAGAAAATGATCACAAAAATGAGGAAATTGGCTAAGAAAACTTAAATTTGCAGAAAATAGCTGAAAAGTAGCTGAAAAGGCAGAAGGAAGCACAAACTACCAGAAGCAAGTGGAAAGAGCTGAAATGAGCTAAAAAGATGTGGAATTAACTTAATTTTTTTTTTAAATGAGCATAAAACCAGCTAAATAGTAGCTGAAATAGCTGAAAATATTGAAAATATCAGAAAAAAAAGCTGAAAGGAGCATAACAAGCTGAAATTAGCAGAAAGAAGTTAATTAGGCTGAAAGTGGCAGATATTACCATGAAAAACTTGAATTTATCAAAAAACAGCTGAAATTAGCTAAAAATGCTACAAAGCTAGCTGAAAATGTAGAATAAGCTTAAATTAGTACAAGAAAGCTGAAATAACATGTTTGCACAATTTGGCTGAAAGAAGCAGAAATGACCACAAACAATTGGAAATTATTTTAAAAGCTGAAATTAGCATTAAAACAGCTGAAAAGTAGCTTTAAAAAGCAGAAAGAAGCTTAAATTACCAGAACTAAGTGAAGAGAGCACATTTTTACTGAATTAAGCTGGAAAAAGCTGAAATGAGCGCAAAAGTGTGGAATTAGCTGAAAAGCTAAAATTGTTATAAAAACAGTTAAACAGTAGCTGAAATAGCAGAAAAAACTGAAACTTGCAGAAATAAGCTATAAGGTGCATAACAAACTGAAATTAGCAGAAAGAAGTTAGAAGAAGCACAAAAATGTTATAGTTAGCAGAAAGAGTCTGAAAGTAGCACAAAACGGCTGAAAATAGCTGGGGGGTTTTTTTTTTTGGCACAAGGAAGCTGAAAGAAGTCGAAGCAGAGCAAAATGTGAAAGTCGCAGTTAAAGGTTGTAAACAGATCTAAAGATTTGAAGGATATAAAATGAGCTCATTTAATTTTCTATGAGGAAAATAATGCCAGAAATGTATCCTGATGCATGCTCAATAATCCAGGTAGAAAAATCTAAAAAAGTTAAATCTGGTCCTCTGGACATTCAAAAAACAAAACAAAGCAAAACAACAACAAAAAATGTAGAAAAATTTTGTTTTTCATCCGGAAGACTTCCTCAGTCTGAGGTGCTGTTTTCAGCTCAGTCTTGTAAATAGCACCTTCTCTGACTGAGGACAAGATGTTCAAAGGCTGATCTTATCAACGGTTCACTGTCACCTAAATATGTGTATTTGAAAATATTACAGACTGTAAAGTACGGTAAAGGTTGTTTTACTAGAGATGATTAAATCTTTACTGAGAACAGGAAGAATGGAAAGATGAAACCAGCTCTACATGTGATTGTCCAGCAGAAGTCTGAGGTGTTTAAAGCTCACAGCTGTGCATGGTGTGGAGGTTTTGTATGTGCATTTTATCAAAAGGATTTAGTTCCCTGTCAGTGAAGAGGTGCCAGAACAACCAAGTCTAATCAGGACTGTTTCTGAGGCCCGTTGGCGTTGGAGATTTGCATGACTTGAATCTGCCAAACAATTGGACGTGTCAAATCAAATCACCTCACAGTGAAAAATTGTACTTTTCCATTTATTAAAAGTTTGCCTATGTGTTTGCTGGAGGCAGTGAGCTAGAAAAAAAAATGTTTTGGCACGCTTTCAGTGGAGGAGCCTCTGAAAGCTTTAGCTTGTCTGAAAACAAATGTCAGCCTGTTGATTTTACTTTAGTAGTCAGAATCAGAATGTGTCAGTTGGATGGATGGTTTTTTTTTTAATCTTGTCAAACTTGTATCACTCTGAGACAAGTTTCAGAACAACCCTGTGAGATTTTGAGAAGGACAGTTAAGATCATAATAGCAGGTCATCTGAGGAAAGATGTTTGCTTTGTCTGTCCTCATTTTTTGTCATTTACTGATTTGACCTGCAAGACACAGTAATGGACACTGACATCAGGCTATAAGAATAATGAAATTGTTCATTCAAAGCTAAATTCTCTCTGAAGAGAATTTCCTCAACGTGACTTCAGCAGAAGAAAGGAGGACCTTCAGGAGGATTAATCCTCATAAAGCCACTGGCCCAGACCGCATCCCGGGGAGGGTGCTGAGAGACCGTGCCAATAAGCTCTGCAAGGTGCTGGCCGAAATCTTTAACTCCTTCCTCACCCTGGCAACTGTTCCTACCTGACTGAAGACCGCCACCATCATCCCAGTTCCTAAGAGCTCTTCAGTGACTGGTCTGAATGACTACCGGCCAGTAGCCCTCAACGCAGTAGTCGTTAAATGCTTTGAAAGACTGGTCATGACCCACATCAAAGCTACCATCGACATCAGCGAGGACCCACACCAATATGCAGACCGCAAGAATCGATCAACAGAAGACGTCATCTCTCAGATCGTCTCAGTAGCTTGGTGCACTCCGTCCATCTTTTGGATGACTGTATGTGCATATTCTCGTTGTATCTCGGTGCAATAATAATAAAGCTTATTCTGATTCTGACTTCTCTCGCCCACCTGGAACAGAAGGACTTCTATGTTTGTATGCGCTTAGTGGACTTCACACCTGCCTTCAACACCATGATTCCCCAGACCCTGATGGACAAACTACTCACACTAGGACTAAGCCCCTCCCTATGCAACTGAGTCCTGGATTTCTTAACCAACAGGCTAAACAACTTCTCCTCCACCATAACCCTCAGGACCGGCTCCCCTCAGGGCTGTGTGTTGACCCCCCTCCTGTTTATCTGCACTTTATTTGTGCTGTTGATTACATTATTATTGTTTAGCTTATGTCTTAGATCCTTGTATACTGTTTATTTTTCATACTTTATATTATTGCTATTTTTGGGTGTAACTGGGACCTTGATTACACAATTTTGTTCCACCTCATGTACCACATGTGATGTTAATAACAATAAAGAACCTTGAACACTCCTGTCCAATACTACAAACATTCACTGTTCGAACCCCTTATAGACAAGGGACCTCTGTCCCTCATCGTTAAGCATACCACTTGTTAACTAAGAACTGAATCAAGCAAACCTACATTTAGGGCATCAAATGAGTATTAAAAAAAATCCAAAAAAGTTCAATCTGGTCCTCTGGACATTCAAAAAAACAAAACAAAGCAAAAAAATATAGAAATGTTTTGTCTCTCATCTGAGAGACTTCCTCAGTCTGAGGTGCTGTTTTCAGCTCAGTCTCTTAAATAGCACCTTCTCAGAGTGGATCAACCAGTTTTGCTGCTGACAACCA
>NC_056502.1:32199396-32207047 GCF_014905685.2 Nematolebias whitei | reverse complement strand
TTGAGCATGGACTTTTGTTGTTTTCAACCAGTTTGACACAACTGTCAACAAAGAAGAGGGCTGGCAATGGAGGAGGAGGCGTGCCAAAGACACCATCTTAGCACCAACATAACTGGTTTGTTCCACTTTGGAGTAAGCTGTTGGGGGAAGAATCAGTTTTGTGTTGTGTGTTTCTTTGACTGATGAAGCCTTCCGGATCGATGGTGAAACGTTTCAGCACAAAAAAAGAAACTGTCCAGATGACCTGACTGAAAATGTTGGGGTGTACCACAAGGTTCAGTCTTAGGACCCACTCTCTTCACAATCTACACAAGTAATGTAGGTCAGATCATTCCTGATGTATCCTTACATTTCTATGCTGATGACACAGTTGTTTATTGTCGAGAGAGAACAGTTGCTAAGATTTTTCAGCTTTTGCAATCTGTATTCGACATCAACCAGTCAGACTTGTTCCATATCAAAACTTGCACTAAATGCTGATACAACTAAAGGGATGTTGTTTTTCAAACAGGAAGTCTGTACCAGCAGTCCTTCCTTCTATTTTATCTTCAAATGATGTCCCTATTAAGTTTGTCAATTATTATAAATACTTTGGTATCTTGGTCGATTGACATCTCCCTTTTAAGCCTCATGTCTAAAACTTGGTAAATTAACTGAAAGTGAAACTGGACTTCTTTTTTAGAAATAGATCCTGTCTAACTCTGAACGCTAGGAAACACCTAGTAACTGTTACTTTCCTTCCCTCCAGTGACTATGGTGACATTATTTACTTGAACGCCCCTACAAGCACCCTGCAGATGATGGACTCTGTCTATCATGGTGTGCTAAGATTCATAACTGGCTGTAACTACAGTACCCATCACTGCACCCAGTATTCACTGGTTAACTGGACATCATTAAATTCACATAGACTCTCCCACTGGTACATTTTCATCTTTAAATCACTTCTTGGTCTGCTGCCTTCATACATCTCCTCCTACATGTCTCTGCGTGAGTGCAGCTACAGCGTGCACTCTCAGGACATTATTACATGCAGTGTTCCCTCAGTGAGGACTGAACTAGATAAAAGGTCCTTCTCCTACTCTGCTCCTGTTTCCTGGAATATCTTGCATAATGATCTGAAGCTCTTGACCTTGACCTCTCTAAGTGGCTTCTAAAATCTGCTAAGTTAATGGCAAAAACCAACACAGACATGTTCCTCTTTTTAGTATTTTACATCACTTTATAATGTAGCTGTTTTTTTTATATCATTTCTTCTATTTACTTTTCATTTTATATGCTTTTTACATGATGTCTACTGTTGTCTGTACCTCATCTGTGTTCTTGGTTTAAATCAGGTCTCTCTTGTAAATAAGTCCTCGTGGCTTAATGAGAGTAACTATATAAATAAAGATTGAATGAAAAAAAGATTCTTGTTTCATTTCCACCTGACAGGATTCAGTTCAGCAGCTAAGAACAGAGGAAAACGAGTTGAGCTCAGACTCTCAGGTGCTCTTCGTGACTGTCTGGAGGCACCATCACAAAGTCAATGACCAGAAGACTGGACGGGTGGAAACCAAAGGTTGGCAAAGCCGATGAGCTTACCTTGACATGCAGGGACTGGAGCGTCCCAAGCAAAGTAATCAGAAGGGGTCTTCTTGCACACAGCTGCACCTTTTCCGATGAGCTTGTAGCCTCTGTCACAAGCCCAGCGCACCATGCTGTTCAGATGACCCCCCGTCTGGCTCACTACGAAGCCGTGTTGTGGGGAGTCAGGGGTACTGCAGTACATCGCTGCAACAGATGAAGGGATAAAGGCACAGAGCAGAGCAGAACACAAAGAAACAAAGAAACAAAAAATAAAACCCAGGGGAGGAGAGGGTGAAAGAAAAGTCAAGGAAAGAGGATGGAGAAGTTGACATCAAGGGAAAGAAAGATAAATAAAGCATGAAAGACATTAAGGAAACACCTCTTGAGACAGACTTAAGTGAACATTTTTTATTACAGCAACGCTCCATTTTAGATGTTGAACCATAATGAGAGAAAATGCCCGAGGAGTGTCACGTCTTTTTAGCACTTGGGCTGTGTGCCACAAAGCAAAGGAACTCTTCAAAATGACATTATTACGATCCCTCTCTGGCCTACGGGCATGCACATATTCAATTTGCTTCAACACACGCATCACTGGTGCACCCTGCAGTTATTTGTTTCATAACATTCCTTTCCCTCATCTTACAGCCCATCAAACAAAAAAAAAGGCTTGTTTGATTTTTAGAATATGACTAGTGAATGGCCAATGGGACAGAAAATCTACGAGAAGGCTGTGTGCGTTCCACTAGCTGTCAACCAGTCCTTAAAAATCGTCCCGACTGGAAGACGGTGAGGGTTCGAGACGAAAAGACACACTCGACTTCAGATCAGCTCCTGTTAAATTCAATCAAGTCAAGAGCGACTTCTCTTTACAAAATTCATCACACCGGCTTGCTTTCAGACTAACGCGCTTGTTTATTAATATAATGGAGCAATAACATCAAAAATGTATGTCTTTGTTTTTTTCTCTCCCATTATTATTGATGAATTTCTAGTGGAAGAAGATGCCTAGGCAGCTCTTGCTCAGCACTACTTGCTTTATTAAAAAGACCATTAAGAATTTAAAGCCTTTATTATCACGGGGGTGCAAAGCAGCTTGCAGCTACTTGCGACTCTCTGCCCCCTCATGTGTTTTACACAAAAAGCATTACTTTGTGCTTTACTGTTTGTGGAATTAGTATTTTTCGAGCACTGACAGTGAATGTCAAAGAATAACATTGCAGCAGACTGTGATCAAACTCATGGGGTTGTGTTGGATCAACAAAAGCTTCGAGTGAAAAGGTTCAAGAAATAGTTTACTGTAAAAAAAAAAAATCACTGCAGGATAAGTAATTTTACACAAGTCAACACAAGGTAAATATTTTGCATTTAATTTGAATACATTTTCAAAAAATAAAAAAAGAAGCAGTAAGTACTATTTCATCAATTACATTTTCTAAGTCACCAAAACAGAAAAAATGATTTATATTTATATACTTATTATCAAAGTGAAGCCTTGAAGACATTACTGTAAATCTACATGAAATTGATTTAAAAAAAAAAATCATCTTTATAAACAGTTAAGGCTTAAAGTGCAGCTCCACTTTGCTCAGACCCATGAATTAAATCTTTGTCTGCGGTTTAGAGACAAAGGACCAGATTTACTCGTGAGGCTCGGAGCAAAAACAGCACCTGGAAGGTGTGGATACAGGGAGGTTCTCTGCATTTATGGAAGTGGTGCAAGATTAAATCAATTTATAGACTTATTATTTAATAGATTTTGTGCTAAACATTTATTTCATGATGACTGCTACCTTCCTTTTAGTGGAAAAAATGCCTTAAAATCAACTTAAATCTTTAAACTTGATGTGGATGTGATGGATTTTGTGAGGAGGAGGCACAGATGTTTCACAAGAGAAACAAATATTTATATTTTTAAAGGAATTTCATATGAAGAAATCACTAAAACCAACTGTTCATCAAGGAGCATCCTTCTTAACTGACTGAAGAAAATCCATGTTGACCGAGAACTGAACTAGGAGCTACACAAGAAGAAAACATTTTTTCTTAAGCGGTTTACTTTATACCATTTTATAAATGTACTTTTTAAAATTAAATTTATCTTTAAAGATCTTTTGATTTCTCCAGATTTCGCTCCTCACAAAACATAAATGTTTGTTATATTGCAGTAATTTACGCTGCTCCTCGTATACTGTGTTGGTCATTAACAAGCTGTACGCTGATGTCCCCCGTCACGCAGGGATTTGATAATGAATGTTTGCAGTTTTCCAAATGAATGTTTTTCTTGACTGGAATTGAACAAATAATGTAAATAAACCTTAACGTTTTTTTGGTGCAAGATATTCAAGTGGCTAGGAGTAAAACTGTAGAGAAGAACAGAGGGAGGTTTTCCAAGGTGGTGCAGGTCCTGGTAAGTGGAGGGAGGAATTTTATCCCTGACCAGGAGCAAAGGCGGAGCCAGGGGGTGGCCAGAGGTGGTCTTGGCCACTATAGATTATGGTTTAAATAACACAAGGGCCACCATAATTATTTGAGTAAACTACTTTTAAGCAATATAAAAACTATAGAACATATTTCCCACACACACACACATTTGTGTCTTTGTAAATTATTGTTTTAGTCACTGTTAAATCATTATTATGCTTTGACTTGCACTTTTGATCCATTGAAGTGGGAATAACATTATTTCATCCCATATCATTAATGGTTTTGATTATTATTTTATGACCTTTTGACCAGGTCACCCTTGAAAAAGAGATTGTGATGTCAGTGGATTTTTATCTCAAGTAAATAAAGGTGATGATAATGTGGCCATCTTGGATTTTGACATGGCAACCCAATTTTTGAAAGAAACCGTTTTTATGCCTGGTTGTGGCCAAAAACCAAAATGGAAGTCTGTATCTCACTTTTTTTAAAGTTATTCTCACAACATGCACATATGGAGGGTGTTTCCAGTTCCTCCTGTTTGCTCCGGAGCGGGAGACATTAAACTGAGCTGGCTGCACCTCACTGGTTCGTTGGGCCAGTTTTAGAAAGTGGTCTCTTCCACATCAGCTATTGTATTTAGTTTACAACTTCCTGTGAATTTGACTGGTTTAGTAAATCTGGTCCCAGATCTCATCGAGTTTATCTTTAAAAATAAGAGAATATGATTATAAATGGGATACATACTTTGATACTCACCCACATATCTGATGTGGAAGCCGCGGCGGTTGGTGCCGTGGTCCGAGGACCAGCGCAGCAGGAGCTGGTGGCCGGTGGTCGTCAGGTTGAACGGCGTTTCGATGTCTCCGCTGAGTGTTGAAAGACTCTGACTGTAGATGTTGGGACCTGAACACAGATTTAAACTGATCAAACCTTTTTTAAAAACATTTTATCCGAGTCACATACAGAATCTGTCAGAATGATGAAACCACACTGAATCTGTCTGTGTTCGTAGTGTGCGCTGACAATGCTCACCGTCAAATATTTCCAAGATGTCAAACTCTTTTTCAGTTTCAAAGAGTTCAAAGTGCAGAGTGATGTTGTAGCCCTTCTCAACGTTGATGAGCCACGAGCACATCTGGAGATTGGGGTAGTTTTCAGGGTAGCCAGGACTTAAGATCACCCCAGTTGAGTCGAAACGCACCTCAAGGGCTGGACATTGCACTGGGAATACGAACATGCATAAAGGGTCATGTTAGGAGAACAAAGTGAAGAGAAGCAACACAGATGGAGGAAAACAGAAGAAAAGATGGAGGGTGGACAAGAAAGGCGAGAGAACCAGAATTGCTTGACTGAAGGCAGAACCTGAAGGACCAGGAGTATGAAGAAAAACTCTAATATGGCAGGAAAAGTTACATTTAATCAAGTCCTGACACAGTTGTATTACAGACAAACTCATATTGCACCTTATTAGTGAGTCAAACTTACTTCAGTCTGTCAAATAATTACAGTCACTTGATGGGAAATCTAACTTTCTATGGTAAAACGTGAGTGTTCATTTTCTGTAGACTGGAATGTGTGAAATAATAATGGGGGTCCAGTTTCAGTCTCTGTTTCTTTGGTGCCAGAAGTTTCTCTTCAGGGCCACTTGTCAAGTAACACGGTGCATATGAAAGGTTACTGTGAACAATGGCTGTAGATAAAAAGGTCAGTGGAAGAATTCAGACATGTATCAGGAAAAAAAAGAAGACATTGCAACACAAGGAAGGATTTTGCTGGTGACTTATTAAAAACAGTTTCAACCGTGGCTTATGTGAAAAAAACAAAACAAAAAAAACTGTTGATATTTTCTGGGTAGTTAATATAAAAGTTTGATATGTTTACACAATTTACAGTTTACTTTAAAATGATAATTAAAGTGTTTGCCTGCAGTTTTAGCTCTGAGTCTCAGAAAGGATCAGTACTTTGTGGAAATGAAAACATTGATACCAGTTTATTTTGTTCATCAATTTTATCATCACTCTTTATTAGTCATTTACTTTATATCACACTCTGTTAAAGCTTATCTAAAACTGTAGCAGCTAAACCCCTTCAACATCAGTGTGAAACCTTTTAACTTGCGTTTCTCAAACCCAGCTCCAGAACCAGTCACTGACCACAAACGTACTGGCTGTTTTTACTCTGATAAGATTGCAAATGAGCACCTGTTGTGTCAAAACATGTTACGTGTGAAGGTGTATAAATGAAGCCGTACTGCTCATGTTTTTTGTGAACACACAAGAACTCACTGAGCTGCGTTTTCGTTTCATGTGTTCTCCCAATCTGCAGAAGAGAAATAAACTTCGCTACGTGTTTTTAACAAAAGTTCTCAGTCTTCTAAATTTTATTGAACAAGTTTGATAAAACTCCACAAAACAAATGTATCAAAATTTACTTGTAAGGCTGATTTTTATTTTTATTTATTTATTATTTTAAAGACCCATTGTTTCCAATCAATGTATATTTTTGTTTTGCATCAGTTTTAATGATGTATAGCCTGTGTGGCACTTTTGTAACTTAGCCCAAGTATTACCAGCTGACAGAACTAATCTAATATTTCTGACATGGTCACTACAAAGATACATTTCTGTCCTGTTTGTGAACTATAACACTCTTTTATAAATGCTTAAAGCCTAATCATTTTCATTAGCTTTTATAAAAACAGAGCCAAGGAAAATATTTTAAAATTGAAAGATATTTGTAGGATGAGCTTGAATGAGCATGCAGGAGCATTTCAGTGTCATCTCAAAGACATAAAATGAGAATTAAAAGCTGGGTTGACAGCAAATAAAGGCAGAATCGAGGAACACAAGAGGATTCCTGTTCCTGTCCCGTTGGCAAGCTGGCAACAGGAACTGGCTCTTGTTACAGACTTATTGTAGCAGTTTCTTGCAGGTCAACTTAAATAAAGTTCAACTTTACATGTCCCAAGGAAAGCAATTAGTTTTATACCAGAGGTGCATGAGGACATAACAAATCCAACGCAAGAAAATGTAATGAATTCTTGAATGTAAAAATGAGGTGATCCATGAAAATGTCAAGCAACAAATTATCGGCCCTAAAATGGTCCCAACCGTGCCAACGTGGTCCTGGAGGCCAGTTTAAAGAAGCAGTTCGAACAAGCTGATTAGTCATCTGACACATTAAGACACGTTCAACAGCTCCATCTGAGTATTTCTTTAGTATTTTAAGAACCCATTTTTAGTATAATATTTACTTCATGAGGTTCTTATGCTTTTACAACCAGTATTGGTTTGACTTGGTCATTAATACGTTACTCATTTTGGATGTTTTGTTTTCTTTGGCATTGTGCGACACTGTTTGCAACAATTTTATGATGCATGACAGCAAGTGCTGTCAAACATCAAGATCTGAAACACTGCTGTGATTGATTGCCTTTTTGTGCTCCCCACTAATAGTCTCAACATGTTTTGCCCGTCTGTATTTGACAAGTTCATTTAATCGCTCAAATTAAAGCCTGTAAAATTATTTCAAGTGCATTACATGAGCTTCAGCTGTTCTGAGTGAGATGGTTGTACAGAAGTCTAAAACAAGGCCAGAAAGACTAAATCTATATATATATATATATATATATATATATATATATATTTTTTTTTTT
>NC_056502.1:32191991-32199296 GCF_014905685.2 Nematolebias whitei | reverse complement strand
TGGATATATATATATACATATATATATATATATATATATATATATATATATATATATATATTTAAATATTAAAAATATATATTTTTAAATCTGCTGTTTCTTTCAGAATGATGAAATGTCTGCAATATGTAATATTATATTGCAATGGTGGCCTTGGTCACCATAGTCCAGGGGTGCCCAATACATCGATTGTAATCTACCGGTCAATCATGAAGGCAATTTGAATAGATCGCATGGCAAAGTAGATGTCAAACTTTTTTCTTTCTTTTTTTCAAAAATAGATTTCAGCCTATCAATCCATCCTCACTATGAAATTTGTCACTTGATTGACATACAGGGCAGCCAGTCTGAGAATGGACCTTTCCAGATACACAGGTCACCACGCATGTACATATAACAGTGCCAAAAACAAACAAGTTGCCTCATAATAGCCTCCAGTTTATTTCTTCTAATCTAAACTCAAGAAAGTGTGTAAAATGAGTGTGGAAGTTGTACCAAGTAAGAAGCACAAAACCTACAACTTCCATATGGAATGGGAGGAGGACTTTTTTTCTTCACAATGTCATATTCAAAGTGCGTTTGCCTCATCTGCAAGTGTACCATTGATATTACGAAGAAAGTAAATGAGGAGTGGCCTTTTCGAACAACTTATAAAAACTACAACACTGACTTTCTTCTGAAAAGTGAGCTGAGAAATAAAAAGTTGAACATTTATCTGGACAGCAGTCATCTTTCTTACAGCTGACCACAGCAATGAAGCGTCAGTCCAGGTGAGTCACTTTAATAATTGTTAAGCACAAGAAGTCTTTTCAAGATGGAGAGATGGTAAGAGGCATTTGTTGAAGCAGCTGACTTGTTTTTCTGCGACTTTAAAAACAAACCAGAAATATTATCTTCCATTAAATTTCTCCGGGTATCAAGAGATACGGTTACAGTTACAAGCCAGCTGCTGTAGTTACTGTAGTTTGTTTTGGCATTTTTACTTTTATTCTCAAATTCTCAGGTTATTTATCAAACATGAAGTTATTCTTGTTGTTTTCACTTCCTTTGTGCAAAGAACGCAAGTTATTGCTGCGTTTTATTATTTTGTGCGCAGACAATAAAAATAAATTGCCACTTTTTTTTTTTAAACAAACTTTTGGGTTTTGTCATGTATGTTGCGCACACAGCGAGCTGGGACATAAAACAAATAAAGCATACTTAATATGTTTATAAATAAGTATATGTTTTGTATTTTTATAGTAGGTAGATCATTTGGACTTGGTCATTTTAAAAGAAGCTTTCATGCAGAAAAAGTGTGAGCACCCCTGACATAGACTGATCTTTGTATACCCACTCCCATCTCCCAATCTCCCAATCTCCATCCCAATCATTTGCATCATTTAAGCAATATGAAAACTAGAAAGCATAGTTTCCTCAAATGATGGGGTGGCCAGCTGACACGAATATATGGCGTGGTTTTCTTGGATTTTGATATGGCAACCCAATTTTTGATAGTGACCTTTCTTTTATGCAGTCACACACTGAAATAGAAGTCGGCACATTGCTAACTTTTCAAATGATCCAACTTACAAGGTTTATATATACATTACATTTGTGGCAGCAGTCATCTTGGATTGTGACCTTGCAACCCTACTTTCGTAGAGAACCTATATTATGCCTTGCTGTAGCCTCAAACTAAAATGGGATTTATTTTTCAAGTTTTTACGCTCACAATATGGACACACACTGACAGATGGATGGCATTTCCTATACCTCTCTTCGCTCTGCAATGGCAGCATAAATCTAAGTAAGTGAGACCTAAATAAAGATTGCTATTTTTTTAATTTTTGCACAAGCATGGTATTCATAAAAGTATTTCATTTTCTTTCATTTGGCATTTTTGAACTTTCAACAGCTTCTAATGAAGAGAGTAAAATGATTCAGTCTGGTAAAGTTAAAGTTAATCTAGATTGCATTATCTATTGTTCTCATTGTTAATTAGAATCAGAGTATCAAGTCAGGTATTGAAAAAAAAACCAGCAAAGAAGGGGTACATGGCTCCCAACAAATGCAGGATCTAGTGTTATCATGCTAAAAAAGCTACCATAGTTCATAGAAGTAAAAAAGCAAGTGTTCATCAACTGTAAACTTAGAGACAAAGAACTTCAGGACACTTTAAAAGATGTCAGTCCACAGGGAATAAAAAGTTTTAACAACACTTTTTCAAAACCTAAACACAATCATGCATGGAGAAAACGCAGACATACTCTTTAATGTTTTATTTTAAAACTATGATAAAAAAATGAGTAGCTGCTATCTTACATTAGTTAAACCCATGAGCTTTTAAGTAGGATTAAGGGGTGTCACTGTGCTGAAAGGTGTCACCGTGCGATTTAAAAAAATCTTGTCTGATCTACAATCGGTTTAGAACTGATCCTCAGCAGTCAGTGATTCTAATGGAGAGCAGGTGCAGGAGCTGGGGTCCGTTATATTTCAAAAGCAGTAAATCTTGATGAAGAACAGAGAGGCTGTTTGCCACCAGGAGACTGCTGGAGGGCGGCCTGCCGGCATTCTGTCTGTTAAATGATGCAACAACAGTGAGAGCTGCTCGTTGCAACCAACCTTGGCTGAGTGATGTCAAGCATTTTCAGAACGAAGCGGGATTACACCAGAACAACAAATGGAGAGGTATGTTCACGTGCAGAGTGAAAACGCTTACACATGCCAACACGAGGACTTTTAAGAGCTACACAAAAACATACTCGTGGACCAATCAAGTCGAAACAAAACTAACCTTGACAGACAGGTGGGGGCCCATCCATCTGCAGCCGCTCTCCGAGTCGGCAGGTCAGAATCTCACTGCCCACCAAGGTGAAGCCCGGCAGGCACGAGTACCGGATAATGTCCCCTGTGAGGTCATTTACACCAGCAATGAGAAAAACAACAGAAAGCAGAAGAAAAACATAGCCATTTGTTCATCCACCCACCCACCCACACACACACACAAACACAAACACACACACACACACATACACACAGCCATGACAGTGAGACTCCTCAGCAACAGCACTTGAAACAGTAATCAACCACACATTTCCTAATGAAGACTGACAACCTTTAGTATCGAAGGCACTTCATTAAATTAACACAACCGTAAACTTGAAAGCAAATGCACATGCATAAAAAAAATAAAAAAGAAAAAAAGAAACAAGAATTTAAAGGCACAAAGTTAGGCAGCCAATAACCACATGACTTTCACTTCATTTTACTAATTACATCTGAGCACTGAAAAAACAAACCGCTCATGAGCACATCTAATTAGCCTCGCCTTCAAACTAATATTTTAATGCACGAAGCATGAATAGATGGGAATGCTTAAAAGGATGAGCAGAGAGGAGGAGATGCAGGCACTAGAGATAGAATAAGATGGGTTAAAGGTCACAATAAACACGTCTAGATAAAATGTTACATAAAATACAAATCGCAGAGCGGCTTCAGTGAGCATTCAGACTGCTTTCACCTTTTGCTATTTTCTCAGGTACAGTGGTTTAATTCTGTTTTGTATTAACTAAATAACCTACACTCTGTCTCTATGATGACAACGTGAAAACAAAGCTTTATACATATATTTAAAAAAAGAAGAAAAATAGAAATAACCCATTCACATAAGGTTTCATCAATTGTTGCAACACCTACAGTTTAGCTCGTGTCTCCTGATCACTGCTGAGATGGTTTTACACGTTGATTAGAGTTCACCTGAAGCAAATTAAATTGATTTGGAAAGGCGCACTTCGTTAGACAAAATCTCCTATAGCTGCTGATTCATATCAGAGCAAAAACCAAACCTTAAGGTCAAAGAAACCAGTAACCAACTACATACAGGATTGTTGCAAGCCACACATCTGGAAAAGGCTCCAAACAAATTCTGCTGCACTGAAGGTTCCCAGTAGCTCCCATAAATCACAAAGGAAGAAGTTTGGCACAGCCAGGACTCTTCCAAGTTTCTAAAGGTCAACCATAACTGCAGGTCATCACCAATCTCTGGTTATTGGCAGAGTGGTTTAACAGAAGCCTTTAGTCAAAAGGAAACACTTGAAAATAGTTTAGAGATTGCAAAGAAGCAACTGAGAACTCTTTGGCCTCAAACCTAAACCCTGGAGGAAACCAGGCACTACCCATGACCTGCTCAACACCATCCCCACAGGAAGCATGCTGGTGGCAGTATCATACATAGGGGAGTGGCGGTGCAGAGGTTAGAGAAGATGGTCCAGTGATCAGTAAGTCACAGGTTCACCTCCCGGTATCATCAACATCAAAATGTGGGTGGAAAAGGTGAAACACCCACACCTGCCTCTACCCTCATTTGCACCATTCTGGGCCCTTGAGCAAGTCCCTTAACGCCCACCATCTGCTCCCTAAACAGGTCTCTCTTGAAAATGAGTTCTCGTGACTCATTGAGACTACCTGTATAAACAAAGAGTATATGAAAAAAAATAATACTGTGGGAATGTTTTTCAGCAGCAGGGCCTGGGATAAATGTTCAGCATTGAGGGAAAGCAGAATGGAGCAAAAGTCAGAGAAATGAAGTGACAATCAAAACCTCTTCCCTAGAGCTCAGGACCTCAGACTGGGCCAAGGGTTTACCTTCCAACATGGTCATGATGTAAATGGTAAATGGACTGTACCTATATAGCATCTTTCTATCTTGTGAAGATACTCAAAGTGCTTTACACTACAATCTGTGTCCTCATTCATCAATTAATATAGCACTCTAATAGATCTATATGAAGAATAATCAGTGCTTTAGATCTCATTCATACACCGATGGGACACACATCGGAGGCAATGAGGGGTTCATTGTCTTGCCCAGGGACACATTGGTATGGGACTGCTGGTGGAATCGAACCCCCAGCTTTTTGCATTGGAGGACGACTACTTTAACCACTCATCCACAGCCGCCCCATAATCCAAAGCTCACAACAAAGACAGCACAGGTGTGGTTGGGGGACAACTCTGATAATGTCCTAGAGAGGCCCAGCCATGACCTGGACCCTATCCTACATATTTGAGGTCAATGGAAAATGTTCACAAACAGACCCCATCCAACCTAACTGAACAAGTCAAGCTCTGCAAATATTTTATTTATTAGCCTTTATTAATCCCATATCTCTTTTGCAAGGGAAGCCTGGGCCTGAATACCGCCTAACGTGTATGTTTTGGTTTGTCAGAGAAAACCGGAGTGCCCAGAGAAAACCCATGCAAACATAAGGAGAACATGCAAACTCCACACAGAAGGCCCCCAGGTCCAAACCAGGGATTGAATCTAGGACCTTCTTGCTGTGAGGCAGCAGTGCTAACCACTAATCTATTGTCCATCCCAAAGAAGAACGCCAGACAATCTTTTATCCGAGGTGTACACAGTTTGTTGCATCAAACCCAGAAAAACTCTAGGCTGAAAAGTGCTTCACCTCAAAACTAAGTAAAAGGTCTAAATACTCAATACTCAAGGACATATCATATTCAGTTTTTGTAAAGTTTACCTAAAGGTATGCCATTCTGTTTTTGCTTTGCTACAACAATATAAAGAGTACAGAAAACTGGGCAAAAATATGAATGTAAGCAAAAAACACAAAGAGTATAAATACTTCTTGAGCCTACTTATGATTAATATTTTTCAATGAACTAATAATATAAATACAAAAAGAACTAATTATGACAACCAGTTTTAAAAAACAACAACAACAAAATAAGTAAATCAATTAATGAATAAAAGCATTTGATATGCTTATTTTCCACACGTCCATGGCTGCCTAAATAAATACACTCATGTGTATGGAAAAGTGATTCCATTATAAAGTGTCTTGGGATGATAAACAAGTAAAATAAAATGAGACAAACCTATTTCAAACTCGTCATCATCAGTTAGGATACTTGCGTTGGCAACAGGAGGGGGTGGCTGACACGTTCTCAGCTGGTAAGCTGTTGGAGAGAGGACAGACACTGAACCCTGTGACGGAGTGTATTTGTGTGTTAGAAAACAAAGAGAGACGTGCACACACGAAGAGGCACAGACGGCGCATGTGCATCCTTTATTCAGCTGCAGCAACCTCTTCTCTCCCATCACGTTGAAACTTGATTAGATCATAAATTGCTGCTATCACTGTTCATGAGCATCAAACAACTATCACTAATTTATCTAAGATGGAGCGCATTTTATTATTAATCAGCTTGTATTCAAAGGGTGCTTTAATAGTGCAGACAAAAAAAAAACAAGAAGGCATTCATCATTTAGCATTACATAGAACCAGAAGCAATACCTTGAACAGACTGAGAGGCCCAAACAAAAGAAAAAGAAAGTAAAAAGGTATGGATGTAACAAAGGGTAACATTTTCTTTGTTACTTATGGAGTTCAGTTTTGAACTAAGAAACTTGAAGATTGAACGGAAGCTGATCATTAGAGCAGCATGAAGCCAGGTTTCTGTTGATCTGGTATTAAAAAAGGACCTTACCATAATAATGAAGCTCAAAGAAGCCACTGGTGCTGAAGTCACTGTGGAACTTGATGAGGACCTGATTGGCAGTGGTGGACACACCCTCCTGGCCAGAGCTGCCACTAAACTGGCCAATTTGAGGCGAGGACTGGTCCGGTCCATCCCTGACACACAGGAATACAGAAAGGGGGAGGGGGGTGCCCAGCAGAGGAGGAGGCAGACAGAGAAAGAGAAAATGATTTATGAATAAACAGCAGTGATAAGTTTCTGGGATCAAAGAGCAGGTCTGCTTATCCTCGAGCTGTCTTGTCCGCTTGGCGGTGATTCCTGACAATATGTCTTTCTTAAAGAAGCAGTTTACGATTGATGTGGTGCCACGCTAAAACCTTCCCTTCCTGAAGCCATGTTACATATTGATTACAGTAGTCCCTCGCTACTTCACGGTTCGTTTATCGCGAGCTCTGTCACAGTTTTTCAAAATAAGATTGGACATGACACACAACTGACTGATAATTGGATGAGCCTCGCGATCGGTGTGGAATTTTTATTAAAAATTAGTTATTTTAAATGATTTAGCACCTCCTGCACCTTTGTGCAGCCCATGCTGCAGGATAAACTTCCTGCTGCAGCTGATCAGCTGTTCTCCGTGCAGAGCATAGAAGTGGGCGTGGCCAAGAGCGCAGCGAGCTGTAATCATGACATTCTGTGCTCTTTTAGAGCGTTTAGAGCTTAGAAACATTGTTTAGAATATTGCAAGAGTGTGGGAAGTGTTTAAAACACATATATATATATATATATATATATAATATATATATATATATATATATATAT
>NC_056502.1:32184076-32191891 GCF_014905685.2 Nematolebias whitei | reverse complement strand
TCATTCCTGGGAACCCATAAAAAAATTAAACAATTGGAATGAGTAAATAAATAGACAAAAGCACAATAAGGTTAAAATCGTTTAACACTGGGTTGAAAATCAGGGAAAAAAATGTATCTGATTCATGTTTATTTTAACTGTTTAATGTCTCATCGACCAGTGGGCAGATTTTAATGAGACGTTCAGAAAGTATTCACTTGATTAACATCTACATCTATTTAACTTTTGAAGTACACCTAATTCAAAATGGCAACCACAACCAATCATCCTCAGTAAACACAAAACTGGCTATAACCCAGTCAATTTTTCTGATACTGATCTAAAATATGGTGTGATAGAAGTTGAGACGTCCCCAACACAAGCTCTAAGCATAATACCAAACTGAGCAACATCCATATTTAAAACTTTAGCATGTAGTGGGCGAGATGCATCCATCAAAGACCACTACCATATTTTCCGTCATACATGTCGCACCGCCTTATAAGTCGCATCAGTCCAAATATGTCTAAAAAAGTGGGAAAAAAACAATAAATGTGTTGCTTCGCCGTATACGTCGCATCCATTATGCATCACTGCTGACGCGTCGCGTTTGTTACGCGTCACCGCTGACAACCCAAAAATGTGGGCTGATGTTGTGCCAAAAATCGATTAGCTGCCAAATGGCGGCTGTGTGAGCGTGCACGGGAGGACTTTAACAAGAATTTAACAAGACTTACACTTAAAAACAATTATTTATTTGCTTGAAATTATACTAAAGGTGTGTCTCTGTCTAACTTTTGCTTAATAAATGAACTTCAGTGGTCAAATCAGCTGCATTTCACCGGGACGGTGCAGCGAAATGAAGCCGATACGATGGTTGCGCCAAGCGAGCTGGACGAAGGTGGCTTGTGGCAAGCCGACTGGGTCATTAATAGCCACTTTTACCTATTACATGATACAACAGCATTCCGTACTACTCGAGTGCCATCTAGCAGCTGAAAATGGTAGTGTTCAATATTTTCAGTCAGAATGAATGAAAACAGTCATATCTCAGCCAAAAATTGGTTTATAAATATGGAAAAAAAATCCACACATAAGTTGCTTTGGTGTATAAGTCGCAGGGCATGTAAATTCTGCAAAAAACTGTGACTTATAGACTGAAAAATACAATACTTTCATTACAATACCATATGTATACAATTAGACCGTGATGCAAACAAACACATCTGTAGCTGATTATGAGTCCACTGTCTCGCTTCACTCTGATCTGGTGAAATCATTTCTAAAGACAAAGGTCATCAATTATACTCTAAAACAATTTTCATTTTTAACTTTTTTTCATCTGGTGTTTTAATTAAGACTAGAACATAAAATGAACTCTCAGAAAAAAAGAAAATGGTGTGCAGTTTAAAATCTGTTTTGCAACACCAGGTTGCCACACTGAACACGCCAATGTTTTATGTTTAGATCATTTATGTCCAACATAAGTGTGACAGTAAAACAGACCATTTACCAGCAGACCTGAGTTGTTTTTACAGCCAACCACTCCGTCAAAAACACGTTTTTTCAAACTTTAACGCCCCATTTCTTCCAGAAGCAGGACTATATTTACCAGCAGATTCAAAAAGGATAGAAGATATTTTTACAAGTAAATAATAAATGAAGATGCAGTTTAAATATTTCAAGAAAATATCATAAAAATCTTTCACTTTAAATGTTACTTTGTTAAAGGCTGCACATTTCAAACTGATTTCGGAAACAGTTGGTACCTTAAAACCTATTTATTCAGTTTTTACAGCTAAACTAAATTTTATAAGAACTTATTATATACACCAAATTGCCCTCTATTTCCACTTCCTTCCATCCATCCACAACATTCCACAACTTCAGAATAAATGGAAGATAATGGATGGATGGATGGATTTAAAGCATCAGAGACATAGTTTTGTGAACCTAGTATAAAAAGCACTAAAATAGATGTATATAAGATAAATCCTACATGGAAATAATACTCTATGGTAGTGGTTCACATGTTGTTAAGCACATTTGAAGCAAAAATAAGAGGAAAACAAAACAAAGATGTTCGTTTTAATAAACGTTTGGCAGAAAATGAACATTGAATCAAGGATATTTGTGTTTTCTTTCCTCCGGTCAGAATGACCGTTGACCTCTCCTCAGATAGTGTCTGTGTGTCTTTCCCCATGCCCTAGTATTTATCTTGTTTGGCAAAAGCACAGTTTGAAGCCAGTTTAACCATGGCATCAACTTGATTTATGACAGAGACGTTTTATATTAGTTTACTGAAAACTATTTGAGTTTGATTAAGATTTACATGGTTCTATAATCACGCTTTTCCAGGTTAACTGTCTTTTATATTGCATTTTAAGAACACAGTAACTTGTTTTGTGCTTAATTTTGTAGCAGCTTTTGGAAACCACAGCAAAACAAGTGAGATAAAATACTTTTTTAATTCTAAATTTAATAAATGGAAGTGCAGGAGAATGTATTAAAGTAATGGGAACACTTCAGTATAAGACAGAAATAAACAAAAAGATCGGGGCATGTCTTCTTCAGGAGTATATTTTTTGCCTATTTTAGGAAGGAAAAAGTTTTTGAAACATACATAAAAAAGGAGAGGGAGAGAGGGAGGGAGAGAGAGAGGAACGTTCGAGCAGGTGGGCGAAGTGCCAGACATGAAACGAAAAAACAACATACATAACACGGAGGCAGGGAGTGACACTGTCAGAAGCAGCTAATGAAACAGGCTGCACCAAAAACAAAATGACTGACAGAAGGTGACAAAGCCACTGGGACTAACTTGACTTTTTCACATAACTGATTAACTGCATTCACCTTCAGGGCTCACGCACCACAACTTCTCTTTGATGTGCAAAAACATGACATAATGACACGGGTTTGCCTTTGAATTTATAGTGTTTCTCCTAGGTCACTTGCCTTGGCAGGGTGCTCATCCCTTCGGTGACTTTTGTAGACGGGGGTGGGGTGGAGACGGAGACATGTCTGTGTTGCTCACTAGCTTAGTGCTATGTTAGTGCCAGCAGTTGTCGATTGGGATGGGGATGCGTGAGACGAGCAGAGCGCTACGTCTGTAGCTTTTTAGCTAGCTCGTTTGTATTGCGCACTGCTACGTCAATGCCGGTAATTCTCGACGGCGGGGTGTGGGGGTGTGGATGAAGGAAATTTTGGTAGGCAGGGCGCTCAGTTCATTTCTATTCAATTCAGTTTATTTATATAACACCAAGTCACAACAGAAGTTATCTCAGGGCACTGAACAGAAACATTCATATATAAAAATAATAAGTTAATATTATTTATCTGAGGAACAGACTGCTTTGAATTTAACTCCATCACAGAACTCTCATCTTGAGCAAGCATGAAGGTGACAGTGGGAAGGAAAACTCCTTCATGAGGAAGAAACCTTCAGCAGAACCAGGCTCAGGACAAGCGACCATCTGCTTCGACCAGCTGGGTTTGGTAGGAATAGATAAACAATGGCAGGTCAAGAATCGCATGTTAAGATAGAAATAGTATCAAATGAAAACTATTCAGTTTTAACAATTCATTTAAGGAAATGAGGTCAATTTGTCCTCCATTAGTTTAAGCCTTTGGCAACATAACAAGTCAACCCTAACTATAGGATTTATCAAAAGGAAAGTCTTAATCCCAGTCTTAAAACTGGACAATGTGTCAGCCTCACAGACAGAAATTGGAAGTTGGTTACACAAGCGAGGAGCCTGATAACTGAAAGATCTTCCTTCCATTCTGCTTTTGGAAACTCTAGGAACTGTGATTGATGCTAGAGAACATTTATTAGGATTTACTATCAGTGGTTGTTTGTGGTTAAGAATTCAGCCTGACTGACCTGCAGAGCCTCCAGGAAACGAAAGGAGCCCAGCCTTCGACCTCGAGGTACCAAGCAGAACGTGGAGTTGTACAGCATTTCTCTGTAGTCATATCTGAACAAGGAGGAAGAGGAATAAAAGTTAAAGACAAAAATCACAGCATTCTTTATGTGGGCAGAGGCAAACATGTTAAAATGTGTTGACTGTAACAAAAACATGTAATAAACCACATCTGTGTTGTAGTTCAGATCTTTTGAAGTGAGGTTCTGTGGAACGGGAGCTATCTATAACAGGTAAGATATTAATTATTTACAACACTTTTCACAGAACTCCACGTCAAAGGACCTGAACTGTTCCTTTAAGTTCTGAAAAGCATCAACTGTAGTTTTCCAGAGCACCAGGAGTTGACGAAAAGTCACACTGGGATTCTTGGAAAGCACCAGTGCTTTTAGGAAAATTCCTTTCTACTGTGTTGATGCTCTCTTCGCATTTTTCCCCAACCATCCCAGAGCAGATTTATCTTCTCACCTGGACATCTAAAACTCACTCACTTCTGTTCCATCCAGTCCAACCTTCAGTCAGCACTTGTTCTGATTAAGAAGCTGCTTGGAATTCCTTTCAGTGATAACACCGTACACATGCAGAGGAGAGATGAAGTGATCTTTTTTTATTCTCATGTTTTACGTTGGGTTTCATAAAGTAAGACGGGAAAGTTGAACATATTTGTTGCATGTGTTGTGTTACGTATGCTATGAAGTAGAAGCTGTGGTCATATTTGCAATAGAACAACTCTTTGCAAAAGAAATGTATGCTCCGAGAGCCGCTTTATCTACTGTTTTCACCTTTACTATACATGGGGGGATTAGTCATTCTCTGAACCACAGTATCCGACTAAAATGACCTCGAAGAAAGCTGAAAACTGAAATAACCCACATACAACTTTCAGGCACACAATTTAAAAGCTGTTCCAACAGAAACACAATCTGTGGATGAATTATCTGACAGAAGATGTTTGTGTCTGGGTACATCACTGCGCTATCACAAACTTTCAGATATCAGGACGGCAAATACTGTAGAAGACCGTTTACAATTTGTGATAAAGAGATTTGTTATAAATGGAGTTTTAATCAAGCCTCTTAAGTCCGACGTCTATTCTTGTTTGGCCATTTGGTGATATGGTGAGAAAAAGATTGTCTGCGTTTTGAGACAATTATTCAGGAAACCCTCTGAGGTCCGAGCTATCAGACTAGGATGTGAGCTTGTGTTAAAACAAAGACAAAGCCTCACATGGTTTTTGTTCATGTAGCTGAGATAATGTAAAGAAAGGAACGCCTCACATGTTATGCTCTCAGTGTGGTCAAACAGTTAAATGGAAAAATGGCTTGTCAACTCAACTAAACAGTTGTAACAGCTAGAAACAGCAAGAGACACAAAATGAGAAGAAATAGAGACATGCTCTTTATAAATTAACATTAAATACACTGACACTGTGTACAGGAAGACAACAAAAACTACCATTTACTAAATGTGTAATAAAAACTGTGATGTGCATCTCTTCAACTATTCAAGTTAGCAAAAGACAGTTTCATTTTCATTTTACTTTTAGGAAGTATTTTTGGCATGTGTATTTTAAAAAAGTGTGTTTTATTTCCAAAGCAATAAATATATATTTCTGTAGATAAAACAGTCTGAAGCCCTAAATTCACATGAATGCAATACAAAATATTAGCAGCAACATTAAAGTAAACTATATTTTGGTAATCAAATTATCTCCCTGTAGAAGTCATCTTTAGCCTGCCTATGACATTCACAGTTAACAGTCACCAATCAGATTATTGGACACAAAAGGGTCAAAGAAACGCCTACACTTGAAACTAATAATATTAATGATATAAAGTAGTCCCTCGCTAATTCGCGGTTCAGTTTTTTGCAGACACACTATTGCGGTTTTTCAAAGTAAGATTGGACATGACACAATTGACTGATTGATGGATGAGCCACACGGTCGGCACTGAATTTTTATTTAAAATTATTTAAAATTATTTAGCACTTGCTGCAACTTTGTGCAGCCCACACTGCAGGATAAGCTTCCTCCAGCAGCTGATCAGCTGTACTCCGTGCAAAGTGGAGAAGTCTGCGTGGCTAAGAGCACTTGCAGGTAGGGCTGCAACAACGAATCAATAAAATCGATAAAAATCGATTATTAAAAGTGTTGGCAACGAATTTCATTATAGATTCGTTGCGTTGCGCGATTATGCGTCTTTCAACGGCGCTGCGGAGCCATTTTGTTCACCTGCAGAGCGTTGTCAATGCTGGCTGACTGAATAAAAACTCTGTAGCGCGAGTTGAACAGAGCCAGGAGGGAGGTGGAAGCAGAGCAGAGGCGGTGTTTTCAAAGGAAATTAAGTAAATTTTACACATGACCGACACAGAGAAATCGGTTCGACCCAAGTCCTCAACAGTGTGGGAGCTCTTGACGCTTCACAAAGATGAAAACTGCGCAACTTGCAGCTTTGCAAAAGTGACGACATGACGTGGGAGAACCACGCTGATGAAACGTAAACATGTCGGAATCATGAGGAGGATGAAGGAGCTGAACAGCTGATACAACTCGTCTCACTCCCAACTCGTCATGTGTTGCAGGTGAGTCTCAACAATATCCGACATTTGTTCTGTTTCCAAGTGAGAAAAAGTAACGTCAGTCTCTCTGTAGCTGAAGCTGCTGCTTGTTTGTTTGTTTGTTATCTGATTAACGACAGTGATAGAGAACGTGTGTTACTTTTTATTTTATTTAATTGGTACAAGCAGTGTTTAAATGTGATTTATAAATAAATCTAACACAAAGATAATAATTTAATGATTAAGTTTCAACTTTTAATTTGCTGGCAAAGGCTGAAGACACTGCAGGTATGGCAGGATGAATTGCATTTAAACAGGAATTAAAGTAATTTATTACATCTGCTCAAATGTGTGTAATTAAGTATTTTATATGCGTGTGTGTTTAATTGCTCTTTGAGCTACTTTTGCTTGAACCTAACACTGTAAGTGAAACAAGGCATTTCTTGAGTTGCTGTAAATTATGCTATAATACAGATTTACTCTCTCATTCCAGAAAACAACAACAAACAACAACAAACAACAACACTTCATGATGGACAGACATCATGGACACCACAGCAGCAGCTGTCTTCACTGAAACATCCTTAAATGATCATCACTGACATGAGGCCTCTGTCGATGGTTGAAGACGAAGGCTTCACTACAATAATCCACACTTTTAATCCAGGTTGCACTCTTCCCTCAAGGACACATTTTACAAAGTAGCTACATATTGTGCAGGTATAAAGATACATTTGTATACATTTTTGTGTACATTTATTTTTTAAAGCTATTTGACAAACTTTATTTTTTTATTATTCAATATTTTACTAACAGAATAGTCAAGTAACAACCTGTTTTTGTACAAATTGCTATGTCAGTCAAATGTTCAATTTTGGAATAAAGGGGTGGAAATTAAAATATTTGGGTGTTTTTTGCAGATTCATCAATCAAAAAAATAATAGATCGATTCATTGATTATTGAAATAATCGTTAGTTGCAGCCCTACTTGGAGGTGGAAAAGAGCAGAGGAGGTAGAGAGCTGAAATCATGACATTCTGTGCTCTTTTAGAGCGTTTAGAATTTAGAAACATTTTTTAGAATATTGCAAGAGTGTGAATATATATATATATATATATATATATATATATATATATATATATATAGGCTTGATTACTGCAATTCGCTCCTGTTTGGTATCTATCAGACCTCCATTGCACGACTACAACTGGTCCAGAATGCAGCAGCCCGATTTTTAACCAGTACAGGCAAAAGAGAGCACATTACACCAGTTTTGGCCTCACTGCACTGGTTACCGGTTCACTTTCGAATCCAGTTCAAAATACTCATGTATGTCTACAAAACACTGAACAGT
>NC_056502.1:32180454-32183976 GCF_014905685.2 Nematolebias whitei | reverse complement strand
TTTTGTTGTCGAGTCTTGGACTTGACATGCTGTGCTAAGCGTGCCTGATCTGTACAGTCCAACACTTGCTGAAGTGTGGTCTGATCTAGACACGTTGTTAGTTTCTGTTTAATGTGCTCTTCTTTGGCCTTCAAGGCCTCAATAGTAAAATTGGTCTGTCTCACCCGTTCATTCAGCAGCTGGGTCTGTGCCTTCTGAAGGATCTTGCTTGCCCGGTGCCCGCTGACCGATGATTTTAGTTCCAGGCTCTTGGGAAAGATGCCACTTTGTCGACATCTGAGGTTGAATCGAAAGTGGTTCCTGTAGTCTGCCCTCTTCCTTGCTGTTTTCTCAAACTCTCTTACTAGTTTGAGGCAATCCTGGCCAAAGTGGTTCAAAATATCCTGATACATGCTCAATAATCCAGGTGGAAAAATCACTAAACAATCAAAAAAAATCAGTTAGATGTTCTTGCAGTGATTTGCTTTCAGCAAGTTTTGGTAAAATTCCTCCTGTGTCATATTTTAGTAACAAGAACACACAGACAAAAACATTATTGTCTGCCTGCACCTTTCAGCAGCGTGCATTAATTATCCTCAGAAGAATGTAAATATCTGAGCCAAACTTTAAGCAGCTGTTGAAAACTGCAAATGTCAAACTCGCTGCAGCTCTGAACAGAGCAACATGGTCTGTTTAAACCAGTGGTAGGCGTCAGGAAATTTAATTAAACGTGGGAAAAAAATGGTTTAAACTCCACTAAAGTTTCATTTAAACTTTCCCTGTTAGTAAAAAAAAATACATATGAATATTCTATAACTTCTATATGAATTTGTGCTATCTCTTAATAACTTACTGAACAACTTCACAGGAAAACATGTTTATTTAAATTATGTAGGGATGAATAATTCCAGACCAGATGAATGGTGAGAACTTACTGTAAATAATTGATTGTATACCTGGATTATTGAGCATGGACTTTGTTACTGTAAATAACTGTTCTTTCTTTTCTCAGTGATGTGGAGAAATTTAAATGTAACATAATTAACATTTAGAAAATATATTTTTTAATGCCAAAAGAAGAAAATCACGTTTTGCTTTTCTGCATAAGAAGCAATACATATTTGTGAAAATCCAACCCCAATTTTATTTAAAAAAAAAGAAGTGGAAAGATTTGTTCAAACACAAAAAGAGTTTAATTTTATATGATGCACTACAAAAACACAATCCAGAACTGAGAATTTCAGCAAAAGCATTAAACTCTTTAGCTGCATTCCAAGCAAAACAGCTCAAAAAGACAATTTTATTTTTCTTTACATTCCGTTTATATCACATTTACTTTAATAAACACACTGAGGCAAGCCCTGAATCAAAGTACTAAATATAACAAAGGATGAATAAATAAAAACTGAGTTCAGTGTGCCCATGAACACGTTAATTTGTTTTGAAAGAGGCGAACTGAAACTTTTCATCGTGAAGTTACTACATACCAAAAATGACAAATGTCCCAAAACTTATATTTCTAATTTTACAGGAGTAAAACACATTTTTAGCCTTTAAATTACAGTGAAAACATTTTTCACACAGTGTGCCAGAGCCATGCAGCAATACTCAAGAGTTTAGAAATAAACTATCAAAGAAGAAACAAACAAAAACAACAGAATAAAATTACAAGTTTAAAAAGTATGCCGTAGAAGCAGGTGTACTTATTGGTCCGTAAATAATGATTTAAAATATCTTTTTTCACACTGTGTCCTAGACGGGACACAGTGTGAAAGTTGCCAAAAATGACCTCAGCACATGAAACGGCAACATGCTGATGACATCATAATATATTTATGCATGAGGAGGCCGACGAGGGCAGTGAGTTGTCCGTGGACGCTGCCAGAAAGTTCCATAGTCCTGATAAAGACGGCACAGTGTCTTTCAGCCGGCTCAACTCTGACACAGATCCACAGATGTCCTCGGGAGGGGGGCGATGGGGGGGGGGGGGAGCAGAACTTCTCGTTCACATAAACAACCAGGAGAAGTTGAGATAGCTGGTCAATTGAAGGGTGAGTGGGGAAGCCAAATTGCGTTTCTTCAAATGTAATTGTTTTTTTGAATGTTGTGTTTTGTTGTTTTGTGTTTTTTGACTTTAGTCAATTCACTTGATGGACTCACTTTAATCCGAGTCACTATCTAAAGTGGTCCGATTTACTTTAGTGTGTGACTCGGTCATGCAGAAGAAGACCTGGGTTGGATTTGAAAAAAATCTGATTTACAGTCAGATATGGGCAAAAATTTAAATCAGCTTTGAGACACTTGCAGTAGTGTGAGTGTGGACTTATTTTTGTGCACTATGTTGTGTTGAATCCAGGGGACGGACGTGTCAGGATGTTGTGTTAAAAATAGCAGGAGTGTTTTGTTGTATAACGATGACATGAACCAGTTTAATGTTTTTAAGATGGCAGCAATCACTCTAGTCCTGACCAATTTACTGAACCTGTTAACTCGTCATTTTGGTCAAAATATTTTTCTAAAGTGGATCAAGTACATCTTGATTTGTCTACTTCCATCTGAGCTTTATAATCCACAGTGGAATGCAGAGGTTGTTTTAGTTAATGTGGATTTTTTCCATTTTCACATTTTTTTCATGGTTGCAACTGCTGGAAAATAAAAACTGCTTAAAGCTCTGAAGATTGAAACAGGTTCTATGATCACATGATGAACATAGTCATCAGGGATGAAGTGCATCTTTTTTCAATTTGACATTTTTCCCTTTTTTTAGAAATAAAATTTAAGTAATTCCGAAACCAAATATTATTTTCTCCAAATAACAGCATTGTTGGCTGCATAACCCCAAGTATATGTTCCTGACACCTCATGCACTGAGCTGTCATGGTCTCCAAGAAAAATACAAATGTTCTCTTTCTTCTCTAACACAGTCAGCTCTAATACAAAGTCATCGACCGAACACCCTCTGCTCTGGAAAATCCTTGAGCTCCTGACTGACCGGGTGAACGAGTCCGCTGATTAAATTGATGATGTGCTGGTAATCTGTCATTTTAGCCGCTGTGTAAAAAAAGGGCAGTGGACTGACATAAGCTCTGGCTGAAAATCTAAACCATAAAATTTAATATTCTATTGTTTTATTATTTGGCTTAGTTGTAACTGTTCTACTAGACTGAGGTACACCTAGACATATCCTGATGACATGCTGTATTTCTAACCTATATTTCCACAATTGTTGGAACTGTTTATGGGTTTTGAGATGGCTCGCTGAAAGAAACGGGCACTGAGCTTAAAACCTAGGCTCGGACAGACAGCTCAACACACACACTTAAGCTGTTCTTGACTTTTATTAATGGAATTTCACAGTACACATTTCTAAGTATACACTTTCAGGCTGGTCTTGGAAACACATTTTATTCAGTCATGTGTCACACATGATAAATGACAAAATAAATCTGATTATGATACATTATGTGTCCCCTCCCCTCAAGCAGGCGGCTGAGGAGCATTCAGAGCAAGACCACCAGGCTCAGAAACAGTTTCTTCCCTGCA
>NC_056502.1:32176631-32180354 GCF_014905685.2 Nematolebias whitei | reverse complement strand
CTTTCCACAGAACAACTGTGTCAACTCTTGAAACTGTGCCTGCAGTCAACCTACTTCACATATGGGGAGCAATATTATAGGCAGAAACATGGGTGTGCTATGGGGTCTCCAGTTTCTCCTATTGTTGCCAACCTGTACATGGAGGAGGTGGAAAAGAGAGCCTTGACGTCCTTTTCAGGGACACCACCAAGTCATTGGTTCAGGTATGTTGACGACACCTGGGTTAAAATTAAATCTCAGGAAGTCCAACATTTTACTGACCACATCAACTCTGTGGATAAATACATCAAGTTCACACGAGAAGATGTAAAAAATGGCAAGTTGGCTTTCTTGGACTGTGAGGTCTCAGTCTCTGATAGAGGACTTTTGCAAACCGAGGTGTACCGCAAACCCACCCACACAGACCAGTATTTGCAGTTTGACTCCCATCACCCTTTGGAGCACAAGTTAGGAGTCATCAGGACTCTGTACCACAGAGCAGACAGCGTCCCCACTAGCTCAGGAGCCAGGCAGAAGGAGAAATCCCACACAAGACAGGCTCTAGAGCAATGTGGATATCCTAACTGGGCCTTCCTGAAAGCAGAGAAGAAACCCAAACAGGACTCCAGTCAGCCATCAGGTGAAAAGGAGGAACCCAGACCCAGACCAGTGGTCATTCCATATGTTGAGGGAGTATCAGAAAAACTGAGATGTTTAGAGAGACAAAAGAGACTAACAACCATTCACTCTCTCACTCACATCTAGAGACAATGTAGAGTCACCAATCAGTCTAACATGCATGTTTTTGGTCTGTGGGAGGAAACTGGAGTACCCGGAGAAAACCCACGCATGCACGGAGAGAACATGCAAACTCCACCCAGAAAGGCCCCTGGACCGGGGTTTGAACCAGGGACCTGTTCGCTGAGAGGCAGCAGCCCTACCAACTGAGCCACTGTGCTGCCCAGAATAGTTTTATCATTTACAAAAATAAAAAAAAAGAAACTACAGCAGCCAGGAAGTTTACAAAAACTCAAAAGGCAAAATAAATAAATAAAACCACAAGGGCTCGAGGAGGGTCGACGTGACCTCCAAATGATGTTCAATGCAAGAATGACGCATGAAGAGAACAACAATATAAAGGAACACTAAAAAGAAAAAGTTACAAACCGCTGAAGAAAGACAACAAGGGTCAGGTGAGAGTGGGCGGGGCAGGAGCAGGGACCTGAACTGATGAAGTAACAGAACTCACACAGAACACATAGAACATAATAACCACAAAAGGAATAAATCTAAAATAAATAAACTTAAGGAACAACTAAACAAGGAACTGAAATCCACAGATCTGGACATTAACTTGTTCAGTTTTACAGAAACTGAGATCAAATTTGATGTGGTGGTAGCTGACAGTCATTCACCACACATATGATGAGTGGGACATCTCATGAGACAGTTTTCTCCTAAACTGTTTTAGAACAAATAGTTACAAATCTGGCATGTCTCTGTGCGTGATCTTAAATTATAACTCATCTTTCCATGTCATAGGGTCACTGGTGCTTATATCCAGCAGTCCCTGTGTAAGAGGTGGGGGACACCCTGGACAGGTCTCCAGTCCATCACAGGGACACAGAGACAAACAACCATTCACTCTCTGACACACCTAGGGACAATTTAGAGTTGGCAATCAGTCTAACCTCTATGTTTTAAGTCTGTGGGAGGAAACCAGAGCACCCAGAGAAAACATGGAGAGAACATGCAACATGCACCCAGAAAGGTGCCCGGCAGGGATGTGATCCGGCGACCTTCTCACTGCGGTGACAGCTCCATCAACTGTGCCACCATGAGTCACTCTGACATGAAACCTGGAGAGTACGGTAATCTGCATTCCTTCAAGGAATGGTAGACCTTTACTTAAATTCAATTATTGTTGACACATAATTTACATTTATCCCAAATGTGTGTAATATAATAAACAAAACTTCCTTAAGTACCATTTATGTGTGATTCTAAGTGAAAATGTGTGTATTTCTGGCAAATTTGTATCTCCAAGTAGTGTCTAAGAACCACAGCTCATTGAGATATCTCTATCTTCCAAAAACAACCCTATTGTTTACTGCAGACATGTTCGGTGGTTACATGAAAACACCTGATGATAGGAGGCTTTATTGATGCCTTCCTGGTTGAAAACCTGGCTGTAAGTCACTGTCTGAAGTCTGTCTTCTCATGGACTTGAACGCTCAGAGCTGTGAAAGTGTTACAGAAATCAAATGGACATTAATATATTTTAAAAAATCTTCTTGGAAGATCTGACCAATATGGTTAAATTTGCAAGACAAACTAGTGACCAGAAAATGATTCATAAATGTCCATTTATCAAAACTAATGAACAGCTTTTATCAGAGAAAGGCTCTCAGGACTACAAGAGGTGCACATTCACTGCATAATGCTCCCATTTCTTTCTCGCAAAGAAGAACAAATTATTGCTAATTTTACTGTCGCACCTTGATATCAGCACAAAGGCTCCAACCACTCTACACCCTTAGAGGAGGGAGAAACCAAAAAAAACCCACGTTCACTGTAAGTGGCAGAAAAACACACGTCTTTCACTCCCTCGCTTAAAAACAAAGATGTTGCTCTCTGCCAAAGAACAGGCAGTGCAGCCTCATTTCCTCTGAATTGGCTGTTATCTAATTGACGTTGATGGAGAGACAAGATGACGGAGCAGCAGATACAAGATCAAAGCATGCAGCCAAATTGAAAAGGTCATCGTTACAAAAGTTGCTGTGACATGTCTAATCTTTAAAATATACATTATTCATACAGGTAAGCTACTGTTGCTTCCTTGACAAGTTTTTTTAAAATTCTAATTAACTAGATTTTGATAATTTGAGCATTAAAGTCTTTGTCAGAATTATTGTTGCATATGAATTTCTGACATTCTTCATAGGTAAATGCAAATCAACCAACTTTGCATATATTGAATGTTTTGACAAACTGTTCAAAGCTGTGCAAAGATGCTTAAAAGTGGAATAGTAGAAAATGTTCCAAAAACCCCACTGACATTTATTATTTGAGTGTGAAACATCCTCCCACAGACCAAAAACATACATGTTAGGTTCATTTGTTTCTCTAAATTGTCCCTGAGGGTGTCAACGGTTGTTTGTCTCGTTTGTCTCTAAATGTCCTTATGATGGACTGGAGACACATCTAGGGTGTGCCCCGCCTCTCACACAGTGACTGCTGAAAATGGATGATCGCTCCCCTGGAAAAGAGAAGAGGGTAAAGAAAATGGATGGATGGATAACTCTGAAATCTGTAGTCATTGATAAAAACAGCACCACACACTGTGGTGTCTGTTTCTCTGCCCCACAATGACTCAACACAATTTCAAGATGAAATGAAACAAATTTTCTTAAGTTTTTGTAACTTTTGTTGCGATCAGGTCCTGCAGGGACTTCACTAGCTCTGCTCAAGTAGACCTTAGTATGTCAATGAACCTCAATGATCCTCCTCTTCAGTTTTTAAAAGGGTTTTCAGAATATTCTCTCCCATCCTGAGCAAGCACAGTGGCAACAGAGGAAAGGAAAAACTCCCTTTTAAAAGGAAGAAACCTCCAGCAGAACCAGGCTCAGGACAAGCGGCCATCTGCTTTGACCGGCTGGTTGAGAGGACAGGAAGGAGCTCGGTTAATTGCTGATTTATCTGTCCACAGAGACAGAACAGCATCGTTGGTGTGGGACCCTTGGA
>NC_056502.1:32161795-32176531 GCF_014905685.2 Nematolebias whitei | reverse complement strand
CTTGGTACGCTCGTTCCTTATCCGCAATCTTCTCCTCATATGATCGAGCCTGTTCTGACAGCTCTCTCTTTGAGAGGTCCTTATCAGTTTGAATCTTTTGTTTCAGCAACTCAGATTCACTTATCAGCTCGGCACACTTCTCCTCATATGATTGAGCCTGTTCTGACAGCTCTTTCTGTGAGAGGTCTTCAGCAGCCTCAAGGTGTTGCTTCAGCGACTCAGATTCAATCATCAATTCGTCACACCTCTCTTTTTCAGACTTATATCCGTTGAACAGCACGCCCTTTTCTACCACCAATCGGTCTAATTCCGCCTTCAGAAGCAGAGAGATTTTTGCTAACCGTACGCGGCTCGATTTTGTGTCCTCCTTCACTGTAGCTGCTTTTGATAAACTCTGCAGCTCCCCATGTCTTTGATCGTCATCAAGGTCTCGCAATTCCTCCAAATTTTTGCCAATAATTGAATTTGTTAAAATGTGTAAGGCTGTCTGGACCGCATCCTCGGATTGTAAGGGGTCAGTGTTTACCTCTACGTCCGCCATTATCTGCTATTTAGAAATTAAATAGTAGATGTAAATGTTTAGGTGGTAAAAGAAACCAGAAAATCTCTTTTTCCTGATAAGTTTTACTCTTATTTAGTGATTTATCACTTAAACGTGCGTTATCTTCTAGCAAAATGAGTAAACTATTCAACTCTGTGAATATTTGTAACTGTATCTTATTTAAAAGTTTCTAAATTTTTATTATGTACCTGTTTCTCAAGGATTTATCAGTGAATAAAAATTTGTTTGGTAAAAGCCCCTTGCATAAATACCTTCATAACTTTTAAAACGCAAGATAACAGTGTTTATTCAGCTTTGAGGAAGTTTTTTAACTCAAAAATTGCCTTTCAGAAAAATAAAAACGTTTAATGTCACTCTTTACCTAAAAACGAAGTGAAAACCTGCGATCCCACGTCTTCTCCACAAGATGTCAGCAGAACCTCAACAATTTTAACTCAGACACTGTTTGTGTCGTCCACTAGGGGTGCTATAACTTCCTGTGGCGTCCGGTCGTTAGCTTGTTAGCTAAAATTAGCATCGGCTTGATTCGGTGAAAACCAACACTTCTGAACGGATTTTTTACACAAACGTGGCAAAATTTCAGCGAATAAGCTATAAAGAATTTAAACAGCGTTTCAGAACACAGCTTTAATGCGCTTTCCAGCGTTAAAAAGCAGATTTTATTCCCTATGAAAACGAGTCTTCACTTCCGGGTGACGTGATTGACACTTCCCTCATCCAATTAGAACGTTACACACGGTCTCTCTCCACCAATGACGCAGCGTAGGGGTGAGGGGAGGTGACGTCAGTCAACCTTTCTCAGCAAATCAGAGCTGTCCAAAGCAGCAAACAACCAACCACGAAGCGTTAGCAGCCATGTTAATGTAGCCTGAAACTTTTTTATCACTTATCGTCTTCTAAACCATCAAAATGCACTTTCTCTGCTAAAAATGTAACGAATCAACCCCCGAGCTGCACGGAGACAGCTACTCCGGTCTCAAAACGTCTTTCTAGCTATTTAACAACTCGTTCGAACTTTTCCAGAACCGATTCGGCACCAGAACCGAACCGGACCAGAACAGCGTCTGGAACACAGTTTAAACAGAATAAAGCGTTTCCACAGCTCAAAGCCAGCTTATGTTACACATACAGACGCACAATTCAGCTTTATAAAGACTCAATGACACAATTTCAGCTTTTAAAACATTGCCAGCGTAACACAGCGCAAAGTTGCAGAGCCGAGCTCCAAGCGCTGCGTAAAGACGCACGGTTTCAGCACAGCAGATAAACTGTTATTTTACAACCTTGCCAACATGAAAATCAATGTGTACACGGTTACAGTCCATTTAGGAGCGCGTAGCGGGCCACCAGTATGTAGATGAACAGATGCTGGGATATATTCATCATTTAACGCGGGTTCCTCATTTTTCTGGACTGAATAAAACGTGCATTGAATTTAAGGAAATGCAAACGTGAGACGTCATTTAGATTTGACCCATCAAAATGAATGCGGTCATTTATTTACAGAATCAAATTTAACATCAAACATGTACATTAATTTGGCAAATTATGAAAATAACAACAAAGCAATCAATCAGGAAAAATCATACGGCCATGATTTTTCCGTTGCTGCACCAAAGACATTTATGAAAACTGTACAACTATGATCTTTTACCCACATGAATGTGGGTGAGCATTTTACACAGACATTTCTAAATATCTGGAAGAATTTCTACTTGATAGAAAAGTTTAAAGATGGAAAGAAGTTTAGAGGGAGTTAAGATGGTATGTGAGGGAAATTAAGTGTTCACCAGAATCGACACTCTCCGGCTTTCTTCAGCTTTTCCTTACAGTACACTTAGGTGATGAAATCGGCTCCTTTACCTGGAGATGTCTCAGGTGAGATTCCGTTTAACGCACCCTTTCAGCGTCTCAGTAGGATGCTGTTACTCGTCCGAAGTAATGGCGAGGCTCTGTTCGACACATATTCACCTCAGTGGAAAATGTTATAATCCCATGGAACTCGGGAGAGCTTTGTTGTCATGTCAGGAACTCCAACAGCACTCCATCAGAACTCAGCAGAACTTGAGTAGACTCTCACCGAACTCTACGCTCTCAGAACTCTTAGAACTCCGACAACTCTCTAACTCTGTGTAGACCAGGAAGTACTGACATTTTAAAGACTCTTTCCCGGTTCACTTTTTGGGATTTGTTCATTGGTCAGAAACGACCAGACGGGGTGGGTTTTGTGACGTAAGAGGTTAGAGACAGCGAGAATTGTTATGAGACAGATCAGAAATGTTCTCACAGACCGAGAGGGTTTTGTTTTGGCGTGTTTCAGGAAACAGGTGCAAAACATCTCTACTTACGTCTGAGAGGATTCTAAAACATGACAGTTTTAACATAACAACTTGTTTTTCGTTTGACTGTAACCTTGTAAACGCACACACTTGCTCATTCAAAAGCAGAAATCAGAAAAATGCATAATTACTCTGTAACAGCTTTTAACATGAGTTCTAACTGCATGAGAATAAAAATCATTACTCAGTTAATAAAATTGATTAGTTCACTGCAACATCTAAAATGGTTTGAACTAAGACACTTTGATTATCAACATTTGTAGAATAGTAATGATAATAAAAAGAGAGTGTTCTTTTCACTTGAATCTTCAAGAAAGAAAGTCTCAGGATGGGTGAACCTGTATTTATGTATTCAAATACATGAAATGACAGTTCCTGTCCCACAAGGTTCTAAAGGTCAAGAGTTTTGACCTTAGACTTAGTTTCGACGTAGGCCTAGTCCACTACAACTGTTCTTATAAATTTTATTGTTGGATGTAACTGGGACCTTGTGTACATAATTTTGCTCCACCACATGTACCACATGAGGTGCGAATGACAATAAAGAAACTCTGACTCTGACTCCTGGCTTGTTTTGTCGTGCACGAATCCTAAAACCCTTTTTTGTCAAAGGCATATATAAGAGTATTGGTCCAAGCTCTGAGCCCTGAGGAGCCTGAGGTGTATATACACACTTCAGCGTGTCCTGGGTCTTCCCTGGGGTCTCCTCCCATTTAGACATGCCCAGAACACCTCCTTTGAAAGGTATTCAGGGGTATCCTTACTAGATGTCTGAACCACCTCAACTGGCCAGATGTGGAGGAGCATCTACCGAGTCCCTCCTGGGTAACTGAACTTCTCACCCTATGGAAGAGCCCAGGTTTCTTACAGAGGACTCATTTCAACCTCTTGTATCCACAATCTTGTTCTTTCAGTCAATACCCAGAGTTCCTGACCATGGGTTAGAGTAGGAACGTAGACCAACCCTAAACGGGCAGCTTTGCTCTGCAGCTCAGCTCTTTCTTCACCACAGCTAACCGGTACAGGGTACACAGTACTGTTAGCTACACTGATCTGTCTGTCTCTTCATCTTCTCACTTGTGAATAAAACCCTAAGATACTTGAATTCTTCCACTTGAGGCAGGACTTCATTCCCAAGCCAGAGAGGGAGATCCACACTTTTCCAGACAAGCGACACGACAAAGCAATTCACAATATTCATATGGTCAGAAAACATGGAGCTCATGTCCCTCACTTGGATGTGGACTACAGGGGTCCCACCCTGTAGACAGAAATGGAGAAGGCGCGTTCCAGCGAGTGCCCAAACAAGCTACATGCATTTGCATTCTTGTGGGCCCACCACCTGCAGGAGGAGATGGATGCACAGTGTTAAGGGCAGCCGAAGGCACGAGATTTGATATGCTGACTCTAAGCTGGGTGTACGTTCAGCAGTTAACTAGGCTATTTACCTTGTAAGCAGGCTAGTTATCCTGATGAGCATGCATCAGGATACCAACATTACCTCTTATCACTAGATGAATCCTAAGTACATCCAATAGTAATGAACCACAGATGGGAGTACTATGAACATAGTTTTCTTGCATTTCATTGTTGACACTTCTCTCCTATGTTAGGGATTATACTTTAAGGATTTATTTACTCTGTTCTACTATAGGATGTTGATTGTGTTCTGGTCTCCAGTTCACTGCTCAGAAACAAACTGATTCCCTCAGAGCTTTGCTTTGGTTTTTGTCAGTAAAACATCCCAAGAAAACCTAAATTTATCCACAACTTTTTATATTTGAGTGTTTTTCTTCCTGTATTAGTGCCTCTTTTACCTTTGAGCCCTCGTGTTTCAGTATCTGTATAGTACAGACTGAAGCACACCAAATTGTTCCAGGTCAGCTTGTTGTCTTGTGGGAAATTTATTTATTCATTTAACATGCTACAATAACCTTGGGAGATGGCTTGAGTTTTTTCTTAGTCTCAAGTGGCTTATGTCAAACTGCCTTGTACCATTTTATGCCTACACTGCATTTAAAAATTGCGTCATTTGATTACTCCTTCTCTTCAAATATATACCATCTGAAAGGAAAAGGCTATTTGTTATTCCTAATTAATTGCAATAAATAAGTTTTTTTTTTAATTATTAGTTTCAAAAACTAAAATTTACTGGATGTCTTCATTAATTTCTTCAGCATACATTTCCATAGAAGGAAATTAAGTTATTGAAACATCATAAATATGCTCATGGCACAAAATGCATTGATTTATTTTTGTTTTGTTGATATTCTGAATTCTATCCTTACTGACCCAGTCTGTATGATTCACTCGTGATTAGCTGTAACACTGTTTACTGCATCTTTGCAAAGCAGGTGGATATCCTGCTGTGAATGTTTGTTTTTGTCATTTTGACTCATGCTTGATAACACAGGGGCATGTAGGTTTTTGAAAAAGGGAATCTATTAGATTTGCATTTTTCTTGATTTTGGAAGAAATGTGTGCTTGCCCAGAACAGGCCCACTCCAGTTGTTCTCAACAGACGAGGAATTAATGGGCTGCATAGCTCTTTATGGGAAAGTGAGTGGAAACATTGTTGAAATCCAAGACATCTGGCTGTCCTTGAACACCATTTTATACATTGTAGTGTGAAAAATATCAATGTTCGTTTTATATTTTTGTTAAAAAATTGTGTATTTTAGATTTGCTGAGTGAAATGGTGTTTAACTGAATAAGGCTGCCCACAGAGCGGCAGTGTTTTGACATCATTCATGTTTAACTGCACTGGGAACTGTGGTAGCTTGGTGGTCAGTGCTGCAATTTTGTAATCTAATCCTGAGATTGCAGGTTTGTGTCATACTGGAGGGTTTTAAGCTTCACTGGGTTTGTAACAATACCTTGACCAATAAGTTTCTAGTGGAGACAGAGATGGTTAGAAAAAAAACAATTTATTTTGAAATTAAAAGGAAATGGTGGCTAAACCAGCCATTTGTGAGCGTGAGCCAATGTATCACTTGTGCCAGTCCCAAGCCCAGGTAAAGAGTGAAGGTTGTGTCAGGAAGGATATCCAGAGTAAAACACGTGTGCCAAAACAAACGAGCGAGTTCATCCAATCGACACTGTACCAGATTGGTCGAGGCCCGGGTTAACAACTGCCAAAGGTGATGATGAAAAACAGGGTGGCCGTGGAAATTGTGCTACTGTTAGACAAAAACTGCTAGGAGGGAATCACTCCAAGGTGCAGAGGGAGAAGAAGCAAGTCAAGATTGTAGGACTGAGGGTAGCAACTCTAAAGGTAAGGACAATGACAGGTAAAGGTAGAGAACTGGTTGGTATGATGCCAAGAAGGAAGATGGATAGTTTGTGTCCAAGAGATCACATGGAATGGCAATGAGGCTGGCAGCACTGGGTCAGGGTTTAAACTGTTTAACAAAGGTGTGGAAAGGAAAAAATGTGGAGTAGGGGTGGTCCTGAAAAAAGTTTGCAATGAATGTAGTGCAGGTGAAAAGAGTATCAGATTGGATGATGTGTCTAAAGGTAGAGGTAGAAAGACTGAAGTTGAATGCAGTCAGTCGTTATGCTCCGCAGATTAGAAGTGAGATTGAGAGGAAAGAAAATTTTTGCAAGGCTCTATGAAATGAAAGATTATTCCCAGGGAGGAGAGAGTGGTGATCAGAGCAGACCTGAGTGGACATGTTGGTGAAGGAAACAAAAGGAGATGAAGAAGTGATGGGTAGATTTGATGTCAAATAAATAGAACCAGGAAGGACAGACTGAGGATTTTATCAAGAGTATGAAAATGGCTGTAGTTAACACTTATTTCCAATTTAAACGGGTCTCTTGAAAATGAGTTCTCATGACTCACTGAGACTACCTGTATAAATAAAGGGTAAATGAATATAGGGAGAAACATAAGGTGACTTATAAAAGTGGAGGCAAGAGTATGTCAGTAGATTACATTGTGTGAAAAAGAGGAAATCTGAGGGAGATTGGAGACTGTAAGGTTCTGGCAGGGAAGAGCATGGCCAGACCACATCAGGCGGTTGTGTGTAGAATGACTATGGTTATGAAGAAGAGGAAAAGAGTAAAATAAGAGAAGACCAAATGATGGAAGCTGAGAAAGGAAGAATGTTCTGAAGAGTTCAGAAAGGAGATGTTAAAGCAGATGTGGGCAACTTTGTGTCCAAGGGCCAAAAGTGGCCCTTGGACAATTTCCATCAGGCCCCCAATGTCCTTAGTTTAAAAAACCCCAACTTATTTTAATAGATTGATTTTGATATGGCCCTTCAGAAAAAAAAATGTTACCCACCTTGGTGTTAAAGACTCTGGATGGTAAGACAGAGCTTCCAGATGACTGAGCTTCTACAGCAACAGAGATATAGATATCTATATAGATATCTATATAGATATCTATATAGACTATAGACTCTGATTATCCCCTTGGTAACCCATCACATTATCAAGTCTGAGATTGCTCTACTAAAGTCGTTCTGACCTATTAAGTTGCTCTTTAACTCACTGTTAATTATTTTATAATCCCCACACATACTCAAATGATGTGAACTATAATTTAACTTTATAGTTAATCTATTTAACTGAACAAGAACCTTTGAGGCTGATGTTTTGTTTTCTCATTAAAGGCCTTATGATGAACTATTTTCCTACTGACAGCAGAAAGTGTCATGGTTGATTTTAAAGTTAGCAGTCACTAAAAAGATATTAATTATCAGCTTATGGCCTAGTTTACACATCTGACAGATATTCTAGTCATCTTTATATGATCTATTTTCCATAATTCATAATTAAACATTATATTCACCAACACATATTGTTATTTTCCACAGTTTATCATCAAGTTTTATTTTACTCCTTACAATCTATGCTTTCAGTTTTTATCTAATCAATGCCTACAGTGTCTTGTGTTTTCCCTGAATTATAGGTTTATA
Source organism: Nematolebias whitei (assembly GCF_014905685.2). Lineage (NCBI taxonomy): Eukaryota > Metazoa > Chordata > Actinopteri > Cyprinodontiformes > Rivulidae > Nematolebias > Nematolebias whitei. The sequence continues at coordinate 32,168,705 of NC_056502.1, read as the reverse complement.
GTTTCTCTCATCATTGTGACTTGCAAGAATCCAGTTCCTTGCAAGGTCATGAAAGTATTTCTGAAAAGAAGGTTTATCCAAAACATTCATGAACCTCATTTAGACTGCCTAACTCTACCCTGTCATGGCTTTTCAGCAATGTTCCCTGCGAGAGTAAAATAGACAGAAGAATTGTTAAGAAACACTCCTACGCTCATACAGCTCTGTAACATTTAATGGTGAGACAATTTTCATAGCTGTTTAAATATTATGCATTAGCTGCTGTTACCAGTGGCTGCAAATGCAGAAGTTGATCAAATTAGACTTGGCAGTTGTATATTTCTGCACTTGACAATAAGAAAATATTATATGTACAGCAGGATATTCTTTCTCCTGTGTTGTGTGGCTCTGAGGTTGCTGTGATCTGGTGAGACGAGCTTTGCAAAAACCTTGCAGGGTGAAAAAAACAATTACCACAGCCACATATCTGTTCCCAGAAAAGCATTAGAGTAACAGCATGGGCTTTCCCAACTGGAGAGCATGGTCTGAGTCACAGACACGTACAACTACAAAAATGTTTTATGGGCACATGCAACCTTAATAGGTTCATAACTGATCTGAGAGCAGAGTAAAAGGAAATAATTTAGCTTTCTTTCCCTGGTAAAGAAAAAAAAACAGTCCTCTGCAGATAAGTCTGGCTTTATCTGTGGGGGAAGAATGTAAGAAATGCAAACTGCATACACATAGGCCAGCCTTAAAAAAATAAAATCAAATGCATGAATAAGAAAGTCTAACAAGAATACCTGGCTCATACTTGGAATCAGTAGCTTTACTTTGCATCGGCAATGTTAGAAACACAAAGTCTCATTGTTCTTGGCTTAACTCCCAAGTCTGTTCAGGTCAATTTGCTTCTTAGAGCCACTTAAAGCTCAAATATGTTGAGTGTCCGTGAACAGAGCACCAGACAGTATCTGACAGCAGCAACACAGCCTTCATATTTAAAAGCAAATAGCTTGTTTTGTATTCAGATCAGGCTTGGCACTCATTGCTACAAAGGCTGAAGAGGTCCCTGATGATGGAGTTAATTCCCTCTCCTTCACTCCACTGCTGAGACATCAACTATCGCCCACCTCCCTGAACGCTTACTGTACTAGCTGCAGGCAAATAGGCCAGAACATTAATGCACTGATAAAACCTGAAGCCACGGACCAGGTACCACCACTGAATAGAGTTTATCTATTTTTTCCCTTACTACATGGAGACATAATTTATTACAGATGACTTCCAGGGAGTCATTTGTCTATAATAATGCTTCTTTGACTTTGCCTTGCCATTAGCTTAAAGGAAGGTACAGTAATTTGGGTGTTTTAGTTCATTAGGTTTGCAAAATTTGCTGCTGCAAGAGCACCAAATGTAGGGCAGAAAGCTTTGAAACCTCTTTTCTTTATGGCGGTTGATGAAAACACATCAGAATAACAGGCGTCACAGCTGGAGGAAGAGATCATCGTATCTTTGTATTTGCAGATATCATCTTTTTTTGAACAAATTTAATCAACAGTACACCCAATCATATGAGGGTAATACAAAAATTTTGGGAGTTGTAAGGCTATAAAATCAATAATTCTAGATCAGTACTGTTTACTGTACCTCAACGAGGAAGGAAGAAAAACCCTATAAACACCATCCATAACATCCACTGAAGGTTTAAGACATCAAGATGACCCTGGAACCTCATAAAATAATTCCAGCAAATTATGACCCTCTGATAGAGGAAGTGACAGATTGAACCACAGGACCAATCTACCTTTTTATTAATGAGAATAAAATGAGCATTTTACCTAAATTCTTGTATTATTTCCAAACACTCACATTACCAGTTCCATATTTGCTTTTATGACAAATTAAACAAACTGTTTGGACATTTGATATGGAACAAATGAAAGCTAGACTCAATTTAAAGTTGTTATACCTTGAGAGAGGAGGTCTTCAGCTTCCTAATCTCAGATGATATTCTATGACTTCCCAACTAACATCAGCTAAACATTACTCACCTCCAGCCTGGGTAAACATTGAACAGAAATCTATTTCAGAATTGCCCTTGCATTGTTATCTGTACTCATCTAATGTAAACACACACACACACACAAAAAACAGTCTTAAAGTGACACTCTACACATAAACATAGATTTCCCCTATCTGGGGAAGTGAACAATTTACACCTGGCCAAAAAAGATGGAGGGTTTAAACTATGGAAGGTGAAAGGGATCCTGCAATCCATCCACCCTTTGCTAAAATGTCTTGATGACATCAAGACTTGGATGGCTGCAAACTTCTTGAGTTTTAATGATCAGAAGACTGAGGTCATTGTGTTTAACCCTAGCTCTACCACTGTCACTGATCCTGTAAACCTGCACTCCCTTCAGCCTCATCTAAAGCAGTCGGTTACCAATCTCGGGGTAGTGTTAGACTCGGACTTTAAGTTTAATAAACAGATCAACTCTGTTCTACAAAAAAGCTTCTTTCAGCTAAGGCAAATAGCAAAGCTTAAGTCCGTTCTGTCCAGATCTGACCTTGAAAAACTAGTCCATGCATTTATTACAACCCGGCTGGACTACTGTAACTCACTTTATGTTGGGGTTAGTCAGGCTTCACTTTCACGTCTCCAGCTCGTACAAAATGCTGCAGCTCGGCTACTAACAGGAACTCACAGGTTTGAGCACATTACTCCAGTTCTGTCCTCTCTTCACTGGCTTCCTGTGCGTGTCAGAGTTGATTTTAAAATTCTCCTGCTGACATTCAAGTGCATTAACGGCCTCGCACCATCATACCTCTCCGACCTTCTTCATCCTTATGCTCCTTCTTGGGCTTTGAGATCATCAGACCAGCTGCTTTTGGCCGTACCAAAAACCAGCTGAAGCTCAGAGGAGATCGAGCGTTTTCAGTCGTGGGCCCTAAACTTTGGAACAATCTGCCCATCAACATTCAACAGGCCACCTCAGTCTCTGCTTTTAAATCTCTCCTAAAAACACATTTATACTCACTGACATTTAACACAGGGTGATCAGCTTTAGATCTAGTTTTTCATTGATGCTGATTCTGTTTATGCTTTTGTTATTATTCCTATTTAACACAAGGTCATCAGATCTGATTTAGTATTTCATTGTTTCTGATCATGTTTTCTGTTTTATAGTTTTATTCCATGTGCTGTAAATATATCTTACTTTTTATTTGATGTTGTGATATTTTTGTTAAGCACTTTGGTAACAGTTTCTGTTTTAAATGTGCTCTATAAATAAATCTGACTTGACATGAATATGAGAATGTGTGTGCCTGCTCTGATTATTAGTTGAATTGGGGTCTTTGTTCTCAAGATCCATTTCAAGCTGTATGTGATGTCATTAACAAAAACCAATAAAAACAATAGAGAAAAAATGGATTGAAGAAAAATGGAACATTATTTTGTTCTATGTCACATCCTCTGTACTAGAGAGACAATCTAAACTGTTAATGACACAAAGTTCAAAAGCCTGCCTCTCTGATGGTATGGGGGAGCATTAGCACCTTTGCTATGAGCAACTTGCACATCTGCAAAATGTATAGGCTGTCCACCCTCACCCAGGAAGGTAAGGGTGTTGTACACAGTTCGAAGTAGAACCAGTCGTATGAGCCTGTTTAATTTATGAACAGCATGAGATCTGCTACATTGAGAGTTTTGATGCATTTCTCATTCTCTCCATCTGTAAAAATTTCTTTAGACAGTCCAGATTGTGTGGTACAGAACTGGAGATGCCTAATTATTATAACAAGGCCCATAAGTCTATCGGCACACTCCTCATGCACTCGAGCAGCTGATCAAAACGGTTTCTTTCTAGTGCTCATCTCTCTGCAGTAATTGTTTATCTCAATGTGCTTACAGTGAAAATTATATAGAGAGCACAATTGTTATTAGATGGAAAGAGGACACAATAAGGCATGTGAACATTCATGCAAATTCACTCTAATCTACATTCAGCACTCGGGACACTGAGCTCCTCATTACCTGTGCATCAGATTTTATATCAAAGCATTTCATTTCACTCGTACAAAAGTATCAACCAATGGATATTAATGAGTTTTTAGACAAATATCCACAGAGAATTCTTAAACTGTTGACTCTCTGACCTACCAACTCATCTGCCTACCAGGTCTAAAAGATCTCAACTTTTTTAACCAACCATTATTTGAGAAAAAGGGCTGATGAAGACGGAGTCTTGAAGTGTCAGTCTGAGCAGAGACCTTTCTCCCAGAGGTCTCTCCTGCTCATCTTGGGCAGCACACGTGTTTCCAAGCCATCTGCAGCAACGAAGCTTTCCATCAAGTTCTGGGTTTTTTCCAAGGCCCCATCCCAGTGAGACATACCAAAATAAACTCGTTTCCTTCAGTCTGAGCCTCTTCTGGGTGACTGAGCTTCCCACTTGAACAAAATGTTGGACCATCACCACAGTCAGTCCAGAAGCCACGTCCATGAAGTCAGTGTGATTTGGCAGCTGTGTCCATCAGTTCAGTCGGTTTCAGTAGTCTACATTTAGGAACTTGGGGGGGACTTTCAGCTACTCTGAGCACCCTACATCAGGGGTTCTCAAACGTTTTGTGTTAAGGGACTCCTTACAGAGGAGAAAGTTTCAGGGACCCCCTCATAACCCTCATGTTTATTAAATAATTTTCTTCAGTTTGTTTCTTTAATACAATGGAAATATTTGTGTAACATAAATACTTTTCAAAAGGTCAAAAGAAGCCAAAACCGTGGCTCAAAACACTTTTATCTCTGCCCATGAACCGTATGTTTGGATAAACAACAGAGCTGTGTAAGAGGACTTCAAGGACACCTCCTGAACTCTGCTGAGCTGAGAGGGATATATAAAAGCGAGCAGATAACGCGGCTCGTGGCTTTTTTTCTGTGACTGGTTTTCATGCGCATCTTTATCTGTGATATATGAATATTCATGTAAACCTTCCTGAAATCTCACCTTGCAAGTACAGTATCACTGGTAGTGCGAGATTTTTTTTTCCAACAAAAGCAGTTTCCTTATATGATGGGGGTTGGTTCACATACAGACATATATGGTGGCAGGTTGACAGCCATCTTGGATTTTGACGTTGCAGCCCAATTTCAAAAGAAACCTTTCTTACACCTAGAAGTAGCCACACACCAAAAAGGAAATTGATAGCTCACTTATTTTTCAAGTTATCATGCTAAAAACATGGACGGATGGAAAGACAGACGGAGGTTTTTGTAATTCTCTTCGTCCCATGACGAGGGACAATAACAAATCAGTTATTACCCGCCTAAGGAATTTGTTTGCCAGCGTCTCTTGATGGCCTACCACATAATGTATTCTTCAGTGTTCTACAGTACATGCTGATTGCATCATGGGGTTCTTTATTTTCAAACCGTGACTCGTTTAGAGCAACGATTCCTGGTACAGAAGTCAAGAGGCCACAGGTAAACACCACTCTCCTACGGAACAGCTTCAACTTTTTATTGCTTTTGTCAACTGGCACAAGACGACACTAACATAACACACAAGCTCTGACCAGCACCCAGCAAACTGTTGGAAAATTATTTATTTCCAAAAGGTGTTACCCAGATTTGCAGTTGTTCTATACATCTTCTTCTTCCGGCTTTTCAATCTTCAAGGGTCACCTCCGTGAGTCATCCTCCTCCATCTCACTCTGTCCTCACTCCAACCTCCGTGTCCTCTCTAACTGCATCCATAAATATCCTGTCTTTTACCTGGCAGATTTGAATATTTGGATACAAAAAATATTAAGATACAGAAAAATATTTGGATACACTGACTAGAGTAACCAATAATACAACAAGGTACTGAACAGATTATTAAAATCTGACCTTCTTTTGGCTATTCCCTCTTCAGGGGTCACCACAGAGAGTCATCCTCCATCTCTCTCTGTCCTCTACATCCTCTGTCCTCACTCCAACTACCTCCATGTCCTCTCTAACCGCATCCATAGATCTCCTCTTTGTCTTTTTACTGGCAGCTGCATTTCTAACATCCTTCTACCAATACACTGTCCCTCCTCTGGACATGTCCAAACCATCTCAGTCTGGTTTCTCTAACTTTATCTCCCAGTTGTTCAACCTGGACTGTACCTCTGATGATCTCATTCCTAATCTTATCCATCCTTGTCACTCCTGAGGAGAACCTCAACATCTTCATTTCTGCCACTTCCAGTTCTTGTTTTTGTCAGTGCCACTGTCTCCAGACCATACAACATAGCTGGTCTCACCATTGTCTTATAAACATTACCTTTGCAAACACTCCTTTGTCACAAATCACTCCCGAAACATTTCTCCATCCACAATATCTAATATTTCATCCTTCAGGTGTAAAGGCAAATTTTTTAAGTTGGTAGATTTCAGACGGCAGTGATTTTCAGTCAGAGTCAGAGTCAGAGTCAGAGTTTCTTTATTGTCATTCGCACCTCATGTGGTACATGTGGTGGAGCGAAATTATGTACACAGGGTCCCAGTTACATCCAACAATAAAATGTATAAGAAAAACAGTAATAACATCTAAGATATGAACTAAGAAAAACAGTAATAACATCTAAGATATGAACTAAGAAAAACATCAACTAAATATACACTAAGCACTCATAACATAAAACATTGAACATCAGCACAAACATGAACATGAGTCTGTGAGCAGATGTGCACGCATGAACACATCAACATTGAAACAGATCAGCAGCAACATGAAACAGATCAGCAGCAACATGATATGGTTTTTCACAGTGATTATTCTAGTTAGAGATTCATGAGTCTAACAGCCTCAGGGTAGAAGCTGTTCCTCAGTCTAGTGGTTCTACACTTAATGCTCCTTAACCTCCTTCCTGAGGGGAGTGGGGCAAAAAGTGTGTGTGCTGGGTG
>NC_056502.1:32147358-32161695 GCF_014905685.2 Nematolebias whitei | reverse complement strand
ATATATAATATATCAGAGAGTCAGAGTCAGAGTCAGAGTTTCCTTATTGTCATTCGCACCTCATGTGGTACATGTGGTGGAGCGAAATTATGTACACGGGGTCCCAGTTACATCCAACAATAAAATGTCTAAGAAAAACAGTAATAACATCTAAGATATGAACTAAGAAAAACATCAACTAAATATACACTAAGCACTCATAACATAAAACATTGAACATCAGCACAAACATGAACATGAGTCTGTTATATATATATATACATATATATATATATATATTTAAACACTTTCTTAAAATATACCAGTGACCCATTTGTTTGATTAAAAAAATTTATGACTTGTTTTTAGCATTTTTGTGTGAAAGATTTAGAACCAGGCTATGGTCACATTGTTTTTCATTGAAAATGGAAGCAGAAAACTAAGTAGAATATGCCCCACGTTTCAGAAAAAAAAAAAAAAAAACTGTCCAGCTGACCTGACTGAAAATTGTTGGATTGTATACTTGGATTATTGAGCATGGACTATTTTGATTTTTTAAGTAGAATATGAAGATCTGCCGCAACACGTCATGCGTGTAGTGGATGTTCAACCATACCAGTACAGACCTGAACCGAAAGCTAGATCTCAGGAATCAAGGGATAAATTTTTGTCTGATGCAGATTCTGATGATCCAGAAGAGCAAAGTGATCGACACTGACGAGCTCGATGACCGGGTTGACAACGTGGAATGGTGAGAACCAGTTTTCCCCATATCCCCTTCATATATCTTAGATCTTATTACTGTTTTTCTTTTACAATTCAATACTTTTGTTTGATGTAACTGGGACCCTGTGTACACAATTTCATTCCACCACATGTACCACATGCGGTGCTTATGACAAGTAAAGAGCCTTGAACCTTGAATATATATTAATTTACTGCCTTTTTCACTCTGTTCTCTCTGTTTTTCTGTTTATCTTCACAGCTTTTTTATTTCTTTACTTATTCATTGTGAACATCCCACAGATATTAATTTTAATATTTGGGCAGATTTTCACTAATCTATTTCTACCTGTCTACAGCAGGTGCAGGCCTACATGAGTGGACACCGTGTCCCTAAGAAGACACAGAGGGAGTGTATCTGCTGCCAGTCTCCTGCAGACTGCAGGAAGCAGATGTGAGCTACAACCCAGCCTGAAGTATTCTTGGCTAACTGCTTGAATAGATAGTAAGAATATTCCTTCCATGAATTTCTTCTGAACTAATTTCCAACTGGGGACGGTGAAACTCGTCATGAGTGAGTGGGTTATTCCTGTAAATTGCACAATGTTAACAATACTTAACCGCTTTTAAACTGTAATGCCAGCGTCAGCATACGTGTTGCAATTCCACTGTTGTTCATTTTCCATTCCCAGTTTTCATTTCAGTGTTTTAAACTGTGTATTTTTAGAATCTACTGACACACTGCTTATTGAAGAATAGGCAGATTTATCTACTGCAGACTGCCCAGATATGACAGAACAATTCACCCTGCATGTGCTGTCTCAAAGATCAGAGCTGCATTATGTTCACAGGAATATGATGATTTCAATACCCTTAAAATGCAACAAAGAGACAAATAAAGAAATAAATACAAATATGATCAAATGAGACCAACACATGTTTGAAGAAACAATTGTTCTCCTGTCAAATTATGCCCTCATATCTCAAGTGCAATAAATGCTGCTGGTGTGAGAATACTTGTTTACTTGTATTCATTAGAATTTATGTATGAAACACCTCTGGACTTGTAACTCGAAGAACACTTCAAGAACATTTCCTCCAACCACGATACAAGATGCCGTCTAGATTAGATTCAGAGGTGTTTTATTCTTATTACATACCGGTGAATGGAAAGTAATGCATTAAATTGCATATTTACAAAACGCACATATTGCAAAGTTAGAATGAGTTCAGCATATTTGTACAAGAGTTATACACTATTGTATATACAGTTGCTGAGTGATCATAAAAATCTTTCAATCATACTTCTATCTTTGACATATTCTAGCACAACATCGTACAACATGAACATTTAATAAAGAATTTGCTTGTCTGGAGCAGACAGACAAGATAACATTACTTCAGAGCCCACTGGCTTTTTGACTATACCTAAAAAAGTACAACTTGAAAGTTTATTTTTATCAGTGTAAACAAAAGAGTAGTATTTCATGGTTTACTTACAAGATTCTGTTAATAAGTCAAACTAGCATTACCCAGATTAAACAATTATGATGCAATTATTAACTGAAAGCATTTACTGGAATATATGTGTTCTACACCACACATATATGCTCATTTCTAACATTGTTTTTCCATTTTCTTGCTGTTCTGGACTTATTTGACTTGATTAGGAAATGTGGTGATTGCATTGAAAATAAAACTATTATTGTGATGACCCTTTCTCATTGGTGTTTATCTAAAAATCAGCTACGCAAAGAGGGCGGCACGGTGGCTCAGTTGGAAGAGCTGTTGCCTCTAAGCGAGAAGGTTGCCTGGGAGGCCATTTTACATGGAGTTTGCATGTTCTGTCTGTGGGTTTTCTCCAGGTACTCCAGTTTCCTCCCACAGACCAAAAACATGCATGTTAGACTGATTGGTAACTCTAAATTGTCTCTAGGTGCGAGTGAAAGAGTGAATGGTTGTTTGTCTCGTTTGTCTCTATGTCCCTGTGATGGACTGGACATTTGTGCACACTGGCTGTACCACACCGCGGTGTCGTACTTTGTCCTCTTGCAGATATTGGCTACAGTCAGCATGGTCACTGTGCAGGCTCCAGGACACACAACGTACATGGTCCTGAAACAACTTCCAAAAAAAAAAAAGGATTTTTCCACTCGGCTGATGGGGATGAATCATTCCTACCTCTGCAACTTAATAAAACATATTTTACAACTGATATTCAGTAGTGCCGAGGCAACTAACTAACCATTTATCATTAACCACTTCTTTCTTTATTATTTAACATAATGATTTTGCAGCGCAATATTCTCACAAAAAGCCTTTCTAAATGAGCGCACAGTGGATTATGTGCATGCAACAACAGTTATTAAAGACTGAAGCTTGAACTCATTGTCAGGTAACACAGAGACATATTTCCAAATATGGGACTGGATATGGTATATGGTATGGATGGGACTTTGGCAGAAATGAAGATGTTGAGGTTCTGCTTAGGGGTGACAAGGATGACTTGGAGTGACGTGGAGGAGGATGACTCACTGTGGAGACCCCTGAAGAGGGAAAGCTGAAAGAAGAAGAAGAAGACATGGGACGTGACTTTGAACATTAATGCTGGAAAAAAATTGTTATTTAGAGCTACTTTCTAAGATTCTGTCATAAGCAAGTCAACTCTAAACTCCTTGCATTATTTGATCAAAAAGATTTTATTAAATTATCGATCTTGATGTCTGCGAAATAATAATCCGTAATAACTACTGATAGCTCTCACTAATCAATGGAAGATGTTACTGAGTAGATAATGTATATTGATAATGTGATGTAATGCTAAACTCACAAGTCATCAGATTGGTCCACATCAGGTGTCCAGTCTGGGTTGACCTCACCAGTCTTGGGTTCCTATCACTATCAGGGCCATCACTGTATCACTGTTGGGGTTGGGGGTGTCAGAAACATACACTGAACTGTAATTTTAGCAGTCTGCTGCCTGGTGGATGTTCCCCTGGATTTCATGGTTGCTTTACATGTAGTCCCAGCAGAACTGGTGTTTTATTTTGTTTGTCAGGATGTGGATCTGTGGATCCTGTAGGAACAGAGATGATAGAATAATGCAAAAGGAGTTGAAATAATGAAGAAGTAAAAGGCCAATAAATCAATAACAATCTTAACTATAAAAATTATAATAACAGTACCTATTTAAATTGTATTTTAATTTATATTTAAAAGCTACTTTTATTTTAAATTAGCATTAAAAGTAAAAGAAAAACTTGAATAAATGTATTTTATGTCATGCACTTCTTGAGCCTTGAATTACAGCTTTTACAGTAATAGTGACAATTTTTCTAAAAATCCAGGTTTCTGGCAATCACAAAATTGTTCTTTCAAATTCTTACCTCTGCTATAGCTAGAGAGCAGTTTTCAAGGAAATTACCATAATGGTAAAAAAAAAAAAAAAAAAGCTTTACAGCTAAAAACTCCTATGATTGCAATCTGAACAGATTGGGGGGAAAAAAGAATTCTAAATTCATCAAAAAAAATTCATCTGGACGTATGAGGCCTCTATTTGTGAAATCTACTTGGCTGAGGAAACAAAAGTTTCTATAACCTGGATTTTATGTTTTAACAAATGTTTTTGACAACTGAGGAGAGAGTGGTGATCAGAGCATACCTGAATGGACATGTTGGTGAAGGAAACAGGGGTGATGGGGAAATGATGGGTAGGTTTGGTGTCAAGGAAAGGAACCAGTAAGGACAGATGGTGGTGGATTTTGCCAAGAGAATGAAAATGACTGTAGTCAACAGTTATTTATAAAAGAAGGAGGAACATAGAGTGACATATAAGAGTGGAGAAAGGAGTACACAGATCAATTACATTCTGTGTAGAAAGGAAACCTGAGGGAGATTCATTCAACCTTTATTTATACAGGTTAATCCCATTGAGCCTCATTTACAAGAGAGACCTGAAACTGGAAATTGGAGACTGTAAAGTTGTGGCAGGGGAGAGCGTGGACATACAGCATTGTATGGTTGTGAATGACTGTTGTTGTGAAGAAAAGAAAAAGAGTAAAATCAGAGAAGAAGACCAAATGGTGGAAACTGAAGAAGGAAGAATGTTGTGAGAAATTCAGAGAGGAGCTTTTAAAGGCTCTGGGTGGTAAGAAAGAGCTTCCAAATGACTGAATTCAAAAAGCTTTCAATACAAAAACAACTGGACTTTATTTGTAACAGAAGACATTTCGCTCCTCATCCGAGGAGCTTTCTCAATTCAAAGAGCAGAGAGTGAGAGATACAGGTTATAAGGCTGAGTGAGATAAGACACACACACATAAGACACACACACACATGTAGATTGGCTGTTCACACCTAAACACCTTAACAGTAGGTCTTTGTTCATCTAATACACAGACGAGGCCCCTCTGTTCCCATCAGGTGTGCAAACCGGCTGGGGATCTGTTTTAAAGTTGCATTATATGTTTTTGAAAGTGGAAATCTGAGGCCTCCTCCTCTGTTAAGAGATGTTTTTTCTCTTTTTACATAAATTGCTTCCTTCACCCCCCTCTCAAACCATCTGTGTTCTCAGTCCAAAATGTGCACATTTTGGTCCTCAAAAGAGTGTCCCTTATCTGTGAGGTGGAGGTGAACTGCTGAGTCTTGTTCTGAGGAGCTGGATCTCCTGTGTTGAGCCATGTGTCTGTGAAGAGGCTGTTTAGTTTCTCCAATGTAGAGGTCTGGACAGTCCTCGCTGCACTGGACCGCATACACTACACCACTCTGTTTGTGTATGGGTGTCTTGTCCTTAGGGTGGACCAGCCTCTGTCTGAGAGTCCTGCTGGGTTTGAAATGTACTGGGATCTTGTGTTTGTTGAAGATCCTTCTGAATTTCTCTGACACTCCAGTAACATAAGGGATGACAATGTTTTTACGTCTGCTGTTCTCCTTTTTCTGTTTATTAGTGTGTTTTGTAGATTTCCTTGCTGACTTGACAAAAGCCCAGTTAGGATATCCACATGTTTGAAGAGCTTCTTGAATGTGTTTCTGTTCATTTTCCTTCCCTTCTGTCTTCGTGGGGACGCGTTCGGCCCAATGCTGTAAAGTTCTGATGACAGAGAGTTTGTGTTCCAGTGGATGGTGGGAGTCAAACAGAAGATACTGGTCTGTGTGGGTTGGTTTTCTGTAAACTTCAATGTTGAGGCTGTCCTCTCTTTCCATCTGAACCAAACAGTCCAAAAAAGGCAGCTTGTTGTCGTTTGCATCTTCTCTGGTGAACTTGATGTTGTTATCGACCGAGTTAATGTGTCTGGTGAACGCTTCTATTTCCTTAGCTTGGATTTTGACCCAGGTGTCATCCACATATCGGAACCAATGGCTTGGCTTTATTCCCTCAAAGGAGTTTAGGGCTCTCTGTTCCACTTCCTCCATGTAGAGATTGGCAACAATGGGTGACACTGGAGATCCCATGGCACAGCCGTGCTTCTGTCTGTAAAAACTGTCATTGAAATTTAAATAAGTGGTGGAGAGGCAGAGATCCAACAGGGTGCAGATCTGGTCCAGGGTGAAGTTGGTCCTGCTGATTAAGTCCTTGTCTTGTAGAAGTTGTTTTCTGATGGTTTCTACTGCTTCAGAGATGGGTATGCATGTGAAAAGAGAAGTCACATCATACGATACAAGGGATTCTCCTGGGGTTAGTTTCAAGTGTTGAACTTTGTTAGCAAAATCAATGGAGTTCTTTATGTGATGAGGTGTGTTTCCAACAAGAGGAGCTAAAATACCAACCAGATGCTTAGCAATATTGTATGTCACTGAGTTCATGCTGCTGACAATGGGTCTGAGTGGTGTTCCTTCTTTGTGTATTTTTGGAAGTCCATAAAGACAGGGAGTGGCTTCCCCTGGGTACAATCTATAATACAAAGATATATTGAATTAGATTATGAATTAGATGAACAAAGACCTACTGTTAAGGTGTTTAGGTGTGAACTGCCAATCTACATATGTGTGTGTCTTATGTGTGTGTGTCTTATCTCACTCAGCCTTATAACCTGAGGGATCGGGCTGGAAAGGATGGGAAGCAGGTTAGGCTTGTGAAAGATAAGGCTGGTAATGTTCTAACAAGTGAGGAGAGCATGAAGGGATGATGGAATTAGTATTTTGATGAGTGATTTAATGAGGGGATTGAAAAGGAACAGAGAGTAGGGGGTAACTGTGAGCCAGGAAATGGGAACGATTTATGAGGATGAAGTTCAGAAAGCTTTGACAAAGATGAAGAAGGGAAAAGCATTTGGACCTGATGGCATACCAGTAGAGGTATGAAAATGTCTAGGAGTAAGAGGAGACAGGTGGAAAAACAGGGTTACAAAAAGCAGATGTCACTAACTTCCAAGTACCATTTTTTTCAGCCTATAAGTCACAGTTTTTTTGCATCATTTATATGCCGTGTGACTTATACACTGAAGTGACTTATTTATGTTTTTCACCATATTTATAAACCAATTTTTGACTGAGATATGACCGTTTCATTCATTCTACCATACCATACAACTTTTTTTATAAAGCACTTAAAACAGCAACAAGGCCAACCAAAGTGCTGTACAGACAAAACAACAGGTAACACACAAAGCAAAATACAAAATGAGGTAAATCAGAATATAGAAATAAAAACGATGCAGATAATGACGACAAACCAGTGTGGAGCATACAGGATCAAAACACAGATCATCTTGTGTTGAAAGCTATTGAATAGTAGTGAGTTTTTAAACGGGACTTGAAAACCGAGAGGGAGGGGGCCTGTCTGACAAGCAGAGGTAACTCGTTCCAGAGTCTTGGTCCTGCTACATAGAAGGCCCTGTCTTTCCTCCACTTTCGTTCCGCCCTCCTACATTGCTGCCTAACGGCCTTGGTGACGTCACTCAGCCAAGGTTCTGCTCTCAGTTTTGATTTTTTGGTTTTAACAGGTGCAACATGATCCAGAGTCTTTAAGCAGACAGAGTTGAACTGGGATGTCAGCTCCTCAGTGGTGGTGAGAAACACTGGGGCCTGAATGATCATTTCAGAGTTATAAACATCTGTGAAACGTGCGGCAGTGAAGTGGTTAATGGTCCGGCTGCGACGTACAGGAATGCACGACTTAGGAGTTAGATGGGAGAGGGTGAACTCAAACCGGACTGGCATGTGGTCTGAAAAAACATTATCACCAATAACAAGATTATTAACAGTCATATCATGAGTTAAAACAAGGTCCAATGTATGTCCGCGCTCTTGGGTGGGACTGTTTACATGCTGAGTTAAATTAAATGAGTCCAATAAATCTAAAAAGTCCTTAACCAAGGGCTTCTCAGGACAGCACACGTGCAAATTAAAGTCACCAATAATGAAAACATGCTCATATTTTGGTGTGATTTCAGCCAAGAAGTCAGAAAACTCATTTATGAAATCCTTAGATCGAGGTGGGTGGTAGACGAGTGCATTCTGACATTGAAAATATTGAAGACTACCATTTTCAGCCATTAGATGGCACTCGAGTAGTATGGCATGCCGTTGTGTCATGTAAAAGGTAAAAGTGTCTATTAATGACACACGCGGCTTGCCAGAGACTGCCACCTTCATCCAGCTCCGGGGTCTGACCTGGAGCAACTGTCAAATCAGTTTAATTTTGCTGCAAAGCCCCAGCAAAATGCAACTAATTTGACCATTAAAGTGCATTTATTAAGTAAAAGTTCAACTGAGACACACCTTTACTATAAAGTCGAGCAAACAAATAATTGTTTTAAGTGTTTATTTTGTAAAATTTCGAAGAAATGCGCAATGTTTTTCCTTCCTGATTTCCGCCCCCTGCATGCTCCCATATTACCAAGTCATCGAATACTTCTGAAATGCAGCTGTTTTGACCATTACAGTGCATTAGTTAAGTAAAAGTTCAACTGAGACAGACAATTAACAATAAAGTCGAGCAAACAAATAATTGTTTTAGGTGGTTTTCATGTTAAATTTTGAAGAAATGCAAAGCGAATCGTCCCTCTGCATGCTCCCGCTTCTGCGAATTGGCTTTTGAAATGCATGACCGCCAAAGTGCATTTCTTAAGGAAAAGTTAGACTGAGACACACCTTTGCTATAATTTCGAGCAAACAAATAATTGTTTTTAAGTGTTAATCTTGTTAAATTCTTGTTAAAGTCCTCCCGTGCACGCTCCCGCGGCCGCCATTTGGCAGCCAATCGATTTTTGGCACAACACCGGCCTACATTTCCGGGTTGTCAGCAGTGGCGCATAACAAACGTGACGCGTCACTGGTGATGCATAATAGATGAGACGTATACAGTGAAGCAATGTATTGTTTTTTTTCTACTTTATTAGACATATTTGGACTGATGTGATTTATACGGCAATGTGACGTGTACGGCAGAAAATACGGTACTTAGAGTTGATTGTGCAGGAAAACGAGGAGTGTGGTAAAGAGGTGAAGAAGAGAGTCCAGGATGGAGAAGTTTCAGTAGTGATTTGTGTCAAAAGGGTGGCAACAAAAATCAAAGAAAAGATTTACAAGTCAGAGGTGAAACCAACTTTGCGGCATGGTTTGGAGACAGAGACATGGACAAAAAGACAGGAGAAAGAACTGGAAGTGGCCGAAATAAAGATGTTGAGGTTCTTCTTAGGAGTGACAAGGATGGATAAGATTAGGAATGAGCTCATCAGAGGTACAGCACAGGTTGAACAACTGGGAGATAAAGTTAGAGAGACCAGACTGAGATGGTTTGGACATGTAAATGAGTCTTGGAGGCTCAATGGGATTTACCTGTCTAAATAAAGGTTGAATGAATGTCCAGAGGAGGGTCAGTGGGTGTATTGGTAGAATTATGTTAGAAATGCAGCTTCCAGGAAAAAGACTAAGAGGAGATCTATGGATGCAGTTAGAGAGGACATGGAGGTAGATGGAGTGAGGACAGAGGATGCAGAGGACAGATGGAGGAGGATGATTCACTGTGGCGCCTCCTGAAGAGGGAAAAGCTGAAAGAAGAAGAAAAAGAAGAAGACAAAGAAAAATGAAAAAAACTTTTTTGTATTTCTTTAAAACTGTTGAGCCTATGATGATTGGTGAATAATTACAATTACTGTGAATTCAGCTGTTAAATATTTGGTTATTAAACATCAAATTTGGTAAACTGATAACTTACCCTCTGTAATAGTCAAGATGTTAACCAGAACAAGTTTAATTAGATATAGTTAGGAATACTTGTAGCTATCAGTATGAATGAGAATGTTTAAAACTGTTCTCTGTTGTTTGTACCGGTAAGTCAATTCCAACAATCATTGGGTAAATAACATAAAATAATAAAACTAATCTAATTACGTCATTTGAAATTGTTTATGTACAAAAAAAGAACTATTTTCTTCTTTATTTAAAGTCATTTTAGTTTCACATGAACAGTTTTATTCCAGTTCTTGTTGTGTGTACTTAATTAACTGTGTTCATCTGTATGCCCCTTTATTTATTATCACTGTAGCCCATTTGTACTATTTATGCTAATAACAGAGGAGATAATTAAATGTTAGATGGTATACGTAAACAAGAAAATCCACTTTCTATATTCATGAGGCCTTTCAATTAGGATAATTATCAGCCAGAGACATACAGATGTGAGTAAGAGGCCTGGATTTATTTCCAGTGAGTAATTAAACATCCAGCATTATATTAAACATGAAAGTGAGAAGATGCATTTGTAGATTTCCATCTTTCTTTGTGTTGTTGAGAACAGGCACACCTTGATTTTCAAGGATTTTTTTTTTGTGTGTTCAGACATCGATGAGGTCATGATTTGTAGTTCAGGTTAGCAGAAACATGACTCGATCCATCTTTACAGGCCAGAGATGGATGTTTCTCCATGATGACGATGACAAACAAGTGCTCTGTGTCTGCTGTCATGGATAACCCAAGCTGTTTAGACCCATTACCTTAACTGGGGCCTATTTCCATGACAACGAGTTACAGTATCTGTTAGGATTTGTGGTCGGAGCGAACCCAGAGTGCAGAACAGGGACTCAACTCGGCAGATATACAAAAATAGGTTTTTAATGATAAATGAAAAGTACAAAATAAATATGCTGACGGGGCAGCAAAACTTACATAAACAAGGAGGGAGGCACGGGGAACTCGGGAGACACGAGGAACTCGAGGAACCAGGAAAACAGAGAGACTCAGGAGACTCAAGGAAGCACACCCAACGAAGACGACCCGACAAAGGACAAGACAGAATAGGGTGACTTAAATACAAGGAGAAGACGAGACATGATGACAAACAGCTGGGACGAGACACAGGTGGCAACAATGGAAACTAACGAGGAGCACGAGGGAAACAGACACACCGGGCCACAGAAAACTAACATCCTTACAGTATCTCTGCTGAAATCAGTCCAGGGTCGAAGCTAATGGGTTATTATTCCACGAATGACAATGCCAAGTCATTTTCTGTTGTAAACACATTGCAAGTTCTGCCAGCACCCCTGCCCCGTAGCCACTGTCACTCCCAGTACCCAAATCCCATCAAGCCCAACCTGTACAGAACCATTACAAATAAAGAGCGACTCAGCCCTCTCCAGTTACATTATCCCAACACGTTTAGTTGTTGGCTCATTGTTGTGTCACACAAAATGTTGCCAAAATGTTATTATTTTTATGCAGAATGAAATATTGACAAATCCCCCCACCATCTTTATTCATGGCACGTAATGAATTCATAAACATCTGTAACTGCTCGCACTGCGACTAATGTAGACACCAATGTTGGTACATCATCATCCCCACCCCAAACTGCAGACAAACACAAGGAGTTCAAACAAAAAAAACTTTTATTTTTCAACAAACTAAAGGCAAACACTAAAACTGAGGATGAGGACACAGGGAACTGGACGAGGTGTAGGAGCCAACAATGCTCAGCTGGTGAGTGAGGTGAAGCTGACAATCTGGAAGGACTTGGGCTGATGAGAGAAGTGACTGCAGCTGCGTCAAGTGAAACAGCGAGCAGGGGACGATGGGTGTGGCAGACTGACTGAGAAGGTACTGACTGAGGGAGAAGTGGCTGACGGCACAGAGGAACATGAACAAAAACTGAAAACAAGGGGACAAAACAATAAAACCAAAATAGAAAAACAAAAACTGACACTAACCCCTTCAAACATCTGTTAAGTCCCTGACAAAAACCACTGCAGACATGTTCCTGTTTTTAGATTTCTACACCCACTGCCTAATAATCGAGCAGTTTTTTTTGTTACTTTGTTAATACCATTTTATTTTCACTTGTTATTATCGATTTGTACACATCCTTTATGATTGTCTATTGTTGTCCACTGTTGTTCATCACTCTGTTAAAATTCAGGTTTCTGTTGTAAATGAGTCATCGAGGCTCAATCTGATTAACTTGTATAAATAAAGGTTGATTGAATGAATGATATGATCAATTCTGTTATATTGCACATCACAAACTTTAGCTTTTTACTGTAACTTTAATTTTTACCACAATAATCAAAAAAGTATTTGATAATTTCTGAGTTAGGTACTCAGAGAAAAGGATGACTAAAGGGATTTTTTTCAACACTGATCTTGGAAAGGCTAATAATTATGCTTACATGTTGCTTAATCTTAATTAAACTGTTTATTATTTTATTTTAATTTTTTATGTTGTTTTTAGTTGCCATGTATCTGAATCAAAGGCCTTCTAGGATTCTTTGGATGTGACATTTCAGAGTATTTTTAATTCTCAGCAGATGGTTGTTTTTCACTTCCATCCACATTTTACTTTAATGGTCTGTTTTGTTGCTGTTGTTGTTCGTCCATCAAACCCTAAAAATATCCCACCTGATGGAGACCTTATTTAAACCCTGCAGGAGAATAAAGCAGGAGTTATAGCTCTACCAGACACGGTGAGGGGAGGTGTTAATTAGCGTGGCACAGTTTAATGATGACTTATGAAAGTGGTCTCACCTCCACAAACGTCTTTGTGCTTTAACATACTTATTCTGAACTTAACTTTTTTTTTTGTTTGTTACAAGTATTAACAGAACAAAAAAAAGTCTAATCTTTAAAGCCCAACTTCTATCAAGTAAATGCACTCCAACCTGTATGAAATCTGATGATTGGAAGCATTGTAATCCTAAACAGGGATGATTACTTCTAAATCACGGTGGCCGTTTAAACTTATCTGGTAATTTGCTTCACAAATACCATGTGTAAACGTGCAGGATGGTCTGAAGCACTTTCTTTCCCCAGGGACAATAACACACCCAACTATAAACGTTAACTTTCCTATAAAGCATCTGAAAAATCAGGTGGCGCTTTGGGGCCTTTCAGAACAGTCAGCATGCAAGGTGATGTATCTGATCATACAGGACAGTATGATTTGAGGACAGTGTAGGCCTGATTTACATAAGCATAGAATTTGTTTTTTTATCAGGATGTGCTTTATAATGATGCTATTTACACACGTCAACTTATTTGCTAGGTAGGATGTCATTATGAGCTCTTTTATTACCTGAACCTTTAACATTAAGAGTGAAGTTGGGGGGGAAAGTGCTTCTTTTTTTGTTGGGGGATGTCTGGAGCTCCTGTTGCTGATGTAGCTGACCTGGTTAAAAAGAAAGACTGAAGAGAAAATGCAGCCAGTGGTGGATAAACATGAGCTGGGATTCAAGCAGTGGAGGCTGAAAATCCATGAGGTGAGTGTAAAGAAGCAGAGCGTGCATTAAGTTCAGGTAGATACAGTCTACGCTGAGCATGGCCTGTTGAAAACTGACATGAATGTTCATGTGAATGCTTAACATTTGAGGTTCTGGTGTTCATGAGTTAGAAGCATTTGGCTTGAATGAACTTGAAGGTTGTGTTTTTCATGATCATGGGTTATTTGTGAGATTCTTAGTGTTCAGTGTGTCCTCTTGCCTTCTTGTGTCTCCATCCATTCTTAGTCCTTTTCCTCAGTCAGCTTCTGCTCCTCTATCCTGTCAGGCGCGCCGACACCTGTTCCCTGTTACCATTAAACCACCAACAGACACGTTTCGTTTGTATTGTTTGCCACCACTCCAGCCTTTTCTTTGGTCTGTCTATACATTTTCTGGTTTTACTCAAACTCTGCATGTCTGGTTTGCGTTCTTGTGTCCATCTACCTTCAAAACATGACACTGGCAGTATTTGAAATAATTACACTTGGTTTTGTATGTGTGCAGTGGTGTCTTCAGAAAGTTGTACAGAGACAAAGAAAACAGAAACTGATCATAGTTTAATACATATAGAACTAAACAAACTGTAAAGACTTTATGACATGAGCTGCCCAACAGAAAGAAACCCTGACAGGCTTTTAATTAAACCTTTTTGTAAACTGCTCTCCCTCTGAGGCAGTATCTCTTCCACTGCCTCAACATAATGCACTTTATTAAATGTCAGTGTAAATTCAGCAGGTGACACTGATTTATTAGGTGTTAGTTAGACGACAGAGTTATAGTCAGTCATGATAAAACACAAGGAAATGTTTGGAAACTTAAGAATTTCTAAGTGTAAAAAACACTGAAGAGCTGAAACAAGCAGTAAAAGGTTATAAACAGCACAGAGGGTTTGCAGGTAACATAGTGTTTGATAAGTATGACCCCAAATGGCAGACCAAAAACA
>NC_056502.1:32138601-32147258 GCF_014905685.2 Nematolebias whitei | reverse complement strand
AGCTGCAGAGTGGAGGTTGTTGGAGGAGGAAGCAGGGAATCCTACAGCAGGATGTGAAGAAAGCTCCATTTATTTTTAATAAGAAAGTATGGCCAAAAAAGCTGAATTTGTTTAAAATGTAAAAATTGGCATAGTTACCAAAATTCATAGCAGTAATGTCCTGAATGAGCTGAACATTTTGATACATGAATTGTTGAAATAACACAAAAGTTGCAGAATGAGTTACATGATAAAATACATACAGAAGAAAAAAATGGATGTGCTGTAAATGCTTTATCGATATTATTAATCTTCCATCCATCCATTATGTTTACCCGCATCTTCCTGTTTTGGTCATGGGGGTCACTGATGTCCATATCCAGCAGACACTGTGTGAGAGGTGGGGGACACCCTGGACAGGTCTCCAGTCCATCACAGGGACACATAGAGACAAACGAGACAAACAACCATTCACTCTCTCACTCACATCTAGAGACAATTTAGTCACCAATCAGACAAACATGCATGTTTTTGGTTTGTGGGAGGAAACCAGAGTACTTGGAGAAAACCCACGCATGCAGAGAACATGCAAACTCCACCCAGAAAGCTCCCCAGCTGGGATTTGATCCGGTGACCATAGCCACCATATGAATTAATCTTTATATTTACAAAAGATGTCTGCTCAGTCTATGTTCCAACCCCAACCTATAAAGATGTGATGAGGGTTAGAACATGACCCTTCATTTGGTCGCATGCAGGGTCTCACACCTTCATGCATGTGGCCAGGGCTTAATTTGTAAACCGACTGATGCTGGAACACAAATAGTGGGGGGAGTGGCAGGGCGGGGGAGTGTTGTGTCTGAGGGTCCACCCCCAGAAAATTTTGAATAAAGTAGATGTGATTTCCTGCAGTATGGTGTACAGCATTCCCTCATTTATCACGGGTGTTAGGGTCTACACCCCCCACCCCCCAACGACAAGTGAAAAACCGTTAAGTAGGAATATAGTTGTCCTAGTAGTAGTAGTAGTAGGTAGTAGTTTATTTTAGTATATACATATATACATATATACATACATATATATTTATATATATATATATATGTGTATATATGAAGTTGTTATAAATACTTCCCACACTCTGGCAATATTCTAAACAATGTTTCTAAACACTCTAAACGAGCACACAGCATGTCATGATTTCAGCTCTCTGCCTCAGCTGCACTTTGTCATCTGCAAGTGCTTTCGGCCACGCCCACTTCTGTGATGCAGAACGGAGATATGACACGCTACAGAAGGAAGCTTCTACTGCAGCTTGTGGGCTGCACACAGGTGCAGCAGGTGCTACATAATTTTAAATAATTTATTTAAAATAAAAGTTTCACGCCGATCGTGCGGCTCATCCATCAATCAGCCAATTGTGTGTCATGTCCAATCTTTTTGTCCAATTTTGAAAAACCGTGACAGAGCAAGACCGTGATAAACGGAGTGTGAAGTAGCGAGGGACTGCTGTATTTTAACGGGTTGTTTCCACCTCTGTCAAGTATGCCCCCCCTCACTCCACCTGACAGCTCCGAGCCCGACACGGTCTCTGCTTGTTGTTGTCTGACTCCCCATGTGAAACCTCCAGGCACCTGCCTGTGCGCCACGTACAACTGCCTGGTTAACTCGGCATTCACCCACACCATTCTTTTAGGGGCGGAGATTTTTTAAGGGTAGACGCAGAAATGTTACTTAAAGAGGCAGATTATATGTTCGTAAATTGTTGTTGTGTTTAAAATGAGTGATTATGTAATTTCAGATTACATTTCCAATACAAGTTTTATTAGTTCAAGGCAGTCATATTTGTTCATAACTTTATTATTATTAGGCCTGAGAGTTGTCGGATCCAAGCAATCAGTTATTGGAACGCACCCTGTCAAAACAAGAGACTTCCCAGATCCTGGTCCTGCAGGATCCGGCTCAAATTAAGCCATGCATGTGAGCAAAACATCTCTCTTGTACTCCAGGCAAACAAAGACCCTAACAACCCTCCACTGCGCAGGGCGGGTCATTTCAGTCTAATCTCCTTGTGAATCTAAATGCATAATGATGACTCTCATGCAGTTTTATAAAGGTTGGAACTCCACACACTCCACACATTTTATGAACTGATAAAGCCTCCTGGATAAAAGAAAAAGTAAAACATCTTCAGTTACACAATGAAAATTCATTGTTCTTTAACCTTTTTTTCTTTAAATTGGCCTCACCTATAAGGTTTGTGTGATGACTGACAGAATGAGAATCTGGATACAAGCGGCTGAAATGAGCTTTCTGCACGGGGTGGCCAAGCTCAGCCATAGAGATAAAGAAGCTTCATCATCATTCAGAGTAGATCTGCTGCTCCTTCACATCAAAATGAATCATCTGAGGTGCTTCTGGCATCTTATTAGGATGCCTTCCTTTGAAGGTTTTCTGGGCACTGAGATGAGGCCCTGGGGTGGACCCAGAACTCTTGCGGGGGTACATTTCCTCTCTGGCCTGGTCACACCTTGGGGTACCACAGGAGGATATGGAGTGTGTCTCTGAGGAGAGGAAAGTCTGGGTTTCTCTTATGGACTTGTTGCCTCCATGACAGATAAACAGTAGAGGATGGAGATATCTTTATTCTTTGCTCAGTCAGTACTAACAATGTAAAATTTCAACCTAACACACTGGTTTAAACCAATTACATATTTAACACCTATAATAATGGTGACAATGCTGTTTCTTGCTTCTCTGTGTGTTTGTCTGTTAGCAAAATATTTTGTGGATCAGCTGCTATTTAATGAATGAGCAACATCACATATGCTGAGTGTGAGATTGAACATGATAATATTTTCAACATTTGACCAAAACAAATTTGATTCCATCTTTTCTCAACATAAGTTGATTTTAGTTGACAACTCTGGCATGGAAGGGTGATATGCATTCCTTTGACAAATGCCAGGTCTTTATTTGTTTAGGCTCAAAAATCATTTTTAATGGTGAAGGCGATGAACAGATTTGTTACTGTGTTTTTGTAACTTGGTGGAAAATACAACAAGGTGAATTGTCTTTTTGAATAAAAGAGCCCAAGGTTGCTTGGCATGGCATTGAATTTGTGAAACATTTACTGTCTGACTGAGAAAAATTTGTTTAAAGTTTCAAAAAGTCATCTCAGAACAGAGAAAATACTTTTTCAGACAGCCATCTTTGCCCTGAGAATGACCCCTCCACCAAGCCTAGGCGGAGGATGAACCGAGAGTGATGCCCAAGCTGTCGCTTCTAATGAAGATCATCCCACACTGGACATCAGGACTGTCTCCTCAGAGACAGGCTGCTTCATCTGCAGTGTTTAAAGGTGTCGCAACCCAACTGAACATCTAACCTTTTTATTTCTGTCATACAGCGATATCTTACAGTTACTATGTGTCTGTTTTTACTGTTTTATTTGTAAGATCTTTAAAGGTATTCACTACAGGTAGGTGGTAAAGTCGTTCACAGTGGAGTTATGATACATTTCAATAGCAATCAAACAATGTTTTATTCCTCAAAACATGTGCGTATTGAAAACAATTTAAAATGCAAAGGGCCAAAATATAGATGTAGTTAGAGGTTTATACACTCATCATGGAAATGAATGAATGTAAAAAAAAAAAAAGTGGGGCTTTTAATAATTAATTTGAACTATTTTTCAGGGTGGAATGATTAAACAGTTTCTTTTTAAGTTTGAATTTATTGTGGATTTTCTATAATCCAAACAGGGTCAACACACCCTGCATCCCCACTGGTATTTGGGTAAATGTCTCTTAGCAACTTGCAGCTTTACCAGCCCTTTTGTATCTACCAAGCTTTAGGTAAAAGTCTAACTCAGAGTCAGATGTGACTTTTCTTAGAAGAATTAGTAGAGTTCATTTAAAGTGACTAGTTTCCTGGCATGGACCTGCTTTAAATCAAAGTTTACAAAGCTTGAATGGTCATGGTCAGGCCTTTGGGGCGGCCACATCTGATGTGTGATTGGGATCATGGGAACAACCAAGATGTCATATTTATTTAGGTTTTTGTTCAAAGTTCTAGTTTTCTGTGGAAACACCCCCCCCCCCAGGAAACTGAGGTAAAATGAAATTGCTTTTATTTTAAAATGTGCAGCTGCAGTTAAAAACAAACAGTGTAAACAGGTCCACTGATAAGTACAAGTCCAGAAATCAGTACTTTTATTCAGTGGATCAAAATATTATTATTAATTTTTTGTTCTACGTTTGCAGGTAGCATGGGGAAGGTGTGAGGGTTCCAGGAGTCTGGTGAGATAAATGTAGTTAGGTTAAGCCTGGAGAGTGGGCAGGTAAGTAGGCCGAGCTTACTTTTCTTTCTGTTTGCAGAGGAGTAAGTGCCGAGGTGATCACTACTGGATTATACTGGGAACCTGGCTCTACAGGGAGACCTGGGAAACCACAGAGGAAATGATGAGGAAGCCAAAGAGCTAAGGAGAGTCACGAGGAGTCAGGAACACTTAAAGATTTCTGCCGATGAGGACAGGTATGTTGAATAATATTTTCTTGGGAAATATTTATTTTATAAAATTACTGGTTGACGCGCAAGAGCAGTCGCCAAGTGATGTTTAACGTCCCGACGCTGAGTGGTGTCTTGCTCAGCCTTAAGTACTCCTGCAGTTCTTAGATGTCATGGTGCTGTCAGGTGAGACAGCCCTGCGCAGCTGAGGAAAATCCCCTTTGACTTATCCTGAGGAAGGAAAAGTTCATAGTATAATAACAGTGGGACCCTGAAACAATCTGAGTTGATGGTTGGATGTTGATTGGTTGTTTTGAGGACCCAAGAGTGCAGAGCAGCAGGTAAATGACAGACATGGTAAAGTCCTTAGAAATGTTGTTTAATAATTTAAAAGAAAACTAATAAATGAAAACAAAGATGGCTGATGACCGAAAACAACCAACAAGGTAACTGAAACATTGATACCAAGATTTGAATAAACTTTTTAAACTTTATAAACATTATTGTCATTCAAATGCAAAATTGAACAAAATTTCATTTCATTTCTCCGCACCAGTGTAGGAGTACATATTTTACATGAATTTTATAGAATGGTGTTTAGAGCAGAAGATGTACAGTAGTTCTTGTGTGGCTACAAGGAATGTTCAAACGTTAGCAAATGTTCCTATTTACACATAAACATATGATACATTTATTGTAATGATTCATGTTTCACGTCAAGCCGTGTCCATGTGTGTTTTCTATCTGCCCTGCTAACTTCTCCCTTCTCATCAGCTTCACTCAGCTCACCTGTGCCACTCCCCATCTGCACCTGTGCGCTGTGCTTCTTAAGTGCTCCCCAGTCTCTGCCTCCCTGCCAGATTATTGGATCACCTTGAGCCTGAAGAAATCCTGCGTTCATTTTTTTAATCTCGGTTGTTATTGACCCTCTTCATGACCACAGACTCCTCGTCTTTGCCTTGCCCATGATGGTTAACTTCTGCCCATAGGATATCTGGACCTGGACTCTCGCTTTGCCTTCTGACCACAGATTCTTGCTAAGCCCCTCTGATAAGTATTGTCTTCTCTGCCTCTCTGTGAATGACCCATGCCTGTATCTTGACCATGATCTCAGACCATGGACTCTAGAAGTTTTGAGTTCCTAGAACCAAGCTCCACGAGCTGAAGAGGAGTGTTTGATGGACCTTCAAGGTCGCACTTGCATATGTGATCCAACTGAACCTCCATCCCTCCTAATCTCCCTCCCCTCTGACATCATTGCTGCTGCTGCATCACCACCCATGATCAAACTCTGCAGGTTAGTGATTCA
The DNA here is from genome assembly GCF_014905685.2 of Nematolebias whitei. Taxonomy (NCBI): domain Eukaryota; kingdom Metazoa; phylum Chordata; class Actinopteri; order Cyprinodontiformes; family Rivulidae; genus Nematolebias; species Nematolebias whitei. The sequence goes on along the minus strand of NC_056502.1, from coordinate 32,141,464 downwards.
GAACCTCTCATGTTCTGAGTCTCAAGACAATCCGAGTCACCAACCTGTTCTCTCTCTGCAGAGTTTCAGCTGATGCTCTCCCTCTGGGGCCTCTTTTCTGACAAGCATTAAACAAATCTTTTTGTTCACTCCTGTGTTGTGGTTGAATTTCCAGGTCCCCATTGTAAATCATTACATTTATACATGCATGTACAGACATCTACATTTGTGTATATAAGTACATACACAATACACACAGCATCCATGCTTGAGTGAATTCCCATATACTACTTATTTTGGGTAAGGGTGTTTTTGTTGTTGTTTATTTTTTAACTGAGGTGTGGCTGTGTGTGTGTTTGCTATTGTGGTCACTTCATTAGTGACCTGAATTCAGTCTAATAGCTTGTGGTATTAAACCATTGCAGAACCTAGTGGCTCTGGTCCTCAGGCTGTGGTACCTTCTGCCGGAGTAAACAGTCCATATTGTGGGTGTGCATTTTGATTTTATTGGCTCTGTTCACACAGTGTCTGAGACCAATGTCCTGGATGGATGGGAGGGGTGTCTTAATGATCTTCTCTGATCTCACCACTCTCCTCAATCCCTCCAGTCTGCAGCCAGGCAGCAGGGCCGGCTCAAGGCATAAGCAAACTAAGCAGCTGCTTAGGGCCCCAGGGCCACTAGGGGGCCCCCAAAGTGGAAGTGAATTATTATTATTTAGTAATGATTTCTATATGATTCTATTTAATATTTTAAGTTCAGCTTTTGCAAATTATTGCATGCATTTACATAGTTTTAAGAACTAATTATTCAACTTTTAATTTATTTTATTAAACCATTTAACGTGGTTTCAATTGTTCATTTTCATTTAAGTATTTCCTTGATGTGTGTTTTTTTTTTGTTTTTTTTTTGTCTGTTTTTGCACAACTTTTATTTTTATACATCTAAGTTATTTTATCTGTTTGGTGTTGATCTTGCACTACAAAAAATTGTGAACATTACTGGTGCAGTTCTTTAGAACCAAAGATAATAAGCCAGATGACACTTTTTGCTGTAAAATACATTGCATACTGGGTTTTGTTCTTTTTCTTTTGTTACGGTTAGTACCACTAGATATATGCACACAGGATAAACAGGGCTGTCAGAGTTGCAAAGAGTTTATGTTAGGTGGGTGAATGATCTGATTATCTGACTGTTGATTGCAGTAAACCACATTAGCAGAAATAGAGGGCCCCAAACCAAATTTTGCTTGGGGCCCCATGGAGGCTTAGGCTGGTACTGACTTTCCTCAATAAATAAATAAATGACCATGTATAATTTTGTCTCATTTGTTTAACTACAGTAGGTTCTTTTTATCTACTATTAGAACTTGTGTGAAAATCTGATGTTTTAAGTCACATTTATGCAGAAATATAGAAAACTGTAAAAGGTTCACAAACTTTCAAGCACCACTGTATTGTATATAAATGTTGAGGATATGAGTCTTTATTTCGAGAAGACGTTTTGACATGTGATACCATACCATCTTTATAGAACACTTTAGACACCTACAGGACAAAGTGCTGTACACACAACAAAACAATCATACAGTCAGATAATAAAAATGATTAAAATGATTAAAAGTCACATAATATAAGTTATAGTTAGCAAGAACAGAGGGGTCCAGAGTGGGTTTCTTAATGAGAGGCTGGACAGCTACTACAAAAGGCACTCGTGTCAGTGATTAGGTCAACACTGACTCATTGAGCCAACATGCACGGTCACAAGACGTCATTCAGTTTTCATGTCAACACAAAATGTATTTAATAAGCTACAAAATACATATTTCCCACATTATTCAAATTTTCACTGCCCTATAGGCACTGGTGAAGTGCCATGCAAACAGCTGTACAATGAGTTATTTATGACCAACATGTGAACAGGAAGCTGCTGGAACATCAGTGTTACTATATTTAGTCAAATATGGTTTACCCTGGGATGAACTCTGAGGTTGTTTTTTTTAGTTTGTGAATTTTTGTTTAACTTGTGTAATATGTATTTATGTGTGGCAGGATGCGCAACTGTCTGCTCTGCCTGACTTTCCCTGATCAGGATGACAGTTATTCATCATTCATTGCACCTTATATAAGGACAAAGACAGTTAGTGTTGTTATAATGCTGTGATGTAGGGTTAAGACCCCTCTACATGACTGCAGTGATGTCCTTTTGCTTAATTAATATACTTTGGTAAGTCAGTGTCATAGTCTTTTTTTGGTATCCTATTGCAAAGAGAAGAGGGGACTTGGAAGTACAGTAGTCCCTCGCTACTTTGTGGTTTGACTTTTGTGGACTCGCTCTTTTGCGGTTTTTCAATGTAAGATTGTACGCGACATGATTGTCAACTTTCATATTACTCACATGAATGGGATGGTATAGGATAAAAAGTTAACAAAAAAAATACTTAGGACATGCGCTGCCATTTTGTAGTTTTCTTTCAATAAGCCTATACTGTAACGCAGTTAGAAAGAACTACACGACCCAGAAGCCAACAGTGCTTCCGGCTGCTGCTTTCTGCTGAAATGGAGGAAAAGTTTTGCACCGTGAAGTCAGAAGTAATGATCTATCTATTAAGCTCACAGAACTGGCAGTAAAGTCTCACATAATCCTGAAACTTCCTGAAGCTCAATTATCCACGTGCACATCAACCTGGACGAGGCGGTGGGCGTCATGCTGCAGGGTAGGTCTGCAGAACCAGAACCGAGCTGCTGGTCTGCAGAGCTGGTGAGTAAAATTTTGCCGTACTGTACAGTACATATACATATGTTGTTAAAATGACATAGGTTTAAGAGTTAAGAACATTGCAAGAGTGTGGGATGAGCTTATAAAGCCTTTATATATACAGTATAT
>NC_056502.1:32137587-32138501 GCF_014905685.2 Nematolebias whitei | reverse complement strand
TAGTAGAGTGTTGTATGAATGTGTTTTGTAGAGTGTTGTATGAATGTGTATATTAGAGTGTTGTATGAATGTGTATAGTAGGTGCAGCTTCATGCTACATTAGTTTTGTATATCTTGTCTTGTAAAGTATTTTTTCTTGCTATATATGTGACTCTATAACAATAACAAACTATTATAAAAAATAAAAAAAACAATTTAACCAAAAGTCAAAAGAAAACTAGAGAACATTTCCATAATTTTAAATCTACTCACACAGACTCATGTTCGTGCTGCTGTTGTTTGGCATATTGTTTTTATAGTTACTGGGAGAGATCATATCTCTCCAGTTTTAGTTTCTCTCCATTGGCTCCCTGTCAAATCCTGAACTGAATTCAAAATCTTACTTCTAACCTACAAAGCCCTCAACAACCTAGCTCCATCTTATATTACAGATCTTATTGTTCCATATTTTACTAACAGAGCACTTCGCTCTCAGGCTGCAGGTTTACTTGTGGTTCCTAGAGTTTCCAGCAACAGAATGAGAGGAAGATCTTTCAGTTCTCAGGCTCCTCTCTTGTGGAACCAACTTCCAGTTTCTGTCCGTGAGGCTGACACATTGTCTAGTTTGAAGACTTTCCTTTTTGATAAATCCTATAGTTAGGGTCGGCTTGGGTTTCCTGAGCTGTCCCTTTGTTATGCTGCTATAGACTGCTGGAGGACAAACTGACCACACTTTTCACTCTGCTACTGTCTTTACTTACTCTGCTCAACCTGTTTGTATTTGTAATTATTTTTTCTATCCTTAACATGTTTTGGTCTTTCAGGTACACCTGGACCTATATCTGGACCTATACCTGGACCTGGACCTGGACCTATACCTGGACCTATACCTTGACCTGGACCTATATCTGGACCTGGACCTATACCTGGACCTG
>NC_056502.1:32132798-32137577 GCF_014905685.2 Nematolebias whitei | reverse complement strand
TATGTGGACCTGGACCTATACCTGGACCTATACCTGGACCTGGACCTATACCTGGACCTATACCTTGACCTGGACCTATACCTGGACCTGGACCTATACCTTGACCTGGACCTATACCTTGACCTGGACCTATATCTGGACCTGGACCTATACCTGGACCTGGACCTATACCTGGATCTGGACCTATACCTGGACCTATATCTGGACCTGGACCTATATCTGGACCTGGACCTATATCTGGACCTACCAGTCTGTGTTCGTCTGTCTCTCCTTCCTGTCCTCTCAACCAGCCGGTCAAAGCAGATGGTCTCTTGTCCTGAGCTGGTTCTGCTGGAGGTTTCTTCCTGTTAAAGGGAGTTTTTCTTTCCACTGTCTCCACTGTGCTTGCTCAGGATGGGAGACTGCAACGAAGCCAAGATTCATCTTGTCTGCTGGATTCCTTAGATAGAGAACTTTACTAACTGGCTTTTATGTGAATGTTCCTGTAAAGTTCCTGAGACAACTTGGTTGTGAACTGGCGTTGTATAAATGAACTGAACTGAAATGAATTTCTTTGCAACCCTGGAAACATTTTGTGGCTAAGATTTGGAGTGCAGGTCTGATACCAAGGGGCCCTTAGTAAGATCTATACACTGCTCAGTTCATACCATGAGTCTGTTGTACAGCACTTTGGTTGGCCTTGTCACTGCGCTCTCAGGACATCATTACCTGCAGTGTTTGTAACGTGGTGGTGGTGCATAGGAGGAAAGCTAGCTTAGCATTAGCAACCTGTGCTCCGGTGTAGCTTGGAAAAGAGCGACAGAACTTTGTTTCCCACTTGTGCTTTATTATAAAACCATAGAATGCCAGGTCTCCACGACGCTAAGTCTAATATTCATACATGAACAATATACAGAGTATAGTTCATACGTCCTTCACCACTGTTACTGAGGTTGAGCAGAGCAGCTAAATGTGTACACCCTGTACAGCTCCCAGCTACTGACTACAATCACTTACGACATATCAAATAAAGGAGGCGCCGACGGGTGGCGTTAAAACGGTACTACAACAGTAATATACATACTGGCTGTTACATGTTCCCTCAGTGAGGACTGAACTAGACAAAAGGACCTTCTCCTGCTCCGCTCCTGTTTCCTGGAATATCTTGTAAAAAGATCTGAAGCTCTCGACCTTTGACCTCTCTAAGTGGTCTGTTGGACTCCTGGCAGGGACCGATGCTGACATGTTCCTGTTTTTAATTTTCTACATTCACCTTAGAATCTAGATGTTTTTATGTTGCTTTTCTATTTTTAGCCATCCTATTTGTTAAAAAAAAAAAAGAAAAATCAGTATGACTTTTTATAACTGTCCATTGTTTCATCTTTCTTTGTTCAAATCAGGTCTCTGCTGTAAATGAGTCCTGAGGCTCAATGGGATTTACCTGAATAAATAAAGGTTGAATGAATGAATGAATGAAACAAAAGAAACTACATTATGCAGCGATGTAAAATAGAAACAGGAACACGCCAGCTTGGATTTTGGAAGTACCATATTCATCCAGAAAAAACGAGATGCCCTGAAGGGTTGTGTTAAGAGTTTGGGTCACGTGGCAGCCTTTTATGTTGTTTGTGGTTAATTCATTTATGTTTGTGTGACGGTCTGATGGGGTGTAGGGATTTTTGTTTGATGTTCTTTGTGTTGTGTATGTTCAAAATGAAAAAATAACAAAAATACTTTGATTAAAAAAAGTCGCTTTATGCTCAGAAATTATTAACACGTTTCAAAACTCGTATGTCTGATTCTTTGGTAGAACCTGAACGCACCATCCGTTAAATCCCACCCCGGATTTGTTGAGCGAGCACGCACGCGCCTTGCGCTTGTAAACAGAGGCTCGCACGTGACTACGAGCTCTGAGCTGGAGCTTTGTCTGAACAAAGAACCGAACTGTGAGCGCGAGCGGCGGCCAGGTGAGCGGCCAGGTGCTGTGACGTCATGTGCGGCACCATGAAGCGGACTCTGCTACTTGTGTCGGGCCGCGGAGTCGGGACGGGTTCGGTGGTTTGAAGCCGTTTGATCCCAGACCTGAGCTCAGGAGGGTTAACGACCTTCAGGGGGTTCGAGCCTGTTTCAGCTCGAAATGTAGCTAAAGGATCTTTAATGTTTCAGCTCGAAAAGTAGCTAAAGGATCTTTAATGTTTCAGCTCTAAATGCAGCTAAATGATGTTTAATGTTTCAGCTCTAAATGTAGCTAAAGGATCTTTAATGTTTCAGCTCTAAATGTAGCTAAAGGATCTTTAATGTTTCAGCTCGAAATGTAGCTAAAGGATCTTTAATGTTTCAGCTCTAAATGTAGCTAAAGGATCTTTAATGTTTCAGCTCTAAATGTAGCTGAAGGATCTTTAATGTTTCAGCTCGAAATGTAGCTAAGTGATGTTTAGTGTTTCAGCTCTAAATGTAGCTGAAGGATCTTTAATGTTTCAGCTCTAAATGTAGCTAAACGATCTTTAATGTTTCAGCTGTAAATGTAGCTAAAAGATTTTTAGGGTTTCAGCTTTTGTTAGCTAAATGATGTTTAATGTTTCAGCTCTAAATGTAGCTAAGGGATCTTTAATGTTTCAACTAAATGTAGCTAAAGTATCTTTAATGTTTCAGCTCTAAATGTAGCTAAAGGATCTTTAATGTTTCAGCTCTAAATGTAGCTAAAGGATATTTAATGTTTCAGCTAAATGTAGCTAAAGGATATTTAACGTTTCAGCTAAATGTAGCTAAAGGATATTTATTGTTTCAGTTAAATGTAGCTAACGGATCTTCATGTTTCAGGTAATGTTAGCTAGCATTAGCATTTAGCTGTTTTCCTTTTTTCAGCTGTTTGTTCCTGGGTGGATGAGATGTCTCTCGCCATAATGGAGGAGAACTTGGAGTCCGGATGGGTGTCGGTTCGGCCCAAAGTGTTTGAGGAGAAGGAGAACCATAAGTTCGTCTTCATCGTGGCGTGGAACGACATCGTGGGAAAGTTTGCCGTCACGTGCCACAACAGAACCGTCCAGAGACGGTCTACTGTTCTGGACCTGGACTGTAACCCTCCGAACCAAACCCAGACACACGGAACCTGCCAGTCCCCTCGAGCTGGACAAAGTTTTGTCCCCCAGGACACAAGAAGTTCAGGCACTGGAGAAAAGTGTCCTGTGCTGAGGTCCTGGGACCTGGTTACCCCCAACGGAGAGGTCCTGGAGGCTTTCGAAGACCTGGCGGGCCGTGAGGACTTTAGCTGGGCCGGGCTGTTCTCCCTCCAGGACCTGAGAGCGGTCCACCAGCAGCTGTGTGCCATCAACTCTGACCTGGAGCCGTGCTTGCCATCTCTTCCGGAGCAGCCGTCTGGTGTGTGGACGGTTCTGTTCGGGGGGCCCGGCCCGTCACCGCAGGACTCAGACGCTGTGTGTGTCCAGCTGCAGGTGTACCTGGGCCACGCCCTGGACACCTGCGGCTGGAGGATCCTGTCCCATGTGCTGTTCTGCGACAGCGACGACGCTGACGAATACTACGAGAGTCTGGGTGAGCTGCGGCAGAAAGGCTATGAGGACGCACTGGAGGTGGCCAACAGGCGCATGCACGAGGTAAACAAACCAATTAAAAACGAGCAGCCGTAAATCTGGAGTTCATACAGCCTCACTTTCATCTTCACAGGCCTGACGTGTAGCAGGAACCGCTCAGGATTTTAATAAAACTTTTATCTGCAGCTGATGACCTTTTGGAGTCAGTCCAATATGGCCGCCACAGCTAACAGACACTAGCCAATACACAGTGGCTGTCACCTGGTCAGGTGCGCAGGCGTTGAGGTGGTAGTAGTTGAGTCGTTGCATTAAATAGAACAACATATTTTCAACGTTTGACTAAAAAGCTCCAACTTGAAAAGTGTGGCTGGAGGTGGCAGGTGATTCCTTGAAGGAACGGTGGGTAGGCGTTTAATGTCTGCTGCCATTATTGTGTCTGGTGGTTTGTGGTCCCCCCCCCCCCACAGATCCACCATCTGTTGCTGTATGTTAGACCAGAAATTTGATCAGGTTTGACAGCGTCCAGCTGTCTGCGTGCAGAAAGAACCTCGAGAACAAAGGGAGGTTCCAGATGTTCCCACAGCTGTGGAGCTCTGGGTTTGATCACACAACTGGAGAAAATCTTTGAATAATTATTCTGTAAATAATTTGTGTTGTCCAAATGTCCACACGTTGGATAACAAATACAAGTTGGTGGTGCAACTGGTACAGCTGCCTCTCAGCAAGCAGGTTGCCAGTTCAAATCCCGGCCGGGGGCCTTTCTGGGAGGAGTTTGCATGTTCTCTCTGTGCTGCGTGGGTTTTCTCCAGTTATGTATCAAGGTTCAAGGTTCTTTATTATCATTCGCGTCACATGTACCACTTCACATAACGGTGCAACATCAGTCTGTGTGAGCGGATGAGTACAGATGAACACAGCAGAAAGAAAGAAATCAGCAGCATGAAACAGATCAGCAGCAACATGAAACAGACTAGCAGCAACATGAAACAGACCAGCAGCAACATGAAACGGATCAGCAGCAACATGAAACAGATCAGCAGCAACATGAAACAGATCAGCAGCAACATGAAACAGATCAGCAACAACATGAAACAGATAGCAGCAACATGAAACAGATCAGCAGCAACATGAAACAAATCAGCAGCAACATGAAACAGATCAGCAACAACATGAAACAGATCAGCAGCAACAAAACAGATCACCAGCAACATGAAACAGATCAGCAGCATGAAACAGATCAGCAGCAACA
>NC_056502.1:32129526-32129798 GCF_014905685.2 Nematolebias whitei | reverse complement strand
CCCCAAAGACGCCTCCAGGCGTCCCCAAAAAAACCCCCTCCCGAAGGACTAGGGCGGGCGGAGGGTGGCACTGCAAGGGTGGAGGGACCGAGGATCAGAGAGAACAAAACACGAGGAGCCAGAGAAAACAAAACACGAGGAGCCAGAGAAAACAAAACACGAGGAGCCAGAGAAAAAACAAAACACGAGGAGCCAGAGAAAAAACAAAACACGAGGAGCCAGAGAAAAAACAAAACACGAGGAGCCAGAGAAAAACAAAACACGAGGAGCCA
>NC_056502.1:32128955-32129516 GCF_014905685.2 Nematolebias whitei | reverse complement strand
AAAAACAAAACACGAGGAGCCAGAGAAAAACAAAACACGAGGAGCCAGAGAAAAACAAAACACGAGGAGCCAGAGAGAAAAAGGACACGAGGAACCAGAAAACGAGGAACCAGAAAAGGGAGCCAGAAAAAAGGGAAACACGAGGGATCACAAGGGATATGGACGGTCAAGGGACCGTCCCTAAGAGTCACTGTTCCGGCGGGCGGCCGGGAGGCTGTCCATCAAGCCGAGCCAGGTCAGGGGGGCGGCCGGGAGGCCGTCCAAAACACAGGACCCAAGGGAACACGGCCTGCATTAAGGAAGCCTGTTGAGCTGCAGCGAAGGGCGTGGAAGCCTGTTGAGCTGCAGCGAAGGGCGTGGGAGCCTGTTGAGCTGCAGGAGACGGCGTGGGGGCCTGTTGAGCTGCAGGAGACGGCGTGGGAGCCTGTAGAGCTGCAGGAGACGGCGTGGGAGCCTGTAGAGCTGCAGGAGACGGCGTGGGAGCCTGTAGAGCTGCAGCGAAGGGCGGCGTGGAAGCCTGTTGAGCTGCAGGAGACGGCGTGGGAGCCTGTTGAGCTGCAG
>NC_056502.1:32111287-32128945 GCF_014905685.2 Nematolebias whitei | reverse complement strand
AGCCTGTTGAGCTGCAGGAGACGGCGTGGGAGCCTGTTGAGCTGCAGGAGACGGCGTGGGAGCCTGTTGAGCTGCAGGAGACGGCGTGGGAGCCTGTTGAGCTGCAGGAGACGGCGTGGGAGCCTGTTGAGCTGCAGCGAGGGGCGTGGAAGCCTGTTGAGCTGCAGCGGGGGGCGTGGAAGCCTGTTGAGCTGCAGCGGGCGGCGTGGAAGCCTGTTGGGCTGCAGCGGGCGGCGTGGAAGCCTGTGGCTCTGCAGCAGACGACTTGGAGAGCGTCGACCCCTCTGGAGAATTGGAGAGCGTCGACCCCTCTGGAGAATTGGAGAGCGTCGACCCCTCTGGAGAATTAGAGAGCGGAGGACTCCTCTGGAGAATTGGAGAGCGGAGGACCCCTCTGGAGAATTGGAGAGCGTCGACCCCTCTGGAGAATTGGAGAGCGGAGGACCCACCTCAGAGGCTGCGTGCAGCGTGGGGTCCACCTCAGGAATGGATGAACTAGGAGTCTTTAGAGTCTTTAATTGAGATAACAAAAAATCATACTCTGGGAACAAAGAAAGGCCTGGGATAGAAAGTAAAAAATCCTCCATCTGGGTCAAAACTAAATCAAAGGAGGATGGGTTATTTTTAACTGAATTAAATTGTTCAAAAAGGGCTTGATTAACCTGAAAAATATTTTCAGGGGAAAATGAATGAAAAAAGGGAAAGTGTGAATGAGTGGATGTGGTGACGGGTGCCGCCCCCACCAGAAACCTGGGAGGTGAGGCGGCGGGACACGCCCCCACGGAGTCGCACTGAATACACTCCGGAGGTACGGCCGGGCTGGGTCGAACAGCCGCAGCGCGGAGTGGCGGTGAGAGGCCGGATTCCGCCCCCACCAGGAATCTGGAAGGTGAGGCGACGGAACCCGCCCCTGTAACGTCAACCGAACCGGACTCACCGAAACAAACAGGAGTGGACCGGAGCTCCCGCGGGACGCTGGATCTCGCCCCCACCGGAAACCTGGGAGATGAAGCGACGGACCCCGCTCCCACGAAAACACCGGAACCAGCTCTGAAGTTCTGCTCGGCCGACGAGACCGGCCCGGCCTCTGCAGACTGCCTCCGGAACCGTCCGCCGCGGCGGCGGCGGGACGGTGGATGGACAGAGACGGAGAGGAGCTTGTCCATCACAGCACGAGGAGGGAAAAAAGAAAAATGGTGAGTGTTGCCGAGTGAGAACCTTGCCCGCTGGGTTCTGTTCTGGTCGGGTCGTACTGTCATGGTTTGCGGTTAGGAGCGAACCCAGAGTGCAGAACAGGGACTCAACTCGGCAGATATACAAAAAAAGGATTTTAATGGTAAATAAAAGTACAAAATAAACAAGCTGACGGGGCAGCAAAACTTACATGAATAAGGAAGGAGGCAATGGTAAAAGTACAAAATAAACAAGCTGACGGAGCAGCAAAACTTACATGAACTAGGCACGGGGAACTCAGGCGACAAGAGAGACACGGGGAACTCGAGGGACCAGGAAGACTCAGGGAAAGACTCAGGACAATACTCAGGACAAGACTCAGGAGACCCAAGGGAGAGTACCAACGAAGACGACCCGACAAAGGACAAGACAGAATAGGACTGCTTAAATACTGGGAGAAGACGAGACATGATGGCAAACAGCTGGGACGAGACACAGGTGGCAACAATGGAAACTAATGAGGAAGCACGAGGGAAACAGACACAAACCGGGCCACAGAAAAGTACCATCCTTACAACATCATCAAATAAAAAGTAGCAAGATATATTTACAGCACATGGAATAAAAATATAAACAGAAAACAATTAGAAACAATGAAATACTAAATCAGATCTGATGACCTTGTGTTAAATAGGAATAATAAAAGCATAAACAGAATCAGCATCAATGAAAAACTAGATCTAAATCCAATCACCCTGTGTTAAATGTCAGTGAGTACAGATGTGTCAGTGAGTACAGATGTGTCAGTGAGTACAGATGTGTCAGTGAGTACAGATGTGTTTTTAGGAGAGATTTAAAAGCAGAGACTGAGGTGGCCTGTCGAATGTTGATGGGCAGATTGTTCCAGAGTTTAGGGCCCACGACTGAAAACACTCGATCTCCTCTGAGCTTCACTGGTTTTTGGTATGGCCAAAAGCAGCTGGTCTGATGATCTCAAAGCCCGAGAAGGAGCATAAGGATGAAGAAGGTCAGAGAGGTATGATGGTGCAAGGCTGTTAATGCACTTGAATATCAGCAGGAGAATTTTAAAATCAACTCTAACACGCACAGGAAGCCAGTGAAGAGAGGACAGAACCGGAGTAATGTGCTCAAACCTGTGAGTTCCTGTTAGTAGCTGAGCTGCAGCATTTTGTACGAGCTGGAGACGTGAAAGTGAAGCCTGACTTACCCCAACATAAAGTAAGTTACAGTAGTCCAGCCGGGTTGTAATAAATGCATGGACTAGTTTTTCAAGGTCGGATCTGGACAGAACGGACTTAAGCTTTGCTGTCTGCCTTAGCTGAAAGAAGCTTTTTTGTAGAACAGAGTTGATCTGTTTATTAAACTTAAAGTCCGAGTCTAACACTACCCCAAGATTGGTAACCGACTGCTTTAGATGTGGCTGAAGGGAGTGCAGGTTTACAGGATCAGTGACAGTGGTAGAGCTTGGGTTAAACACAATGACCTCAGTCTTCTGATCATTAAAACTCAAGAAGTTTGCAGCCATCCAAGTCTTGATGTCATCAAGACATTTTAGCAAAGGGTGGATGGAGCAAGAACTGTTTGGTTTTAAAGGCAGATAGATCTGAGAATCATCGGCGTAACAGTGAAACGCAATACCATGTTTCCTCAGGATTGACCCCAAGGGGAGCAGATACAATGAGAACAGAAGGGGTCCAAGAATGGAGCCTTGTGGGACCCCACGGGAAAGAGGGACAGAAGCAGAAAAATGTCATAGTTAACACAGAAACTCCTGTCACCCAGATATGAACGGAACCATTCTAGTGCCACCCCTGTAATCCCAACCCAGTGTTCTAGCCATGACATAAGGATGCTGTGATCAACAGTGTCAAATGCAGCGGTAAGGTCGAGGAGTACCAGGATCACAGACTGACCAGAGTCATTTGCTAGCAGAATGTCATTACAGACCCTTACTAAAGCTGTCTCAGTGCTGTGCAGTTGTTTAAATCCTGACTGAAAAATCTCAAAAATTCCATTTACATTCAGAAACTTGGTTAGTTGACTAAAAACTATTTTCTCCAAGATTTTAGAAATAAATGGAAGTTTTCAGATTGGCCTGAAGTTTGAACAAGCTGCAGGGTCGAGTCCGGGTTTTTTAATTAATGGAGTTACCACTGCATGTTTTAAAACATCAGGGACCACACCTGTAGCCAAACTGCTGTTAATAATGGCAAGAACAGAGGGTCCAGTTGACGGTAGAACCTGTTTAAAAAATGCAGCAGGGATGGGATCAGCAGGGGAGCCTGAGGGTTTCATGTGGCCAACGACCTCATTTAAAAATGAGAGTGAGATGGGGTCAAAGTGACTGAAGACTGCTGAGCAGGGGACAAGAACTGAAGGGTCGGCTGTGGAGTGTGGAATTGATGACCTAATCGACTCAACCTTTTCAACAAAATGCCTGACAAACTTATTACAGGTGTCGACAGAGGCCTCAATTGGTACATTTACATGGACATAAGTAACCGGATCAAATGGCAGGTCAGAATAAAAGTGTGTCATGTAAACGCTCCGTTCGGGTTATTTTTTTGTGTATTCGGCGCGATCCGATATAATTTGTGATCAGAACGAAACGGGTGGTTTACGCCGATCCGTAACCCGATCGGTGCGCATGTAAACGCTTGATCTGTTCGTTTTTATCTGATCGTAAAAAACTGACCTGACTGCGCATGTGCGACTTTGCCATTTCCGCCTGGCTAACGCTAATAATATTAGCATGTCAGGGAAGTAAAACTGGTCGGTGAGCGACACAACATTTCTACTAGAAACTTTGAAAGAGCTCAAAATGATCTGTATCACCTGCAGCTCAGTCAGGGAGTGCAGCAACGTCTCCACCATCATTAAAACCTGTCGCGGGTCCATTTTGGGTGCTCAGGTTTGTTTACGTTCACCCTGGAAGTAGAACTTCTTCTTCTGTGGTTTTTTAAGGAGAGTTTACCGCTCTGCGCATGTCAGTACTGCTGTTCAGAACAAAGCCCACTGCAGGTAAACGCTCGTCATGAACAGATTGTGCCCATGTAAACTTCCATCCATCCATCCATTTTCTTTACCCGCTTATTCCATTTTGGGTCACGGGGGTCGCTGGTGCCCATGTCCAGCAATCACTGTGCGAGGGGCGGGGTACACCCTGGACAGGTCTCCAGTCCATCACAGGGACACAAAGAGACAAACAAGACAAACAACCATTCACTCTCTCACTCACACCTAGGGACAATTTAGAGTTACCAATCAGCCTAACATGCATGTTTTTTTGGTCTGTGGGAGGAAACCGGAGCACCCGGAGAAAACCCACGCATGCACGGAGAGAACATGCAAACTCCACCCAGAAAGGCCCCTGGACCGGGGTTTGAACCAAGGACCTGCTCGCTGAGAGGCAGCAGCTCTACCAGTTGCGCCACCGTGCTGCCCTCCCATGTAAACAATACATTTGAATTATTCAAACAGATCACATTTCAATCCGGTCAAAGAATTCTGCGCATGTAAACATAGCTAATGGTGGCAGACTGAGGCACTTTTAGAATGGTGTTAATGGTGTTGAAAAGAACGCGGGGGTTGTGACTGTTTAAGTTGAGGTAGTTAAAAAGCTCAGAGGCTGCAAGGCTCAAAGTCAGAAGACAAAGTCAAAGTTTCTTTATTTGTCACATGTGGTACATGTGATGGAACGAAATTGTGTACACAGGGTACCTGTTACATCCGGGGGGTAGATGAAATTTATCCTGATTTCCTTAAGGCTCTGGATGTTGTGGGGCTCTGTCTTGGTTGATGCCTTTGCAAAATCGCATGGACATCGGGGGCAGTGCCACTAGTTTGGCAGACTGGGGTGGTGGTTCCCCTCTTCAAAAAGTGGGACTGGAGGTGTGCTCCAATTATAGGTGTATCACTCTCCTTAGCCTCCCTGGTAAGGTCTTTTCAGGGGTACTGGAGAAGCGAGTCCAATCATTGGTCAAACCTCAGATCCAGGAGGAACAATGCGGGTTCCGTCCTGGCTGTGGGACACTGGACCAGCTCTTTACCTGCACTAGGGTCCTTGAGGGGTCACGGTAGTTTGCCCATCCTGTCTACATGTGTTTTGTGGACTTGGAGAAGGATTTCAACCGTGTTCGTCAGGGTACACTGTGGGGGGTGCTCCGTGAGTATGGGATTGGGGGCCCATTATTATGGGCTGTCCGGTCCCTATACAAGTGATCCAAGAGTTTGGTTCGCATTTCTGGTAGTAAGTCGGACCTCTTCAGGGTAGATTTGCATTTGGGCCCAAAAAATCTGACCCAACCCGGCCCCAGCCCGTAGTCATCATTTCCGAACCCAACCCGACAAATTAACAGTAATTACAAGTCCGAACCTGAAAAAAACCCTGACATTTTTAATTAAGCTTTGACTGCTTATATAATTATTAACGGTTGGCGGACGCACAAACCTGAGTAAAAGGGGGCAGACGATCGGAGCTGAGGGAGTGTTTGTCCTTTCATGGCCGTCAAAGTGCATTAAATCCCTGCTTCTGCCTGCATTCTGCATTATTCAGACATGGACCCTGCTCTGACATGTCTGCAAGGATATTTTGGGATCTCACCTGTTTGGGTTGTCGGCCACACGCGTCCGCTGAGTGCAGCGGCTGAACGTCCATTTGGGCTGATGGATCGCTGCCTGACAGTACAGTTCCATCTGAAGCTTAACTGAATTTTTTTTTTTTGTTTTTAACTCTCTCAAGGCCAGTCAGTGAGCGGTCAAATGACCGCATTCGGCTCGTGATTGTATGGCAAGTCATGTTGCCATGTAATTGGATCGTCAGGCAAGCACATCTGCTGACGCAATCAAAAGCCCGACACCAACCCAGACCGCCCATCTAGCACATTATTATGGCCCGGCCTGAATTCAGGTCGGGCTGGGCTTCGGGCCCGCGTTAGAAATGACAGCTCTACTTCAGGGTGGGAGCTGGACTCCGTCAGGGCTGCCCATTGTCACCAATTCTGTTCATAACTTTTGTGAACAGAATTTCTCAGTGCAGCCAGGGGGCGGAGGGATTCCTTCTCTGCTCTTTGCAGATGATGTGGTCCTGTTGGCGCCATCGTGCCGTGAACTTCAGCTCTCACTGGAGCGGTTCACAGCCGAGTGGGAAGTAAACTGGTTTAAATGAAATGTAGACATGTTGCATGTTTTCTAAAAAAAAAAAACAACAAACAAAAAATCAATAATGAACTTATTATTATCCTCCGTCTTGGAGAGAAAAAGGGGAAACTGGAAATGCCCTCGTCAATCTGTCCATCTGTGACTGTTGTGAGTGCGTAAACTTAAAAAGTAAATGAGATACCAACTTACATTTTGGTGTGCACCTGCATTTGAGCGTGAAAAGGTTTCCTTTAGGAAATTGGGTTGTCACTTCAAAATCCAAGATGGCTACCACCAACTATGTAAACCAGCCACCAATATCATTCATCATGGCAACAGTGGAGTGTACTGGTGTTTAGTTTTACAGCCTTCAGATAGTATTTAGTTTTAATAAAGGTTCTTTGTACAGAGTGTCTGCTTGGACTCCAGTGAAAGCTCTTTCTGGGTCATATCTCATTTAGAGACGGAAACTACCGTGGCAACGCAGCAGATTTATCATGGACAGGGTCAGTCTGGATGATAGGCTCTGCAGATAGACTGTTATCACAGAGAGCAAAATCCTCTAATTATGTCTTCTGCATCTTGTGGGGGACTTCTGGAGACTTCAAAGCTAAACTTAACTCAAGCTTCAAATTAATTTTTAAACATACATCTAAAAATACCTTCTGTTAGTAACAAAAAAAGTTAAGCAAAAAAAGAAAGTTGAATCTTGTCTGACTTAAAATTAAAGACCACATCAATGTGTCTACTTTCATGCTGTCACTGTTTGAGGACATCTTCAGCCCCTGAAGGCAAAGACGGAGCGATAAAATAACCTGATTATCCTCTTGGGTCTTGTTTACATAAAAAAAAATTCTGATGAAAATGAAAGAGTTTTGTTGTGTTTGTACTGTTCATTTACATGAAAATAGCGAATGTTTTCTCTGACAACGACACAATTTGAGAACGGGCTCTGAATGTGGTGTTGAACTGCGGGAGTCCTCCTCAGTGCCGTGGTCAAAATCAGCTGTTTTGATGCAGAAACCCAGGGTGCTGGTAGCCGGTGAACCACCCCATATTTCCTCACACAGCTCAAAGAAAATTAGCACCACATGTCCGTGCCCACTCCGACGTCCAGAGTCCACAGCAGGCCTGTATTCTCCACGGACTGCTTTTAGTTTGGACTGGGAATAAAACAGATTTTTTCTGGGTTAGGGTGTGAAGGAAGGGTCCTTGGTGGTTTGCTTTCCTTTGTACTGCATGATTATTATTACTTTTGTCATTACATGTTGGGATCAACTCTGTTAGCAAAATATCTCATGAACCATTGGACAGATTTAAATCCATCCATCCATCATCTTCCTCTTGTTCTGGTCTCAGGTCTGGGGGCAGCATCTTGAGCAGGGAGGTCCAGACATCTCTCTCCACAGCCTCTTCCAGCTCTTCTGGGAGGACTCTGAGGTGTTCCCAGACCAACAGAGAGACATGGTCTCAGTTGGTTTGAAGCCACACAGAAGCCACTTAGAGAGGTCAAGGTCGAGAGCTTCAGATGTTTTTACAAGATATTCCAGGAAACAGGAGCGGAGTAGGAGAAGGTCCTTTTGTCTAGTTCAGTCCTCACTGAGGGAACACTGCAGGTAATGATGTCCTGAGAGTGCACGCTGTAGCTGCACTCACACAGAGACATGTAGGAGGAGATGTATGAAGGCAGCAGACCAGGAAGTGATTTAAAGATGAAAATGTACCAGTGGGAGAGTCTGTGTGGAGTTAATGGTGTCCAGTTAACCAGTGGATACAGTTGGCCACCATATGTGTCCATCAGTCTTATGAACTGGAACACACACATTCAGTTCATTTCTGTAGCTCCAAGTCTCAACACACGTCATCTCAGGGCGCTGTACAGAAACATCCACAGGCATCATAAAAGACAATTAAAAAGTACAAACGCAGCAATCTCAAGTCTGTCTTTTTTTGTTTTATATCAGGTGCTGGACCGGCACAAAGCCATGGACAGCATGGTGGGTGTGCTACAAGTGTATCCAGAAGAAGACGAGGTGTATGGAGACTTGCTGGAGGCCACGACTCAGCTCTATCACTACCTACTTCAACCCTTCAGGGACATCAGGGAACTGGCAACTCTGCACCGACAGCAAATTAAGGTAATACAAGTACACAAAGCCAAATACCATCTGTTTCCAGGCTTGGCTTAAGTAGGTGTTGATCCTCAAATAGCTTACTGCTCCGTTCTTGAGTTTTACGTGACAAGATCCGTGAATCCCACTAGTTCTAGAACTGTTTGGTTGGTACTGATCACTGATCCCACTCCTCTGTGTGTGTTTACAACCCTACTGTCATGGCATTAAAATTAAATGCTCACGTTTGAGTGGTGATGATGGCAGGGTGGAGAACAGAGGATCAGCCAGACGGGCTTTGTTCCTCATGCAGAGCAGATTAACAACCAGCCTTAAGTATTATTGCAGCAGCCTCTAAACCACTCAGTAATTCTGCTGCCTCAGCCCTCTTCTGTTTTTACATTCATTCTCTACTCTCTTGTGCCCTTTTCTACTGACAGCACAAGTCAAATATGCTCGGTTCACCACAGGTTTGAGCACTTTTCCACTAGTATTTGTACTTGTTTCACCCCTTTTTTTGTCCCTTCTTCTCAAGGGGTCCTCAGGGGAGGAGTCACTGGATCTTTCAGAAAACTTTTCACCGATCCACCATTTGCAATAACTCAGAACTCGGAGCAGTGGCTGGACCCATTTTTAATATTTTAAAAACAATAATGACAACACCGTGGTCTAACGCTGAAGTGCAGACGTTTTTTGTGCTTGGTGACCAACGGTAAAAGCGAGCTAGTCACTGTGGAGGATCATACGAGCTGCCGACCCGTTGAAGGGCCCCGGCCTCGCGCGCTCACAGAGGCCGGGTTCTGAGCCCTGGCAGACAGATGGACCAGGACCGAGGGTGGAAACGTTTTTTAAAAACATTTTCTGTATAAAAAAATATTTATTTTTTATCAGCGAAGATTAAAAATAAATAAACGGTGCCGGCTTTATCATAAAATCCTGTTTTCACTTTAACTTTATTAAATAATCTGTTAATTAAAGTTAACTCAGCTGAAAAATCATAAAAAGACAATTATTGGATCTCAGGAATAATTCCCTCAAACATGTTTAAAGAAGAGATACTGCCATTAGTTCAACTTTATTCTAACACACATATGTACAAATCACTAAACAAGAATTATACTAAAATAAAATAAATATATGTATACAAGAAACAAAACCACATATTTAAATTGAACAAATTTAACATTATTTATGTGAGGCGCAGACTGCTTTAGTTTGACTCATCGCAGAACTCTCACTCTTAATGTTGAACTAAAGTTCATTAAAAGTTCATTAGGCTCCTGAAGGAGGAATTGTCAAAGAATGTAGTAGAGGTGAAGAGAGTGTCAGATAAGGTGATGTGTCTGAAGGTAGAAGTAGAAGGTCTGATGCTAAACATGGTCAGTGGTTATGCTCCACAGGTTGGATGTGATAAGGAGGAGAAAGATCTGGATGAAGTGATAGAGAGTATTCCCAGGGAGGAGAGAGTGGTGATGGAGCAGACCTGAATGGACATGTTGGTGAAGGAAACGGAGGATGAGGAAGTGATGGGTAGGTTTGGTGTCAAGGAAAGAAACCAGGAAGGACAGATGGTGGTGGATTTTACCAAGAGAATGTAAATGGCTGTAGTCAACACCTGTTTCCAAAAGAGGGAGGAGCACAGAGTGACCTATAAGAGTGGAGGAAGGAGTACGCAGGTCGACTACATTCTGTGTAGAAGAGGAAACCTGAGGCAATCACAGACCACCGAGCTACTACAGCCCTCTGTGTGGAGCAGACAGCTGCTATCTGGGGCACCCAGAGGGGCAGATGATGGGGGTTAAGGGCCTTGCTCAAGGGCCCAGAGTGGGGCAAATGGGGGTGGAGACAGGTGTGGGAGCTTCACCTATCCCACCCACATTTTGATGTTGTCAGTACAGGGAGTTGAACCAGCGATCTTCCGATCACAAGCTCGTCTTTTCTAACCTCTGTGCCACCACTCCCCACGTTATGAGCATGATAATTTAAAAGATAAGTGAGGCACTGACTCCCATGTTGGTGTGTGGCTACTTCTAGACTTAAGAAAAGTTCCCTTAGAAAAATGGGTTGCCACTTCAAAATCCAAGATGATGGCTATCCTATATGTATATATGTTTTTTGTTGTTGTTGTTTTTTCCTTCTTGCTCTCGGCAAAGGCGTACGCTTTTTCCTCCCACTCCTTCTCCTGCTTCTGCTCTTTGTCCTGTGAACCTTTTCAGAGCCTCTCTTTGCATATCTTCCTAATTGTAAATTATGGATCTGGTCAGCTTGTCTTTCAATGCAATTGATCAAATTTTCTCAACAAGAAGACAGGACAAAGGAGAGCCCTCCTGCCCCGACTGGACGCTTGCAGCTGGATACATGATGGACTCCTGGGGGCAGTGGAATATGGTGTATCTGTCTATATTGTCGGTCGAGGACGATGATGACGTGTACATAATTGGATTTATGATAACAGGATTTCTGCTTTTTGGAGTTGGTGGTTGGTTACCTGGCATATCAACAAAGTCGAAAAACGTTGGTAGCTGTTCTGGCCATTGTGAAGGAATGTGCCATGTTGTTAACACTCTGACTCAAATGCTGTGACCTGAGCCGTAAGCTGGACGTGATTTCTGCTGAGAATCGCAGGATACTTGCGGCTCCTGAACCTCGCGGGCTGGAAGGAATCAACCTTGGAGGAGTTACAAGCTTGGACCGGCGGTACTGACCACAAAATGTGGCTCTTAGGTGTCGCCATTGAGATGTACCAGTGGAACTGTAAGGCAGACTGAAATTAACGGAGTCAGCCTGAGCCACAACAACTGTTGTTACTGAATGTAGCTCCTCTGTGTCAGCTGATCATCTCAAATTCTCCTGGATGTTATGTGAACAACACGCTCTGCTCCTCTACCCGTTCTCTTCCAGAAGGACATCTATGGACCTGTCTCAGAGCTCTACCGAGGCTGGCTGATAAATGCACCATCACTTATCATGCACTGTCTGGGGGGTGGGGCTATCTGGAACAGTGTTCATGGACTTACTCAAAAAACGCACACACGCATACACTCATTCACACAGCTCACACTCCCCTCAGCCCACCGCCTTCGCTGCCGTCCCTCCTTTTGCCCGGGAGCCCCCCCCCCCCCCCACCCACCCACACACACACATACTTTACCCTCACCCACATCTTATTGTGTCGCCTGTATGTTGCTTTTTTGTGCTGAGGTTTTGTTGCAGCTTCACACTGTGTCCTGTCAGGGACACAGTGTGAAGCTGCAAAAGGTTTTTTAACCTCCTCTCATGTTCCTTTTTCCTTATTTAGCGAAAAAGGCAGCGCCTCTCATGAGGCTGCAGCCTCAGGCACCCACCCCGTCTACCCATGTCTACGTTGTTTAGTTGTTTGTGTTTCTTTAGATGGCTGTACTGAAATGAAAGTTTGTTGTGCTTCTGTGCAACGTGCACATAAAGCTGATTCTGATGTTAATCTGGTGAGCTGGATAACTTGAAATATTAACAACTTGCCTGCTTCCATTTTGGTGTGTGACTGCATCTAGCTGTAAGAAGGTTCACTAAAAAGACACAGGGTAAAGGGGCGAAATAATCCCTGGTTTTCATTAGAGTTAGTAGATTTCATTAGTGAGCGTAATCTGGCTTGGGCCAGAGCCAGGAAGTCAAACTTCCCCACTGACTGGACTGTCTTTAGACAATTAAGACATGAATGCTCCTCTGCTATTAAGAAAGCTAAATCTGATTGTTATCTGTCTGTTACTGCTGAGAATCTAAATAATCCTCAAACATTCTGGAAAGCAATTAAAAGTCTCACTGTGAGTGATAGCTGTAAGGATTTGCCTGCCTTTGTTGTAAAAGACTCTGTTCCTGTTTCTAACAGAATGGAAGTTTGAAATTGCTTTAACAAGCATTTTATATCATCTGGTTTTTATTTTCTTCCAAGGGAGTTGATCTTGCTGCACCTTGTGCAACCCACCCTGTGTTCTCAGGTGATCGTTTCAATTTTGTGCCATTCTCTGTTAATGAAGTTCAAAAAGCCCTCAAAGCTTTGGACCCGAGGAAATCTCATGGACCTGATCTAATTGAACCTTTAGTTTTAACGACGGCAGCAGAACTTGTAGCTGAGCCCCTGATAATACTTTTTAACCTTACTGTGGAAAACCAAGAAATTCCTTCAATTTGGAAATCAGCCTTTGTTTTCCCTTATTAAAAGGTGGTGATCCATCAGTTTTAACTAACTATAGGCCAATATCTAATCTTTCTGTGCTGGCAAAAATTTTAGTCTCATGTGAGTGACCAAGTTAAATAATTTTTATCTCACAATACCATCATCTCATCCTTTCAGTCAGGCTTCAGAAAGAGGCATAGTACCATAACAGCTGCTTTGAAGGTGGTTAACAACATTATCGTCACTCTTGATAAGAAGCGGTGCTGTGCGGCTCTCTGTTGATTTGTCAAAAGCATTTGATACTGTAGACCATGAAATTCTGATCACAGGCTGCGGGACTGTGCTTTTTCAGAACAAGCTGTTGCTTGCTTCACAAATTATCTCAGGAATAGGACACAATGTTTTAAATATGATCATTTGTGTTCTGAAGTTGCAACAGTTCATAAGGGGGTACCGCATGGATTTATATTAGGTCCTCTTCTATTCATAATTTATATAAATAAATTGGGACAGAACGTGTCTGATGCTAATTTGCATTTTTATGCAGACGACACAGTTATTTATTGCACTGGATCCACTCCTACTCAGGCTATTAAACTTATTACAAAAAGCCTTTGCTGCTATCCAATAGGAATGTGCGATATGGCATAAAATTCATATCACGATATGTATTGTGAAAGGTGGCGATAAAGATATATATCGCAATATGTTTTGGGTATAAAACTTAATAGGAATTTTTTAAAAAGCACAGGCTGTCCTTTTGCCATCATATATTTTGAATTAAAAAAATTCCACCACTAGGTCCAGAAAGTTTTTAAATAATAAACAAATCAAGTATTAGGCTTCTTTCTTGTAGTGCAAAACAGTGCAAAATATATCAAATGTAGTTTTAGCCCTATGTTTTAAACAAAATAATATGTTGTTAACAGTTTCCAGTCTTAATAAATGAACAGCAACAGAGCAGCATGTTACTCTGAAACACTTCACCTCCAAACCTCTAGAGGGCGCCTCCTGCTGCTTTAATGGAGCTGACACAACATGAGTCTGTGGCTTTGACCAGAGGGTCTCGCAGTAAAATCACACAACACAGAGTTCTTTTCACAGATCAGAGAGCAGGTTTCTCTAAAGATGACCAACGCTTACTTTAACTTTAGATGGAAAAAAAACTTTAGACGGAACTCAGTTTTGCGCATGCGTCCAAATACGGCAACACTACGGCAAGCCGGCTGTAGTTAGCTTGTAGCTTCGCTACTTAGCTCTCGAAGAAATTACTTTAACACCACTTGTGCACAGTTTTCAACTCAAAAAAAGTAACGATTAAACTGACAGCTCTGATTTTACATCAGACACAGCATTACTGCGGTGAGCTGGTAGAAGACAGATCTCTATCGTAGGCTAAATTTCTATCGTTTCTACCGTATAATGTATATATCACGCATTCCTACTATCCAATTATCTTTATTAAATTTTAAACTTGTCCTTAATACAGATAAAACTAAATTGATGTACTTTTCCAGATCCAAAGGTCCACAAGACATCCCCTCTGTGTTCTCGTTGGTTCACACATTCAGTCAACCTTTATTTCTACAGGTTAGTCCCATTGAGCCTCGAGGACTCTTTTACAAGAGAGACCTGATTTAACAAAGAGTGAGGACAACAGCAACAACAATAGACAGTTATAAAAGGGCATACAGATTTAAAAAAACAAAAACAAATAAGATGCAAAAAAAGTAACAAAAAACAGCTAGATTATAAGACGAATGTAGAAAACTAAAAACAGGAACATGCCTGCTTTTAGTACTAAATATAAATCTTTGGTCATTTTGAGTCCCTCACTTTCAGACCTCATGTGGAAAGTGTTGTGAAAAGGCTCAAATTAAAGCTGAGATTTTATTTTCTAAATCAGTTGTGTTTTTCATATACTGCTAAAAAGCAGCTGGTCTCTGCAACGTTCATGCGTGTGCTGGACCATGGACATGTTTGGACATGACTGCTTCGTCACGATGTCTTCAGACGCTCGACTGCGTCTACCTCTCTGCTCCGAGCGTCATTACAAACTGCAGCACGTCAACGCACGCTGTGGTTTGTGCTCCGGTGGATGACCTGCTCTGGCTGCCTGAAGGAACTCCCTCTGGTGAACTTTTATTAACAGGCACTGCTGGGACTCCTGGCGGACTACACTCGTCCTGCAGTTTAACTGAGAAATGTTGACTCTTAGACTTGTCGCTCGTGCTTTGCTGCTTCTTTTCGTCTCTTTTGCTCCGACTGAATGGGGCCAGAAGTTTCGTTCACGCTGCTCCGTCTTCTTGGAAGTGGCTACAAGAACCTCTGGGACTGACTGAATTCACCTCACTCAACACTTTTACACACAAACTAAAAGTTACTGAGGCCAATTCAATGAAAAGTACCTGTTTTTATAGCTAGCTGGTCTTATAGTAGCTGTTTCTGATAGTTTGACATTTTCTTTTAACTGTGTAATGTTTTATCTTGTATTTGTTGCTGCCTCTTGACCAGGACTCTCGTGACAAAGAGGTTTTTAATCTCAGGGGTTTTTATCCTGGTAAAATAACCGTTAAATAAAAATAAAAAAAGCATAAAATGAAAAGTAAACAGAAGAAATGACATAAAAACAAAACAAAAACAGCTACATTACAAAGTGATATAAAACACTAACAACAAGAATGTGTCTGTTGGTTTTTGCATGAATTATTGTGTCTTATAAACAAATGCAATAAACAATGACTACAAAAATAAAGTATTTACACCGAATACTTTATATGCACCTCCTAAGCACATAATTAGAGGAGTGAATAAAGAACGGTTTGGAAATGATTGAGAAGATGAAGACGAGCAAAGAAGAATAATCAGAAGGGCTGAGCCAAGTTTTTACGTTTGTAAAATGACTCGTGACATAATTGAAAAGTGGTTGAAATGCACAGAACCCGGATCAAAGTTCCACTCACATGTTTTCATGTGCGGCCTTCATTGCTTTGGCAGCAAAGCCCATGTTTTTCAGCACTTCTGTGTTGGTGTTGGCGTTCTCCAAAGCCTCCCTCTGGAACTCGATGGTGGACAGCGTCCCGTCGATCTGAGTCAGCTGCTTCTCGTAACGCTTCTTCCTCTTCAAGGCCTGCAGCGCCGCTAGACGACACAAACAAGGAAACGCTCAGTCCACAAGGCTTCAACAACAAATGATCTGCTCTAAAGTGACACTCTGTTCTAGCCAGCATTTTAATATATACTATATATAATTTTATTATTTTTATAATTTATTATTATAATTTTACATATTTTATTATTATTTCATATATACATACGCATACATATAAATATACACACATACCCCTATATGTACACATATATGTACACTAGGGCATTAACAGTGTACTCTAGTAATCTACACATCGATTGCTAGGACATCTATCGATGTTAAAATTTTAACATGGAGTATCCGTAGTGACGTCATATTGTGTGACCACCGTATGACCGTAGGGGGCGGTGCTGCACTGTTGCAGGTCACAGAGTATGGTGCAACACCGGGTCCAATCCACCAGAACAGCAACCTTTTTAATTAGTTTAGTGGAAGAAACAACACTCAACTTTGTTTATTCTTTTATTGTCTTTCAAAAACCTAACTGAAGGAAACATGCAGGCGCTCCACAGGTATTTGTGCTGCAGGTGTTCTTTCCTGGCCTTTCTAAGCTTTGGTAGGTTTGTACCGTTTGCACATCCCTTGTAAATATGTTGCAGACAGTCTACTGTTACTGTCCTGGTTCAATAAATGAAAAGTAACATGAAACCAACTTATTGACTGGTTGAGAACTGGCTGCCGTCCTCTCTACTCCACTTGGGCTTCTCTGCTGATTTCAATCTAAATACTTGTCGTCAGTTTTGGAGTGAGAGGAATCATCCAGGTGAGATCATCAGAACAGGTTTGACACGTTTCGAACTCCTCGTGCATCTTCATTCAAGTACAGCTAGAACACCACAAAGCTACAAGTTCAAAATCTGGAGTTTGAGTTAGAGGAAAGGGTACCACTTGAGTTTTACGGACTCTAGAATTAGTGGGCATGGTACTTGTACTATGGTGGTATTTTTTAATTCTAGTACAAAACAAAAACAGTTGGTAACTGGCTTGAACTGGACGAGGACGGAGTGATTTGTTGAGCCAAACGTTTTAAACTTTGGACCCCTAGAGGCTCAAATAAAATGACAGTTTAAAGATAAAATCTTCACCATTAAGCTGAACTAACCATGACCTGATGAGCTGCAGCTGCTAGGAAACTCTTTATGAACTCGTGATTATTGGGTTTAGCTTTTTACAACATTTATGTCAAAATATGTTACGTGGACTCCAACAAGAAGTCTGAGAAAAGAACCTTTTCCTGTTTTACATTTCATAAAAGGTCATTATGAGATGGCAGGGGACAATTTGTGTTTTACCCAATAAAATATGTTTACACTGCCAGTGGTGGGATGTAACTAAGTACAAATACTTCGTTTCTGTACTTCAGTACATTTTTCGTGTATCTGTACTTTACTTAAGAAGAGTTAAATGTGGGTGCTTTATACTTTTACTCCACTACATTTTACATCAAGTATCTGTACTTTCTACTACACTACATTTCTATAACGTGTTGCATTAAAGTTACATTCATGTTGCAGCTTTTTGATTTGTTCGTTACTTTGAAAGTAACTAATAATGAAAGTAACTAATGATGAGAGGAGCTGGTCCAGTGAATCACTGCAGAGTGGGCAGGTAACGTTAGGCCCCGCCTTCAAGAAGAGCTGGGCCAGTGACATATATTCTAGTATTTATGTCACTGAGCTGGGTGCACCTGCAGCACCACTAACACACCCAGAATGTATTCCACCGTGAGAGAGTCACCCAGAAGATACGCTGCACACAGGGCCTTATTGAAAGATTATTGAAAGATTATTGAAAGACTATTGACAGACTATTGAAACATTATTGAAAGACTATTGAAAGACTATTGAAAGACTATTGAAAGATTATTTAAAGATTAATGAAAGACTATTGAAAGATTATTGAAAGAGTAT
>NC_056502.1:32109527-32111187 GCF_014905685.2 Nematolebias whitei | reverse complement strand
TTTGAGTAGAAGTAATAAATTACTTTAATTCCTGTTTAAATGCAATTCATCCTGCCATACCTGCAGTGTCTTCAGACTTTGCCAGCAAATTAAAAGTTGAAGCTTAATCATTAAATTATTATCTTTGTGTTAGATTTATTTATAAATCATATTTAAACACTGCTTGTACCAATTAAATTAAATAAAAAGTAACACACGTTCTCTATCACGTCATTAATCAGATAAACAAACAAACAAACAAACAAACAGCTTCATCTTCAGACAGACTGACGTTATGTTTTCTCTCTTGAAAAAGAACAAAGTGTTAAATTGTAGAGACTCACCTGCAACACATGAAGAGTTGTATCAGCTGCAGCTCCTTCCTCCTCCTCGTCACTCCCACATGTTTACGTTTATCTCCGTGGTTCTCCCGTGTCGTGTCGTCACTTTTCAAAGCTGCATGTTGCTCAGTTTTTATCTTTGTGAAGTTCTCCCACACTTTGGAGGACTTGGGTCGAACAGTTTTCGCTGCGTCGGTCATTTGTCAAATTTACTTAATTTCCTTTAAAAACAGCCTCTGCTCTGCCTCCTCCTCCCCCCTCGCTCTGTTCAACTCGCGCTGCAGTTTTTTTTGTTTTCCAAACTTTATTCAGTCAGTCGGCATTGACAATGAACTGCCCGTGAACAAAACGAAACGGCTCCGCAGCGCCTTGAAAGACGCATAATCGCGCGACACAACAAATCGATAACGAAATTCGTTGCCAACGCTTTTAATCATCGATTTTTATCGATTTTATCGATTCGTTGTTGCAGCCCTAATGCATAGATTTGTACAAATTGTACTTGAGAGGAGATTATTACAACCTCATATAAAGTCAATGATGATCATGATATCGGAACTGGATCGGTGTCGGTTCAGA
Source organism: Nematolebias whitei (assembly GCF_014905685.2). Classification (NCBI taxonomy): domain Eukaryota; kingdom Metazoa; phylum Chordata; class Actinopteri; order Cyprinodontiformes; family Rivulidae; genus Nematolebias; species Nematolebias whitei. The sequence continues at coordinate 32,110,288 of NC_056502.1, read as the reverse complement.
AGTTAAAACAATGTGGATCGTGCATCCCTAATACATACAGTCCATTTACCATTTACTTGGAGCTATAGAAGTAAATTGAATTGAATTGAATAATGATCTGTACTTGATTTAATTGGACTTTTTATTCAGTCAGTTTTGTGGTTTTCAGCGTTGTATGAGCGGGTGCGTGCGGACCAGAGGAAGTTTGGGAAGGCGTCGTGCGAAGCAGCAGCTGAACGCATGGAGCGGCTGAAGTTCGCCCTCTCTAAAGAAACTCTGCAACTCATGAGAGCTAAAGAAATCTGCCTGGAGCAGAAGACACAGAGCTTAAAGAACGAGGTAACCATTTATCTGTTATTATGAACTTCATATGGCGTAAAAGGGAAAAGATAAAAGCTGTGCTGGAGGAAGTGACCACCATCTTGTTGTAGAGCGGTGGGACTGACTCGCTGATGGTCTGTAAGATCCTGTAAAACCATCTGGAATTGAAGCCGAGCACAAAGAGTCTAGACTCTAAAAAAAAGTCTAGACTCTAAAAAATCTGCAGGTCCAGATGAACTTCCACCTTATTTATCCTGATGCATGCTCAATAATCCAGGTAGAAAAATCTAAAAAAGTTAAATCTGGTCCTCTGGTCATTCAAAAAAACAAAAAACAAAACAAAACAACAAAATAAATGTAGAAGACGTATGTAATGTAGAGACGTTTATTTTCTAAACATAACGTCCCAGTGGATTTTAAACCCCAAAATACATTAAAGACTGGTTCATCCCAAAGATCCA
>NC_056502.1:32106336-32109427 GCF_014905685.2 Nematolebias whitei | reverse complement strand
AACCTCCTTCCTGAGGGGAGTGGGGCAAAAAGTGTGTGTGCTGGGTGGGTGGGGTCCTTCATGATGCAGGTGGCCCTCTTCCTGCATCTGGAGGTGTATGGCAGTCTGGTAAATGCCATGGTAAATGGCAGTCTAAATAAAAAAATGCTTTAAAAGCGTTCATGCTGGGAGTTTTGCACATCTTTAATTTAGTCCATAAAATGTTGTAAATGAGATGTTTGACGCGGGACGGCACATTCTTTTAAGGAGATAATTACAGCCAGCTCGTTTTGTTATCGTCAGATTGAGAAGCCTCCTGGTGTCTGACAAAATGTTGACGAGCTGCTTCTCCTCGTGCTCTCCAGATGTGCCTGCAGACGGAGCGTCTGGGCCCTCGGCGGGTGGACAGCCTCAGGAAGGAGGATGAGGAGTGGCAGAGGAAGGCCCAGGCTGCAGTGCTCTCCATCCAAGACCTGACGGTCCGGTTCTTTGAAAGTACCACCCGAGCTCAGAAAGGTAAACAGCCGAGAGGTATCTGGGGAAATGTTGAGCGTTGCTTTAGCTGTGACCTTTGACCTTTCGTTGTTTGACCCTCTACATGAGCATCAACTTTATGGATTTAATTTTTCACCTTCATTACACCGAAAACTTACAGGAAGGTCAGGAAGAAAATCCGTTTGTGAACAAACATTTTGAAGCTGCTCCTTTAAAAAGTCTGTATGAACAATTAAGCAGCATGGGATACATTTTCATTGTTATGCTGATGACACTCAATTATATTTGTCCATTAAACCCAATGAATCCAATCAGCTACTTAGACTACAAGCATGTCTTAAAGACATGATCTGGACCGACCTGAATGACCTGATGAAGGTCGTTTAAATGATGATGACATCGATCTTTGCAGCAAGCTGCTAGAAGAGACGTTCGTGTTCAGATGATGTCGTTTCAAGTTAACGAGTTCGTCGTGCTGCTGCTGCAGATCCACTCTCTGTGAAACAACGTCCACACTCCGCTTTGTCCACTTGTCTTTTAACAACAAAGACATAAAGTTCCCACCAGGAGACCGCAACGACATGCTAGGCTGCTAATGTTACACGTGCCTCAAGATAATAGCGCCGTGCTGAAACACGCTTAGGAACTTTAGTTCCGCGGCGCATAATCTCTCATTAATAACATTTAATTAATGAAAAAATAACTGAAAGGGTACACACGTGGACCGAACCGAACGTACCGAACCAAAATGGTTCAGTACACCCACGTGCACCGCTACACCCCTAATATATATAAATATATATATATATATGTTTTTTTTAAAGAGACAAAAACAGCTACATTACAGATGTTTAAAGCCATTTAAAAAAATTTAAATACATTTATTCATTCATTTAATAGAAACAAAATAAACAAAACATTCATCAAAAAGAAAACATTGAATGAAAAGAGTTCAGAAAGAAGAGAAAAAATTCTTATATCTGCCCCTTATTTAAAATATATAAAATAACTTTAAACAATCACTTAAATTAATCACTTTAATATCCACTTTAAAACTAGGAATAAAAAGAAACATGTTTTGTGTTAGCAGAATTTAATTCTAACTTTAAAACTTATCCAACATTAATAAAACTTACCTCAAGTTGTCTTTTTGGACATGCATGCACAGTAGGGCTGCAACTAACGATTATTTCAATAATCGATCCATCGGGCGACCCCCCCCCCCCCCCTGGATTAATCGATTAATCGGCAAAGAAATAAAGCGTTTTAATTTCCACCCCTTTATTCCAAAATTGAACATTTGACTGACATAGCAATTCACAGAAAAACAGGTTGCTATTTGACTATTCTGTTAGTAAAATATTGAATCATAAAAAATAAAAGTTAGTCACATAGCTTAAAAAAATAAATGTACACAAAAATTTATACAAATGTGTCTTTATACCTGCACAATATGTAGCTACTTTGTAAAATGTGTCCTTGAGGGAAGAGTGTAACCTGGATTAAAAGTGTGGATTATTGTAACCTGGATTAAAGTGTGGATTATTGTAACCTGGATTAAAGTGTGGATTATTGTAACCTGGATTAAAAGTGTGGATTATTGTAACCTGGATTAAAAGTGTGGATCATTGTAACCTGGATTAAAAGTGTGGATTATTGTAACCTGGATTAAAAGTGTGGATTATTGTAACCTGGATTAAAAGTGTGGATTATTGTAGTGAAGCCTTCGTCTTCAACCATGGACAGAGGCCTCATGTCAGTGACGATCATGTTCAGGATGTTTCAGTGAAGACAGCTGCTGCTGTGGTGTCCATGATGTCTGTCCATCATGAAGGATGTTGTTGTTTGTTGTTGTTGTTTTCTGGAATGAGACAGTAAATATGTTTTATAGCATAATTTACAGCAACTCAAGAAATGCCTTGTTTCACTTGCAGTGTTAGGTTCAGGCAAAAGTAGCTAAAAGAGCAATCACACACACACACACACACACACACACATATATATAAAATACTTAATTACACACATTTGAGTAGAAGTAATAAATTACTTTAATTCCTGTTTAAATGCAATTCATCCTGCCATACCTGCAGTGTCTTCAGACTTTGCCAGCAAATTAAAAGTTGAAGCTTAATCATTAAATTATTATCTTTGTGTTAGATTTATTTATAAATCATATTTAAACACTGCTTGTACCAATTAAATTAAATAAAAAGTAACACACGTTCTCTATCACGTCATTAATCAGATAAACAAACAAACAAACAAACAAACAGCTTCATCTTCAGACAGACTGACGTTATGTTTTCTCTCTTGAAAAAGAACAAAGTGTTAAATTGTAGAGACTCACCTGCAACACATGAAGAGTTGTATCAGCTGCAGCTCCTTCCTCCTCCTCGTCACTCCCACATGTTTACGTTTATCTCCGTGGTTCTCCCGTGTCGTGTCGTCACTTTTCAAAGCTGCATGTTGCTCAGTTTTTATCTTTGTGAAGTTCTCCCACACTTTGGAGGACTTGGGTCGAACAGTTTTCGCTGCGTCGGTCATTTGTCAAATTTACTTAATTTCCTTTAAAAACAGCCTCTGCTCTGCCTCCTCCTCCCCCCTCGCTCTGTTCAAC
>NC_056502.1:32102216-32106236 GCF_014905685.2 Nematolebias whitei | reverse complement strand
GCCACTGGCCAAAAGGATGGACCAGCACAGAAGATCAACATCATCAGACCAGGACTCTGAGGTCTACACTCATCTCCAGGTCAGAGGTCACTCTTTCAGGGATGAAGATGTTCACATCCTGGACAGAGAGGAACGATGGTTTGAGAGAGGAGTAAAGGAGGCCATCTTTGTGAAAAGAAACCGTCCACCATTAAACAGGGGCGGAGCCTCCAGGTTCAACTGTCCCCCTCTTACAATGCTGTGATTGCTAGTATCACTCAGCCCTCTGTGAACAGTAAACAGCCATCAGGTGCTAATGATACATTGTTAGGCTGATGGTCCTTCTTGAGCATGTGATCAGCTGGTTCTGGTTGTCAGCAGCAAAACTGGTTGATCCACTCTGAGAAGGTGCTATTTAAGAGACTGAGCTGAATACAGCTCCTCAGACTGAGGAAGTCCTCAGGATGAGAGACGAAACGTTTCTACATTTTTTTGTTGATTTGCTTTGTTTTGTTTTTTTGAATGTCCAGAGGACCAGATTTAACTTTTTTAGATTCCACCTTATTTCTTAAGGCTGGCCGCTCATACCATACCTTACCATTTTATTTATAGAGCACTTTAAACAGCGACAGGGCCAACCAAGTGCTGTACAGACAGAAACAAACAGGTAAAGCACACAGCAACACAAAACACAACATAAAATCAGAAGTAAGGCTGGCTGCTCATATCATCACAGTCCCTGTGTCCCACATCTTCAATCTCTCCATAAGACAAAACTCCATCCAGACTCTTGAAAACAGCCTTTGTTCTTCCTTTGCTGAAGGGAGGAGACCCCACCTCACTGAACAACTATGGACCAATCTCTAAACTCTGCATTTTAGACAAGGTTCTAGAAAAACTGATAAACTCTCAAATCAAAAATGACCTGGACTCATTTAACATCTTACCTCCACATCAATCTGGTTTCAGGAAACAACACAGCACAACCACTGCTTCACTGAAGGTTCTTAATGATGTTGTTGAAGCACTGGATGCTAAGGATTATTGTGCTGCACTTTTCTTAGACCTGTCTAAAGATTCTGACTCTGTGGATCAGAACATCTTGTGTCATAAACTCTCAGAAACTGGTTTCTCAGATCACACCATTGGTTGGTTCTCTAATTATCTCTCAGACCGGAGGCAATGTGTTCAACATAATGGTACTTCCTCCAGTTATTTAACAGTCAACAATGGTGTACCACAAGGCTCAGTCTTAGGACCCACCCTCTTTACAATCTACATAGGTAATGTAGGTAAAAACATCCCTAATGCATCCATACATTTCTATGCTGATGACACAGTTGTTTATTGTCGAGCTAAAACAGTTGATAAGGCTTTCCAGCTTTTGAAATCTGCATTTAACATCATCCAGACTGATTTGTTCCTTTTTGGACCTTCTCCTACTCCGCTCCTGTTTCCTGGAATATCTTACAAAAACATCTGAAGCTCTTGACCTTTGACCTCTCTAAGTGGCTTTAAGAATCTGTTAAGTTCCTGCAGACATGTTCCTGTTTTTAGTTTTATACATCGCCTAATAATGTAACTTTTTTTTCGTCGCTGCTTTTTCCTTTTGACTGTCCTTTTGGCTGCCATTTTATTTTAATTTGTAAAAAAAAAAAAAAAGGAAAAAAGAAGAAAAAAATTAATTTGTATGCTTCTTTTATGGTTGTCTGTTGTTGTTGTTGTCATCACTCTTTGTTAAAGCAATCTTCGCCACTTGCTCTTGCCGAACTCGGACGCTTCTCCCCTCCCTCTCCGCTTTGCTTTGTTGCTCTGTCTGTCTGTGAAACTGCTCCTGAGACTCTCTTGCATCTTCTGAACCATAATTATGGACTTTTTGATCAGTTGGTCCCTCAACACAATTTACAACATTTCTTGAAGAGAAGACAGGCTTTAGGCGAGCCGATTTGCCCTGTTGGCACACACGCAGCTGGATATCTCATTGACTTCAAGACTTGATGATGTGTCTATCTCTGCTGCCATCTGTGGATTTTAAGGACACATATTTAATTGGATTTACGATAACTGGTTCCTGCTTTTTGGATTCAGCTGCTTGCTGGTTTTATCTACAATCAAGGAAGTCGTCGGCAGCAAATTTGGACCTGATCACGCTGCTTGCCTTTATGATGGCTTGGTTCGTGTCTCGAGTACCCAGACTCAAATGCTTTGGGCAGAATGGATCAGATCTTGATGATTTTACTCAGTCACGTTCCATCGGTGTGGCCATGTAATTTGAACATTTCTGAACCGTTTGGACCAACACAGACTCAACGTAGATGTCATTAAGTTCTGCATGTCCCCTAAACAACTGTGTGTTTATCTGAATTTGGCTCCCCTGGTTGGCCTTGAAGGCCATCTTATCTGAATTGGCCTGGAGAACATGTGATCTGACGCTCTGCCCCCCCTCCCCCTACCATCGAGGAATTTCCAACTGATAACCAGAGGAAACCAGCTGAGTAAGCATTGTGTCATCATTTCAGGACTTTTGGATTCCCATAGACGTTATTCTTGGCCATTCCCCGACTTACCTCGAGAATGTTTATGGATCTCACCGGAGGACACTGCCTGATCATTCCATCCTTATCAGAACTCTTACAGTGACCTCGAGAGCGTCCATGAACATTGCTCACCACTCTCGTCATCCCCTCTGCAGAATGTCTACGTCACTGTGCTTGTTTGTGCGAGGTGTTTTTTAATATCAGTGTTTTTCTTCTCAGTCAAGAAGAAAAACTGATAGGAATTTGTTTGCCTCCAATTCCTACGTGTCCAGTTTCACTACTTTTTGTCTGTCTGAACAGATCTCACTTGTAAATGAGTCTTCTAGGGTCAATGTGACTTATCTGTCTAAACAAAGGTTGAATTAAAAAAAAGAACCAGGACTTCTGCCTCAAGGTCAGCTTCCTGTGGGTTTCTAGTGTTAAAAACAAACACAGTCAGGTTGTGTGACGTGCGCTTCGAGGCCTCTGAGAGTGGTGGTTTTGGTTTTCAGATGCGGAGTCTGCAGGGCGGACAGGAAGCCATGGCGCGCGTGGACCAGCTGGAGGCGCTGTACTACGGCTTGCAGCTGCAGCTGTATGACGTTCGGGCCGAGGTGCTGCGCTGCGAGGAGCTGCTGTTGACTGCGCAGCTGCACAGTCTGCGCAGACAGATCATAGGTGAGTTTGTGCAGCACTGGGGTTGAGTCATGAAATATGATCCAAGTGTGAAGAAAAAACAGTTTTATAATAATAAAATCATTTAGAAGAGAAGTGTTAAGCTTAGAAAATAATTTAATTCAAGGTCTGATTCTGCACGTTTTTATGAAGCTGTAAAACATTTAAAAGTCTGTATGTTACTACAAAGTAGAAGGAAAAGAAATCTGGAGGAAGTGTTTTGTTGTTTCTGAGGTTTGAGTTTAAAGTTGAAACATTGAATGTTGAGAATAATGTGTGAATATTATTTAGATAATTATTTTAAAAAGTTGAGGAAAAAGTAAAAATATGTTTTTCTAGAAAAGTAAAAAATTGTCTAAAAAATTCCATTAATGATTTTCTAAACCAGTAAACCTTTGTGTATTTTTTCCATCATTAGGCCTGAGCATCAGAGGCTTGTTAAAATAATATAGTGGAAAAAAAAAAGTCCATGCTCAATAATCCAGGTATACAATCCAACAATTTTCAGTCAGGTCATCTGGACAGTTTCTTTTTTTGCTGAAACGTTTCACCTTCCATCCAGAAGGCTTCATCAGTCAAGGAAACACACAACACAAAACTGATTCTTCCCCGAACAGTTTACTCCAAAAGTGGAACAAACCAGTTATGTTGGTGCTAAGATGGTGTCTTTGGCACGCCCCCTCCTCTGGAGCCGGCCCTCTTCCTCGTCGACAGTCATGTCAAACTGGTTCAAAACCAAAAAAGACTGTCACACCTCCACACCTTAACAGTAGGATGTTTCTTAAAGTCTTTGTTCCTCTAATTCACAGACGAGGCCCCTCTGTTCCCATCAGGTGTGAAAACCGGCTGG
>NC_056502.1:32100918-32102116 GCF_014905685.2 Nematolebias whitei | reverse complement strand
CGCTAATCACAAGCAGAAAGTCCAGGAGCAGCAGGGAGGCAGCGCTGACTGCAGCTCTCTACAGACACTGCGACAGGTCAGTGTGTATGTGCACAGTAAAATATGCCAAACTGAAAACATACTTATTTAATAAGGCTTTTAATGTTTAACTTTTAGTACTTTAGTATTTAGCATTTTTTTAATCTCTTTTATCTTCTTTTATTCTGGCGGTTTTTAATTTGCACTGATTTATTGTGTCCTGTTTTTATTTGTTTTGTCTTGTAAAGCACCTTGGTCAATGCAAGGCGTTGTTGGAAGGTGCTATAGAAATAAAGTTTATTATTATTATTATTATTTTATTTATTTTTTTTGTGCATGAACTTATTGCTGCAGACTCCGTCAGTCTACGTTGCTTCTGCCATTTTATTTATTATTTATTAACCTTTATTTAAGCAGGCTAATCCCACTGAGATCACAGATTCTTTTAAGGCAGGCCTGGGCCTGAAGGCAGACTAACATGCATGTTTCTGCTCTGTGGGAGGGAACTGGAGTACCTGGAAAAAACCCACGCAGAACAAGAAGAACATGCAAACTCCACACAGAAAGACCCCAGGTCCAACCGGGAATTGAACCCAGGACCTTCTTGCTGTGAGGCAACAGTGCTAACCACTGAGTCATCGTGCTGCCACAACAAAACAAAATGAAATCATAAACCTCCCTCTGTTCTTCTCCATGGTGTAACTCCTGTGCACCTGAACATGTTGCACTCGTGTTGAAAACTGCAAGTGTTCATCATTCAGACCCCTCACAGACGTGGAGATGGATGCAGCGCTTGTTGTAGTGTGCTGCTCCAAAGTAAAAGCATCTCACAGCTGCATGTTGTGGTGTCTGTGCAGCAGGAAAGAGATGAAGATGAAAGAAACGTCTCGCTGAGTCAGGAGAGGAGGACGACTCTGGACAGACTCCGCAGCCTCAAACAGGTGAGCGTCACACCTCTCTCTACCGTTCTCTCCCATATAAACATCAAGTCACATTCAAATATTCCTGATAGGAGCAGATGACAGAAGTCCGTTAAGATCATTCGTCCTTTCATCAGGTACCTGAAAGCCTCCTCCTGATTCAGGCTCAATAATCCAGGTAGAAACATCTAAGCAAGTCAAGTCAGGTCCTCTGGACAGATTAATGTTAGCAACAATAATCTGTCCAGAGGACCTGACTT
>NC_056502.1:32098889-32100818 GCF_014905685.2 Nematolebias whitei | reverse complement strand
CAAGGTCAAGGTTTTCTTTATTGTCATTCACATCTCATGTGGTACATGTGGTGGAACAAAATTGTGTCCACTGGGTCCCAGTTACATCCAACAAAAATGTAAATTGTAAAAGAAAAACAGTAATATGAGCTAGGATATGAACAAAGAAATACGCTAACCTAAGAATACCCTAAACACTTAACAGTACAAAAAGAATAAACTATATGACATAGCAGCATCAGTAGAGCTCCTGACCTTCCTGTGTTTGAGGGAGACCTTCTTGGCAGTGATTCGGCCTCTGCGAGCCTCCAGCTGCCTCATCCTCTGCTGTAGGACACTTACTTCCTCCTCTCCAAGAGGCGAAGGCAGCGCCACAAAGTCTTTGCCCACCTTCATGGCATCAGGGCTCTCAAAGGTGTCGTAGTACACGACCTCCTCCTGCCGCTCTGCTGGATCATCACAGATGCTGGTGAAGATTCTCAGTCATCCAGGACATGATGAATTCAAAAAGCGTTCAATACAAAAACAACTGGACTTTATTTGTAACAGAAGACGTTTCTCTCCTCATCCGAGGAGCTTTCTCAATTCAAAGAGCAGAGAGTGAGAGATTCAGGTTATAAGGCTGAGTGAGATAAGACACACACACATATGTAGATTTGACAAGTCACACCTCCACACCTTAACAGTAGGATGTTTCTAAAGTCTTTTGTTCCTCTAATTCACAGATGAGGCCCCTCTGTTCCCATCAAGTGTGAAAACTGTCTGGGAATCTGTTTTAAAGTTGCATTATAGGTTTTAGAAAGTGGAAATCTGAGGCCTCCTCCTCTGTTAAGAGACGGCTTTTCTCTTTTTACATAAATTGCCATCAGAAAACAACTTCTACAAGACAAGGACTTAATCAACAGGACCAACTTCACCCCAGACCAGATCTGCACCCTGTTGGACCTCTGTCTCTCCACCACTTATTTCAAGTTCAATGACAGTTTTTACAGACAGAAGCACGGCTGTGCCATGGGATCTCCAGTGTCACCCATTGTTGCCAATCTCTACATGGAGGAAGTGGAACAGAGAGCCCTACACTCCTATGAGGGAACAACGCCAAGCCATTGGTTCCATTATGTGGATGACACCTGGGTCAAAATCCAAACCAAGGAAGTAGAAGCGTTCACCAGACACATTAACTCGGTCGATAACAACATCAAGTTCACCAGAGAGGATGCAAACGACAACGAGCTGCCTTTTTTGGACTGTTTGGTTCAGATGGAGAGAGAGGACAGCCTCAACATTGAAGTGTACAGGAAACCAACCCACACAGACCAGTATCTTCTGTTTGACTCCCACCATCCACTGGAACACAAACTCTCTGTCATCAGAACTTTACAACATCGGGCCGAATGCGTCCCCACGAAGACAGAAGGGAAGGAAAAGGAAGTGAAACACATTCAAGAAGCTCTTCAAACATGTGGATATCCTAACTGGGCTTTTGTCAAGTCAGAGAGGAAATCTACAAAACACACCAATAAACAGAAAAAGGAGAAGAACAGACGTAAAAACATTGTCATCCCTTATGTTGCTGGAGTATCAGAGAAATTCAGAAGGATCTTCAACAAACACAAGATCCCAGTACATTTCAAACCCAGCAGGACTCTCAGACAGAGGCTGGTCCACCCTAAAGACAAGACACCCATACACAAACAGAGTGGTGTAGTGTATGTGGTCCAGTGTAGCGAGGACTGTCCAGACCTCTACATTGGAGAAACTAAACAGCCTCTTCACAGACGCATGGCTCAACACAGGAGAGCCACCTCCTCTGGACAAGATTCATCTGTTCACCTCCACCTCACAGATAAGGGACACTCTTTGAGGACCAAAATGTGCACATTTTGGACCGAGAACACAGATGGTTTGAGAGGGGGGTGAAGGAAGCAATTTATGTAAAAAGAGAAAAGC
>NC_056502.1:32097493-32098789 GCF_014905685.2 Nematolebias whitei | reverse complement strand
CCTCAAACAATCAGACCCTCAAACAATCAGACCTTCAAACAACCAGACCCTCAAACAACCAGACCCTCAAACAACCACACCCTCAAACAACCAGACCCTCAAACAACCAGACCCTCAAACAACCAGACCCTCAAACAACCAGACCCTCAAACAATCACACCCTCAAACAATCAGACCTTCAAACAATCATCATCTACAGAGAACCTGCCTGTACTCGTTCTTTTTCTTTGTGAATTGTTTTAATGGACTGCAGTGAAATATTGTTGCTTCAATCAGGCGGTGCTTTGAAGGCTGATTTAAGAAATGCAGCCTTTTGTTTATTCCAGTGAAATGATTATTCTGATTGATTGGGACCAGACTCTGGTACATCTTTAGGTCCGGTTGTGTGATGATAAATGTCTAACAGAACTTTCTGTTCTGGGTTTTTCTCAGTGAGCTCGCCCATGGACGAAGTTCTGGAGTCTCTGAAACGAGGTAGTTTCCACCTGAGGAAAGCTGAGCTGCGGGTTCTGGGCCCCGACCCAGAAGACGACAGCACCAACATCCTGGCTCAGATCCGACAGGGCATCCACCTGAAGAAGGTCCGAACACGTCCGGAGCAACAGCGCCACCCAAAGAGTTTCCCACACTCGGCCGACGCTCTGACGCGCAGCATCCACGAGGCTCTGAGGAGAATCAAAGAGGCGTCGCCAGAGTCCGAGTCCGAGGATGAAGGTCTTCCCTGCACCGACTGGGAGAGCTAACTGACCCGAGACCAGCAGGTCTGAAGAAACACGGACCTGAGACCAGCAGGGTCTCCTAAAGACAGACAAACGTTTCATCTCCGCAGACCTTTTATAAAAACGGACCACAGAAGTTTGTTTGTGTTGTCGGAGCCGTCGTTCTGTGGGAGTGGTACTGCAGCTCGCTGTGATGGTTTGGTTCCTGTCAGATGGGTTCACTAAGATCCGGTATCGATACGTCCTCTCTTCTTACTCGAGCAGTTCTGGACAAACGTCCAGAACAGTTTCTACTTTTCTACACTTGAGAACAAACTAGAAGATAAAAGTGAGTTGTGATGTTAAAACCTTTCATGAACTCATTTCAATGGCCGGAGCAACAAACACGTCGTCTCTGAAACTTCAACATGGTTCAATCGCTCACTGACAAACGGGTGCTGACACTCGTCCCTGACACGCACTCTGAGCGTGACATCATGAGGTCACACAAAGTTTCAAGGTTTGAACAGAACCTCAATGGTTCTGGTCTCAACGGTTCTGGTCTTAACGGTTCTGGTCTCAACGCTTCTGGTCTCAA
>NC_056502.1:32097213-32097483 GCF_014905685.2 Nematolebias whitei | reverse complement strand
CGCTTCTGGTCTTAACGGTTCTGGTCTTAACGCTTCTGGTCTCAACGGTTCTGGTCTCAACGCTTCTGGTCTTAACGGTTCTGGTCTTAACGGTTCTGGTCTTAACGCTTCTGGTCTCAACGGTTCTGGTCTTAACGGTTCTGGTCTTAACGGTTCTGGTCTTAACGGTTCTGGTCTCAACGCTTCTGGTCTCAACGGTTCTGGTCTTAACGCTTCTGGTCTTAACGGTTCTGGTCTTAACGGTTCTGGTCTTAACGGTTCTGGTCTTAA
>NC_056502.1:32091761-32097203 GCF_014905685.2 Nematolebias whitei | reverse complement strand
CGGTTCTGGTCTTAACGGTTCTGGTCTTAACGGTTCTGGTCTTAACGGTTCTGGTCTCAACGGTTCTGGTCTTAACGGTTCTGGTCTTAACGGTTCTGGTCTTAACGGTTCTGGTCTTAACGGTTCTGGTCTTAACGCTTCTGGTCTCAACGGTTCTGGTCTCAACGCTTCTGGTCTTAACGGTTCTGGTCTCAACGCTTCTGGTCTTAACGGTTCTGGTCTCAACGGTTCTGGTCTCAACGCTTCTGGTCTCAACGGTTCTGGTCTCAACGGTTCTGGTCTCAACGCTTCTGGTCTCAACGGTTCTGGTCTCAACGGTTCTGGTCTTGGTCCTAACGGCAGCGGGCTGGACCACACACCTGTTTAGAAATGTTTCAACTCGTTCTTAGCGTCAGCTTCATAAAACCTTCGGACCGTTTGCCTTTCTTCTAAACCAACGTGCACACTCCTTAACAGACGTGCACACTCATTTGGGTAAACGATCGTAATCTGTGTGGATTTTATTGTTTTACTAAGAAGTAATCCTGATGCATGCTCAGTAATCCAGGTAGAAAAATCTAAAAAACGTTTCTACATTTCTGTGTTCGTTTTGTTTTTTGAACGTCCAGATGGAACTTTTAGACTGAGGAGTAACGTTTCATCACGTGAGTCCCGGTAACCCTGAAGAAAGACCTCACCCATCTTCATCGTCATGATGTTCATCATGTTCCCTGACCAGAAGTGTCCACCCCAGGAGTTTTGTCTCACTGCTGTCAGGAACCAACTGTGGTCAAGTTCAACTCATCAATTATTATAGAAAGTTCCCCCCCAGTGTTGTCCTTGTTGCGCGGTGGCTCAGTTTGTGGTGCGGCCCGGTCCGGGAACAGAACTGGGGTCGTTGATCCATCTTCGTGCACTTTACAATAATCTCTGGGTTATTTTAGGACAGTCACTGTAAAGGAGGTGAATATTGATACAATCATATTTGACATATTTTTACGTTAAGAGGTTTTACTCAAAAAATTTCATTTAACTTTGAAAGACTTTTATTTTTTATATTTATTGACCAACTTCCACTGAGTTGATTTATGACGGCAGTAAAACATCTCCGGGTGAAAGTTTTAGTATTTATCATTCACAGATTTTACTGCGATTTGAGAAACGTCAGAACCAGATTGAATAGAAAGCTTTGGTGTTAGCTCTGAATGGTGCTGGCTTTTACTAAATCCAATATTTAAGCTGAAATTAGAAGAAGTTCTGGCTCGATGTGTGAGAAGCTTCACTGCCCCCTGCTGGATGACTCCCTCAGCTCCACACCTGATCATTTTTAGTTGCTTTCATTTTCAGCTTATTTCCTGTTTTTCATATATTATTCATTATTACTAGTATTTATTATTTATAGTTTCTTTTCCTTGCTTGTGTATTGAACTTTGTGTTGGGTGTGTGACAGTGGTTTTGTTCTTGGTAGTGAAACATCTTTTTTTAACTGGACCTCCAGTTGTCAAACATGAGTCATCCAGGCTTCTTATAAATAATGTTATTTCTTTTTCTCCTTCTGGTTGTTTGAGATGATTGTTTGTTAAATACATGAAGTCTGGAACAAGCAAAGGTTTGGGTTTAACACCCAAACTGCATCTTTTTGAGAACATCTATCACCATAATAGATCACTAGTTTGAAGTGGTGTAAAAATTGTGAACAATCACTATCTTACCTGTTGTAGATAGCTGTTTGAAACTTTTCAGGGGAACAAGACAGACAAGCTAATGGCTAGTCCCAACACAGCTAAGACCAAAGTGGAGAACTGTTGTCTTAAATCAGCTTCAGTTCCTTCCATCCATCCATCCATCCATCCATCCATCCATCCACCCACCCACTCACTCACTCACTCACTCACTCACTCACTTATGCTTATTCTGAAGTAGGGATGGGGCAGATCCGATCCAGTATCGGCCTCCTATACCAGCATAATTTACGTATCGGATTTTTCCGATCCACCTGCCGATATTTCCGATCCATGATGCATGTTGGCTTCAAACTATGGGATGGATTTCCTGAACGGCGGCGTCTCTCATGAACCCAGAGTAATAAGACCCGCCCCACATTCAAGAAATCCAGTTCATAGTTTGCAGCAGCTACAACGTGAGGACTGAGTTAGCAGCACTGTGGCTAACAGCTAACAAACTTTTCATCTAAACATGTCACTGTGTGGAAGTATTTTACACTGAACACCACAAAACAAGACAGCAACGTGCACTGTCTGCAGAGCCATAGCGCCACATTAAACCACGGTAAAGTTAGTTTTACGATGGACATTCGAGCTCCGGGGCTTCAGGGGGCGCTGCTCTTTGCTCAACCCAAAAGAGGCGACTCGACCCCGGCCAGCAGCGTCCACTCTGTCCCTCAGTCTGCTCGTCTCTGAGGAGGGACAGACTGAGCGGGGCTGACCCAGATCAGACTGCCTGCTTCGGACTGAACAAGAAGAAGACGTCGCTGAAACCACGGAGCTCTAATGTTTACAGAGAAGTTGATAAACTTCATAATTAATGACCGACCACTATCAGTTGTAGAAAACAAAGGATTTCACAGTTTGATACTTGCAGTCAAGATATAGTTTACCCTCCAGGAGATATTTATCAGTACAACAGTAGACAATCATAAAAAACATATGATGTGAAAATTATATATATTAAAAACATAAACAGCTACATTATAAAGTGATGTAAAATACTAAAAACAGGAACATGTCTGTTGGTTTATGTCATGAACTTAGCAGCTGTTTGAAGACATTTAACATTTAATTTAATTCATTTATTCATTCATTTAAATGAAACAAAAAAAAATCATCAAAAAGAAAACATTGAATGAAAAGAGTGCAGGATGAAGAAAAATCTTATGTCTGTCCCTTATTTAAAAAAATATAAAACAACTTTAATCAATCACTTAAATTACTCACTTTAATATCCACTTTAAAGCTAGGAATAAAAAGAAACATGTTTTGTGTTAGCAGAATTTAATTCTAACTTTAAAACTTATCCAACATTAATAAAACTTACCTCAGGTTGTCTTTTTGGACATGCATGCATAAATGTGTACAAATTGTACTTGAGAGCAGATTATTACAGCCTCATATAAAATCAATGATGATCATGATATCGAACTGGATCGGTATCAGTTGATACTCAGATCTAGGTATCGGGATCGGATTGGAAGTTAAAAAAAGGTGGATTGGTGCATCCCTATTCTGAAGCTGGGTCACAGCGGGGCCCGCCCAGGGAGCATCCTTACCAGAAGTCTGAACCACCTCAACTGGCTCCTCTGGATGTGGAGGAGCAGAGGTTCTCCTCTGAGTCTCTCCTGATACCTGAACTTCTCCCCCTGTATCTGAGGGAGAGTCCAGCTCTGCAGAGGAAACTCATTTCAACCTCCTGGAACCACGATCTCATTCTTTCAGTCTCTACCAGAGTTCATGACCAGAGGTGAGGGGAGGAACGTAGACCGACCAGTAAACAGAGAGCTTTGTCTTACAGCTCAGCTCCTCTTCACCACAATGGACCGGCACAGAGTCCACAATACTGCAGATGCTGCACCAATCCATCTGTCAGTCTCTCGCTCCATTCTTCCCTCACTGTGAACAAAACCCAGAGATACTTGAACTCCTCCACTGGAGGCAGAACCTCATCCTGGACCTGAAGAGAATAATCCACCCTTTTCCGGTTGAGGACCATGGTCTCAGAGTTGGAGGTGCTCGTTCTCATCCCAGCTGCTTCACACTCGGCTGTGAACCGCTGCAGTGAGAGCTGAAGATCACGATGACGCCAACAGGACCACATCATCTGCAAAGAGCAGAGATGAATCCTGAGGTCACCGAACTGGACTCCCTCCTCCTCCTGACTGCACCAAGAAGTTCTGTCCATAAAAGTTATGAAGAGAATTCCAACTCCCACCCTGAAGGGGTCCGACTTACTACCTTTACTTACTGTATAGGGACTGAACAGCCCGTAACAACGGGCCCCCAGTCCTATACTCACAGAGCACCCCCCACAGTGTACCCCGAGGAACACGGTCTAATGCCTTCTCCAAGTCCACAAAACATGTAGACTGGATGGGCAAACTCCCATGACCCCTCACGGACCCAAGTGAGGTTAAAGAGCTGGTCCAGTGTTCCACGGCCAGGACGGAACCCACATTGTTCCTCCTGGATCTGAGGTTCGACAACGATCGGACTCACTTCTCCAGTACCCCTGAATAGACCTTACAGGGAGGCTAAGGAGAGAGAAAAAAAACCTCTGGTCCCCCTTTTTGAAGAGGGGAACCACCATCCCAGTCTGTCATTCCATAGTCATTGTACAATAGTCCCTCATTTATCACGGGGGATCTGTACCATGAAGCCCCAGGGTACGGGGCTGCAGGCTTAGCACACAGCTGCTAAATAATTTAAAATAAATTATTTTAAATAATGCGGTTCATCCATCAATCAACCATTGTGTGTCATGTCCGCTCTTACTTTGAAAAAACTGTGACGGAGGAAATCCACGAATAAGTAACCGTGAAGTAGCGAGGGACTTCTGTACTACCCTTAGTGGTAGTACTCATGTTCAGGTGGGTCGGAGTTGCACTGGAGAGATATTAACTTGCACATGTTGCACCAAAAACATTATGGTTGACTTCTAGTCCTTGTTCAGTTCCATTCCAAAAAACACTCGTCTCCAAAACTACAAACATTCATTATTCAAAGCTGTCAGCGATGGAGGACATCAGCTTGTTTTCACTGAATACACACTCAAGTCCTTCACAATAAAAGTTGAAATGGCCTTTGTAGCTGGCTTCAACTTTTCAGAGCTGGGTGGAAACTTTGACGTCGCTCGCTCAATCCTCAGCTAGTAGCAGCTAGCATCGGCTGTTTTTATTCATCTGAGTAAATATTACTTTTCATTCAACCGTTGTTTCTACAGATTAATCCCATTGAGCCTCGAGGACTCATTTACAGAGACCTGATTTATTTAACAAAGAGTTAAAATTTAAATTTCTTTTTTTTTACAAACCAAAACAAAATAGCAACCAAAAGGACAGTCAAAAGGGACGGTAGTGAAACAAACAAAACATCTGGATTATAAGGCGGTGTAGAAAACTAAAAACAGGAACACGTCTTAGTATATTATCACAGATTTTGCAGGAAGCTCTGTAAAATGTTTGATTGATGTAATTCAGAGGCTGTTAGCTCGTCTGTCCTGTCACTGTTAAACTTTAACCTTCATCATTTTTGCACCAAACTGCACTTCAAAATAAATCAGCTGAAGATCAGACGTGGGTTCAAAACAGTTCAAGCAACAACCTCTCAAACACAAAGTTTGTTTTCTCAGTCATCCAGGTATATAACAACAAAAAAGGTTGAATCATGTCATCTGGACTTCGGTTTTTTTTGTTATATACCTGGATGACTGAGAAAACAAACTTTGTGTTTG
>NC_056502.1:32090040-32091661 GCF_014905685.2 Nematolebias whitei | reverse complement strand
TTGCTTGAGGGTCTGGTTGTTTGAGGGTCTGGTTGTTTGAGGGTCTGATTGTTTGAGGGTCTGGTTGTTTGAGGGTCTGATTGTTTGAGGGTCTGATGTTTGAAGGTCTGATTGTTTGAGGGTCTGATTGTTTGAAGGTCTGATTGTTTGAGGGTCTGATTGTTTTAAAGTCTGATTGTTTGAGGGTCTGATTGTTTGAGGGTCTGATTGTTTTAAAGTCTGATTGTTTGAGGGTCTGGTTTTGGAAACTGTCTGGACTGACTGAGGAGGACAATAGAGTGAAACTCCTTTGAGTGTTTTGAGCGTTTCTTCCTCAGCTAAAAAAAACTCAGCAAAGGTTCAAAGTTTATTTTCTCAGCTTCAGGGTCAATAAACCACCACGTCCAGTGTTTCCCCTCCCATTATACAAGCAGGGAGCCCCACCCTGTCAACAGAACCCACCGATGGCCCTGACGTTTATTTCTGACACAACAAGCTGCTTGTTGTAACGGAACATTCATCTTTCTTACTTCTCCTCCACGGTGACGAGTCCAGAAATGCAGTTTTCCTCAGCTTCTTCCTCGCCTTTTGTAGCTGGCTGCTGTCGAAGAACTGAGGGCAAAACGGCACCAGCGGCTCACATTTACGCTGCTGCACTGGACTGGGTGTGAGGCTGTTTGAGGGAGGTGGAGGAGGAGGAGGTGGAGGAGGAGGAGGCTCCAGTGAGAAGGTAGATGGTGGCGATGTAAGAGGAGGCAAGGAGAGGAATGAAGGCGGAGCTTCAAGACTTTGGAGGTCAACAAATGGCAGAGACATGACATTGCAGCAGGCAGCAGGAGGAGCAGAGAGGACAGGAAGGTCAGTCTGAACGCTGATGGCTCGCCGTCGAGTCTGACTCAGACGCTGCCGGCACGACCTCAGGGTCACCTGACCAGGATAACGCTGTGAGGAGACAACAGAGGAGACCGTCAACTACAACCAGAAGAACAAACAACAACAACCAGAAGAACAAACAACAACAATCGAAATAACAAACAACAACAACCAGAAGAACAAACAATAATCAGATAAACAAACAACAACAATCAGAAGAACAAACAAAGAACAATTAGAAGAACAAACAAACAACAATCAGACGAACAAACAACAATCACAAGAACAAACAACAATCACAAGAACAAACAACAACAACCAGAAGAACAAGCAAACAACAATCAGAAGAATAAACAACAACAACCAGAAGAACAAACAAACAACAACCAGAAGAACAAACAACAACTATCAGAAGAATAAACAACAACCTGAAGAACAAACAAACAACAATCAGAAGAACAAACAACAACAATCAGAAGAACAAACAAAAACAATCAGAAGAACAAACAAACAACAACCAGAAGAACAAAGAAAATACAACCAGAAGAAAAAACAACAACAACAATCAGAAGAACAAACAACAACAATCAGAAGAACAAACAACAACAATCAGAAGAACAAACAAACAACAATCAGAAGAACAAACAACCACAATCAGAAGAACAAACAACAACAACAACAACAACAATCAGAAGAACAAACAAACAACAATCAGAAGAACAAACAACAACAATCAGAAGAACAAACAAACAACAATCAGAAGAACAAA
>NC_056502.1:32087567-32089940 GCF_014905685.2 Nematolebias whitei | reverse complement strand
CAGCCATCTGGTATTACCCAGAAGCCACCCTGACTCTTGTGTTTCAAGCCTGCCTCAGATACCCCTGAAGTCTGGCCTTTTCACTAATGGTTTCAATGGCTTCTGGGTAATACCAGATGGCTAGGCCTCAGACTGACGAAGCCTCTTGGATGAGGGGCGAAACGTTTTTTAACAAAAAAAACGAAGTCCAGATGACATGATTCAACCTCTCAAACGTTCAATTCAAAACATGAACTACAACTCCCACGATGCCGTGCCTCAGTCCTCTACTGTGTCTACCTGTTCCTTTGTGATGGTTGCAGTTGCTAAGCATTGTGGGTATTTGAGTCTTGTATGCAGATTTGAAGGTGGTAAATTAGGAAAGTGTTTTAAAGTTTCACCACTTTGTTATTTTCAGTTTATGCAGCAGACAGGAAGAATACGAACATTTTAACATTTTGTTTGTACAGTTGTTCACAAATAAGCCTTTTCTTACAAATATGTCCAGACAGAGAATTTTTACAGCATTTTTTAAACATTGTTTTTGTTGATATTTGTTTTCACATTAAAACTCAGGAAATCCAAACTCTTCACTCACATTTCCTAAACGCAGTTTTTGTGGCTAAACAAAGATTTTTATTGAAAAGGTGCATCTAAGGAAAGCCTGTTTTTAACATGTGGGCAGCTCGGCGTGCACATTCACTTTGAGTTGTCCACGTGAGCAGCAGTTTGAAGGACGAAGCCATCACAAGCAACGTGCAATAAAGTTTTATCAGCATGAATAAATTACTCAAGTGTTTACTGAAGCTTCAAACTTTAGTTCTTTCAAGCGTACAAATGTAAATGGACTTTATTAACTTGTTTCCTCATCACATTCCTCTGCTTTGTATATCTCACAAATATTTATGTGTTTTTCCTTTTCAAAATAAAAGCACCTACATGTTGTCTTGAAAAGCTGCTCTGAATATAAATGAACTTATATTTTAAGCCTTGTTAGATGATCAGAAACTCTCTAATGGACTCACTGACAGCTGGTGTATTTAAGAGTCAAGTCAAGTCATATTTATTTATAGAGCACAATTTAAAACAGATAGACTGTTATCAAAGTGCTTGACACTAAGGGTAACACTAAGAAGTAAAAAGCAGTAAGAATATACCTTAAAAATTAAAACAACAGCATTAAAATGAAGACATGGAACAAGATATACTAAATCAACTCTCACAGTATGAAACGCCAGAGAGAACAGATATGTTTTTAGCAGGGACTTGAACACAGGAAGGGAGGTGGCATGCCTAATGTTGGGGGTAGGTTGTTCCACAGTTTGGGACCCATGACTGAAAACGCCCGATCTCCTCGGAGCTTCAGTCGTGTTTTTGGAACAACCAAAAGCAGCTGATCGGATGATCTCAGAGCCCGAGAGGGAACATATGGTTCCAGTAGCTCAGAGAGGTAGATGGGTGCGAGGCCATTTAGGCACTTATAGGTCAGGAGGAGAATTTTGAAATCAATCCTAGTTCTCACAGGAAGCCAGTGTAGGGAGGACAGAACTGGTGTGATGTGCTCATACCTCGGTGTACCGGTTAAGAGCCGAGCTGCAGCATTCTGGACGAGCTGTAGCCGTGAGATAGAGGCCTGGCTGACCCCAGCATACAGTGAATTACAATAGTCCTGGCGGGTTGTGATGAATGCATGGACTAGTGTCTCAAGGTCGGGTCTAGACAGCACTGGCTTGAGCTTAGCTACCTGCCGCAGTTGGAAGAAGCTTCTCTGCAGAACCGAACTGATCTGTTTGTCGAACTTAAAATCCAAGTCAAAAAGCACTCCGAGGTTTTTAACAGAGTGCTTCAGATAAGGCTGAAGGGAGTCCAGGTTCACAGGATAAGAGGCGGCAGCTGAGCTAGGGCTAAAGACAATGACTTCAGTCTTCTGGTCGTTAAAACTTAGAAAATTTGAAGCCATCCATGTCTTAATGTCGTCCAGACATTTGAGGAGAGGGTGGACGGAACAAGCGCTGGCTGGTTTCAGTGGCAGGTAGATCTGACAGTCATCGGCGTAGCAATGGAATGGAATACCGTGTTTTCTTAGGATCGACCCCAGTGGAAGCAGATAGAGCGAAAATAGAAGGGGTCCGAGAATCGAGCCCTGCGGGACACCGCAGGAAAGAGGCATTGAAGTGGATAGATTTGTACCCACCTTCACACAAAAACTCCTTTCAGAGAGGTATGAGCGGAACCAGTCTAATGCAGCACCTGTAATCCCAACCCAGTGTTCAAGCCGAGAGATGAGGATACTGTGGTCAACAGTATCGAAAGCGGCAGTAAGATCGAGGAGTACAGGAGCCACAAAATGACCAGAATCATTTGCTGTTAAAATGTCATTACAAACCCTAACCA
>NC_056502.1:32086890-32087557 GCF_014905685.2 Nematolebias whitei | reverse complement strand
ATGACCAGAATCATTTGCTGTTAAAATGTCATTACAAACCCTAACCAAAGCTGTTTCGGTGCTGTGGAGCTGCTTGAAACCAGACTGAAAGACCTCAAAGATTTTGTTCTCAGTTAAAAACTGATTTAACTGAGTAAAAACTACTTTTTCCAGGATTTTGGACAGAAAGGGGAGTTTTGAGATTGGCCTGTAATTTGAGCAGGCTGAAGGGTCAAGACCAGGTTTCTTAATTAACGGTGTGACTACTGCATGTTTGAACGCCTCTGGGACCACGCTTGTAGCAATACTACTGTTTAGTAGAGTTAGAACAGCAGGCCCAATCGCTGGTAGAACCTGTTTGAACAATGCTGTTGGGATGGGGTCCAATGGTGATCCTGATGGCTTCATGTGACCAGCAACTTTGTTTAACAATGGGAGTGTGATTGGTTTGAATTGCCTGAAAGTAGCAGAACACGAAACAAAAGCTGGGTCGACTAAGGAGCGGGGGATGGAGGCCCTGATCAACTCCACTTTGTTAACAAAGAAATTAGTGAAGTCATTGCAGGTGTCAACAGAGGCCTCCATACATGAATACGAAGGGACATTTAGAATGGAATTTACTGTTGTGAATAGGGCACGGGGGTTGTGTCTATTTGAGTTGATGAGTTGGGAGAAATATTTGTTTTTT
>NC_056502.1:32083345-32086790 GCF_014905685.2 Nematolebias whitei | reverse complement strand
TTTCTTAATCATGCAACTTATTTCCTTCTCTAGTTCCCTCATCTTTTGCATATCTCCTCCTCTAAAAGCTGCTTTCTTTTGGTTTAAAAGATGCTTCATTTCTTTATTTACCCACGGTTTATTATTAGGGTAAAATCTAACTGTTTTTGTTTTGATAATATTGTCCACACAAAATTTAATGTAACTGGTGATGGTAAAATTCAGCAGTTCAGAATTTTCAGCAGAGACATCCTCGCTGAAGAACAGGCTCCAGTCAGTCAGTTCAAAACAAGTCCTCAGCTCATCAACAGAGTCCGTTGTCCAGCACTGAACAGTCTTAACAGCAGGTTTCTCCCTCTTCAGTTTCTGACGATATTTTGGCAGCAGGTGGATGACGTTATGGTCAGACTGGCCGAGGGGTGGGCAACACCTGGCCACATACGCACCCTCCAAATTACCAAAACATTTATCAAGAGTCTTGTCTTTTCGTGTCAGACAGGTCACATATTGTTCTAAGTTAGGGAGATAAGTGGGAATATCGCAACCATTAATGGATGGAGAATGAAAAGGACAGCAAAAGTCATGAGAAGCCATTTGATTATTTTGCCCGCCCTCATTTCAAGGATTTGGATTTATTTTTCCAGTACCATCCAAATCAGACAAGTAAAAGAAAAATTCCCAATGTCTTCCACTCAAACGATGGCACAAACAGAAAGTGGCTGACATACAATGAAGCTAATCACTCCCTATTCTGTTCAGTATGCCTTGCATTTATCTTTTTTTTTTTTACAAAAGTGAGTAAAAATGTGTTTAATGTTTAAAATGTGTTTGATTTGATGGAGAATAAACAACACATCTGTAGTACAACACGATCTCTCATTTGTTGTATGAAACTATGATTGACTGTCATATTCCTAGTGATTTTAAAAGGCTCATGCATAGCAAAATATAGGGCAACATAATTTCAGTTTATGTGATTTGAGGACGGATTATTGCACCACAGAAGAAAGATTTATGTAGGTATTCAGTTAGACGTGTGCAAACAACATGCATTCAAAGTGCGCTCAATTGAACTCAGTCTTGGTGGTTTGCGTTAATCAGGTGGTGGTGGCCTGGGATGGTATCAAAATTCCCGGCCTGGATTATTGTCCCAGTCCGCCCCTGGCCATGACCATGCAGTTTGAGCATCCGAAGATAGACTGGGACGCTGTGGATTTATATTAAGAATTTCAGCGGTTCAGCTGCCACGTGAGTTCGCGGGACCCCTCGCCGCACTGGCATCGAAACAGAAGGTGGGCTGGCTTGTTATGTGGATAGGTGAGCAAGGGAGAGAGATTTACAAGGCGCTTGAGTGGGCAGATGGTGAAAAAGATGAACCTGCGAAAGTACTGGAAAAATTTGCCGGATATATTAGACCGAGGAAAAATAAACGGATCGTCAGACACCGCATCAAGCAAAGAACGCAAGGCACAACAGAAAGTTTTGACCACTTTGTGAAGGACCTCAGGCTGCTTTTAATGGACTGTGAGTATGCAGATGATATGTTAATTGATGCAATTATAGCTGGAGTCAGAGAGAAACATGTCCAGGAGAGGCTGTTGGGTAAAGGAAAAGCCTTGATACTGACCAAAGCAGTTGAAATTCCCCAGCAATTTGAAATGTCTCAAATTCAGATGCAAATTTTTAGAGAAAGATGCACAGATGTCACAAGTGTCAACCAGACCTACAATAACTAAAACAAATTAAGGACTTACAGTCACAAACAGCAGAAACCCACACAACCAATGCAAACCATGCAAAATAAAACAAAAGAATTGCTCAAAATGTGGGAAAGATCCGAAACACTAGTGGAACAAGGGAAAATGCCCAGTAAAAGGCTCTATATGTTCCTGCTGTCAAAAGCCAAATCACTTGGGCATCAGTCTGCCGCAGTAAGAGCAGTAAATGTAGAGTTGAAATCACAAAGTGAAGAGGACATTCTGGACATAAACCTGACAACAGATGTTTCCATCCATCCATCCATCCATCCATCCATCCATTATCTTTACCCGTTTATTCCATTTTGGGTCACGGGGGGTCGCTGGTGCCCATGTCCAGCAATCACTGTGCGAGGGGCGGGGGACACCCTGGACGGGTCGCAAGTCCATCACAGGGACACATAGAGACAAACGAGACAAACAACCATTCACTCTCTCATTCACACCTAGAGACAATTTAGTGTTACCAATCAGCCTAACATGCATGTTTTTGGTCTGTGGGAGGAAACTGGAGCACCCGGAGAAAACCCACGCATGCACGGAGAGAACATGCAAACTCCACCCAGAAAGGCCCCTGGACCGGGGTTTGAACCAGGGACCTGCTCGCTGAGAGGCAGCAGCTCTACCAGTTGCGCCACTGTGCTGCCTACGTTGTTTCCATGGCAACACTAACAGAAGATAAGTGGTTAGTGGACATTTATATCTTGTCTAACAAAGTACAGTTTAGAATACATTTTTTTTTCTTTCGGCTGCTCCCTGTGTTAGGTATCGCCACAGCGAACTAAATAGCACGAAGACTTGGCAGCTACTTTTATGCAGGATGCCCTTCCTGATGCAACCACAGACCACCGAGCTACCACAGCCCTCTGTGTGGAGCAGAGAGCTGCTATCTAGGACACCCGGAAGAGCAGATGGTGGGGGTTAAGGACCTTGCTCAAGGGCCCAGAGTGGGGCGAATGTGGGTGGGGGCAGGTGTGGGTACTTCATCTACCCCACCCACATTTTTTTTATGTTGTCGGTACCAAGGCTTGAACTGGCGATCTTCCGATCACAGGCCCACCTTCTCTAACCACTGCGCCACCACTCCCCAAACAGTTTAGAATAGATACTGGTGCAAAATGCAATACTCTGACTCTAAACTGTTATCAGTCTCTAAACCACAAGGGGGAGATAAAGAGTTCCAAAAGAGTGCTGAGAACCTACTCAAATCACAGGATAAAGCCAGTTGCTGCAGTCGACCTTGTACTACAGTACAGAGTGTAAACGCACAGCAGAGTTCAAAATAGTGGACATTGCACAAGAGAATGTGCTCAGTGGCTCAACAGCTGAGCTTTTTGGTCTGATTGCTAGACTGGACTCTCTACAAAACAGCAGTGTGGTAAACAATGTGAGCACAGTTATGCCCCTTTTCCATTAGTACCTGTAGTACCAGTACAGCACGGCTCTACTCTACTCGGTACGGTACAGGTTGTGTTTCCATTATGCTTTCAGTACCGGTTCCAGTGGGCGGGGTTCAAATTGACGTCACCACCTCTCACCAGCTGGTGGCGCTGAGACACAGAAACTGTTTTCAGTACAGGTTGAGAATTTATGTTATTTTGAAGTTGTGTGTATGCATGTATGTGTGTATGTACATGTGTATAAACATATATATATATATATATATATATATATATATATATATATATATACACACACATATATATATA
>NC_056502.1:32076331-32083245 GCF_014905685.2 Nematolebias whitei | reverse complement strand
TATGTATATAAATTAAAACTATGATGAACCAGATTCTACAAAAACATTAGATTTAAATTTTTATAGGTTTTCATCATCATTTGATGTATTTGCACAAGTTCTTGTTTTGTGATTTGTACATTTGTGAGTTAAAATAAAGTTGAACTGAAGGTCGTCTCTTTTCTTTAAACATGTTTGAGGGAAATATTCCTGAGATTCAATAGTTTTGTGTCTTTTTATGATTTTCAGCTGAGTTAACAGTCATTAAAGTGAAAACAGGATTTCATGATGAAGCTGGCACCGTTTATTTATTTATTTTTTTAAATCTTCAACGCTGTGCTGGTCTCGCACGACACTGCCCGCATTCACATGATCCTCTCCTCCGGAGCCAGGACGGGCAGGCTCATCCTCCCAGCTCCAGCTCAGCTGGTGACTCCAGAGTCCGTTCCAAGACCCCAGCCGCGCGTAATCATGAAGGTCCGAAACGCGCAGACAGGCGGGCAGAGACGGGTCTGCGACGAACGGTGGAAGCGATTTTAAAAAACATTTTACATGTAAAAAAAATAATAATCATTTTTAAATCGCTTTAGCAATTTTTTAAAACATTTTTTGTATAAAAACAAAATATTATTTTATTTAAAAATCGCTTCCACCGTCTGTCCCAGACTGTCCAGTCCGCCTGGCTGCCGGGCGGGATCGGGATTCAGCCTTCATGATTACGTGCGGCCGGGGTCTCACAACGTCCATCTGCGAGTCCCCATCTCCAGCTTCGCAGTGACCAGCGGAGCTCTGAGCACACAAGGCTGGTATCCGGAACCCGAGCCTCCGAGTCGGCACATTGAAGGATCTTCCGCGGAGACCAGCTGAACTTGGAGCCGGGGAGATGACGCCCTGCCCGGCCTGGCGCTCCGAGTCTCCGGAGGGAGGATCGGGGTACACCAGCAGAGCTCCATCCAGCTTGCTCTGAATTACAGGTCCTTCTCAAAAAATGAGCATATTGTGATAAAGGTCATTATTTTCCATAATGTAATGATAAAAATGAAACTTTCCTATATTTCAGATTCATTGCACACCAACTGAAATATTTCAGGTCTTTAATTGTTTTAATACTGATGATTATGGCATACAGCTCATGAAAACCCAAAATGCCTGTCCCAAAAAATGAGCATATCATGAAAAGGTTCTCTAAACAAGCTATTAGCCTAACCATCTGAATCAACGACGTAACTCTAAACACCTGCAAAAGATTCCTGAGGCTTTTAAACACTCCCAGCCTTGTTCATTACTCAAAACCACAATCATGGGTAAGACTGCCGACCTGACTGCTGTCCAGAAGGCCATCATTGACACCCTCAAGCAAGAGGGTAAGACACAGAAAGAAATTGCTGAACGAATAGTCTGTTCCCAGAGTGCTGTATCAAGGCACCTCAGTGGGAAGTCTGTGGGAAGGGAAAAGTGTGGCAGAAAACGCTGCACAACGAGAAGAGGTGACCGGACCCTGAGGAGGATTGTGGAGAAGGGCCGAGTCCAGACCTTGGGGGACCTGCGGAAGCAGTGGACTGAGTCTGGAGTAGAAACATCCAGAGCCACCGTGCACAGGCGTGTGTAGGAAATGGGCTACAGGTGCCGCATTCCCCAGGTCAAGCCACTCTTGAACAAGAGACTGCGTCAGAAGCATCTCGCCTGGGACTGCTGCTGAGTGGTCCAAAGTTATGTTCTCTGATTACAGTAAATTTTGCAATTCCTTTGGAAATCAAGGTCCCAGAGTCTGGAGGAAGAGAGGAGACACAGGATTCACATTGCTTGAGGTCCAGTGTCAAGTTTCCACAGTCACTGGGGTGCCATGTCAGCTGCTGGTGTTGGTCCACTGTGTTTTATCAAGCGCAGGGTCAATGCAGCTAGCTATCAGGAGATTTTGGAGCACTTCATGCTTCCATCTGCTGAAAAGCTTTATGGAGATGAAGATTTCATTTTTCAGCACGACCTGGCACCTGCTCACAGAGCCAAAACCACTGGTAAATGGTTTACTGACCATGGTATTACTGTGCTCAATTGTCCTGCCAACTCTCCTGACCTGAACCCCATAGAGAACCTGTGGGATATTGTGAAGAGAAAGTTGAGAGACGCAAGACCCAACACTCTGGATGAGCTTAAGGCCGCTATCGAAGCATCCTGGGCCTCCATAACACTTCAGCAGTGCCACAGGCTGATTGCCTCCATGCCACGCCGCATTGAAGCAGTCATTCATGCAAAAGGATTCCCGACCAAGTATTGAGTGCATACCTGAACATGATTATTTGAAGGTTGGCGTTTTTTGTATTAAAAACACTTGTCTTTCATTGGTGGGATGAAATATGCTAATTTTTTGGGACAGGCATTTTGGGTTTTCATGAGCTGTATGCCATAATCATCAGTATTAAAACAATTAAAGACCTGAAATATTTCAGTTAGTGTGCAATGAATCTGAAATATATGAAAGTTTCATTTTTATCATTACATTATGGAAAATAATGACCTTTATCACAATATCCTAATTTTTTGAGAAGGACCTGTATGTTGTCGGCCACCAAGCACAAAAAAATGCCAGCACATCAGCATTAGACCAAGATGTTGTCAGTATTGTTTTTAAAATCTTTAAAATAAGTCCAGCCGCTGCTCCAGTCCGGGAAATTGCAAATGGCGGATTATTGTTTTGAAAAGTTTCTGAAGGATCCAGTGACTCCGCCCCCGACTCCGCCCCCGACCAATCAGTGACCGACAGTGTTCTGACGTCATGTTTTAGTACCTCTTCGTTCCGGTTAGAACCACAGAGCCAAGGGTACTGAAAATAGTAACAGGTGCTAAGTACCGGTACTAATGGAAAAGGGGCATTAACGACTCTGCCACAACCTCGAGCCCACCTGCTGGTCTGGAAAACTTTCCTGAACTTCTACGTACTACAGGAATATTACAAGGCAAATATACAATAAAGATCAACCCCGAAGCAAAACCAGTGGTACATCCTGTGCGCTGACAACCAATAGCTCTCAGAGCAAAGACAGTGGATAAGCTCAATGAGATGGTAAATGATGGACACATCACTAAAGTCAACCAACCGAGTGGGTGAGTTGAATGGTTGTAGTCACAAACAAAGACAAACTCAGAATATGCATAGATCCAAGTGACCTGAACCATGCTATTAAACGGGAGCATTATCCATTGCGCACAACATTAGAGGTTGTATCTACTATGCCCAATGCAAAAGTGTTTTCTGTACTAGATGCCAAGTCATGTTTCCTACAGATCGAGTTATATGAAGCATCATCTTTCCTGACAACATTCAACATTGGGAGGTTCAGATGGCTGAGGTTACCCTTTGGCATAAAGTGTGCACCGGAAATTTTCCAGCGCATAATGGACCAGATGCTGGAGGGCATCAGTGGCACTGTGGGCATCATGGATGTCATTCTCATCGCAGCACCCACAATGGGAGAGCATGACAAAATACTCAGAAAAGTTGTGGAGAGAGCCACAAGCTACAATCTGAGACTTAACTTCAACAAATGCCACATCCGCCAGTCAGCAGTGCCATACGTGGGACAATGATTAACAACTGATGGATTAAAGCCAGATCCTGCCAAAACAGAAGCTGTGAGATGCATG
The DNA here is from genome assembly GCF_014905685.2 of Nematolebias whitei. Classification (NCBI taxonomy): domain Eukaryota; kingdom Metazoa; phylum Chordata; class Actinopteri; order Cyprinodontiformes; family Rivulidae; genus Nematolebias; species Nematolebias whitei. The sequence goes on along the minus strand of NC_056502.1, from coordinate 32,079,624 downwards.
CCACCACCAACTGACAAAGAAGGGGTTCGCCACTTCTTGGGATTTGTGACGTATTTGTCAAAGTTCATCTCAAACCTCAGCAAGATAGATGCTTCTTTAAGGCAACTTACAAAAAAGTGATGTGGAGTTCTCATGGGATCCGGCACAGCAGCAGGCGTTTGACAAACTTAAGCACTTACGCACTCATCACCCGGTGCTGAAGTTCTATGACGTAACAAAACCTGTGGAAATACATTGTGATGCAAGCAGCACTGGACTGGGATCTGTTCTGATTCAGGATGATCAAACTGTGGCCTTCTCGTCCAGGTCAATGACTGATGCTGAGACGCATTATGCACAAATTGAGAAAGAGATGCTCTCCATCGTTCATGCCTTCACCAAGTTTCACCACTACATATTTGGGAAACATGTCACAATTTACAATGATCACAAGCCACTGGAGGACATTTACAAGAAACCATTACTGTTAACTCCAATGCGCATACAGAGGATGCGCTTGTGACTGCAGTGGTATAACATTACAGTTAAGTACCGAAGAGGGAAAGACATGGAGCTGCCAGACACATTGTCCAGGGTGCAGCTGTCAGATAAGACACCAGAGACAGGCAGTCTGGAGTGTGTCTCAATGCTCAACTTTTTGTCAGTAAGTAATGATAAGTACACAGAACTGCAAAAATGCACCAAAGAGAAATTAAGTCTTCTTCAGCAAATTATTCATCAAGGTTGGCCGGACAACAGAAAAGAACTATCCATCCCTATTCAGCCCTACTGGGACTCAAGCAGTCAGCTAGCTGTAACTGATGGTGTAGTGTACAAAGGAATGCGCATTGTTGTTCCTTCCACCATGCGAAGACACATGCTGGAGCTCATACACCAGTCTCACCTGGGTATTGTAAAGAGCAAACAACGTGCATGTGAAGCGTTATACTGGCCAGGCATGAGTGCTGAAATAGAAAACATGATTAGAAGTTGTTGTAAGTGTGCTGATATTCAAAATAGACTTCCCAAACAGCCACTCATGCCAACTGAAACACCAGAGCTCCCATTTGAAGTAGTGGTCTCTGATCTGTTTGAGTTTGAGGACAAGCAGTACATCATACTAGTGGACTATTATTCAAAATACATTGAAGTTGAACTGTCAAAAGACCAGCGCAGTTGCACTACTATTGAAGCCCTGAAATCTCAGTTCAGCAGGCATGGCATTCTACGAACATATAATGGACCACAGTATGCATCCGAGGAATTCAAAGAGTTCTGTCAAAACTACAACATTCTGCACAAAACATCTTCGTCTCACACGCCACCCTCTAATGATGAAGCAGAGCGGGCAGTACAAACAGTTACGAGACTTTGGAGCAAAGCAACTGACAAATATATGATCCTACTGGACTACCGGACAACTCCTCTTGAGTCAGTGGGTCTGTCGCCTGCGCAGCTGCTTATGGGCAGGAGACCCCGCAACAAACTTCTGACTGCTCGTACTCTGCTTAAACCGATGGCCTACAACCCCCTCAAAGTCAAGCATGTACTGGACAAGACCAAAGACACCCAGAAGTTATATTACGACAGAAGAGCAAGTTGTCCCCGCCCAGACCTACAGCCTGGAGACGAGGTCAGGATGGCACCATATCCTGGCAACAAGAGATGGACCCCTGCCCTCATCACTCAGCAGCACAGTTCTCCACGATCTTACAATGTGGACTGTAAAGGCAAGCTGTTTAGAAGCGACATACTCGGTTTGAGGCACAGAATGGCACACCTGCACAAAAAGCCACCCCCCCTCCTGGAGACCAGGTGATCACACTGTCCCCGGACAAGGTGAGGAGAGCATTCAGCAAGATCAACGCTCGGAAAGCTCCTGGTCCCGACAACATACCTGGTCGCGTGCTGAAGGACTGCGCTGGTGAATTAGCAGAGGTGTACTCTGACATCTTCAACACCTCACTGAGCCAGGCTGTGGTCCCCACGTGCTTCAAAACCACCACCATAATCCCTGTCCCCAAGAAAACGTCTCCCTCCTGCTTCAACGACTACCGCCCGGTTGCACTCACTTCCATCCTCATGAAGTGCTTCGAGCGACTAGTCATGCAACACATTAGGTCCTCCCTCCCCCCCTCCCTGGACCCCTACCAGTTTGCATATCGGTCAAACCGCTCGACTGATGATGCCGTCGCCACTGCTCTTCATTCAGCCCTCACACATTTGGACAAGAAAGACACCTATGTCAGAATGCTCTTCATCGACTTCAGTTCTGCATTCAACACAATCATTCCACAACAACTCATCTGGAAACTGGACAGTCTGGGTCTGAACACATCACTGTGCAACTGGCTGCTTGACTTCCTTACCGGAAGACCACAGGCAGTACGGGTTGGCAGCAACACATCCAGCATCATCACTCTGAACACGGGGGCCCCACAAGGATGTGTGCTGAGCCCCCTTCTGTTCACTCTACTAACCTACGACTGCTCTCCATCACACCCCTCCAACCTCTTCATCAAGTTTGCGGACGACACGACTGTGGTAGGCCTCATCAGCAACAACGATGAGTCACTCTACAGGAGCGAGGTGAGCCGGCTGGTCTCCTGGTGCAAACGCAACAATCTCTTGCTGAACACAGAGAAGACCAAGGAGATTGTTGTGGACTTCAGGAGAACACAGACAAAACATGCTCCACTATCCATCAACGGTGTTGGTGTGGAAAGGGTGAGCAGCACCAAGTTCCTGGGTGTGCACATCTCTGAGGACCTCTCCTGGACCATCAACACAGCAGCAGTGGCCAAAAAGGCTCACCAACGGCTCTACTTCCTCCGCAAGCTGAGAAGAGCGAGAGCCCCCACCCCCATCATGACAACCTTCTACAGGGGGGCCATCGAGAGCATCCTGATGAGCTGCTCCACTGTGTGGTACGGGGCCTGCACAGCATCCGGCCGCAAATCCCTCCAGCGGATCGTGAGGACAGCTGAGAAGATCATTGGCACCTCTCTCCCCTGCCTTCAGGACCTCCACAGCTCTCGCCTCAGAAGTAAAGCCCTCTGCTGGGTGGGAGATCTTGACCACCCGCTACACTGCTTCTTCAACCTGCTCTATATAGAACCAGTATGCACACCTTCACTTTACTAAGTTTCTCAGGTTTATACTTTATATTGCACTATTGTTTACTCTGGCCTTGCACATCCATTATCTACCTCTCATCATGTTATTGTCTTCAGTCAGCGTCCCTTTGTCTCCTGTTAGTCACTATTGAGCACGTTGCATCAGAGGTCCTGCTGCTGTTCACTTTTATATTTTTT
>NC_056502.1:32074705-32076231 GCF_014905685.2 Nematolebias whitei | reverse complement strand
GGAAGGTGCTATTTAAGAGACTGAGCTGAATACAGCACCTCAGACTGAGGAAGTCTCTCGGATGAGAGACGAAACGTTTGTACATTTTTTTTTTGCTTTGTTTTGTTTTTTTGGGTTTTTTTGAATGTCCAGAGGACCAGATTGAACTTTTTAGAAACGTCCAAATTAAACGACCATACCAATGGAACGTGCCTGAGAATAATTCACAAGATCTGATCCATTCTGCCAAAAGTCTGGGCGCTTGAGGCACAAACCAAGCCATCATATAAGGCAGGCAGCCTGACCAGGTCCAGATTTGCTGCCGACGACTCCTTTGTTTGTTGATAGACGAGGAATCAGCCAAATCCAAAAAGCAGGAACCAGTTACCATAAATCCAATTATAAATGCATCCTTAAAATCCACAGATGACAGCAGAGATAGACACGTCATCAAGTCTTCAAGTCGATGAGATATCTAGCTGTGTGGGTGCCAACAGGGCAAATTAGCTCGACTAAAGCATGTCTTCTCTTCAAAGAAATGTTATCAATTGTGTTGAGGGACCAACTGATCAAAACAAGTCCATAATTATGATTTGTAAGATTTGTAGAAGAGAGGCTCTAAAGCAGTTTCACAGACAGACAGAGCAAAGGCAAAGTGGAGAGGGAGAGGAGGAGACATCCGCCCCTGACAAGAGCAAGTGTTGAATGTAGATATTATTTGAATATTATTTGAGAAGTTTATTAAATCTTTAGAACTTCTGACAGATATGGAGTTGTTTCTCCTCCTCAGACTAAATGTTAGTGTTTTTTGTTTGTTTCTGGCAGGAACTACTGGATCATCAAAAACCCGTCCAGAACCAATCTGTTACTGGTCACTTTGTTTCCAAGATGGTGCCCGAGCTGGTGGCTTGCCGTTCACCTCTGTCCACTCTGTTTGTTTTTTTGATATTTTTATCATTTTTCTTCAATAAGATCAGCTCACTACTGGTGTATGATCGCCAGCAACTGCTCAATCTACAATTTTCCACCACTTATCTCGCCTCCTATGAACATTTTGATCGGGGTTCTGGGCCCCCACCTCCGCTGTTTGGGAACGTACCTGGGTATCTCCAGCGCGCGGCTTTCGTGCCTGCACGAAAACATCGCTCTCGTCGCCGTGGGAGACGTGCTGGCCGCCTCGTGAGGCTCAAAGCTAGTCTCGCTCGTTCCTCAGCTACAGCTGTCCACCGGAATGAGGTTTCAACACCTGGATGCTTCGCGGAGTCCTGCCTGCTGCAGAACATCGGGTCGGAGGCGTGCAGCGAGCGCGCGCCCAGCTGCGGTGTTTCCAACCGTATCCAGCAAACCGAAACCAACCCGGGTCCAACAGCTGTACCATCTGCTGCCCCATCGGATCGTACCAACGACCCTGCTGTGTCCGGCGGATCCTGGATTCCGGCTGTTCGTCCCAGCTGCACTTTCTCCGGCCGGAGGAGGCGAGGACCCGACGTAAACAAGCCAAAACCGCTGATCTGCGCCCCCCCCTCAACTTCTCCCTCAGCTGCTGA
>NC_056502.1:32066206-32074605 GCF_014905685.2 Nematolebias whitei | reverse complement strand
AATAACTTCCTGTCTTCTATTATTAAAACAGACAACAACTTCCTGTCTTTTATTATTAAAACAGACAATAACTTCCTGTCTTCTATTATTAAAACAGACAATAAGTTCCTGTCTGCTACCATTAAAACAGACAATAACTTCATTGACTACGGTGACATTATTTACATGAACGCTCCTACAAGAACTCTGCAGATGTTGGATGCAGTCAGTCATGGTGCACTAAAATTCATAACTGGCTGTGATTATCGTACCCACCACTGCACCCTGTATTCACTGGTTAACTGGTCACCATTAACTTCACACAGACACTCTCACTGATACATTTTCATCTTTAAATCACTTCTTGGTCTGCTGCCTTCATACATCTCCTCCTACATGTCTCTGCGTGAGTGCAGCTACAGCGTGCGCTCTCAGGACATCATTACCTGCAGTGTTCCCTCAGTGAGGACTGAACTAGACAAAAGGACCTTCTCCTCCTCCGCTCCTGTTTCCTGGAATATCTTGTAAAAAGAGCTGAAGCTCTCGACCTTGACCTCTCTAAGTGTCTTTAAGAATCTGTTGGACTCCTGGCAGGGACCAATGCAGACATGTTCCTGTTTTTAGTTTTCTACATTCGCCTTAGAATATAGCTGTTTTTTGTTACTTTTCTTTTTTAGCCCTCCATTTGTTAAAAAAACATCTGTATGCCTTTTTATAACTGTCTATTGTTGTCGCTGTTGTCCATTGTTGTCATCATTCTTTGTTGAAATCAGGTTTTTCTTGTAAATGAGTCCTTGAGGTTCATTGGGATTTACCTGTCTAAATAAAGGTTGAATGAAAGAATAATACAGACAATAACTTCCTGTCTGATACTATTAATACAAATTATAACTTCTTAAGATCAGAGAATCTTTGAAATATGTTTGATTTGGAAATCTTTAACGTGACAAAGCTTCTGTTCAGAAGTGAACCCCACAGGACTTAACAAATTTTACTCACGTTTAGTTTTAAGCCTAATCAAAGTGAACTCTAACCCTAACTTATCTTTGGTGTTTTGTTGCTGATGACATCAATGCTCAACTCTGTTGCCAACAAGACTTTTATCCTAAATGACTTTTTTAAAGACGAGGGACTAGATTTTCTTTTTCTCACTGAATCCTGGTTGCCTTTGGGTGATTCAAGCGCCTTGGTGGAACTTTTACCTCCTGACTGTCTGTGTTTTAATGCACCGTGGCCATCAGGTCGGCGGGGTGGTGGAATATTAACTGTATTTAAATCAAACTTTTCCTGTAAACAGTTGTCCACCCTCATGCCCTGCTCCAGTTTTGAGCTGAGTGCTTTTGAACTCGGACATTCCCCGCCCGTTCTGTGCGCGATTGTTTATCGTCCCCCTCGTTCCAAGGACTTCATAAGTGAATTCTCTGATTTTCTGGCTTACATCACACCAAGATATGATCACTTTATTATCGTTGGTGACTTTAATATTCACGTCTGTTGTCAGGAGAAGCCGTTAGTGAAGGACTTCCTTGATCTGTTGGACTCATTTAATTTAACTCAACATGTAAATGGTCCCACCCAACAACACGGTCACACTCTGGATCTCATTTTAACACGTGATGTCTCTGTTTGTAATTTGGTAATCGGTGACAACGTTCTCTCAGACCACATGCCTGTCTTGTTTGATATCATCCCGCCTTGTCCTACTGCTAAGTCATGTGATTCTGCACGTACTTCACACGCCATTAACCGTTTCACTGCTGCATGTTTTACTGAAGCTTTTAGCTCTGAGAGGATCGATCAGCTCTCAGTGTCTCTCTCCACCGAGGAGCTAACCTCTCAGCTTAACTCTGTTTGCTTAAATATTCTGGACCGTGTTGCTCCCGTTAAAACCAGGAAAACAAAACTTTTATCAGAACCATGGCTTAATGACGTCACTCAAGCCGTTAGACAGCAGTGTAGGAGAGCAGAACGCAGGTGGAGGAAAGACAGGCTGCAGGTTTCTTTTCAAATCCTAAAGGAGAGTTGGCGTCATTATCAGAAGGCAGTTAAAGCCGCCAAATCGAAGTTCTTTTCTGCGATAACTGCCTCAAACTCCCACAACCCCCGAGCCCTTTTTTCCACCCTGAACTCAGTTCTACACCTCAGTGAACCTTCACCTCTAGAAGCCTCAACTGAGCTGTGTGAAAACTTCCTCCATTTCTTTTCTGAAAAAGTTGCAAACACCCGGGCACTCATTTCTCCACCTGCTCATGATCTGTCCATCCCATCTCATTGTGTTGCTGTTCTGGACCACTTCGAGCCCATCTCTCTGTCTTCCCTGGAGCAGGTCATGTGCGGCATGAAGCCATCTGGCTCCCCTTTTGACGTTGTCCCCCCTCGACTCCTTAAGGAGCTTCTTCCTGTTCTGGGCCCTCCTGTTCTTGGCATTGTGAACAGCAGCTTAGCCTCAGGTGTGGTGCCAATAACTTTTAAACATGCTGCTGTCCAACCTCTCCTGAAAAAACCTAGCCTTGACCCCTCAGTCATGTCCAACTTCCGGCCTGTCTCCAAACTCCCATTTGTCGCTAAACTACTGGAAAAAATAGCGGAGTCCCAGCTGAAATGCTTTCTAGAGGATAATGCCATCTTAGAGCTATTCCAGTCTGGCTTTAAACCTCTCCACAGCACTGAAACTGCTCTACTCAAGGTTTTTAACGACATTCTCCTATTCACAGACGCTGGTGATTTTGTGCTCCTTCTCTTACTGGACCTCACATCTGCCGTTGATACAATCGACCACGAGATCCTCATTGCGAGGTTAGAGCAGTGGGTGGGCATCACTGGGTCAGCCCTCGAATGGTTTAGATCATACCTCGCTGACAGGTCCTTTTGTGTCTCCATCAAAGATTTTAGTTCAGCCTCGGCAGCGCTTAAATGGGGGGTACCGCAAGGGTCCATCCTTGGTCCTCTTTTATTTTCTTTATACCTGCTGCCACTAGGTGCTATTTTCAGGAAACATAACATACCTTTTCATTTCTACGCAGACGACTGCCAAATCTACTTCCCCCTCAGACTCAACGGTACTCGCTCTATTCAACCGTTACTGGACTGCCTGGCTGACATCAGAGATTGGATGGCTTTAAATTTCTTGAGTTTCAACGAGAAGAAATCTGAAGTTATGCTCTTTCCTCCCAATGACACAATCACCAACCACTGCATCGACCTATCCGTTCTGTCACCGTTAGTGAAACAAAGAGTCACTAATCTAGGAGTGATACTTGACCCTTCTCTGAAACTCAACAATCATGTAAATATGATTGTTAAATCCTGCTTTTTCCAGCTGAGGCGACTGTCTAAGCTGAAGCCCATATTGTCCAAAAATAACCTGGAGACAGTAATTCATGCATTCATTACATCCAGGCTCGCCTATTGCAACTCACTCCATTTTGGTATCAGTCAGACCTCCATAGCTAGACTCCAACTGGTCCAAAATGCAGCAGCCCGGTTTTTGACCAGCACAAGCAAAAGAGAGCACATTACTCCTGTTTTGGCCTCCCTACACTGGCTTCCGGTTCACCTTCGAATCAAATTCAAAATACTCTTGTATGTCTATAAATCACTAAACAGCTCTGCCCCCTCCTATCTTACTGATCTGCTCCAGCCGTATGTCCCACCACGTTCTCTCAGACCAGCAGACTAGTTGCTCCTCACAGTCCCAGGAACCCGTCTCAAGCGCAGAGGTGACAGGGCCTTCTCTGTAGCAGGACCAAGACTTTGGAATGAGTTACCTCTGCTGGTTAGACAGGCCCCCTCCCTCACAGTTTTTAAATCTCGCTTAAAAACACACTTTTATTCCCTGGCTTTCAGCACTGTGTGATCTGTGCTGAGTCTGTGTGCATCACACTGTGTTGGTCATGTTGCAGTTGTTGTTCTTATTCATTATTGTTTTTGTTGGTTTCTACTTTTTGGTGTCCTGTTATGTAATCTGTTGCTGTGTGCTTGTTCTGTTTGTCCCTGTACAGCACTTTGGTGTGCTTTGTCACTGTTTAAAGTGCTTTATAAATAAATTGGTATGGTATGGTATTGGTAACTCTTAAAAGTTGTATCTTCTGTTGTGCCGTCACAGCTTTTGTTTGTTGTAAAAGCTAACTCTTAACATTTTGGGATTCCTTTGCTCCTAAAGATCCGTCCTCAGGGTGGCGCTGTAAACAGGAATGTGTTGTCAGTCAACAAACGTGCTCAGAAGAAGGTAAACTCCCTCCTAAATGACTTGAACTCAACATTTAACCTTCATTCATCACCTGCTGGAAATAAACCAGTGTGTGTTTTGTGTTCTTTGTTGGCTGTGAGATGACCTGTCATGAAATAGCAACATTACACCCCCCCCCCCCCCCCAGTCATGTTCTCAAAAACTGACCCCACCTCATTGGACATTTGGTCTGAAAGCGACAAAAACGCCTCCTGAACAGAGGATTTAAATTCTCAATCTGTTATTTAATTGATGCAGGATTTATAGTCAATTTAAAATTCTGCATACGTTTGGTTTGTATGTGTATACAAGGTAAGTTTTGAGAGCATGAACACTTTATCACAGTTGGTGTCAGATTAGTTCTACAACAGTTGATGTAGTTCAGAGACCTACATCTACTACAGATGCTGGGACTGATGCTGGGAGTGATACTGGGGTGATACTGGGGCTTACAGACATTACTGGTGGCTCTGCTTCAGGGCTTTCAGATGTCTTCTACAGGTAGTTCAACTTTCAGCCCCCAAAAGTGGGGTGGACGGGACCCCTGCTTGATAGACCATGAAGGCACCACCTGGTGAAGGTCTCATTGACATCAGCACGTAAGGGCAGAAGACCACCAAGGTTTGTGGAGTGGTCCTCACTTTCCAAGGCATTGTCACCCCAAAGAGTCTGGTCCAGGAGCAAGACTGGATTACCAAGGACCCCCCCAGTGAAACACGGTGGTGGCAGCATCATGCTGTGGGTTGCTTCAGTTGGAGCTGGGGTTGATGGAAGGATGAACTGTTCCAATGGCCTGATTGACTGTAGTGTACAGGACAAAACCTGACATTTTACAGGAGTGTGGACCCTCAGCTCCACTGCTCAGAAGAACTGAGCTTAAATGGACCTTTAAATCTGTCCTTGCGTTTCCCTCCTTGTTAGCTTCTTTAGCTTCATGTTGACCTCTCAGATGCTGCTTTCACATTCAACAAAAATAATAAAAATGTTTTTGATCAGGAAACCTTTCTGTTCCAGGAGTCTGCTCTGGGTGATATGACCTCAGAGAGCATCAACGGTACTGACGAGGACCGGGTCCGGCCAAGAAGTCCTCAGCTCTCTGAAGCCAGAGCAGAACCTTCCTTCTCGCACCGGTGAGTCAGCCCTCACATCTTCAGAACCAACAGAAGCATTCAAATCCTGAAAGGCAGCTAGTAATGTTCTGTTAGCCTTCAGCTTTTAGCTACAAGTTTGAACTAGCAGTTTTTAGCTACTATTGTGCTCGTTTAGCTACTGTTTTGCTAATTTTAACTGTTGGATAAAATTAAAATGTTATCATTTAAAATTGTTTTTAGACTTCTCACCATTTAATTAAACTCCAGTCGTGTGAACTGAAGAACAGCAGAGTCTTGTTCTCAGCTTCATGTGCGTGTGTACTAAGAGCAGATCTTTGTTTTCCGTCCCCGTGTCCATTACATCTGAAACAAACCCAAAGCAAATTCTAATAAAGTTTAATTTGTATATCAAGTGGAGCATTAAGGCCAGCCATGATGCTCTGCTTGTGAAAGTAAATCTGTTGGGCATCACTTTGACACTCACACAATAATTCTAAGTGTCACAGTGCCGGACAGGACAAGGGGAAAATAAATAAATAAATAAATAAGAAATAAATAAAAAGACCAGATCTTGGGTTTTTAAAACAACAGATGGCTGCTATTTAGTTCTGACCTTGCACATCCTGCCTCCGTATCATCTGTCTCTGTTGTATTTCGTTTTATCATTTGTGCGGCTCCGCTGCGTCGGAGAAAATCTGTATCTGTTGGTTTTTGCCTGTTGCTCACTCCTCCTGTCTCAAAATAAAACACGAGCTCTCCAGTCGAACTTCGCCTTGACGTTTGGTCAGGACGAACTCCCACTCTCTGCAGAGGGCTCATCAAAATTCTTACACTCTGTCTTGTGTGTGAATTCTTTACAAAGGTGTTACGAGGGAAAATAACCCTTACATTAACTTTACAATCTTTCAGCTATTTTTAGCTCCTCCCGTTTAGCTGCTTGCTCAGATTCTTCTCATTTTGATCATTTTAGGAGAAATTTGTTGGATTTGGACTCAAATTTGAATTCTTGAGTTTTTGTTTAGAAGCGCTTGGATAAGATGCAACGACTTGAATAATTTATGCTGGCCAGAGTAATAATTTATAATAATTTATGTTCAATGATGGTAGTAAAGTCAGGTCTGACCGTCTAACATCTGCCTCCACCTCTGCAGCTCGTCCAGCATCAGTCAGCACTGGGAGGCCGAGCTGGCGGCTCTGAAGGGGAACAATGCCAAACTGACGGCGGCGCTGCTCGAGTCCACCGCTAACGTCAAGCAGTGGAAGCAGCAGCTGGCGGCCTATCAGGAGGAGGCCGAGAGGCTCCACAAGCGGGTCCGGCTCCATGGCGGCCCTCAGTAAGGTCCAGACTCCTGACTGGGCCGGTCTTGATCCAGATGTTTGTTCTCTGCAGGTGACAGAGCTGGAGTGTGTGAGCGGACACACCACGGTCATCAAGTCCCAGAAAACAGAACTGAACAGAACCATTGAGGAGCTGGAGGCGGCTCTGAAGGCCAAAGAGGAGGTAACGAGGAGCTCAGAGATGAAGACACTGAAACTGTTGATTGGTTGAAATATTTCCTCTCATTTGACTTTCAGGAGCTGGAGAGCCTCAAAGCAGAGGTGGAGCGTTCCAACGAGTTCAAGACTGAAAAAGATTCACTCGCACAGAAGCTCAAAGTAAGAGTCTGAGCTGCTGCGGACACGACCACAGCTCAAACCTGGAATTAAACACCGTACTTGCTGGTCCAAGTAGCGCACCTGAACATAAGCCGCGCACACTACATACAATTGAAAAAACAATGTTGTACATAAATGAGCTGCAGGTGTTCACATTGTAACATGAGTGGCAGCACAGCTGCTGAGACAGATGTGCAGCTTGTTGTAGATCAAGAACCAACCACCAGATGGAGTTTTATAGACTTTATCTTCCTGTTCAACACAGAGTGAAGCCCACAGGTTGTCATGGCAACTGCCTCCTTCACTCATGGTTACTCTGCTGAATGGCTAAATATAAACTAACACATAATCTAGGCTAACACCCTCATTCGCCCCACTCTGGGCCCATGAGCAAGGCCCTTAACCCCCACCATGTGCTCCCTAAAACAGGTCTCTCTTGAAAATGAGTTCTCGTGGCTCAATGAGACTAACCTGGATAAATAAAGGCTAAATGAAAAAAAAAAAAATAACAAGAACCGACTAATCAAAAGAACAATTCATTCAACATTTATTTCTACAAGTTAATCCCATTGATCCTCGGGGACTCATTTACTAGAAAGACCTGAATTTATCAAAGAGTGATGACAACAGTGGACAACAACGACAACATTAGACCATCAAAAGATGTGTACAAATTGAGAATAACAAGTGAAATAAAATGGTATTTAAAAGAAAATGTAAAAAATAAAAACAGCTAGGTTGTAAAGTGATGTAGAAAACTAAAAACAGGAGCATGTCTGTGTTGGGTCTTGCAGGAACTTATCAGATGTTTGAAGTCACTTAGAGAGGTCAAAGGTCGAGAGCTTCAGCTCTTTTTACAAGATATTCCAGGAAACAGGAGCGGAGGAGGAGAAGGTCCTTTTGTCTAGTTCAGTCCTCACTGAGGGAACACTGCAGGTAATGATGTCCTGAGAGCGCACGCTGTAGCTGCACTCACGCAGAGACATGTAGGAGGAGATGTATGAAGGCAGCAGACCAAGAAGTGATTTAAAGATGAAAATGTATCAGTGAGAGTGTCTGTGTGAAGTTAATGGTGACCAGTTAACCAGTGAATACAGGGTGCAGTGGTGGGTACGATAATCACAGCCAGTTATGAATTTTAGTGCACCATGACTGACTGCATCCAACATCTGCAGAGTTCTTGTAGGAGCGTTCATGTAAATAATGTCACCGTAGTCAATGAAGTTATTGTCTGTTTTAATGGTAGCAGACAGGAACTTATTGTCTGTTTTAATAATAGAAGACAGGAAGTTATTGTCTGTTTTAATAATAAAAGACAGGAAGTTGTTGTCTGTTTTAATAATAGAAGACAGGAAGTTATTGTCTGTATTAACAGCAGAAGACAGGAAGTTATTGTCTGTTTTAATAATAAAAGACAGGAAGTTATTGTCTGTATTAATGGCAGC
>NC_056502.1:32065449-32066196 GCF_014905685.2 Nematolebias whitei | reverse complement strand
GTAGCAGACAGGAACTTATTGTGTGTATAAATGGCAGAAGACAGGAAGTTATTATCTGTATAAATGGCAGAAGACAGGAAGTTATTGTCTGTATTAATAATAGAAGACAGGAAGTTGTTGGCTGTTTAATAATAGAAGACAGGAAGTTATTGTCTGTATTAATGGTAGAAGAAAGGAAGTCATTGTCTGTATTAATGGCAGAAGACAGGAAGTTATTGTCTGTTTTAATAATAGAAGACAGGAAGTTGTTGGCTGTTTAATAATAGAAGACAGGAAGTTATTGTCTGTATTAATGGCAGAAGACAGGATGTTATTTTCTGTATAAATGGCAGAAGACAGGAAGTTATTGTCTGTATTAATAGTAGCAGACTGGAAGTTATTGTCTGTTTTAATGGCAGAAAACAGAAAGTTATTGTCTGTATTAATGGCAGACAGGAAGTTATTGTCTGTATTAATAGTAGCAGACAAGAAGTTATTGTCTGTTTTAATAATAGAAGACAGGAAGTTGTTGTCTGTTTTAATAATAGAAGACAGGAAGTTATTTTCTGTATTAATGATAGCAGACAGGAAGTTATTGTCTGTTTTAATGGCAGCAGGCAGGAAGTTATTGTCTGTATTAATGTTAGCAGACAGGATGTTATTGTCTGTTTCAATGGCAGAAGACAGGAAGTAATTTTCTGTATTAATGGTAGCAGACAGGAAATTATTGTCTGTATTAATAGTAGCAGACAGGAAGTTATTGTCTGT
>NC_056502.1:32060059-32065439 GCF_014905685.2 Nematolebias whitei | reverse complement strand
CAGGAAGTTATTGTCTGTATTAATAGTAGCAGACAGGAAGTTATTGTGTGTATTAATGGTAGCAGACAGGAAGTTATTGTCTGTTTTAATGGCAGAAAACAGAAAGTTATTGTCTGTATTAATGACAGCAGACAGGAAATTATTGTCTGTTTTAATGGCAGAAAACAGAAAGTTGTCTGTATTAATAGTAGCAGACAGGACGTTGTTGTCTGTTTTAATAATAGAAGACAGGAAGTTATTGTCTGTATTAATGGTAGCAGACAGGAAGTTATTGTCTGTTTTAATGGCAGAAAACAGAAAGTTATTGTCTGTATTAATGGCAGCAGACAGGAAATTATTGTCTGTTTTAATGGCAGAAAACAGAAAGTTGTCTGTATTAATAGTAGCAGACAGGACGTTGTTGTCTGTTTTAATAATAGAAGACAGGAAGTTATTGTCTGTATTAATGGTAGCAGACAGGAAGTTATTGTCTGTTTTAATGGCAGAAAACAGAAAGTTATTGTCTGTAATAATGGCAGCAGACAGGAAGTTATTGCCTGTTTTAATATGAGCTGGAGTATTTCAGGGATGTTCAGTCGATGGACGTGCTTCAGCTGGACCCCTGCGTGCTTATGATTGGACAATAACGAAAGTTACGTATGTGACTACGGTTCTATGAATCCCGGATGACTGCCAGAGAGCGGTGCTGAAAGCACTGAATGTTCCCTTCGCGCATGCACTGTTCGAGCAATAATACCAACTGAGTCACAGGTGTGACAAGGATGACCAATCAGAGGCTTTATAGCCTTACGTCATCTGCACCTCTGCTCCTACAGAATCTTCTCATGGAATGCAAGGATTCTGAGTGACAGAGAAGCTCTGGCGGTCATCCGGGATTCATAGAACCATAGTTATATATGTAACTTTTGTTCTATTTCATCCCTCCTGACCGCCAAAAGGCGGTGCTGAAAGCACTGAACGACTAATACCAACAATGTCACAAGGAATCCTGAGCACACACCTCACTGAGGTGGCCCAGAGGACCCTTGCAGAAACTTGCCCAGGGGATGAGGGGTGGCCACGTTCACTCTGTAAAATCTGGTGACGTGCTTGGGGAAGCCCACGATGCGGCAGCACATATTGCTTCCATCGGAACCCCTCTCAGGGCAGCCCAGGAAGTGAACAGGCTCCTGGTAGAATGTGCCTTCACGCCGACCAGCAGGGGGCCGTGCCCTGCGGCGTAGGTGTGACAGGTGACATCCACGATCCAGTGGGAGAGGTGCTGTTTAGAAAGAGGATAGCCTAACGTAGGGCCTCTGTAACACACAGACAGCTTGTCTGAACATCGTATAATGGCAGGAACAGCAACGTATGCCTCCAGTGCTCTCACTAGGCACAATAACCCAGACCCCTCGCCAGGTGTAGGCTGAAAATGTGCCAGCCTCAACCACCGTACGGCCATTGATGCCAGCGTGATTAGATGATATTGCCGCTACATAAACTGTAAGCATCAAAGGAGAGCGACCCTTACCAAGGAGAGACTGGAGAAACTCCAGAATGGTGGGTACTGTAAGGGAGACTGGATCCTCATTGTGATCAGAACACCATTGGGAAAACAGAAGCCACCTGTTTTCGTACTGCTGATGAGTAGAGGGTGCCCCGGCGCCCAGGATGGTGCGTCTGACGGGGCTCGAAACTCTAGTCAGCTGCTGTCCTAGCCTTGCAGTGGTCACACCCACAGCCAAAGATGTTGAGGATTGGGGTGCCATATCAGTCCCCCCAACTGAGACAGCAAGTCCCTCCTGGTCAGAAGACACCATGGGACGCCTTGGCGTAGACTCCCTAGCAGTGGGAACCATGGTCATGCTGGCCAATACGGAGCCACCAGCAGCATCCTATGGCCCTCCTTGAGGACTTCCTGAAGGGTCGACCGAATTAGAGAAAGGAGTGGGAAGGCATATAGAAGGACCCTTGGCCAAGGATGGACCAATGCGTCCTGACCCAGCGCACCCGACGCCACGGTAGGGGAGTATCATAGGGGACACTGAGTTGACTCCTCTGTCGCAAACAGGTCTACCTCTGCCTGACCAAAACTTTCCCAGATCATCAGCACTATGTCGCTGTGGAGGGACCACTTTCCCAGAGCAGACCCCTGGCGAGAGAGAAAGTCTGCGGCCTGACTGTGTTACCCTGGTAAGTATGCCGCCCGTAGGGTGGACAGGCGAGGAGAGGCCCATTCCAAGGGCTCTCTGGACACTCTCATAAGTTGTGCTGACCTTGTGCCACCCCTGGTGGTTTATGTGGTAGACAACAAAGGTGTTGTCTGACAGAACGAGAACATGCTCCCCTTCCAGGTGGGGCAGGAAGTACCTGAGTGCCAAATGCAGTGCGCGCAGCTCCAGCACCTTTATATGGTTGGAGCTGTCTTTTGACCCCAGCGGTCCTGAACTGCTCTGCATTGTCACACAGCGCCCCATCTTATGGAGCTGGCATCCATCGTGACCACTTCCCTGCGACACACTACCACTCCCATGGGGACACCCCTGGACAAAAAATCTCCATCCCTCCACAGAGTCACGGCATGAAGACATGACCACGTCACTGTGAGCTTGTGATACCTGCGCAGCCTGGCATCCAGGTGAAGCTGTTGAGCCAGATGTGTACAGCTCTCTGAATGAAGCCTGTCCCTCTGGATACAGTTACCTGCAGAAAGCCCGCTGCACTGGCCGTGGTGGTGGTCTGGCTGTAATTTACCGCAGTAATTTAAAATTATCACATTTAGCTTCTCGGGACTTCTTGTCTTTTGAATGTTTGGCCTTCAACCTCAAAGCCCCCCTCCTGATGAATGTTATATTGATTTATCGGCCTCCCAAACCACATGTTTCATTTAACTCAGAGATGCATGACCTCCTCACTTTTTTCTGCGCATCTCCTGTGAAAAATATTATTCTTGGAGATTTAAATATCCACATTGATAATTCCTCTTCCCCTCTGGCAGCAGAGTTTAAGTCCCTTTTGGATTCTCTCAATCTCACTCAGTATGTTGACGCCCCTACGCACAACAGGGGGCACACTCTGGATTTGGTGATTACAGACACTGTACCTATCAATAACTTATCTGTATATGACCTGGGTGTCTCAGACCACAGTGTCATCTCCCTGGAAGTGCCTTCAACTTCATCTGCTCCTAATCCTAAACGACTTATCCAGTTCCGTGACTTTAAAAACATTTCCCCTGAGGTTCTGTCCTCTGATCTCCACTCCCTGACTGCTGTCAATCACTCATCTGCAAATGACTCTGTGGATTACTACAACCAATCTCTCCAGGAGCTTCTGGACCTCCATGCTCCCTTTAAAGCAAGGCTGGTGTCTTTTTCCCGTTCAGCCCCTTGGTACACTGCTGAGCTGCGCAAGATGAAAGCAGCTGGCCGTGCTATTGAGAGACGTGTAAAATCATCTGGTCTCTCTGTACATCAGCAGGCATATAAAGAACATCAGAAAGCCTACGCCTTTTCTCTTAAAGAAGCACGGTCCAAATATTATTCCAACATCATCAACAACTGCCCTGGAAACTCTAAACAACTCTTCTCCACAATAAATCATCTCCTTAATCCCATTAAACAATCTCATGAGGACTCTGTTCAAAAATGCAACCTGTTCCTTTCATTTTTTAAAAACAAAGTTAACTCCATTAGATCTCAGCTCCATAGCCTCCCTGATCTTCATCTGCCATCTACCCGTCTGCATTCTGGGTCCCTGAGCTGCTTTGATGAGGTTGTTCAGAGTGAAGTGGAGACCATCATCAAGAAAATGAAGCCTTCATCCTGCGCCCTGGATCCCTTCCCCTCGTCTCTCATTAAATCCAATCACTCTGCAATAAGCCCATTAATCACACATATAATAAATAAGTCACTGCAATCTGGTCAAGTTCCACTGCCTCTTAAAACTGCCATCATTAGGCCTCTTCTGAAAAAATCTAATTTGGATCCAGACATTCTTTCTAATTACCGCCCAATTTCTCACCTCCCATTTCTGTCAAAGTGCTGGAAAAAGCAGTTGCTGCTCAGCTGCAGATCCACCTACAACAACACTCCCTGTATGAGAAGTTTCAGTCTGGCTTCCGTGCAGCTCACAGTACTGAGACCGCACTGCTGAGAGTCACCAATGATGTCCTCATGGCTGCTGACACTGGTTCTCCCTCCCTCCTTGTTCTCCTTGACCTCACTGCAGCTTTCGACACTGTGGACCATAGTATCCTCCTCCACCGTCTCCATGTGGAGGTCGGTCTCTGTGACACTGTCCTGGACTGGTTTAAATCTTTCCTCTCCAATAGGCTGGAATGTGTTAGTCTTGGCAATGCCAAGTCCCAGACTGTCTGTGTCTCCTGTGGTGTCCCTCAAGGGTCAGTTTTAGGGCCCCTGCTATTTTCCCTTTACATGTTGCCTTTAGGTCAAATTATTAATCAGTACAACATTTCTTTTCACTGTTATGCCGACGATACACAACTTTACATCAGGACCGGAGCATCATCTTCACCACTGTCATCTCCATCTTCACTCGTTGCCCTCTCTACCTGCCTGGAGGAGATAAGGGCATGGATGAATCAGGACTTTCTTCAGTTAAACTGCTCCAAAACAGAGGCCATACTGATTGGCACCCCTCACCAGGTTCAAACTTCAACTATAACGACTATTTCATTTTCCGGACAAGACATCCCCCTCTCCACCACCTCTGTTACAAATCTTGGAATAAAAATGGACTCTCATCTTACATTTGAAAATCACATTAAGCATCTGTTTAAAACCTGTTTCTTCCATCTTCGAAATATCTCCAAACTGCGCCCATCTCTCACTTTTGCTGATGCAGAGAAACTCGTCCATGCTTTTGTCTCCTCCAGGCTCGACTACTGCAACTCCCTGTTTACTGGAATACCCGGCAAAAACCTTCAGAAGCTTCAATATATTCAAAACAGTGCAGCCAGGATTTTATTGAGAGCTCGTAAATTTGAACATATTACACCCATTCTCCATAACCTCCATTGGCTTCCTGTCACCTACAGAATTCAGTACAAAATTGCTCTCATTACCCATCAGTGTTTATATGGAAATTCACCAGATTATCTGAAGGACCTTCTTGCTCCATATTCATCCACCCGGTCCCTACGATCACAGAACAGTCATCTCCTCCACCTGCCACGAACTAAATTAAGAACCATGGGAGATCGGGCATTCTGTGTGGCTGCCCCCCGCCTCTGGAACTCCCTCCCTGAATATCTGAGAGCTCCACAATCATTGACTGACTTTAAAAAAGGCTTAAAGACTTTTCTTTTTAAGCAAGCCTATTCTGTCTCCACATGATTGTATCATTGATTTTAGTTGATTTTATCACAGATTTTAGTTGA
>NC_056502.1:32049335-32060049 GCF_014905685.2 Nematolebias whitei | reverse complement strand
TCATTGATTTTAGTTGATTTTATCACAGATTTTAGTTGATTTTATCATTGATTTTAGTTGCACTCTGTAGCACTTTGAGATTTTTGTTAATGAAAAGTGCGTTACAAATTAAATTCATTATTATTATTATTACCTTTGCAAGGGGCAAAGTGACAGCGGGCCTAAGGGCACCACCCGAGTGACTGACGTCAGTTCCCTAGAAGCTGCTGGAAGGCAACGTAGGGGAGCTGCCTGCCAAGCCTGAACCGACTGACCAACTGGAGTATGCCGCCTACCCTTTGAGCGGATGGGCGCGCTCTCATGGAGGGTGAATCCAGAGCCACCCAAGAAAGGTGATCGTCTGGGAAGGGATCAGGCAGCTCTTCTCCAGGTTGACATTAAGGCCCAACTGGGACACATGAGCAAGCAGGCGATTCGTGTCGTGTAAGGCACAGGCCCGAGATGGGGCGAAAAGAAGCCAATCATTTATTAAAGCAGAACCTTCACTCCGTAGGAGAGAGGGCTGCCTTCACGCACCGAGTGAACACCCTCGGGGAAAGAGAGAGCCCGAATGGGAGTACCTGGAACTGCCAGTGATGACCCTGATAGGCAAACCTGAGAAAGCGGTGATGTTCTGCCGCAATAGGCACATGAGAATAAGCATCTTGCAGGTCGATAGACATGAACCATTCTCTCCTCGTGACAGCTTGAAGGACCTCTGCTGTCATGAGCATGTGGGAGGGCAGCACCCTTAGGTATTGGTTGAGTCCCCTCAGAACTAAAATGGGATGAAACTCGCTGTCCTCTTTGCATGAGGAAGTAAGTCGAGTAATAGCCTCTGGGTTGTTACAGAGGGTCCACTGCCTCGATTGCACCATTGGCCAGGAGGGCGAAAAACTCCTGGTCTAGTGCTCGAGCTTTCACCGGATCGGCGATTATAGTCACCTTGACCCGGCGTGAGATGCGAGGCCGCCATCGAGACTGTAGTCGGTAACCATGAGTAAGAGTGACAACCACCCATGGGTCCACGGCATGAGCCGCCCAGTAACTGAGCTGCTGGTGGATAAGTATCCGACAGTCGGCCCGCTGGCATCAATGTCTCCCTCCACAGCTCCTGGGGGTCGTGGGGTGGGGCAGCCAGAGTCCCCGATCCAAACCCGCCCAGCTGGTTGGTGGACCGACTCACAAACGCTCCTGTCGGGTCCCTGTTGAACCACATGAGGGTAACAAACCACTCGGCCGATCATGACCCCGAGGCGGCGGCCGAATGCTGGGATCAGCTGACGGCCGCCTTGGATGTGGAGTGGGCATCACCCTGCTTAGGCCTGAAAACTGCTGCCTTGTCTGTTGTGCCTGGACAGGCACCAAACAGCACTGTGTAGAACTTCCTCTGATGACATGATGAGTGATGTAACAGCAGGTTTGATCACCAGCATGCATTCCAAGCCCGCTGCAGCTGGCTTATGCATAGCCGCCAACACTCCGCCATCCGCGGAGAGGTGCGCAAAGACCTTTGGGTCCTGCCAGCAACCATGCAACTCCCTCAGGTACTCCTTTGATGGAGGGACAGAAAAGGAAGGAGGGGCCCGTCTGCGCCTGAAGAAGGCACTTCCAGGGGTGGACTCCTCTGGTTGTGGGACCTCCAGTTGCAGTTGTCTCAGGGCCATACGCTTGACGTCCTGCATTGAGTCGTCACCTGACCCACTAGGTACACTCCGAGATGAAGAAAATGAACCAGTCTCTGAGACTTGAGATGACTGTTCCTCCTCACCTAAAAGGTGAGAGGCAGAGGCAGCAAAGGATAACACTTCTTCCCCCACAGCCAACTCGGGCATGGGTGGGGAGGAGAGCCCGGTCGCTGCCACTGGCTCAGCCCCCAGTTGGCGTGCCTGAAAAAGGGACTTCATCTCTGCCAATTCTGTGGACAGCTGCTCCACCCTTGTGGAGAGACCCTGATCAGACCTGGCTCGCCTCTTTCTAGGAGGGGCCACAGAGACTGCGGCCTAAGTCTGGCGCTTCGGGCCCCTAGATGGAGCCTCCTGCCCAGAAGGCGGGAGGTCACTGCCGAGCTTGTTGCGAAACTGGGCCAGCCAAGCCACCCTCACAGCACGAGGCATGAAGCTGCAGTTCATGCAGGGGTTCTCTGACAGGGCCTCCACTCAAGTAAAAAACCGCAACTCAGCAAAGAGGCTGGCACTGCCAGCTATGTCCAAGATACAGGACGAAAACAAGGATGAAAGGATAGGCCAAAAATTGGGAGAGGGGGCACGAACGATTGCCTTCACCAATTAAAACAAGGTCAGAATTCAGAGAGGCTAGCACCGCTAGCCCTGTCCAACCGCTCATGAGGTTGGTGAAAGTGATTGGGAGAGGGGGCACAAACGCTTGCCTTCACCAAATAAAAAACAGGCCAGAACTTATGAAGGCTGGAACCGCTAGCTTGGTTCAACCGTGTATGAGGTTGCTGAAAATGATTGGGAGAGGGAGCGCAAATGCTTGCCTTAAACAATTAAAACAAGGCGAGAACTCAGAGAGGCCAGCATCTCTAGTTTAGTCCAACCGTTCATGAGGTTGGTGAAAATGATTGAGAGAGGGTGCTCGAACGCTAGCCTTCACCAACAGAAAACAAGGCCAGAACTCGAGAGGCTAGTACCACTAGCTCAGCCCAACCATTTACAAGGTTGGTGAAAATAATTGGGAGAGGGTGCGCAAACGCTTGCCTTCACCAATAGAAAACAGGGCCAAAACTCCGAGCGGCTAGTAATGCCAGCTCAGTCCAACCGTGTACGAGGTTGGTAAGAATGATTGGGAGAGGGTGCACAAATGCTAGCCTCTACCAATAGAAAGCAAGGCCAAAACTCAGAGCAGCTAGTAATGCCAGCTCAGTCCAACCATGTACGAGGTTGGTGATAATGATTGGGAGAGGGTGCGCAACGCTAGCCTCTACCAATAGAAAACAAGGCCAGAACGTAGAGAGGCTAGTACCACTAGCTCGGTCCAACTGTTTATGAGGTTGGTGAAAATGATTTAGGAGAGGGTGCGCAACGCTAGCCTTTACCAGTAGAAAACAAGGCCAGAACGTAAAGAGGCTAGTACCACTAGCTCGGTCCAACTGTTTATGAGATTGGTGAAAACGATTTAGGAGAGGGTGCCCAACGCTAGCCTTCACCAGTAAAAACAAGGCCAAAACCCAGAGAGGCTAGCACGGCTAGCTCAGTCCAACTGTTTATGAGGTTGGTGAAAAATTATTGATAGAGGGTGCACCAACGCTCGCCTTTACAAATTAGAAAACAAGACCACAACACAGCTATTTACGTAATTAATTTCGGAGCATAATCCAAACCAACAGAGCGGTTGGAAACCTCCAACAGAGCGGACGGCGCCGCTAACCAAGGCAAAATAGAAGTAAATGACTAGTCACGGGTGTTGAATCTCACACACACAGTAGTCGCCTCCAACAGAGCGGACGGAGCAGCTAACCAAGGCAAAATAGAAGTAAAAGACTACTCACTAGTGTTGAATCACACACACACACAGTAGTCAAACGCTGTAAGTTGGGAGAGGGGCGAAAGCCACCATAGTCCCCGACAAACAGCAGAAATACCTTAAATGAAGGTTAAACCGTTGTGGCCTCTAGGAGGGCGAACACGCTGCTCCGGCCAGTGGGCACTCAGGCCTCTGACGATGGTGAAAAGGTCCAAGGGCTGAAGCCCTGGATTGAACCGCACGCGAGAAGAAAAAAGGAGCAGAGCTGCGGATGACGTCAGGCTATATAGCCTCTGATTGGTCATCTGTGTCACACCTGTGACTCCGTTGGTATTATTACTAGAACAGCGCATGCGCAAAGGGAACATTCAGTGCTTTCAGCACTGCCCTCTGGCAGTCAGGAGGGATGAAATAGAACTAAATGAATCGCGCCCGGATTAAAATACTGTGAAATTATCCTTTGATATAAAGCTGTTCGTGGTTTTGATAGCAGCTCTTTGGTACCTGAGAAGGAGTGTTGGTGAGCTCCGGCTTCTCCTGAGACCTCTCCTTTGCTAATCGTGCTGCTTCCTTAAACTCAGCAAATTTATCTGCAAACTGAAACCAGAGTAGATGACTCCAATTAAAATTATTACCAAAACAAATAAAAACAGGATTTGGGGTTTTTCTCACCTTGGCTAGGTGACTCTCTGAGGAGAAGCCAAGGCCGTAGACGGTGTTGGCCCGGCTATCGGCCCACTGACCAAACTTCTGAGAGGTTTTGGTGAATGTCATGTTGGGGGTGATGGTGCTGTTGATGATGGCCTGCAGAGGGTCAAACCAGAAAACACCTGCTGATTCTACGAGTTTGACAGACAACTTTCTGAGAAATGGAACCAACCATAAATCTACAATAAAACATTATAGGAGAAGAGCTGGACTCCAAGTATTGTTCAAATTATGTTTAAAACTAAATCTTTAAAGATGCATGAGTTTTAACAATCTTCCTTGAATCGCCACCTTATCGTGGTGGAGGAGTTTGTGCGCCTGAATGATCCTAGGAGCTATGCTGTCAGGGGCAATTGTAATGGCCCCTGGTAGGGTCTCCCAAGGCAGATGGGTTCTAGGTGACAGGCCAGAAAAAGAGTGATTCAGAAGACTTTTGATGGACAACATAAATCACAGAGCTCAGTGTCCCTTGCCCAGACATGTTACCAGGGCCCCACCCTAGAGCCAGGCCTGAGGGAGGGGCTTGACGGCCAATGCCTGGTGACCGGGTCTCTACCCAGGGAGCCCGGTCGGGCTCAGCCCAAAGAAGCAACATGGGTTTGCCTTCCTGTGGGCCCACCATATGCAGGAGGGGCTATACTAGTTCAGTTGCAGAGGGAGTTAAAAAGCTGCGTAGCGGCAGAGATCCAGGGGTGGATGAGATTCGCCTTGATTTCCTTAAGGCTCTGGATGTTGTGGGGCTGTCTTAGTTGACACACCTCTACAAGATTGCGTGGACATCGGAGGCAGTGCCACTGGACTGGCAGACTGGGGTGGTGGTTCCTCTCTTCAAAAAAGGGGACCGGAGGGTATGCTCTGGGGGCATCACTCTCCTTAGTCTCCCTGGTAAGGTCTATTGAGGGGTACTGGAAAAGCGAGTCTGATCATTGGTCAAATCACAGATCCAGGAGGAACAATGCGGGTTTTGTCCTAGCCGTGTAACAATGGACCAGCTCTTTACCCTCACTAGGGTCCTTGAGAGACCCAAGTGAGGGTAAAGAGGGTACACCTGCAGGTGGTGGGCCCACTATTCCTGTGGGCCCACCACCTGCAGGAGGGGCCATATGAGTTGGCTGCATGACTCCATGGGCAGTGGCCGATGGCATGGACATTGGCGCTCTGACAGTGGCTTACCAAGCTGGCTCTTGGGACATGGAATGTGACCTCTCTGGCGGGGAAGGAGCCTGAGCTTGTGCGTGAGGTTGAGAAATACCGACTAGATACAGTATAGTTGGGCTCACCTCAACGCACAGCATGGACTCTGGAACCAATCTCATTGAGAGGGGCTGGATCTTATTCCACTCTGGAGTTGCCCATGGTGAGAGGCGCCAAGCTGGTGTGGGTATACTTTTAGCCCCTGAACTTAGTGCCTGTGTGTTGGGCGTTTTCCCCAGGAGATGAGAGGGTAGTTTCCTTGTGCCTTCAGGTTGGGTACGGGCTCTGACTGTTGTTTGTGCCTATACGCCGAATGGTAGTTCAGAGTATCTGGTTTTCTTGGAGTCCTTGGCAGGGGTACTGGAAGGTACAACAACTTCAATGCCCATGTGGGTAATGACAGTGTGACCTGGAGGGGCGTGATTGGGAGGAACGGCCTCTCTGATCTGAACGTGAGCGGTGTTCTGTTGTTGGACTTCTGTGCTAGCCCTAGTTTGTCCATCACAAACACCATGTTCGAACATAAGGGTGTCCATAAGTGCACTTGGCACCAGGACACCCTAGGTCATAATCAATGATTGACTTTGTAATTGTGTCATCTGATTTGCGGCCGTTTGTTTTGGACACTCGGGTGAAGAGGTGAGTTGAGCTGTCAACTGATCACCACCTGGTAGTGAGTTGGATCAGATGGCGGGGAAAGATGCCGGACAGACCCGGTAGACCCAAACATGTAGTGAGGGTTTACTGGAAACGTTTGGCAGAAAAACCCATCAGAAAGATCTTCAACTCACACCTCCGGAAGAGCTTTAACTGTATCCCAGCGGAGGCGGGGAACATTGAGTCCGAGTGGGCCATGTTCCGTGACTCAATTGTTGAAGCGGCTGCTTTGAGCTGTGGCCGCAAGGTTGTCTGTGCTTCTCGCGATGGCCATCCTCGAACTCGGTGGTGGACACCCCGGGTTAGGGAGGCTGTCAAGCTGAAGAAGGAGTCCTATCAGTTGGCTGTTGGGACTCTGGAGGCAGCTGAGGGGTACTGGAGGGCCAAGCGGTCCACAGCCTTGGCTGTTGCTGAGTAAATAGCTCGGATGTGGGAGGAGTTCAATTCAATTCAATTCAGTTTATTTATATAGCGCCAAGTCACAACAAAGTTGTCTCAGGGCACTTTACAGAAACATTCACATAAAAGCCAATTAGTAAAGTTCTCTATCTAAGGAGTTCAGTGAGATCCTGGATAACGACTCTTGGTTGACTCCGAGGAGAATCTGGCAAACCAACAGGTGGCTGAGGAGGGGAAAACAGCTCTTTACTAACACGGTGTTAAGTGAAAGTGGAGTATTGTTGACTTCAACCAGTGATGTCGTTGGAAGGTGGAAGGAAATACTTCTCTGACCTTCTCAATCCCACTGGCACATCTTCCATGGAGGAAGCGGAGTCAGAGGACTTTGGGGTTGGTCTGTCCATAATTGTGGCTGAGGTCGCCAAGGGAGTTAAAAAGCTCCACGGCGGCAGGGCTCCGGGAGTAGATGAGATTCATTCTGATTTCCTTAAGGCTCTGGATGTTGTGGGGCTGTCTTGGTTGACACACCTTTGCAACACTGCATGGACATCGGGGGCAGTGCCACTGGATTGGCAGACTGGGGTGGTGGTTCCCCTCTTCTAAAAGGGGGACTGGAAGGTGTCCTCCAATTGCAGGTGTATTACTTTCTTTAGCCTCCCTGGTAAGGTCTATTCAGGGGTACTGGAGAAGTGAGTCAGATCGTTGGTCAAACCTCAGATCCAGGAGGAACAATGTGGGTTCCGTCCTGGCTGTGGAACACTGGACCACCTCTTTACCCTGACTAGGGTCCTCGAGGGGTCATGGGAGTTTGCCCATCCAGGCTATATGTGTTTTGTGGACTTGGAGAAGGTATTCGACCATGTTCCTCGGGGTACACTGTGGGGGGTGCTCCGTGAGTATGGGATTGGGAGCCCGTTGTTATGGACTGTTTGGTCCCTATACAAACGGTACAAGCGTTTGGTTTGCATTGCTTGCAGTCAATCGGACCCCTTCAGGGTGGGAGTTGAACTCCACCAGGGCTGCCCGTTGTCATTGATTCTGTTCATAACGTTTATGAACAGAATTTTCGGTGCAGCCGGGGGGGGAGGGTTTCCAGTTCGGTAGCCTCAGGATTCCATCTCTGCTCTTTGCAGATGATGTGGACTTGTTGGTGTCATCGTGCTGTGCCGTGTCTTCAGCTCTCACTGGAATGGTTTGCAGCTAAGTGTGACACGGCAGGGATGAGAATCAGCACCTCCAAATCTGAGGCCATGGTCCTCATCTGGAAAAGGGTGGATTGCTCTTATTATTATAATAATATATTATTATCCAGATATAATACTGCCTCATTTATCAAGTTTTAAAACTTATTTTCTGTTCCAAGAACATAAAACTTATTAAAATTGACTTTTTCCAGTTGACTTAGCCCTTCACAACAGTCCCAAAATGTGGTGCAGTGGAAAAGCATGCAGCCCACTTCTAATGCTTCTTTTGCATTAGTGCTAGTACAGCACAGTAGAGCTGGATTTCCATTACACGCCATAATGGTTGTAGTGGGCGGGTTCAAATTGATGACACGTGCCTTACCAGCTGGTGGCATTAATGCTGGTGGTAAGACCCTGAAACAGGTTTCATATACAGGTGAGAATTTATTTGACTTTAAAACAAAAAAAGCATTTCTGCTAATTCATTTTAATTTTCAAATTGACAAACATTTGCTTTCAATAAAGTTGAACTAAAGGCTGTAGCTCTTCTTTAAACATATTTGAGGGAAATATTCCTGAGATCCAATAATTTTGTGTCTTTATGATTTATCAGCTGAATTAACTGTAACAGATTATTTAATAGTCATTAAAGTGAAAACAGGATTTCATGATAAAGCTGCACTGTTTAATTTTGTTTTTATCTGAACTGAAAAATACTTTTTTATACATAAAATGTTTTTAAAAATCATTTCCACCCTCCGTCCCAGACCCGCCCCAGTCCGTCCCTGTCTGCCAGGGCTCGGGAACCGGCCTCGCGTGCTCCTGCGGGTCGGCAGCTTGGAGGCTCCTCCGCGGTGACCAACGGAGCTTGGAGCCGGGGAGGTGACGCCCTGCCCGGCCTGAGGGGGCTCCGGTGGAGAGGGCCAGGGGACCGGTGGAGCACCATCTAGCTCGCTCTGAATTTTGTCGTCAGCCACCAAACAGAAAACACCTGCACTTCAGCGTTAGACCACGGTGTTGTCATTATTGTTTTTAAAATAGGTCCAGTCGCTCCTCAAGTTTGAGTTGTTGCAAATGGTGGATCGAGTTGTTGTGAAAGTTTCTCCAACAACCAGTGACTCCGCCCCCTGACCAGTCAGTGACCGACAGTGTTCTGACGTCACGTTTTAAGGCCAGCTTGGTACGCTTGGAACTGGAGCTAAGTAGTTCCTGAAAAAGTGGCTGGTTCCACGAAGCATTGCTAGTGGAAAAGCCTTGGAAACATCAGAACTAAGTCGAACCGTGCCGAACAGACGCTAATGGAAAAGAGGATTAATAAAGCCCGATCTGTCAGAGCTCACAATCCATGTTAGTGATGACTCTCACCTACTACTACACCAAACTGTAGATCAATATCTGAACAAATAACTGAGTTAACGTCATGTTTGTGTTGGCTAAGATCAAAGACAGCATGATGGCTCAGTGGTTAGCACTGTTGCCTCACAACAAGAAGGTCTTTTAGACCTGGGGTCTCTCTGGGTGGAGTTTGCATGTTCTTCTTGTTCTTGCGTGGGTTTTCTCCAGGGACTCCGGTTTCCTCCCACAGACCAAAACATGTGTCTGCCTTCAGTTCCAGGCCTCCCTTGCTAAAGAGATCTGTGATGTCAGTGGGATTTGTCTGGTTAAATAAAGGTTAATAAAAAACAACCTGTAGCAGCCATCTTCAATCAGACTGCACGAGTTGTAAAGCTTACTTCCTCAGTGTTCCACTGAAACCCATCCAGTAGCTCATGAGATATTTTGCTAACAAACAGACAAACACAATCATACGGGTTCTGTTCTTGCACTCACCTTAGAGCCGTCCAGACTGATGATCCGATACACGTTCCTGGTGCTGTCAAAAAAGTAGGACACTGTGACGGCGTGCTGACTCGTGGGAACCCAGTTCTTCTTGGTGCTTGGGTCGATCTGGAAGACGTGGGCCCGAGAACTGAAGATGGGTTGCTCACTGCAAACAGGAACAAATGAGGAGAAGGAAATAAAATTAAACTCAGCTCTGACATTGAGATGAAGGACTGGAAGCGAAGCAAGTTGTCCTTCACACACAAATGTAATCAATATAATCCAGTTTGCGATGGCCAATACATTGAGTGAGGTCAAGTAGTGATTGATTGATCGATATATGGCTCCATGATGAGATTCATCCATCCATCCATCCATCCATCCATCTATCCATTCTTCCATTGATCCTCTTATTCTGGACTCAGGTCTCGGGGGCAGCATCTTGAGCAGGGAGGTCCAGACATGTCTTTTCACAGCCACCTCTTCCAGCCCTTCTGAGGGGACTCCAAGATGTTCCCAGGCCAACACAGAGTCGTAGTCTCTCCAGCGTGTCAGGTTTGACCAATTTAGTCAAACCTGAAAATGCTGTTATGTGAAATATCACACTCAGTATTTGTTAAAAACAACTCTCAGCTACTACCACGTTATTGTGTTATTTATAAGACTGAGTTTGTTGTGGCTCCTCGGACTGATGAAGTCTTTTGGATGAAAGACAAAACGTTTCAACACAAAGAAACCGTCCAGAGGACCTGACTGAACTTTGTTGGATTTTTTACCTGGATTACTGAGCATGAATCAAGAAATTTCAAAATACATTTTGTGCATTAGGGTTAGCTCTTATTGGGTATGGTCTCAGTGTTCAAATGTTCAACAACTCCTGATTTCTTTAGTAAGAATGTGACTTAACTTTGAACTGAAACAGGCTCAGAGCTATTGGACCGTCACATCTACAGTGTGATGTTGTTTACAGCTCCACTTCCTGGATCTCTTTTCAGAGGTTCATAAGTGGTTAAGTCACTAAGGAGTGTCATAACTTTCTCATGATAGTCTTTCTGGTTCAAAATCACTGTGCACCTTCCTGATGCATGCTCAATAATCCAGGTAGAAAAATCTAAAAAAGTTCAATCTGGTCCTCTGGACATTCAAAAAAAAACAAAAAACAAAACAAAGCAAATCAACAAAAAATGTAGAAACGTTTTGTCTCTCATCCGAGAGACTTCCTCAGTCTGAGGAGCTGTATTCAGCTCAGTCTCTTAAATAGCACCTTCTCAGAGTGGATCAACCAG
>NC_056502.1:32048792-32049235 GCF_014905685.2 Nematolebias whitei | reverse complement strand
ATCAAACTGGTCAGACTGTCCGACTGAGAGATGGTGTGGTACCATGGGTTCACCTTCAGAGAGTAGGAGCATCATTATAAGTTCATTAGAGTTCATAAAGTTACATATTTTATTGTGAGTCACCAGGTGAGACACCTCCATGTGTTTCTATGAACAGGTAACTAGAGACTGTAAAGTTCATCTTCATGATGCTTTTTCATTTCAGCTTGAAAACTGCAGGACTACAGGAAGTGAACAAAAGCTGCAGCTGCTCTGTCTGTGCACGCTCAGGAACGTGCACGTCACACACACAACCTCAGGAACGTGCACGTCACACACACACACACACACACTCAGGAACGTGCACGTCACACACACAACCTCAGGAACGTGCACGTCACACACACAACCTCAGGAACGTGCACGTCACACACACAACCTCAGGAACGTGCACGTCACACACA
>NC_056502.1:32047632-32048782 GCF_014905685.2 Nematolebias whitei | reverse complement strand
ACGTGCACGTCACACACACAACCTCAGGAACGTGCACGTCACACACAACCTCAGGAACGTGCACGTCACACACACACTCTCAGGAACGTACACGTCACACACACAACCTCAGGAACGTGCACGTCACACACACAACCTCAGGAACGTGCACGTCACACACACACACTCTCAGGAACGTGCACGTCACACACACAACCTGGGCCTCATGATGTATTTCTATTTTAAACTTTATTTTTCATTGATCTTTATTTATCCAGGTCGACTCATTGAGTCACAAGAACTCATTTTAAAGAGAGACCTGTTTAGGAGCAGGTGGTGGGGGTTGAGTGCCTTGCTCAGGGGCCCAGGGTGGGGCCAATGAGGGTGGAGGCAGGTGTGGGTGTTTCACCTTTTCCACCTCATTTTGATGTTGACGGTACCGGGAGTTGAACCTGTGACTTTCCCATCACAGGCCCATCTTGTAACCTCTGCTCCACCACTCCCCCACATGACATCATATCATACTGGTCATATTAAATCTCACTGGTTTCCTTCCAGATGTGTTAAACTGGTCCCCTGATGTTTGCAGGTGTGTGTGGTCAGTGGATGAAAAGCCTGGCATGAACAAGATGATGCTGGAGATGATGATTTGACGAGAGCTCCCACCTTCTACCTGTGAAGAACAAGAGCAGCTCAGTGAAGGTGCTGAGAGCTGCAGAGAGGCTGATCCATGGAGCTTCAACACAGCAACCTCCAAACATGTCCACCCTCACACACATCGTCTGTGGACACACTGGACCACAGCACAACATCATAACACACTGACAACAACAACAACAACACATTCACTAATGATTCAGACAAATTAAAGTTTTTTTATTGTTTGTTTTACAATTAAAAACAGTTTGTTGTCCACTGTTGTCATCACTCTTTGTTCAAATCCAGGTCTCTCTTGTAAATGAGTCCTTGTGGCTCAGTGGAACTAACCTGTATCAATAAAGGTTGAATGAATATAAATATACACATAATGATTTATTCAACCTTTTATTTATACAGGTTGGCTTCATGGAGCCACAAGGACTCGTTTACAAGAGACCTGCTCCAGACACAACAGGAAACAATGACAACGATAAACTACAGGAAAAATAATACAGATGATATATGTGTATAT
>NC_056502.1:32044840-32047532 GCF_014905685.2 Nematolebias whitei | reverse complement strand
AGCAATCACAGCATTGTAAGAGGGGGACAGTTGAACCTGGAGGCTCCGCCCCTGTTTAATGATGGACGGTTTCTTTTCACAAAGATGGCCTCCTTTACTCCTCTCTCAAACCATCGTTCCTCTCTGTCCAGGATGTGAACATCTTCATCCCTGAAAGAGTGACCGCTGGCCTGGAGATGAGTGTAGACCTCAGAGTCCTGGCCTGATGATGTTGATCTTCTGTGCTGGTCCATCCTTTTGGCCAGTGGCTGTTTAGTTTCCCCGATGTAAGACTGATCACCCTCCTGACACTGAACAGCATACACAACATTACTCTGTTTGTGCCGGGGGACTGGATCTTTGGGATGAACCAGTCTTTAATGTATTTTGGGGTTTAAAAGCCACTGGGACGTTATGTTTAGAAAATAAACGTCTCAGTTTCTCTGATACTCCCTCAACATACGGAATGACCACTGGTCTGGGTCTGGGTTCCTCCTTTTCACCTGATGGCTGACTGGAGTCCTGTTTGGGTTTCTTCTCTGCTTTCAGGAAGGCCCAGTTAGGATATCCACATTGCTCTAGAGCCTGTCTTGTGTGGGATTTCTCCTTCTGCCTGGCTCCTGAGTTAGTGGGGACGCTGTCTGCTCTGTGGTACAGAGTCCTGATGACTCCTAACTTGTGCTCTAAAAAGTGATGGGAGTTAAACTGCAAATACTGGTCTGTGTGAAATACGTTAAACTACAGTATAAATAGACTAAGCACTAAAAGAACAAAAACAATACAACGAACAGCAGCAGTTTCTGTGCATGAGCAAAAACAACTCATAACCCACAAAACACATTTTAATGAAACTTACAGAAAGTCATAAATCCTTGGATGGACATCTATAATTGATGAAGTTTTGGATTCAGCTCAGTCCAAAAAGACTGCCAAAGCCAACTGAGCTTCAAAAGATCAATGTTTATAACTTCATTCAACCTTTATTTCTACAGGTAAATCCCATTGAGCTCCGAGGACTCATTTACTAGAGAGACTTGATTTCATCAAAGAAAGATGACAACAATGGACAACAGCAACAACAATTATAAAAAGTCATACTGCAGTTTTTTTTTTGTTTGTTTTACAAATAGGATGGCTAAAAGGAAAAGGTAACAAAAAAACAGCTAGATTCTAAGGGTTAGGGTTAAGGGTCTAAGATTCTAATTAATTCTAACTTAGTTTTATTAAGCAAAGATTAGATGTGGGAGCTGAGATTAATCCCCAACATTCATTTAGGAACTACCACATTGTAAGGGTCCCACTGCCTGCAGCCTGCCTTGCTGATGGCTGCTGATTACCAACACCTGGCGGCCATCAGCCTGATGAGCCTCTCCATCTACTTAAGGCTGCAGTCCGGTGTGACTCATCGCTGGAGCATATCACCTCTTATGGTTTAGTACTGTTGTGAGGCAAATGTCTTGGTGAAAAGAATTTGTTCACCTTTGCTCTTTTTTTCCAGTTTCCTGGTTCCTCGTGCTTTTTGGATTCCCTCGTGACCTGACCTGGATCCCTCGGCCTGTCAGGTATCCCTCGTGCCTCTTTGCCTCCAGTGCCAGCCTTCCTCGTTCCCCTTTGGACCCTTGTTGGATTTCCCTCTGCTGCTCGCTCTCCCTGAAGGACCAGCTCACCTCCTCGGGCTTTGGACTGTAAGAACAAACGCTCATCAAACAAACCACTCTGGCCTTCCCTGTTGGACAACTATTAAACCTGTCGTCCCTCTTTCCAGGAGCCTCTGAGAAGCAGCTTGTGGACGCTTTAAATTCACTGTACATAATCAACACTGTTCTTTTGTATTTTCCCTGTGTCTGCCTCGTTCTGGGTCTCGTATCATCTGGGTTCCCCGCGCACTCCTAACACACCTTCGAGAATTTTTATTGAAATGAATTTATTAACTAAATATCATGGAGCTGGGGTTATCTTGGTAATATAGAATAAATGTTAGCAACATATCTCATGAACTCTGAAAAGGTTTTAATTAAATTTTTAGGTTATAAAAATTGAATGTACATGTACAAGTGATTTAGTTTTGAAGCAAACCCAATTCCAGAACACTCAGAATGTCTAAGTCACATATTGATTATTTGTGTCATGTTTTCTGCCGTGTCATGGTCTGAGCTCAAGCCTCCAGTCACACTGACTCTGCACCTCTGCCTAACCAAGCTCATGCCGTGCACCTGTGCACCTGCTCCACCCAACGTTCCCTCCAATTCCCCAACGGACATTTTTATACCTTTATTTTACCAGGAACCAATCCACTGAGATCATCAGTCTCTTTTACAAGGATGTCCTGGACAATATGCAAATACAACAACACAGTCTTAGGAACGGTAACAACAGAATGAAAGAGTGATGTGAGATGAAGCTTCATGAAGCTCTGACACTTTCCATTGACTCATGATCCAACACGCCATCTGCTTCATTTGCTCTACTGCGCCATCAAGTGGACTATAAATGTAAAACATGGAGATGGATTACTATAACTGGTTTGTGAAGCTTTAAGTTGAATAAAAGAAAAAAGAAATCATGTTTGTGAGGACCTCAAGTAAAGTCTAAATTTGATCTGCAGATTATCTTAATCTGTCTTTATGATGATGATGATGATGGATTTTTCGGTCTGCCTCTTATACAGGTCTACACTCATCTCCAGGTCAGAGGTCACTCTTTCAGGGATGAA
>NC_056502.1:32043757-32044740 GCF_014905685.2 Nematolebias whitei | reverse complement strand
CTGGTTGATCCACTCTGAGAAGGTGCTATTTAAGAGACTGAGCTGAAAACAGCACCTCAGACTGAGGAAGTCCTTTGGATAAAAGACAAAACGTTTCTACATTTTTTTGCTTTTTTTTTTTTTTGAATGTCCAGAGGACCAGATTGAACTTTTTTGGATTTTTCTACCTGGATTAATGAGCAAGCATCAGAATATTTCTTAGTTCATATCTTAGATCTTATTACTGTTTTTCTTTTACATTTTTTACTTTTGTTGGATGTAACTGGGACCCTGTGTACACAATTTCATTCCACCTCATGTACCACATGTGATGTGAATTACAATAAAGAATCTGACTTTGATTTTGAAACACACAAAGGAAACAAGATCCTCCACATTTGCTTTTAGAGGTTGGCGATCACAGAATGCTGCATTTTAATGGTGTTCTGTGATCCATAAATATATTTTATTAGAATCAAAAACAGTTTCAAGGCTTTCCATTTCAGTTCATATTTATTGTTCTGCAAAACAGCAAACTAAACACGTCCAGCATTCTTCTCTGACAGACTTTCAGAGCAACTCGTGGCATCAGATTCAAGCCAGCTGCCCTGAGATAAATATAGAGCTGCAGGAGAAAGAAAACATTTTCTTTAAACCACTGAATTATTCCAACATAAATGACTTGAATGGGAACAATAACATTATGTCGTGCTGAGATGTAATGAACCCTGAATATTATTTATAACCCATGTAGAGAACCATGAGAACAAATTCCTTACATGCTGCAGAAGTTGCTGATGAACCATGGGAAGGACAGTTTTCTATTTCAAGATTATGCTGAGTATGAAAACTCCTCTGAGCCTGCTGGACACAGGACTGTGATCCTCAGAGCAGCTCAGAGCTCAGAGGCTGAAGCAAATCCACTAAGAGACCCTCAACAAATCTACCAAGAGACCCTCAACAAATCCACCAAGAGACCCTCAACAAATCCACCAAGAGACCCT
>NC_056502.1:32028422-32043747 GCF_014905685.2 Nematolebias whitei | reverse complement strand
AAAAGACCCCCAACAAATCCACCAAGAGACCCTCAACAAATCCACCAAGAGACCCTCAATAAATCCACCAAGAGACCCTCAAAAAATCCACCAAGAGACCCTCAACAAATCCATCAAGAGACCCTCAGCAAATCCATCAAGAGACCCTCAACAAATCCACTAACAGACCCTCAACAAATCCACTAAAAGACCCCCAACAAATCCATCAAGAGACCCTCAACAAATCCATCAAGAGACCCTCAGCAAATCCATCAAGAGACCCTCAACAAATCCACTAACAGACCCCCAACAAATCCACCAAGAGACCCTCAACAAATCCACCAAGAGACCCTCAACAAATCCACTAAAAAAAACCAACAAATCCATAAAGAGACCCTCAACAAATCCACCAAGAGACCCTCAACAAATCCACTAAAAAAAAACAACAAATCCATAAAGAAACCCTCAACAAATCCATCAAGAGACCCTCAACAAATCCATCAAGAGACCCTCAGCAAATCCATCAAGAGACCCTCAGCAAATCCACCAAGAGACCCTCAACAAATCCACTAACAGACCCCCAACAAATCCACCAAGAGACCCTCAACAAATCCACTAAAAAAAAACAACAAATCCATAAAGAGACCCTCAACAAATCCACCAAGAGACCCTTAACAAATCCACCAAGAGACCCTCAACAAATCCACCAACAGACCCCCAACAAATCCACCAAGAGACCCTCAACAAATCCATCAAGAGACCCCAACGATGGAGGAGTCCACACGCTCAGACTTGGACATCGAGATGATGATGTTGACCCTGGACGATGTTGTGGGTCAGAACCCTGACCCCAGTGATGAGGTGGAGAACCTTCAGAACAGGTAGACTTCTCAGGTTTACTGTACTGTGGAGAAAATGAGACCGCTAGAAACATGGCTGCTAAAATGTGACCTGGTGGAGCAGTGGTTAGTGCTGTTGCTTCATAGCAAGGATTGCCTCCTGACCATACATCCTGTTGTGTCTGACCATTTTTTAATTACTTTTGAATTTACATCAAATGACTACACAGTGGGCAGCACGGTGGCGCAACTGGTAGAGCTGCTGCCTCTCAGCAAGCAGGTCCTTGGTTCAAACCCAGGTCCAGGGGCCTTCTGGGTGGAGTTTGCATGTTCTCTCCGTGCATGCGTGGGTTTTCTCCGGGTACTCCGGTTTCCTCCCACAGACCCAAAACATGCATGTTAGGCTAATTGGTAACTCTAAATTGTCCCTAGGTGTGAGTGAGAGAGTGAATGGTTGTTTGTCTCGTTTGTCTCTATGTGGCCCTGTGATGGACTGGAGACCTGTCCAGGGGGTACCCCGCCCCTCGCACAGTGATTGCTGGACATGGGCACCAGTGACCCCCGTGGCCCAAAATGGAATAAGCAGGTAAAGATAATGGATGGATGGATGGATGACTACACAGTCACTGAGAGTAAATTTCATCTTAGTAGGTGTTTATCAGAAAACGCTGTAACCAAATTTAAAGATTCTCTTCCATCGCTTTCCTTTGTCTTGCAGAGTAATTCATAGGGAGAAGTAACTTAGATCATCTAGTTGATAATTTTACAACTACTTTGCAAACTTCACTCGATGAAGCTGCTCCGCTGAAAAAGAAAAATCAATTAGAGGAATTAGCTCCTTGGTCCAATTTTGAGTTGTGTACTTTAAAACTGACATCTAGAAAGCTAGAAGGAAAATGGCGCTCTACTAATGTACTAACTAGCCCGAGGTTCCTTTTCAGTACCATAGCTAGTCTAATGAAAAATCCCCTCTCTGTTGATTCATGTATTCCTATAACTATAAGCAGTGATGACTTCATGAGATTCTTTATAAATAAAGTTGTTTCAATTAGAAAGAAAATTCAAACCAACATTCCTACTATCACCTCTGGTTCTGTGTCAGATGAGTCAACTTTAAAATTTCACTAGAGCCTGATTTATGTTTGGACAGTTTTTGTCCTGTTGAGTTCTCTGAATTGTCAAAAATAATAACCTCATCCAAACCATCCAAATGTCTGCTAGATCCCATCCCAACCAGACTGTTTAAAGAGGTATTTCCTTTAATTTAATTAATTAATTAATTAATTATCACGTCTTGGATCTGCTTAATTTGTCTTTAATAAATGGTTACATATCACAGAGCTTTAAGATTGCTGTAATGAAACCTTTACTTAAGAAACATAATCTTGACTCAGAAATCCTAGCCAACTATAGATCTATATCTAATCTAACTTTCATCTAAAAAATTCTAAAGAAAATAGTTGCAGGTCAGTTGTGTGAACATCTAC
Source organism: Nematolebias whitei (assembly GCF_014905685.2). Classification (NCBI taxonomy): domain Eukaryota; kingdom Metazoa; phylum Chordata; class Actinopteri; order Cyprinodontiformes; family Rivulidae; genus Nematolebias; species Nematolebias whitei. Next base: position 32,041,442 of record NC_056502.1, on the reverse strand, counting down.
AAATAAATAATCTGTTTGAAGAGTTTCAGTCAGGGTTTAGAGCTCATCATAGCACAGAAACAGCACTAGTAAAAGTAACTCATGATATTCTCATGGTCTCAGACAATGGACTTGTGTCTCTACTGGTCCTGTTAGACCTCAGTGCTGCATTTGATACAGTTGATCATAATATTTTACTACAGAGGCTTGAATATGATGATATTGGGATTACAGGAACAGCTCTAAAATGGTTTAAATCATATCTATCTGATAGATTCCAGTTTGTAAATGTAAATAATGAATCTTCTTCATACACCAAAGTTAGTCATGGAGTTCCTCAAGGTTCAGTGCTTGGACCAATACTCTTTACTTTATACATGCTTCCATTAGGTAAAATTATTAAACAACATGAGATAAATGTTCATTGTTATGCTGATGATACACAATTATATTTGTTCATTAAACCCAATGAATCCAATCAGCTACTTAGTCTACAAGCATGTCTTAAAGAAATAAAAACCTGGATGACCCTTAATTTTCTCCTGTTGAACAGACAAGACTGAGGTTTTGGTTTTTGGACCTGAGCACCTTAGGAATGAATGTTTCAGTCTCTCTCCCTCCTTAGATGCATTAATCTGTCCTCCAGCTCTAATGTTAAAAATCTTGGTGTTATTTTTGATCAGGACATGTCTTTTATCCCCCACATTAAAAACGTTACTAGAACCTCCTTCTTCCACCTGCGTAATATCACTAACATTAGAAACATCTGATCTAAAGATGATGCAGAAAAACTGGTCCATGCATTTGTCACGTCTAGACTGGACTATTGCAATGGTTTATTATCTGGGTGTCCAGATACTTCTTTAAAACGTCTTCAGTTGATCCAAAATGCTGCTGCCAGAGTCTTAACTAGAGTTACTGGGAGAGATCATATTTCTCCAAATTTAGTTTCTCTCCATTGGCTCCCTGTCAAATCCAGAACAGAATTCAAAATCTTACTTCTAACCTACAAAGCTCTCAACAACCTAGCTCCATCTTATATTACAGATCTTATTGTTCCATATTTTCCAAACAGAGCACTTCGCTCTCAGACTGCAGGTTTACTTGTGGTTCCTAGAGTTTACAAAAACAGAATGGGAGGCAGATCTTTCAGTTATCAGGCTCCTCTCTTGTGGAACCAACTTCCAATCTCTGTCCATGAGGCTGACACATTATCCAGTTTTAAAACTAGGCTTAAAACTTTCCTTTTTGCTAAATCCTATAGTTAGGGTCGGCTTGGGTTTCCTGAGCGGTCCCTTAGTTATACTACTATAGGCTTACACTGCTGGAGGACAAACTGACCACAATTTTCACTCTGCTGCTGTCTTTACTTACTCTGCTTAACCTGTTTTGTATTTGTAATTATTTTTTCTATCCTTAACATGTGATTCTTGACCTGCCATTGTGTATTTGTTCCTACCAAACCCAGCCAGTCGAAGCAGATGGCCGCTTGTCTTGAGCCTGGTTCTGCTAGGTTTCTTCCTCATGAGAGAGTTTTTCCTTTACACTGTCTGTAACGAACCCCCTAAGGTTTGGACCAAAATCACCACACAAAGTAAAAAAAAATATATATATTTATTTTCTAGGTGGAATATTGCAGATTGGGCTGGTTCTGGTACTGGTTCTGGTTCCAGATCAGGGACAAGTCTATGAGACAGAGATTGGTTAGGGGTCATGCAGGAGACTGTGGGGAGCAGAAAAGTCAAATAAGGAGGACCACTAACTGTCTCAGATGATTTTGGGGGTTCTGGAGGCTGGAGTTGTTCCAACTGATCCGGACCGCTGCTGGAGGAGCTGAGTCCGGTGAGGGACTGCAGCTGGCTGCAGCGACAGGCAGGTGATGAGTCCATCATGCGCAGAGTCATGGTCCAATGAGCCAGGGTCCAAAACCAAAGGGCAGATGACTGAAGGGACCGAAGGAGCAGACCAAGAAGCGTAGTCGTACAGGCGAAGGTCAGATCTGAAGACAGAAGGCTTAACTATCCAAGGGGTAGAGCGAGAGAAGAAGTCCAGTTGAGTCGTGGGTCCAGGAGCCAGGAGGTCGAACTGAGAGGTAAGGACAGAAACCAGGAGCGGGACAGGAACGAGGAGAACAGGTAAACTATGACAGGGGAACACTATGGCTGGGGGGAACAAAACAGGATCAAGAACGCGAGGTGTCTATTTGCAGAAAACTGTTTTCAACTACTGGGCACCGAAGAAGAGAAAGAGTGAAGCTTATATAGGGTGAGAGTGACAGATGCAGCCAGTTGAGCTCTAATCAGTTGCTGCTGGCTGCCATGAAGACAAAGCTAAACAAACAGTGATGACGCCCTATACCAGCATGCAGCGAAGACAACCTAAAACGCACATGAATAAATATACACTACAGGAGCGGACACAATAAATGAAACCAACAGGATAGATCTACTGAAAATATAATCTAAGGGGCGTGATTAGTGACACTGTCGCCTTCATGCTTGTTCAAGATGAGAGTTCTGTGATGGAGTTAAACTCAAGGCTGTCTGCTCCTTAGATAAATAATGTTAAATTATTATTTTATATATGGATGTTTCTGTTCAGTGTCCTGAGACGACTTCTGTTGTGACTTGGAGCTACATAAATAAATTGAATTGAATTGACCTTTCTGGATGGAGTTTGCATGTTCTCTCCGTACACGCGTGGGTTTTCTCCAGGTACTCCATTTTCTCCCACAGACCAAAAACATGCATGTTAGACTGACTGGTAACTCTAAATTGTCCCTAGGTGAGAGAGAGAGTGAATGGTTGTCTCGTTTGTCTCTACGCGTCCCTGTGATGGACTGGAGACCAGTCCAGTGATGGCTGGACTTGTGCACCAGTGACCCCCGTGACTTGAAAAGGAAGCAGATAAAGCTAATGGATGGATGGATGGAAGATGGATGGATGGATGGATGGATAGATGATTGGTGGATGGATGGATTATTTATTATAAGATCAGCTGGTTCTGATTCATAAATCTGAATTTTTCAGTTTCAATGAATTGTGTCAATGTTTCTCTTGTCTGTGGTGGCTGTCTGGTGTTGGACTCCAGAAGGTAATCAGTTGTGCAATGATTGACCGATCTGAGACTTTCTGTAAAATCTGTATGGTGGTTTATAAGATATTCTTCTAACATTACAGACACAAACAAAACATTGGGCGTGTTTTTGCGGTAGTGGTGGTGGATTATTAAATAGTAAAAATGTGCAGCGGGACAATCCTTTTGGTATTAAAATATCTTGTGTAAAACTCCAGAATGTGTTCAGCTTCACTTCTAATAAAAGTTATTTCTGTTTTGTTCAGTTATCGAGAGGCTGTCAATGATGACAGCATCCAGCCCAAGATGCAGTGTCTGATGATGGACTCCTCGTTCTCCATGGTAACAATGCAAGGGGAGGACAGTGGGATTGCCTGGGAGACGACCCCAGGGGGCTGCTGCATGTCGTGGCTTTCTGAGGCTACAGATGTCTCTCCAGTTCCGATACAAGTCACAACATCTGGGTCTCGATCAGCAGGAAAGATTATATTTGTCCTGGACGATGAGATGCTTTCAAAACAAAGAAAAACTAAAGAAAAGGAGAGCAGTCAGAAGAGCAAAGCAGAAAAACAACTAGTCTTTCTTGCGGAGAGCTCTGAGAACTTCTCAGGCCGGCCAGAGTTAGTGGAAGTCTCTAAACCAAATGTCAAGTTTGAAGGAGAAGAAGACAGAGAGGGAGCAACTTGTCCTCTGGCAGACAACGAGCAGTGCTTGTTCAGCATAGTGTCTGAAGGCTCTGAAATCCTTAATATTGTTGTTCCCCCTAAACTAGCCACCGTGGACGAAGAGGAGAGCAAAGAAATGGTCGACAACCTTTCATATCTGGAGGACAGTCTTGCATTGAAAGCCAACGAGGAGACCCAAGACAACGAGATGCTGATTCCAACAGATTCTGAAGTGAAGGCAAATGACCAGTTCAAGCCTCCACATTGTGCATGTCTAGGTGCAATGGATCCACCGGGGGCTCCAGTGGCCAGACCTACAGGCAGAGGAGCTGTTAGGAATATGGACTACTTTGAGGCCTTCTCTCTGATAGATGCCCAGGCTCCAGGAAGTCCTGCTGTCATTGCAAACCATCAGGAGCACCAAGAGGCAGAGGCTACCACAAAAAAACAGAACACAGAGAGTTCAGAGCAGTCTGAAAACTATACCATCACTAAAAGTGTGGATAACGATAAGTTAGACACTGTCAGTTTGGAGGAACTCACCAGTGAGCTTCTAGATGAAGTCTTCTACGGTGGTACAGATAGTTACCCTGTAAAAAGTCTGGATGATGAAGTTGGAGGAGCAGAGGGTGCAAAATATAGGCTTCCTTCCAAATCAAGTGGTTCAACTTTGTTTAGTAGCCAGGAAGACATCCTTACTCCAGTCTTTCTTCCTGAAGGACCTCCAAAAATTATAGACCCAGTTTTGCTGGAAGAACCAAAAGCCATGGCCTTTCTCTACACTGACTTGTACGAAGAGGCGCTGGGCACCCGGAGAAAAGACGAGGACACTGAAAGCATGACCTCTGAGAAGTCTTTCCACAGCAGGCACTCTGATCGAGAGGCCCAAGGATATTTAGAGAAATATGCCCTCATAGATGAGACTCCTGCTGAGGAGGTGAAACAGCCAGGAAAAGACCGTTTCCCAGAGGAAGATGAGCGAATCCTTCCCCAAGACTTGCTTGACTTTGAAGAGTCACTGCTCGAGTCTGAAAAAGAGCTGCGAGTGTCAGAAGAAGTCACAGATTTCTTCAGGTCCAGTGCCAGTTCTTCTCCCTGTGAGTTAGACCCTTTCCCTCGATCTCTAGAAGATGATGACAAACAAACGATGAAAGAAACGACGACACAAAAACGAGTCTCTGTGGCTGCAGCTAAAGTAACAGAACCTCCCGTGGATCTGATGGACCCAGCAAGTTCTGAGTTGACCTCAGCAGAACCAGACTGGGACTGGTTAGAGTCCCATGATGATCTGATCACAGATCTTCATTCTGGAGGTCAGGATGAAAGTCGAGTCAGCAAAGATGAGGAGGTGCTGAAACAAGACTCAGACACCAACAGACCAGCTGCACCTCCTGGGGGGAAGGCAGCCTCCTCGACCAAAGGATGCTTGGATCTAACACCTCTGACTCCAGCTGATGGGACTCCACAGGACAAAGAAGAGGGTGGAGGGAAGGAGCACAGGGTGGAGGAGAAAGAGACAGCATCACCAGTGGAGACCGCAGACGAGGGAGATGGTGATGAGGAGGAAAACATGCAGAACATCTCTGAAGCTGCACAGATGGAGATCACCCTGGCTGAACTAACAGGAGGCTCCTCCAAAAGAAAACGTGTAAAAGACGACCATGAAACTTCTGTCCAGGATGTAGGACCAGCTGAGGAGGAGGGAGCAGGAAGAGATGAAAATGAAGGAGCTCCAGAACAAACAGAGCTTGAGGAGACAGATGTTCAGGCAGATGTTGAAACAGAGACAACTCCAGAGAGACGAGAAGACTCTTCAACCATCCCATCAGCCAAAGCAGCTACAAACAAACGGCAGTGCGCCATACTTTAATTTATCTACAGTATTTTCAACAACTTTAAAACATATCCACACATTCAACCGAGTGCCGTTCTGACAGCGAGATATATTTAATTTGTATTCATCAGGGATGCACCGATCCACTTTTTTTAAACTTCCGATCCGATATCGATACCTAAGTCTGAATATCGGCTGATACGGACCCAGTTCCAATATCATGATCATCACTGATTTTATATGAGGCTGTAATAATCTCCTCTCAAGTACAGTTTGTACAAATATATGCATGCATGTCCAAAAAGGCAACTTGAGGTAAGTTTTATTAATGTTGGATAAGTTTTAAAGTTAGAATTAAATTCTGCGAACACAAAACATGTTTCTTTTTATTCCTAGCTTTAAAGTGGATATTAAAGTGAGTAATTTAAGTGATTGTTTAAAGTTGTTTTATATTTTATTTTTTAAATGAGGGGCAGATCTAAGATTTTTCTTCTTTCTGCACTCTTTCATTCAATGTTTTCTTTTTGATGATTTTGTTTTGTTTCTTTTAACTGAATGAATAAATTAATTAAATAAAATAAATAAATAAAAAAGACTATAAACACCTGCTTAGTTCATGACATAAACCAACACAGACATGTTCCTGTTTTTAGTATTTTACATCACTTTATAATGTAGCTGTTTATGTTTATTTATTTTTTAATAAATATAATTTTCTTTTATTTTTCACATCACATGTTTTTTATGATTGTCTACTGTTGTACTGATAAATATCTCCTGGAGGGTAAACTATATCTTGACTGCAAGTATCAAACTGTGAAATCCTTTGTTTTCTACAACTGATAGTGGTCGGTCATTAATGATGAAGTTTATCAACTTCTCTGTAAACATTAGAGCTCCGTGGTTTCAGCGACGTCTTCTTCTTGTTCAGTCCGAAGCAGGCAGTCTGATCTGGGTCAGCCCCGCTCAGTCTGTCCCTCCTCAGAGACGAGCAGACTGAGCGGGGCAGAGTGGACGCTGCTGGCCGGGGTCGAGTCGCCTCTTTTGGGTTGAGCAAAGAGCAGCGCCCCCTGAAGCCCCGGAGCTCGAATGTCCAACATAAAACTAACTTTACCGTGGTTTAATGTGGCGCTGTGGCTCTGCAGACAGTGCACGTTGCTGTCTTGTCTTGTGGTGTTTAGTGTAAAATACTTCCACACAGCGACATGTTTAGATGAGAGATGCATCCCTCCCTGGCCCAGCAAGGGAGACAAGAACCCCCCCATGTCACAACCTGTGGGTCAGGCCTCAGCAGAAGGTCCACGTCCTGCACCTGGAGGAGGACGTCCACTTCCTCCAAGTGGGCGACAGGAAACCAATATGTAGGCTACATGTATGAAATCATCTGTTTTATTCTTTGAGGGCGGGGCCAGGTGCACGTGCCACCTTTGTTGAGATGTCGTCCTGGGCATATCACCCTGATCAGAAACCTGATGCACTGATGGTGCCGTTGTGTAACCTAATGCACCCCCATAGCATCAGAGAGACTGCATGTTAAACTGTATGCTGATGACAGGTCAATGGTCCCTCTCCTCTTTAGTTTGAAACACAAGACATCTGTGATTTCCTACAATAATTCAGAGTTTTGATTCATCTGACGAACAAACATTTCGTCACTTTGCCTCCGTTTAATTTATTTGAGCTTCATCTTTCCATCATGGAGCTTTAAAGTCATCATTGGTGGTCAGCACACTGAGCTGTGTTTGCAGACAATGATTTGTGGATGTTTTCTTGAGTCCACACACCTGAACTGACTTCAGGAACACACATATAAAAAACTTAAATGGTCTGTCTGTTAGCAACATATCTCATGAACAGCTCGTTGGATTTGGTTGCAACTCACAGAAAGTCATCAGCGCATGTATCTCTAGAAAATGTTAACGTTTGGAGCCATTTTGATTCAAGATGACTGCCACAGCTACCTCAGCAAACACAAAATTGACTATAACGCAGTCGTTCTTTGAGATATTGAGCTGTACATGGCTGTAGCTGAGAGCGAGTTGTTTTATATTTCTAATACAAATCAAATATCCAAGATGGCTGCCTTAGCTAAAAAGGAAAAACACTAACTCAGCCATGTTTAGAGCTGAAATGTGGTGTGGTAGTAGCTGAGAGCAATGCCCCATACATAGTAAAAAAAATCAAGATGGCCACCAAAGCTACATTTAAAGCTATTTTTATACACAGAGCTGAAGTTTGGTGAGGTTATAGCTGAGAACGTTTCTCATCACAAACTGAATCCAAATCAAAGATCCAAGATGGCCGCCATAGAGTAAAAGAAAAAAAACAAGTAACTCGTTGATTTCTGTTCCGTACTCAGCTGAAGTTTGTTTTAGTGGTAGCTGGGAGCGAACTGTCAAATGATTATTAATTTTCTTCTTTCAGCTGCTCCTTCTTCAGGATCAGAGAACTAACTCTCATGGAGACTTGGTGATGGTTTTTACTCCAGATGTTCCTGACTCAACCACCGAGCTACCACAGCCCTCTGTGTGGGCGGCAGATGGTGGGGGTTAAGGCCTTGCTCAAAGGCCCAGAGTGGAGCAAAGGAAGGTGGAGGCAGGTGTGGGTGCTTCACCTTTCACATCCACATTTTGATGTTGTCCAAGGCCCACCTTCTCTAACCGCTGCACCACCGCTCCCCACATGAAAATTAAAATGGCCGCATCGTGGCAGTCCAGGAACTTTCTAGTCTGAGATTTGATGCTGCCATTAAATTTAAAGTTACCTAAAAATGTTTAAATCTTTTAGTTTAAATGTTTTATATTTATTTTATGTTTGTGAAAAATGTGGGTTTATGAGATTAGAAAATGATTGCATTCAGTTTTTATTACTTCACTTTTTGGGAACTGCGGTTGCACTCTCTGTTGATGAAGGAACCACAGATCAATTCTTCTTGTTTCTGCGTTGCCAGACTCTCACTGTGTTGCCAGACTCTTGAGTGTTTAGCATGAATGATTGCAGGAGACGTTTGAGTCCAAGAGAAAGGCTGATGTTAAAGTCTGTGTGACAAAATGTGCAGCTATAAATAAACTCTGCTAACCCGACACCCGTGAATATCAGCACTCGGTGTACTGAGCTCTGGCTCGTAAACCGTCAAGAGAAGACATGCAGCACGTGGAAACATGCAAGTTCATCTACTATATTTACTTTTTATTAAACTTTTACACCACATTATATTGCGTTTATTCAATACAGTCATGGGTTAAAGAAAAAGAAAGTGCATCCTGTTCCTGTTGTTAGTTTCAGGACAACAAAGCATCTGTTATTTTGACCCACTTCTTACTTGCAGGGGTCGCTGGTGTCCATGTCCAACGGTCACTGTGCGAGAGGCGGGGACACCTGGACAGGTCCAAAGGGACACACAGACATAAGACAAACAATCAAGCTCTCACCTAGGAACAATTTAGACTTACCAAGAAAGACAAATGTTTATAAATTAGCTCTTTATTTTTAATTTAATTTATTTTTTCATTCATTTAAAATAAACAAAACTAATTCATCAAAAATAAAAAAAACATTGAATGAAAAGGGTTCTGAAAGAAGAAAAATTTTTTATAATATCTGCCCTTAATTAAACAAATATAAAATAACTTCAAACAAGTAAACTAGACAAAAGGACCTTCTCCTGCTCCGCTCCTGTTTCCTGGAATATCCACCTTATTCTGCAAGAGCGTATGTGTAAAACTGTAGTATGAGTTTTTTTTTATTTTTTTTTTTTATAACTGCTTATTGTTGTTGCTGTTGTCCATTGTTGTCATCTTTCTTTGTTGAAATCAGGTCTCTCTTGTAAATGAGTCCTCGAGGCTCAATGGGATTTACCTGTAGAAATAAAGGTTGATTGATGTGGGCTGCCATGACAGACAGGTACCGCCCCCTCCCGGTTTTATACTTCCGGTGAGCTACAGCGAGAGGCACTTTTGCTAATGACAAATTCTAGTAATTTGTGCTGTAGCAGGAGGCTTAAACAATTCTAATATGAGTTCGGGTTCAACTTGTGCTGTTGTTGGCTGTCACAACAGCTCCAGAAAACTGAAAGACGAGCTAGAAACGTATTGTTTTGCACATCAACAACTTCGAAAGGCCTGTGTGTGCCCAGCGCGTTACGAACTGCACTCCATGCCGAGGAAGGAGGATCGAAAACGAGCGTGGCTGGCAGCTTTAAAACTCAAATACCCCCCGAAGAGAGTTTATGTTTGCTCCTTTCATTTTATTGATAAAAAGCCCACAGAGCTTCACCCCGACCCGGAGCTCTATCTGGGCTATGACCGGGCCCCACCAAAGAAAAGAAGGCAGCTCATCCGGACCACTGTGAGCCAGACAGCTTCCAGCAACATCGACAAAACGGCCCAATCTGTTCCCGGTGAGTGAAATTGAAAATGTGATTTGTCCCCGCTTCACATTTTAATCATGCTTAGCTCTTATCTTTTACTGAATTATATTATTATTAATGTTATAATTGTAATGTTATAATTACTATACTGTGGATGGTGTTAGCATCAGCGCTAGCTGGTTGCAGTGTTATTGTGGATGTTAGTGTATTATTAATTTAATTCCAAAATACTTTATCACTAAGAGAAAGTACTTGATTGGCAGCCAAATCCAAATCTTAAAGACAAAGTGGTTAGTAATTAACATCAGTAGCATGCTAGCAGAGATGTATATGATTTCATGTAACTGTCCGAGAATAGCTTTTTATTTAGCAACCTGGTAAAATTCAGCCCCCAGGGCTGTAAAAGTCTGGGGATTTTGTTAATAAAGAATATGTTGAGTTATTAGAGGCAGGTTATTTGAAACAGACACAGCTGAAAAAAAAACTTCTTTTAAACTCTTTAAAGAAAAAGCTTAAATGCAACCTAGCTCCAACTGATTTTTTTAAGGATGAAAAACTAAAATCTAATCACAATATTTTGATATTATAGCATAATTTGATGGGGCTTAGGAAAATTTAAGGGGGCTAAAGCCCCACTAAAACAGCACTATTGACATTTAAGATGTATCATGTGTGTACGAGTGTGGAATTACAAATTTCCTTCCTAAAACGTAATAAGGTAAGTGACACTTGACAGGTTGTGTTACGCTGATTTGATTTTGTATTTTTGTGTTATTCAGAGTGCACCGTAGATTCACCGTCAGTCATCCCAGACCTGGCTAGCGTCTCCACACAACCTCCTGGGCCACATCTGCACTCAGTCCACACACAGTGGGAGGACCCTTCGCTAAAAGATCATCATCAATACTGCAACACGTCTGGCAGAAAAGATGTCCAGGACAAGACGACTCAGTGTGATGAAGTTGCATTGTTTCTTCTACAAAATGACGCAGACGCTTTGCTGTACACTGGTACAGCGTTAGAAACATTTAACACTCTTGTGTCAGCACTGGAAGGAGATGACAACAATGAATTTACAATGCCTGTACAAGATCAAGTCCTTATAACACTTATGAAAATAAAGACTAATCGTGTCTGCAGCCCTTGAGTTGATGTTATACTGCTGCTCTGCCTTGTGGTGTCTGAAGTTTATCATGCTTAGACGTTTGGGTTGAAGATTCTTTGCTGTCCCAGCATTCCACCTGCGCTGCTCATCTGTACATGCTAGCCCCGTCTTTCCACTGATCACAGCATTCTGGACCTGTAACAATTTAACAGACTTCAGCTATCACTGCTCCTAATAAAATGAAACAAGTTATTTACATCCCTGCTGTTGTCATTTATTTTTTCCTTTTCTGTAAATGTTAGGTTGCCTTGCATCCAGTCTGTACTTTTTTAAAAACAAATAATATAAAAATACTGTACAGCCTTTTTAATGTTTAATTTTTTGTGACAGTAGATCACAGGCTGCACAATGCTCTGGCTTCCACATGTAAACACAGGCAGACAGGAAGCTCACAGCTTTCGCCCAGTTCAGTGATTCTGATTCAGTGATGTAAATATTCTGATATCCAGATAAGTGATATACCTTCCACTGAATAGCTGCCGCATGACTGCATGATTTTCCCAATCCGGCGATACAGGAACAGCCGACCGTTTCTACCACTCCACTTTCTCTGAGCATGACCCATGCTAAGTGTTTAGCTTGACCAACGCTCTGGCTCGGCTCAACAGCTGCTTTCAGAAAGATAAAGTCGCCTTGTTTCTTGAGCAAAACCGTATCTATTTTGTTGCTGTGGAGGTAATTATACGCCTCTGTGCTTTTATAATTCCGCAATTCCTCGCCATCGACGCCTTCAGAAAAAACAAGGTAATTAATAATATCGATGTAGGTAATTCCGGGCCATGATTTCATATCATCTACCCAGTCCGTGAGAAATGATGGGTGAGACACAGTTAACGACTTATCTTCGCAGCTTTTTAAAACATCCTTGCAATGTATCCACCTCTGATGTGCTGCCATTTACTTCAGGTAAAGGAAACTTTTGTGTCAAAAACATTAAATTGCTAGCAAGTGTGTTAACCCACAAACGTAAACAACAGCGCGGGATCGCGGGCGGAAGTAAACAACCGGCTTCCGCTATGAATTATGGGTAGTGGCGCCAAATCCGGAATAAGGTGGATAAAAAGATCTGAAGCTCTCGACCTTTGACCTCTCTAAGTGGCTTCAAACATCTGTTAAGTTCCTGCAGACATGTTCTGGTTTTAGTTTTATACATCGCTCTACAATGTAGCAGTTTTTTGTTACATTTTTTAATGCCATTTTATTTTCACTTATTCTCAGTTTGTACGCATCCTTTATGATTGTCCACTGTTGTCATCACTCTTTGTTAGAATCAGGTCTCTTTAAAAGAGTCCTCGAGGCTCAATGAGACTAACCTGTAGAAATAAAGGTTGAATGAAACTGAGACTCGCTCAAACAAGAGTTTAAAGTTTAGTATCAGACAGAAAGGAAGGGTGGTTACACATGAATGAATCAGATCATCTCATCCAGTGAAAAATTGTGGGAGGCCAGAACTGCACCTGGATCTCTAGTTTGCTGCCTCTGACATTGGGCCCGTGTCTTTGGGCAGTGAAATCTGCCTCTTTCCTGTTGGAGGGTGGACAGAGTCGAAGCAGATGAGTGGAGCAGGATCTCTCTGGGAGGTCCAGCATGAAGGAACCAAGGAGAAGCCAGAACATTGTGATGGCTGCGGCAATGACTCATCCTTTTTCAGACCATCACAGGCACACCTGGACAGGTCTCCAGTCCATCACCGGGACACAGAGACAAACAAGACAACCAAAAGACAACATAAAATCCTGTCTGGTGCTGCGTTTGTGCGCATGTGACTAGTGAGGAAAGTAAATCTCACAAAATGGTAATTATCCATCTTCTTGTTTATTCTATTTCATCAACACAAAGTAAAAGGCACACATATATATATATATATATATATATATATATTTATTCATTTTATAATAATAAGAATACATATCAATTTACATGTATGTAATTT
>NC_056502.1:32026921-32028322 GCF_014905685.2 Nematolebias whitei | reverse complement strand
ATATATGTAATCCATTTTTGAGACAACTTTTTTTTCCGAGTTCTTTGAACGCACCAGACGACTGTTAGCTTGTTGCTAACCTCGCCATGGACGATGCTCCGTGTCTGGACTTCACCGGCTCTCCGAAAGAAGACGGACCTTCACCTTGTGACGGTCGTCCCACAGAGGACGGGGTGGTCGACGCCTTTGGAGACCTGGCTGCCCTCCCGGTGGAGGTCGAAGAGAGAAGACCGACGTGCTTACGGTGCCGGTAAGCTGAATTACGGTTTGAAGCTAACGCTAACTAGCCGAGTTCAACTAGCCGTCCCCGGATTCAGACCGTGACCCAAACCCAGAGTGCTCCGTTACAACAACCGTTACGGTACCGGTCACTCCGCACGTTGCATTAAAGTTTACATGTCTTTAAACCCCCGTCATTTGTTTCTCTCTAACTTGGTGAGAAACATCATTTAAATGAGTTGTGTTGATGACAAGTCAAAAAGTCTAGAGTGAATGTTTTTTATTTAATTTTCCATAAACACAAGAAGTCCACAGGCCTTACGTTCATTCATTCATTCGTTCAGTCTCCCTGGGATTTCAATATCCGTCAAGGAATAGAGTGTAATCTGCTTGCTACATCACATAGAAAGGCTTTTGAAGCACTGTCTCATATTTCCCAACTAGAACCACATAAGATCCATTAGATCACACTTAGCCACGCCCCCTCATACACTGACAGGTTGAGCTCCCCTTCTGCGAAGGAGGAGTCCAGGACCCTATAAATGAGTAATGACATGGGACATCGGGGCTCTTCTTCCGGGTCTGTGAACGCGTCACAGACAGGAGAGTCCAGCGCTGTAAATTGTAACCTTTTCCTGCCTTTTTAAATATAATTGATCAAACTTAATTGACGTTTCCTTGATTTATTGATATTGTGAGTTGCCACTTCTGAGGGAGGTTCGAGCCGGGGTGAAAGACGTGGGCTGGAGGGGGGTTTCTGGGTCCGGTGGCCCGCAGCCAGCTCCCGTCTTTAACAGTTGGTGCCGTGACCTGGATCGCGGCGGTGAGAGCGCAGAATCCTAACCACTAGACCACCAGGGAGAGTTGCTGGCCCAGTTTAACCCAGTCAGAACCGGGTCATAATTTCATTATAATCCCGTCTCTAAGCAGATCCAAACCATAGGACCAGTCATATCCTGATGCATGCTCAATAGTCCAGGTAGAAAAATCCAAAAAAGTTCAATCTGGTCCCCTGGACATTAAAAAAAACAAACAAACAAAAACAACAAAGCAAAAAAAAAAAAAGTACAAACGTTTCGTCTCTCATCCGAGAGACTTCCTCAGTCTGAGGTGCTGTATTCAGCTCAGTCTCTTAAATAGCACCTTCTCAGAGTGGATCAACCAGTTTGCTGCTGACAACCA
>NC_056502.1:32025265-32026821 GCF_014905685.2 Nematolebias whitei | reverse complement strand
TATATATATATATATATATATACTCTTTTTTTTATACACTTTTATATAAATGTTTATATATGTATATGTATATATGTATATGTATATATATGCCCCTATATAGCCCCTCCCTGGGCTGCCACCTTACCGTGGTGGAGGGGTTCAAGTGTCCCAATGATCCTAGGAGCTATGCTGTCAGGGGCTTTATGCCCCTAGTAGGGTCAACCATGGCAGACAGGTCCTAGGTGATGGACCAGACAAAGTGCAGCACAACGACCCCGATGATGAGACAAATAAACGGACCTAATGTTCCCTTGCCCGGACGTGGGTCACCGGGGCCCCACTCTGGAGCCAGGCCTGGAGGTGGGGCACGCGGGCGAGCGCCTGGTGGCCGGGCTTTTATCCATGGAGCTTGGCCGGGTACAGCCCAAAGAGGAGACGTGGGTCCCCCTTCCCATGGGCTCACCACCTGTGGGAGGGGCCAAAGGGGTCGGGTGCAATGTGGGATGGGTGGTGGCCGAGGGCGGAGACCCTGGCGGTCTGATCCTCGGCTACAGAAGCTGGCTATTGGGACGTGGTATGTCACCTCACTGGTGGGGAAGGAGCCTGAGCTGGTGTGTGAGGCTGAGAGGTTCTGGCTAGAAATAGTCGAACTCACCTCTATGCATGGCTCTGGCTCTGGCTCTGGAACCAGTTTCCTTGAGAGGGGCTGGACACTCTTCCACTCTGGAGTTGCCCCTGGTGAGAGGTGCCGAGCAGGAGTGGGCATACTTATTGCCCCCCAACTTGGTGCCTGTGTGTTGGGGTTCACCCCAGTGAATGAGGGGGTGGCCTCCCTCTGCCTACGTGTGGGGGGACGGGTTCTGACTGTCGTTTGTGCTTATGCACCAAATGGCAGTTCAGATTATCCGCCCTTTCTGGAGTCCTTGGAGGGGATACTGGAAAGTGCACCTCCTGGGGGACTCCCTTGTTCTGCTGGGGGACTTCAATGCTCATGTGGGCAATGACAGTGAGACCTGGAGGGGTGTGATTGGGAGGAATGGCCCCCCTGATTTGAACCAGAGTGGTGTTCTGTTGTTGGACTTCTGTGCTCGTCATGGATTGTCAATAATGAACACCTTGTTCAAGCATAAGGGTGTCTATATGTGCTCTTGGCACCAGGTCACCCTAGGCCGCAGTTCGATGATCGACTTTGTCACCGTCTCACCTGATCTGCGGCCACATGTCTTGGACACTCGTGTGAAGAGAGGGGCATAGCTGTCCACTGATCACTACCTGGTGGTGAGTTGGCTCCGATGGTGGGGGAGGATGCCCGTCAGACCTGGCAGACCCAAACGTATTGTAAGGGTTTGCTGGGAACGTCTGGCAGAGTCTCCTGTAAGACGGAGTTTTAACTCCCACCTCTGGGAGAACTTTGAACATGTTCCGAGGGAGGTGGGGGACATTGAGTCTGAGTGGACCATGTTTCATGCCTCTATTGTCGAGGCGGCTTACCGGACCTGCGGCCGCAAGGCTGTCGGTGCCTGTCGCGGCGGCAACCCTCGAACCCGATGGTGGACACCGTCGGTGAGGGATGC
>NC_056502.1:32023503-32025165 GCF_014905685.2 Nematolebias whitei | reverse complement strand
AGCGGTACGCCACCAACACTGTTTATAGTGGGAGTGGTGTGCTACTGACCTCAACTTGGGATGTTGTGGGTCGGTGGGCAGAATACTTTGAAGACCTCCTCAATCCCACCAGCACGTCTTCCACTGAGGAAGCGGAGCCTGGGGACGCTGGGTCGGGCCCTCCAATCTCTAGTGCTGAGGTCACCGAGGTGGTTAAAAAGCTCCTCGGTGGCTGGGCCCCGGGGGTGGATGAGATTCGCCCAGGGTTCCTTAAGGCTCTGGATGTTGTAGGGTTGTGTTGGCTTATGCGACTCTGCAATATTACGTGGACATCAGGAGAAGTTCCCCTGGATTGGCAGACCGGGTTGGTGGTCCCCCTATTCAAAAAGGGGGACCGTAGAGTGTGGTGTTCCAACTACAGGGGAATCACGCTCCTAAGCCTCCCTGGTAAGGTCTATTCGGGGCTTCTGGAGAGGAGGATCCGTCGGATAGTCGAACCTCGGATTCAGGAGGAGCAGTGCAGTTTTCGTCCTGGCCGTGGAACACTGGACCAGCTCTACACTCTCAGCAGGGTCCTGGAGGGTGCGTGGGAGTTTGCCCAACCGGTCTACATGTGCTTTGTGGACTTGGAGAAGGCGTTCGACCGTGTCCCTCGGGGGACCCTGTGGGGGGTACTCTGGGAGTATGGGGTACCGGGCCCTTTGATACGGGCTGTTAGGTCCCTGTATGACCGGTGTCAGAGCCTGGTCCGCATCACTGGCAGTAAGTCAGGCTTGTTCTCGGTGAGAGTTGGACTCTGCCAAGGTTTCCCTTTGTCACTGATTCTGTTCATAACTTTTATGGACAGAATTTCTAGGCGCAGCCAAGGTGTTGAAGGGATCCGTTTTGGTGGCCTTAGGATTGCGTCTCTGCTTTTTGCAGATGATGTGGTCTTATTGGCTTCATCAGATCGTGATCTACAGCTTTCGCTGGAGCGATTTGCAGCCGAATGCGACGCGGCCGGGATGAAGATCAGTTCCTCCAAATCCGAGGCCATGGTCTTGAGCTGCAAAAGAGTAGAGTGCCCTCTCCGGGTCAGGGAGGAGGCCCTACCCCCAAGTGGAGGAGTTCAAGTATCTTGGGGTCTTGTTCACGAATGAGGGAAAAATAGAGCGTGAGATCGATAGGCGGATATGTGCAGCATCTGCAGTGAAGTGGGCGCTGTACAGGTCTGTCGTGGTGAAGAGAGAGCTGAGTCAAAAGGCAAAGCTCTCAATTTACTGATCGATCTACATTCCTATCCTCATCTATGGCCACGAGCTTTGGGTTGTGACCGAAAAAATGAGATCTCGGATACAAGCGGCCAAAATGAGTTTTCTCTGCAGTGTGTCTGGGCTCTCCCTTAGAGACAGGGTGAGAAGCTCGATCATCCGGGAGGGACTCAGAGTAGAGCCGCTGCTTCTCCACGTCGAGAGGAGCCAGTTGAGGTGGCTTGGGCATCTGTTTAGGATGCCTTCTGGACGCCTCCCTGGTGAGGTGTTCTGGACACGTCCCACCGGAAGGAGGCCCAGAGGAAGACCCAGGTCATGCTGGAGGGACTATGTTTCTCGGCTGACCTGGGAACGCCTCAGGATTCCCCCGGAGGAGCTGGCCCAAGTGGCTGGGGAGAGGGAAGTCTGGGCCTCCCTACTTAGGCTGCTACCC
>NC_056502.1:32018173-32023403 GCF_014905685.2 Nematolebias whitei | reverse complement strand
GGGGGGGGGGGGGGGCATGGGTCGCTGGCTGGGCCTGTGGGCTCATCGCTGCAGCTTCCTGGAGGCTCTGCATTGTGGTGGCTGGGGTCACCCGGTTCTTTCCTCTGCTCCTCTCTGGGGGGGTGCGGTTCTCCCTGTTGGGAGACTCTTGGGGCTCCGGGCCTGTGGGCCGCTGTGTGTCTGTGGCTCCGGTCCTCCCTATGTTGCCATTGTGTCCTGGGGGGGCGGGTCTGTGGGCCCCCGCGTCCACTATTGGGCATTCTTTTGGAGAAATCTGGTGGTGGCGGGCGTGCTTGCGCGGGTGTTTGGATTCAGGTGCTTTGACAGATGCACGCTAGGTTGGGTAGTGGTGGAAGCTAGATGATTCCTTGTGCGATGTCGAATGTTTCATGGTGATATTGTGGGTGGCATTGTGCTGTGCATGTTGTTTTGTCATGGTGGTCTCTCGTCTTATCTTCTTCTCTTTTATTAATTTATTTATTCTTCTTTCTTCTCTTTCTTTATAAAAAAAAAAAAAATGAGCGATGATGATAAGTTCATTGAAACACTTCACAATGTTTCTACACTTAAACTGAGCTCACAAAAAAAAAAAAAAAAAAAAAGAAACGTCGGCCAAAACCTACAAGGTTCCTGTGTAACCTGATCAGAAAGTGGGTCGCTAAAAAAGCTTACCTGTCGATCACACTTGAAGGGGTCCTCACACATGAAGCCCTACTGGATGGTGGAGCCGACATAACTATTATGTTGGCCAAACTGTTCGAGGAGCTCAGGACCGCCGCTAACGGTGTTCACAGGGAAATACCTCTCATAGAATGTGCTATAGGACTGCAGGGCCTCGCAGAGACGAGGACAACCCTAACAGCTATAGCTATGGTTCACATGCAGGTTGGCGAGATGACACTATACCACCCGGTACAAGTCTCCGGTTGACTCATTCCCATTTTTGATCGGCCAGGATTTTATAAATCGCTTTGATGCGATTATAGATTATGGTGAACAGACAATGTGGGCCAGAGTGAGCAAACCCCTGCCAATACTCATGCCTCCTGAGGCAGTCACAGACTGCCCAACAGCAGGCACTGCAGAAGGCACCGAGGACAGTCCCAGTAAGTAATCCTTCAAAAGCATGTGAAACCAAAAACACCCAACCGGTGAACCCAACTCTGACTGAACAAGAAGGCCTCCTCTGCGAGCTGAGACAGTCAGAGCCCACCGGATACTACCTACCATTGGTAGTTAAAGGTGTAAAGATCCAAGGATCCCACACCAAAGATGCTGTACTGTCGCCGGGGACAGATAAACCAGCTATCAAGGACGGAGCCATGGACGGCCCTCAGAGGTCCTCTGACCCCTCCGGGCTGCTCGCAACTCTGTCAGTACAACCTACAGCCGAGGTAATGGCAGTCACACGTGCACAGGCTACAGCCAAGCCGGCTGACAACACAGTCTCTGTACAACCCGTGCTGACTGACCCAGACATCATCCAACTTCAGAAGTCAGATCCTGCAATAAACTCGATGATGCTGTACTTGACTGACCCAGAGAAAAACACTCCGTCCGAAGCCAACCTGGATTCCAATCCAGACTTTAAAGCCCTCTTTCAGCTGCGCAAACAGCTAAAACTACTCAAGGGTATCCAAGAAAGTTCAATCTGGTCCTCTGGACATTCAAAAAAACAAAAAACAAAACAAAGCAAAAAAAAAAAATGTAGAAACGTTTCGTCTCTCATCCAAGAGACTTCCTCAGTCTGAGCTGCTGTTTTCAGTTCTGGCTGATCCACTCTGAGAAGGTGCTATTTAAGAGACTGAGCTGAAAACAGCAGCTCAGACTGAGGAAGTCTCTTGGATGAGAGATGAAACGTTTCTACATTTTTTTTTTTTGCTTTGTTTTGTTTTTTGTTTTTTTGAATGTCCAGAGGACCAGATTGAACTTTCTTGGATTTTTCTACCTGGATTATTGAGCATGCATCAGGATACTCAAGGTTATCCTAACTTTTGCTCATGGAGCGATGTCCTCACCCATGTTCGTGGTCCCCCATGACCACAGGGGGGTGATGTTAGTTCATGCGCATGACCTCCCATCCGCAGGACACAAGGGAGATAACGCCACGCTGAAAGCATTAAAACAAGTTGCTTATTGGCCTGGAATGAAAAAAGGATGTCAAGAACTACTGTATATAAAAGGGTGCCTGGTCTGTGGCCAGAGTCAGCCACCCAGACCACTCCACAGAGCACCACTGCAAAGTAGAGGCATTGCATTCCCGTGGTCCGACCTCCAGATTGACTGGGTTGGACCACTTCTGTTAATTCTCACCCTCTTGGGAACCATCCAAGGAGGACAAGCCGAGGTGGTGACCTTTGGGCCCATCTCTGGCATCATTCTTAGGGACCAACCTGGACTGCTCATCACGAACTGTCGTCTTCACACACAGAAGGTCTTCGTCCGTTTCGACCCCTACACTGTTATCAAACAGCTCATTGACATCAAAGATGAATGGTTCAACAAACTATGGTATACATTACCAATCCAAAATGCAAACGAGGAAATCCAACACATTTTGAAGCAGTTACATAAGTTCACTCTCACTCAAGAGGAAGTGAGTGGAACCCATAATCGGCAGCAGTACTTGAGACCAGTGTTGGTCTTGAGACCGGTCTCAAGAACACTTTTTGATGGTCTCGGTCTTGTCTCGGACATTGAGGACTCAGGATTTTATTTCAAGACCAGTCAAGACCACAACTGTGGAAATATCACTAAATTCCCAGAATATTGTCCAGTTTATCTGTTAACATATTTGTTTTATTGGATGCAAAATGTGCTGATTCAAATCCAAGTGATAACGTGACTCATTGCTAAATACACGTTTTTTTTACCACTGTCACGCCCACCCCCTTTCACTCACACGCGTCACTCCCAGTGTCGCCAGATTGGGCAGTTTTCATTCTGATTTTGCTGGGAACTCTGGGAAGATTTTTGTTGGATTGTTGCGTTTTGCCACATATTGTTAAATGACCTTGGCTTGTACTGATGTGCGTTCATGTTCAAACAGTAAATATACTGTAACTAGGGCTGGACGATATGGACAAAACTTTTATCACGATATGTTTCTTAATTTCGGTCGATAACGATATAATTCGATATTGATATAAACAATATAAAAACCTCAGAAAAACTGAAACTGTACAAATCAATCAATGTTCACCTTTTATTTGTATTTAGACTTCAAAGAAATTTTAAATCACCGTCAAACATAAAACTCTCAACTTTGTCAATATTAATAGTTTTAACTTTAAACAACAACATAATTTAACCCATGTTGGTCTTTTGATACAGCTGGAGGTGTTGTTTCAGGGACACATTGGCTCAAACTTTATTGTGCTTCATCTTCTGACTCTCAGTATATTCTATCGAGTGGAACAAGTTAGTCCTCTGCTAGTTGGAACAACCCTCTATCACATTTTGCAGCACACTGACTGAAACCGGCAGTTTATCAGATCTTAGAAAGCCGAACCACTTCCACACCGCCGAATTAGTCTTTCTTCTTTTATCAGTTATGTCATCCTCTTTCTCTTCGCTTGTGAAAGTTTGTTCAGTCACATTCTGACAGTCATGGGCACTCATTTTGAAGCAAAAACTTAGCGCTCTTTGGAGATTAGCCTGTCCTAGCCTGCTACCGCTAACCACAGATATCATATATAAACAAGTATACCTCGCTGATAAACGCTAGATCCCGCAATGGCTGCTGGGGCGAAGGAAATATGGCCGCCATCTTGGAGCGGTTGTCCTTATTTTGGTTAAACCAGAAGAGCAGATGTCTCAGCACTTTGCAGCCTATTTCTGTTCAAATCGACGGACTGTTGACGTCAGGTCTCGGGGGATAACTTTTCACAAGTAAGATAAACATGTTATTGTTTGTATTTTGTGAATAGAATATTACTGTACTGTATTTTTGTCCACCAGAAAATGGAAAATGGACTGTACTTATATAGCGCCTTTCTATCTGATCAAGACACTCAAAGCACTTTACACTACAATCTGTGTCTCATTTACTCATTCATACAGCACTCTACTAGATCTCTACAAAGATAATTGACCAAATCATTCTAAAGAGACTAATCAGTGCTTTAGATCACATTCATACACTGATGGGACACACTTGGGAGGCGATGAGGGGTTCAGTATCTTGCCCATGGACCCTTCGGCATGTGACTGCTGGTGGATTCGAACCCCCAACTCTTGCATGGGTGGAGGACTGCTCTAACCACTCAGCCACAATTATGTTCAGTGTAACATGGTGTTCAGCCGCAATGAAGCTAACCGAGATCTGATGACAGGAATATTTTTCTAACAAGCGTACTCACAATTTCAGTAGCTTTGGTTCATTATCAACAGATATGCATCAAAACTGGAGTTTTGTTTAAGTTCTAAGAAATATAAAAATTAATGATAGGGAGAATATAGGAAGTAGTTAGAAAATAAGATTGACCTCCTTTGTACAATGTTTTTGTGTAGACACAAATCTCCTGTTTTCATTTTGAAGGTTTCCCAAAGAACAAGATGTGAGGAAGAGGAGGAAGTATCTTTGAGGAGGATTCATCTGAGCAGTGAGGATTTTAAACTGGAGGATTTTGATCAAACTGATCAGACTGTCCGACTGAGAGATGGTGTGGTACCATCGGTTCACCTTCAAAGAGTAGTTGCATCATTATAAGTTCATTCATGTTCATAATTTTACATATTTTATTGTCAGTCACAAGGTGAGACTCCTCCATGTGTTTATATGAACAGGTAACTATAGACTGTAAAGTTCATATTCATGATGTTTTTTCATTTCAGCTTGAAAACTGCAGGACTTGCACCTTTTCCACCCACATTTTGATGTTGACAGTACCAGAAGTTGAACCTGCGACTTTCCGATCACAGGCCCATCTTGTAACCTCTGCGCCACCACTCCCCCACATAACATCATATCATAATGGTCATGGCCGTATTAAAATCTCACTGGTTTCCTTCCAGATGTGTTAAACAGCTACTGGTCCCCCTGATGTTTCCAGGTGTCTGTGGTCAGTGGATGAAAAGCCTGGCATGAACAAGATGATGCTGGAGATCATCATTTGACGAGAGCTCCCACCTTCTAACTGTGAAGAACAAGAGCAGCTCAGTGATTCCCTCAAGGCTCAGTGAAGGTGCTGAGAGCTGCAGAGAGGCTGATCCATGGAGCTTCAACACA
>NC_056502.1:32011590-32018073 GCF_014905685.2 Nematolebias whitei | reverse complement strand
TTAAATAATATTTAAACAATACATGTTAGTTTATTAATTTTTTCACAATTTTCCCCCCTTTTGTTCCAAAGGAACAACAAAATAAGAAAACAAAGTGAATAAAATATATATATATAAGTATAGACTTTGAAAGGGATAAACATCAAGTTCAGTGCATCACTTGTGGTTTGGCACAGGACCATCATAAACTTCAAATGGAAGTTGCAAGAGCTGTTTTTTTTGGGTTACAGACCCTGTTTAAAAGCTTATGCGTACAGGTAAGAAACTTCAATTTAATTCAAAACATGAAAATATACAAAGAACATAAAGGAGGGCATACTGTTTTAGTCAAAAAGTATTAACATAAAATATAAAAAGAAGAAAACATAAAATTTTTATTTAAAGCATAAAACCAAAATATGAAAGATTAAAAAATGTCTTTTAGTTCTGGAAATGTTGTCCAGTGTACTCATGGTCTTCTGGTCTAAGCCTAAGAACACAACTTTGGACGACTAAGACTACTAAATCTAGGAATTCTAGTCTAGATGGAATGGGTGAAGTTTCAGTCATCAGGGAGTGTCCGCCTCTGTCAAAGTCAATTACAAAGATGTCATCGGTGCAGGATGTGTCAATCTCAAGAATGGATTGATGTTCTCTAACTGTAAAACGAATTTTCATTTTATCTTAAAACAAAAGTGTTGTAAGAGGAAAATAAAACCAACAACTAAAACGAAAATGTATGCAAAGAATGCAAAAAGTTTCCACTGGTACCGCATGGAGTTCATGATGGTTGTTTGTCTGTTGGGTATCAAACGTCTATCTGTTCTGCCTGCCTGATCAGTTGGAGGGTCTAGGTACCCCGCCGCCCTCACTGTGAGCCTGAGCTCTATCAGTGGGTGGTGAACGTGAGTGGCGTAGATTCCTCGTGGGTATCAAGCCTTTCAGACTCCGATACTTGTTGCACCCGCGGTGGCACCCAGCTCTTAAGCTCTGGTGCTTCTTTTCCTCTAGGCTAGTTCTTGATATCCTGGTTTCCGTCCGGTTGAAGAGGGGCAATGGGGACGCTGCCTCACCTGGTTTTGACGCCAGTGAGTGTGCTGTCCTGGTTCTGTTAGGTTTGGTCGTGGCCTAACAGACCGCTGCCTCAGCTACCCGTTGGTGCTGAGTGACTCTTCGGTTCTTGAGCTTGAGGTGGGAGCCCTTGTTCGTCCACAAGGGTCCTTTGGTGCTCGGCGGGATTCGGCCCGCGGAGTTATCTTCATGTAAAGTCCTCAGAACTGTATCAGTTTGATTAAACATTCTAAATGACGTGTGTGTATTGGGACAAAACTAAAATCAGTTTGACGCGTCTTCTGTTCTTCACGGTCAGGGCTGGTAATCTTCCGTCCTTACCCGATCCACCCGACCGACTTCAGGCAGAGCGGAGACTTCTTCTCCGATGTTTGCTACTGCCTTTTCCAACCAGAACAAAGGGGCAAAGAATGAGCTCCCACGAAGGTCCTGTCACCTCCTCCAGGTGTAGTGGGGAGCTGTCTTCAGATCATCCTCCATGTGGACCAGCGATCGATTCCTCTCCTCTGCAGGGATGCCCTGGTGGGGTCGTACAGGTGCCACTCTCCTTCTGGGGACCGATGACATATGATGTTCTGTCCACCACCTGGTGGGGTCTTGTCCTGTCCCTTTTTTCAGCAGGACTCAGTCTGATGTGAGTTTGTCTCCTCGGTCAGAGTTCCTCCCTCCTGATGAGAAAAGCTGGACACGAAAGCTCGCGAATTGTTAAACACCCTGCATGGCCTTTTGATTATTCTATCTGTGGGATCCATGACCTGGGCCTGGAAAAACTGACTGTGGTTACTTCTGTAGTGAATGAAACCTATTTCTGAATTATTGGACACCCTGATGGTTACTATTGCTACTGATAGGTGTATTATTAAACTGTAATGTTATCCTAAAACAGAATTAGTAAAACTAAAATAAAATGCTATTCTTACATGCATCTGTTCACTTGAAGCTGAATTGTGTTACATACTGGACTTCTCCAGGTATACCTGTGTGCTCTCATCCCATCTGTCACCCTTACAAGCCTTCGTCGTCAACCGGTCTACCTACAATTAAAATTAAACATACACAATACAACAATAACAATAATAATCATCCACGCCGGCCCCTCTTCCTGTGGAATTAAATCGCTTGCGCCAACAGCATCAATCAAAATACAATATAACTTAAAGGCTTAACCAACTGACATACAACATTGTGAGAGAAAAAATATTTCATCTTCCATCCTCCATCCAGGTACCTGTCTGTGCTAGAGAAGGGAAGAATAGCAAGGAAGAACAATTGAACTATAAGTCCAGTCCAGTCCAGTCAAGTCAGTTGTGTTTAAAATTATCAAACCACCCCATTTCCCTTTAACATTTGCTCAAATCCACCTCAGGCTAGGGGCGTCCCCCTTTCTGGAATCTGTACACATTACAACAAAGAGAAAAAAATACTTCTGTTAACCTGATATACATATATACAAGTGCAACGTGTTATGTAGGTTTCTGATTTATTCATTTCCCACTGTCAATTTGATTACCCTACATGATATGATCTTTTAATCGCCTCAGAAGAAGTTAATTTTGTATAATTTGTAATGATCTATGAACTGCTTCCTGCTCAGAGCTGCCTACACACCTCCCCCCTTTTTGAAACGGCATTGTTTCAAATCTGAAGCATTACCGTCTGCAATCCACTAACACTCAGATTGAGTATTAGTTACAGAACTAAAAATATGGTGTAGTTTTAAACTTCCCACTACCGGTATTCAACCCAGGTTTTGCAAACAATTACCCAACTACAACCCAAGCTCCCCTATAAATTAGCAAAAGTTAATCATTGAATAAATTTCTTCTCTTGTATCAAACCAGACCCACCAAAATTAGCCCCTTCAAGGCAAAGACAATCATCCAGTGTTATTTTAGAAAACCTTAGTGAACTGCATCCAAATCAGGTCTCAGGTTTCTCCTGAATGAGACTTCCTGACCTGTATAAACGGAAAGTTAAAATCAATATTTTCGTTCAGGGGTGTGGAGCATTTGAGGTAATAAAACAATTTCCATCTCAGAGCAGTTGGAGCAGGTCGATTCGTCTAGCACTCCCACCTCTGTACGTCTGTGTCCTGTTGTGGCACCTGTTTTAAAATGAGTCTATGTGAGTGATTATTATCAAAGCCAGCTGCAGTTTTTGATCCTGACCCCAAAGTGCCTAGAAGACCATCACAGAACAAAATGTGGGGTCGACACCTCCGTCCGGCTGCAGTTGATGTTAGTGACCTTGGGCAGAGTGACCACCAGTTCGTCGTTCAGCCTTTCAGTCCCCAGATGCGTCTCCCGTCTGATTGAAGACCAGCTCAGCTTTGTGCAGCAGTTCATATCTCAGCATACCGCAAGTCGTGACTGGATGTTCTTGCTGTGTACAAACTCCATCACCCCCTCTGGACAGTTAGTTCAGTTTGCTCTTGGACTGTTAGATCTTTGAAAAGTCACGTTACTTGGCTGAAAAGTTCTTTGTTGCTTTGTCAGATGTGCTCGACTGACAACTTATTTGAACCGTCCCATTGCGTCCCATTGGTCAGTTTCACAGACCCCAACGTCAGCGCCCACCTGAACACATCTGTATCCGATCCGGCCCCCGGCACTCGAGAGTCCTGATCAAAACTCAGATGGATGCTGGTGGTGTGTGTATGCAGTTAAATGCTACCTTCCATGTTTTGTGGGCCTAAGTAGACTCATCTTCCCACTCCAAAGTTCTGTCATCTCTAGCTGCAGAGAAGAAAAGAAATAATCAAATTATTAAAACCAGATTCAACATTCAGCTGTTATCCACATTAATTGTTAGTTAGCAAGTTTTATTCTGGGACCACAGCGTTTACCCCAACGGAGTCATTCTGGTGTTCTGGATCGCACAATAGATGTTTTAACCGCTCAATTACACAAGAGTGAAAGCTTTAATTAAACACTGCACAAGCCAATTCTTTACGCCTACTGCATAAAATATTCCCCTCCAAACAATGTCCTCCATCTTGTAGAGTATGTGTGTTGACACATCACCTGACAGTGAAGTCCACTCCCAGGGCCACATTAACGTCCAGACCTTGTAAATTTAGGCAGCATGTCAATATGTAATCACTTATTGTAATCATCTCTTGTCATAACTATGCTTTCCCACTGTATCACAAACAAGATACTTTTAATACCAATCAATTAAGACTATGTATACCCTTCAAGACATCACAGAGTCCATTATCACTGCACAAAAACGTGTACATGCCCTTTGTTCACAAAGTACAACTTCTTAAACTCACCATGTACACCTCTCTGTTGTCCTTTTGCACTCCCAGGACCTGTGTGAAGTCTCAAATAATAAAGTTAAAATCACGGCGTTTACCCACTAGAATTGTCGTCGTCCCCTAAATAACCTAGTCCCTGCAGCTCTCAGAAGGAAACAGCTCCCAAATGCTAAACATTTCCAATCCGTGATCAACTCATGTGGACTGATTTCTTAAACTGAAGTTTTTCAATTCGAATACACTTAAGATTGATTTATTTAACCCAAGTATTTACAATTTGAGTTTAGTTATGGCTGTATAATTTAATCTATTTTTTTTCAATTTGAGTTTAGTTTCCTAACGTATTTAACTTTTCCAATTTGAGTCCGGCAAGGTATTGTTTGACCAGAATAAAATTCTATATTTTACAAGTGTCAAGGATTTTGTCCCTTACTCATTTTAATCTGTTGTTTCGCAGTTGAGTTTAAAACCTGAGTTTATTGTCAATTCCAAGAAGAAAGTCAATCTAATTTGTTCAGGACCACCAAGGCCACCCCTACAATATTTCTCTTCCACTCGTTCGCTTTGACATCTCAACCCTCTACTGTCCAAGCTGACTCCAAGATGATTCAACCTTCTCCAGCAGACTCACTCTGACTCCATCTCCTGGTTAAATACAGCTCGTACACGTGATGTCCCCTCTTTCCTTGAGATTCAAACCATTCTCTGTTTCAGAGTTCACTGCCTCCTTCCTATCATACAGAAAATTGTTTCGTTTAACCTTGTGTCTGCTCCCATCGCCGTTTCTGTCTGGCCTCCGACGGCTATCAGCAAATATTTGAAAGATCTTCAGCTATCCCTGTTCCCATATCAGATACCATTTAGCTGTGACACGCCAATCAGCTATATTTTAAATTAATCCAACTTGTACAGCCTAAATCATTAAAAATCAAGCTCTACCCCCTTAATTCTGGTACATAAAGCTCATTTCCGCTTGTTTGTGCTAGTGGCCCTCTGATCTAAAACTAATTACCTCCTGTTCATTTTGATACTCCCTATAAATCATGCAATTTGCCTCTGATATGATCCTATAGATTGTCCACAGGCTTCACCTGTACCACATTCATGAGTTTCACACCTGATAACAACATTCACACACCCAGGCATTCAAATATGTTATTGTCATTCCCTCCTGGCCGCAGCCTTAATAAAACAAACACAAGTCTGGTACGGAACAACCCAGCGGCCAGACCCGTCCTTGCCTCACAGCAGCGCCCCCTTCCGGTCAGGACACGGAAGCACCGATCACACAAGACACCTCTGACGCAGAAACGAAGACAAAACAAAACACGCATAAGCCTTCACCTCGTGTGTGGAACAAAGAAACGCTCCCTTCCCCCACACGAGTGCTTTACCACACACACGCGGCTCCCATTTTTATCTTTAAGACGAAACTATTTTATTTCCTCAGCCGTCTTTATAAAGACGAGCCTACCTCGGTTTTCCTAGAGAAAACCTACCTCGGTTTTCCTAAATGAAAACTTACCCTCGGTTCCTACTCTAATTTTCAGAACTTACACTCGGTCCTCCTAATGAGAACTTACCTCGGCTTTCCTAAATGAAAGCTTACCTCGGCTTTTCCTAATGAAAGCTTACTTATTTTATGAGAGAGCGATCTTTTTGACGGAGTCGTGTCTGTCCACCCGCTTGCTAGCTTAGCGCTTTTTTTTTTATTTTTTTTTTAATTTTATTTATTTATTTACCTTATCGTAGATGTGTCTCTGGTTTCCTGTTTTCGAATACGGCTGGAGTCGATCCTCCCCCCGGAGAACCAGACGTCCTCCCGCTCCCAAAACGTCCTAGTTGGAGGGTCGGAGGTCCGGTGATCAGCCTCGTCGTGATTCTCCGTAGGTCTGGACGAACTCTCAGGCGTATCCCAGCGGTGCCTCCAAACTTTTGTGGAAAATAAATAATTGTTCTAAACTTAAATAAAAACTCTTAAAAGAAAACCAGAGACATCTCTCTTTTAGCTCAAAACGGAGCGCGAGGTTTATTCTTTCTGCAGAAAGGAGTTGCTGCCTGCGTGGTCAGAACACAGCACACTGGGTTCTTAAAGAGACAGTACATATTATTTATACATGTTTTGTGCGTCACAATAAAATTCTATCATAATGGGGAGGATAAGTTCCTCA
>NC_056502.1:32006258-32011490 GCF_014905685.2 Nematolebias whitei | reverse complement strand
ATGGGTTATACTGGTGTTTCCATGGGTTATACTGGTGTTTTCATGTGCTGTACTGGTGTTTTCATGTGTTGTACTGGTGTGTTCATGCGTTATACTGGTGTTTTCTTTGACTGGATACTCCTGGACACTGACGACACTCTTATGTAGGGCTGGACGATATGATCAAAACATTTATCACGATATATTTCTTTATTTCGGTCGATAACAACATATTCAATATCGATATATAAATAATATAAAATCCTCAGAAAAACTGTACAAATAAATTAATGTTCATCTTTTATTTGTATTTAGCCTTCAAAATTTTTGACTGCAAAATAAACATAAAACTCAACTTTTTCAATTTTAATGGTTTTAAGTTTAAACAACATAATCTAACTCAGTGGTTCCCAACCTGGGGGGCCCGACCCTTATGGGGGGGGGGGGGGGTCGTATAAAGTGTCTGCTCAGAGGTTAGAGGTTGTAAAAATATCAGTCTGTGTAAGAACTTTAGCAAATGCTTTAATTGTTAATTCTAGTGTTTGAAATGTGACCAAATCCTGATGAACACTGAAGAAGCCTCACGTTGGTTGTTTCAAGAGTTTTCTTGAACGTTTTATGTTAAAAACTAAACTCTAGTGTCACTTTAAGTCTCAAGAGAGCGTTTTGTTAGGACGTCAGTCCCGCTCTCAGCTGGCGCTGCCTGAGTGACAAGAGGCTTTGATGTGCTCTCATGAATCATAGCACAAAGAAAACTCAGTACAAATGCACAATATTAAATTGTGTTAATCTACTTCCTGAGGAGGAGGCAGGTCCGACGGCCGGTTATTAAAAAAAGTCGTGTTGAGCTCAGATGGACAACCTGTCACCGGCTGCGCACGTCCACTGAACCACCAGTTAGAAATGGACTTGACACCTGTCCAGGTGTCCCCGCCTCTCGCACAGTGACAGCTGGACATGGGCACCAGTGACCCCCGACCCGAAAAGGAAGAAGCGGGTGAGGATGGATGGATGAATTATTTATTTATTGAATTGCTGTTTGAATTTGATTTTCCAGCCTGCTGTGCCATCTGTAACTAATTTTTGTGTCATTAAAGTTGTTTTATGGTGGCAGGAATGAACTCTGGTCTTGGTCCTGGGCTAGCAGCCTTTACCTCATTATTTAGATCAGAATTCAACAGTTTTCCAAACCGAGATGTCTCAAAAAGTATATATGAGTATATATATAAGTATATAAACATATATGTATGTATGTACACATACATACATATATGTACACATACATACATGTATGAATGTGTGTATGTGTACTATGTACACATACATACATATATGTACACATACATACATATATGTACACATACATACACGTATGTATGTGTACATATATGTATGTATGTACACATACATACATATATGTACACATACATAAATGTATGTATGTGTACATACATACATATATGTATGTATGTACACATTAGTCTTTGTTTTTGTTAGAGCTGTGTGTACATGCCCAGAGTTTGATATCTTGACAAAACTAAAATTTTTCATTTCTTAAGACTGTTTTTTTAAATTACTCTGTTGTTAGTTTTTATAGAAAAGAAAAGTTATTTGAGTAATTCTCAAAACAGTGTTCTTGTAGTTATTTCTGTTCAACTACCAGTTTATACCTTTTACAAATAAAAGTTTGTAACTATTTACTTTTTTCTTTTATTGACTTTATTCTATATTTACTTATATTACTATTACTTGTAGTATTACTTATAATGTTTACTTTATTATTTTACCACTTGAGCTATGCTGTCAGGGGCTTTGCGCCCCTAGTAGGGTCACCCAAGGCAGACAGGTCCTAGGTGAGGGACCAGACAAAGTGCAGCCCAAAGAGCCCTATGATGAGTAAAATAAATGGACTTGATGTTCCCTCGCCCGAAGGTGGGTCACCAGGGCCCCACCCTGGAGCCAGGCCTGGAGGTGGGGCGTGCGGGCGAGCGCCTGGTGGCCGGGCTTTTACCCATGGAGCTCGGCCGGGCACAGTCCAAAGAGGAGACGTGGGTCCCCCTTCCCATGGGCTCACTACCGGTGGGAGGGGCCAAAGGGGTTGGGTGCAATGTGGGATGGGTGGTGGCCGAGGGCAGGGACCCTGGCGGTCTGATTCTCGGCTACAGAAGCTGGCAATTGGGACGTGGAATGTCACCTCACTGGTGGGGAAGGAGCTTGAGCTGGTGTGTGAGGCTGAGAGGTTCTGGCTAGAAATAGTCAGACTCACCTCTACGCATGGCTCTGGCTCTGGAACCAGTTTTCTTGAGAGGGGCTGGACACTCTTCCACTCTGGAGTTGCCCCTGGTGAGAGGCACCGAGCAGGAGTGGGCATACATATTGCCCCCCATCTCGGTGCATGTGTGTTGGGGTTCACCCCGGTGAATGAGATGGTGGCCTCCCTCCGCCTACGTGTGGGGGGACGGGTTCTGACTGTCGTTTGTGCTTATGCACCAAACGGCAGTTCAGATTATCCACCCTTTTTGGAGTCCTTGGAGGGAGTACTGGAAAGTGCACCTCCTGGGGACTCCTTTGTTCTGCTGGGGGACTTCAATGCTCACGTGGGCAATGACAGTGAGACCTGGAGGGGTGTGGTTGGGAGGAACGACCCCCCCCCCCCTATCTGAACCCGTGTGGTGTTCTGTTGTTGGACTTCTGTGCTCATCATGGATTGTCAATAACGACCACCATGTTCAAGCATAAGGGTGTCCATATGTGCTCTTGGCACCAGGACACCCTAGGCCGCAGTTCAATGACGGACTTTGTCGTCGTCTCATCTGATCTGCGGCCACATGTCTTGGACACTTGGGTGAAGAGAGGGGCGGAGCTGTCCACTGATCACTACCTGGTGGTGAGTTGGCTCTGATGGTGGGGGAGGATGCCGGTCAGACCCAAACGTATTGTGAGGGTTTGCTGGAAACGTCTGGCAGAGTTTCCTGTGAGACCGAGTTTTAACTCCCACCTCTGGGAGAACTTCAAACATGTTCCGGGGGAGGTGGGGGACATTGAGTCTGAGTGGGCCATGTTCCGTGCTTCTATTGTCGAGGCAGCTTTCCGGAGCTGCGGCCGCAAGGTTGTCGGTGCCTGTCACGGTGGCAACCCTCGAACCCGGTGGTGGACACCGTCGGTGAGGGATGCTGTCAGGCTGAAGAAGGAGTCCTATCGGGCCTTTTTGGCCTGTGGGACCCCGGAAGCAGCTGAAGGGTACCGGCAGTCCAAGCGACATGCGGCTCGGGTGGTCGCTGAGGCAAAAACTCGGGCGTGAGAGGAGTTTGGAGAGGACATGGAGAATGACTTCTGCACGGCTTCGAGGTGATTCTGGTCCACCATCCGGCGTCTCGGGGGGGACACCAGTATGCCACCAACACTGTTTATAGTGGGAGTGGTGCGCTGCTGACCTCAACTCGGGATGTCGTGGGTCGGTGGGTGGAGTACTTCGAAGACCTCCTCAATCCCACCAGCACGTCTTCCACTGAGGAAGTGGAGCCTGGGGACTCTGGGTCGGGCCCTCCAATCTCTGGTTCTGAGGTCACCAAGGTGGTTAAAAAGCTCCTCGGCGGCAGGGCCCCAGGGGTGGATGAGATTCGCTCTGAGTTCCTTAAGGCTCTGGATGTTGTAGGGTTGTGTTGGCTTATGCGACTCTGCAATATTGCGTGGACATCGGGGGAAGTTCCCCTGGATTGGCAGACCAGGGTGGTGGTCCCCCTATTCAAAAAGGGGGACCGTAGAGTGTGTTCCAACTACAGGGGGATCACGCTCTTAAGCCTCCCTGGTAAGGTCTATTCGGGGGTTCTGGAAAGGAGGGTCCGTCGGATAGTCGAACCTCGGATTCAGGAGGAGCAGTGCGGTTTTTGTCCTGGTCATGGAACACTGGACCAGCTCTACACTCTCAGCAGGGTCCTGGAGGGTGCGTGGGAATTTGCCCAACCGGTCTACATGTGCTTTGTGGACTTGGAGAAGGCGTTTGACCGCGTCCCTCAGGGAACCCTGTGGGGGGTACTCTGGGAGTATGGGGTACCGGGCCCTTTGATATGGGCTGTTAGATCCCTGTATGACCGGTGTCAGAGCCTGGTCCGCATTGCCGGCAGTAAGTCAGGCTTGTTCTCGGTGAGAGTTGGACTCCGCCAAGGTTGCCCTTTGTCACCGATTCTGTTCATAACTTTTATGGACAGAATTCTAGGCGCAGCCAAGGTGTTGAGGGGATCCGTTTTGGTGGCCTTAGGATTGCGTCTCTGCTTTTTGCAGATGATGTGGTCCTATTGGCTTCATCAAATCGTGATCTACAGCTTTCGCTGGAGCGGTTTCTAGCCGAGTGCGACACGGCCGGGATGAGGATCAGTTCCTCCAAATCCGAGGCCATGGTCTTGAGCCGGAAAAGGGTAGAGTGCCCTCTCCGAGTCAGGGAGAAGGTCCTGCCCCAAGTGGAGGAGTTCAAGTATCTTGGGGTCTTGTTCCCGAATGAGGGAAAAATGGAACATGAGATCGATAGGAGGATAGGTGCAGCGTCTGCAGTGAAGCGGACGCTGTACAGGTCTGTCGTGGTGAAGAGAGAGCTGAGTCAAAAGGCGAAGCTCTCAATTTACTGATCGATCTACATTCCCACCCTCACCTATGGTCATGAGCTTCATAAGCTTTGCCCTTTAAGGCTGTCGCTTGGTGGGTTAAGGGCGAAGCAGATGTGGTCCTGCACAGACGCCATGAACCCACCAAGCGACAGCCTTAAAGGGCGAAGCTTATACGAAATAGAACGTAACGCCAGTCTGTCTGATCTGTTTCATGTAGCTGCTGATCTGTTTCATGTTGCTGCTGATCTGTTTCATGTTGCTGCTGATCTGTTTCAATGTTGATGTGTTCATGCATGCTCATCTGCTCACAGACTCATGTTCATGTTTGTGCTGATGTTCAATGTTTTATGTTATGAGTGCTTAGTGTATATTTAGTTGATGTTTTTCTTAGTTCATATCTTAGATGTTATTACTGTTTTTCTTATACATTTTATTGTTGGATGTAACTGGGACCCTGTGGACATAATTTCACTCCACCACATGTACCACATGAGGTGCAAATGACTATAAAGAAACTCTGACTCTGACTAAATATGCTAGTATAAGTATCTAAAGATACTAGTATAAGTATCTAAATATGCTAGTATAAGTATCTAAATATGCTGGTATAAGTATCTAAATATGCTAGTATAAGTATCTAAATATGCTGGTA
>NC_056502.1:32004142-32006248 GCF_014905685.2 Nematolebias whitei | reverse complement strand
GTATCTAAAGATGCTAGTATAAGTATCTAAATATGCTAGTATAAGTAGCTAAATATGCTAGTATATGTAATGTACTTATATCTTGTATAATATGAGTTTGGATAGAAAGTGCATTGAGCGTCCACTCTAGACTTGTATTCTTTTTTTTATTATTAGTGTCGCATAAACTGCACACCTACTCATACACCTGCTGCTGTGACGTCAAGTAGGTACGGATGCTGATTAGGGACACAAAGACAGCATACCGTGTACGCACTTCAACAATACATTACATTCCCTTTTCTCAGTAATATAACAAATAAAATGCTTCAAATATAATAACTTGAAAATGTATCTCTGAAAAATATCCCAACTGGAATTATTATTTAGGTTCCCCCACACTGTAACCAAACCTGAAATAATACTTTTCACTATTGTTTTTTTTTTTTTTTAACAGCCAGTGCATGTCTTAGCTTATCAAATGAACAAGAAAACCATCAGACATCTTACCACGCGCATCCCTTACTGACACAGTTCATAAGTTGAGCTTCTCAGGCGGTCTTACTACTCTGCCCAGTCTAGTGCAAAATAGTTCACCTGTTTGGGCCGGAACACACTGGGGTACCTTCAGCAGTAACGGAGGAGGCTCTGGAGGGGCTCCAGTTGATTGTGGCTCCTCAACTGCTGTTTCACATCTGGACTCATCATCATACACATTTTGCCAGGACTGATTGGCAGTTTTAGTAACGCTGCGGAGGTGTTGTATTGATTGATTGATTTTTATTGTCAATTCTGCATATGTACAGGACATACATAGAAATTGAAATTGCGTTACACTCCTACTCAAATTGCAGCAAACAACAACATTAGCAAAAATAAACTAACACAACTAGTTATATAAAAAAATATAAAAAAATATAAAAGTGAACAGCAGCAGGACCTCTGATGCAACGTGCTTAGGCTCTCAATAGGCTAAATAATGCAGAAACTCAAATAAATGTCAAAACATTTCTTAAATATATAATGTCTAAACCACCGGAATGAGGAATAGAGAAGAAGTGTGCTGGTGCCCATTTTTAAGAACAAGGGTGATGTACAGAGTTGTAGCAACTACATGGGCATTAAGTTGATGAGCCACACAATCAAGATCTGGGAGAGAGTTGTGGAAGCAAGACTTAGACGAGAGGTGACTATTTGTGAGCAGCAGTATGGTTTCATGCCAAGAAAGAGCACCATAAATGCCATCTTTGCTTTGAGAATGCTGATGGAGAAGTTCAGAGAGGGTCAGAAAGAACTCCATTGTGTCTTTATGGATTTAGAAAAAGGATATAACAGGGTGCCGAGGGAGGAGGTGTGGGTCCTCTCACAGAAAATTTTAAATAACAGAGATGCCATTTCCTGCATTTTGGTGTATTTTAACGGGTTGTTATACATCAGCATTTACGCACATTTGTAAACACTAAATAAAATTACTATTTTGGAGAGGAACAGCAGGTTGTGTGTGAATTAGAGCAGCTTCGATTCTGTCAGGTGTCCTAAACCCCCCTCCTCCCTCCCCTCACTTCACGGTTCTGAGCTGAACTCTGCTCTGCTCTTGCTCCAGACTTGTGGCACCGTTTGAAGCACCTGAAGGATTCAGTTCTCTGTTGTCCAACTAAGGACAATCCATCCATCTATTTTTTATTAAAGTAAATTGGACTGTCTTCTTGATATTTTGATTGCTGTTGTTATTTGGACAAATTAGAGCCGTTGTTTTGAAACGTGACGTATAATGTGAATAACACATCAAACATTTCTATCTTTGTATTTTTTATTTATTTTTACAGTAAGTTTTTTTAAATTTATGATGTCTGAAATGTAGCAGGTGTTCAGACACCTGCTGATGTTGTGCGCGCGCTAGAGCTGTCTGGAGATGCTGTGCGTAAGGTGCACTGTCCACAGGGCATTTATTGATTCTGTTGAGTAAATGATCGTTTCTGTTTCGGGAGTCTGAGAGGTGAGAGGGAGTGTTTTTCAGTGTGCAGCCCCACTGACTAGGGACAATATTTGGAGGAGGAGGAGCAGAGAAGGACTCTGCGCAGAATCTCTGTGTGTAAGACCATCTGTCTCTCCGTCCTCACTCCCCCC
>NC_056502.1:31996830-32004042 GCF_014905685.2 Nematolebias whitei | reverse complement strand
AAAAAGTTAATCTTTAATAGATGATAGATTCAGGGCCCACAATTTAAACAATTTCAAGTATTTATTTTTACATAATTTAGGTTTCCAGCTCATGAAATTCACAAAAACAGGATTAAAAAAAATTAGAATCTGTGAAGACATCAGTCTTGATGCGACGTGGGATTGAGGCAATCGGCCTGTGGCATTCCCTGGGAGTTATGGAAGCCCAGATTTCCTTGATGCTTGCTGTCAGCTCTTCTTTGTTGTTGGGTCTGGTGCCCCTCATTTTCCTCTTGAGAATACCCCAGCTAGCAAGCGAATGTTCTGACGATGTTCAGTATGTTCTCTCTCTGTTATCCATTCATGTCTAGATTCTCAATGGGGTTTAGGTCCGGTGAATTGGCTGGCCAGTCAAGCACTGTGGCATGGGCATGAAACCAGGTTTTGGTGCTTCTGGCGGCATGGGCAGGGTCCAGGTTCTGCTGGAAGATGAAATCTGCATCTCCATACAGATCCTCAGCAGAAGGAATCATGAAGTCATCTAAAACATTCTGTTAGACTGTTGTGGTGACCTTGGATTTAAGAAAGCTTTACCAAAACCTGCACCAGACATTGCACCCCAAATCATGACTGTCTGTGGATATTTCACAATGGACCTCAAGCAGTATGTGTTCTCTTATCCTGATGCATGCTCACAGCACCTCAGACTGAGGAAGTCTCTCGGATGAGAGACTAAACGTTTCTACATTTTTTGTTGTTGTTTTGCTTTGTTTTGTTTTTTTGAATGTCCAGAGGACCAGATTTAACTTTTTTAGATATGTGTTCTCTTTCTCACTCTTCTTCCTCCAAACCCTTGGACCTTGATTTCTGAATGAAAGGCATACTTTACTTTCATTGGAAAAGAGGACAGAGGAACCCGACAGTTGTAGCCCATCTCCTGGATGTGTCTAAATGTGGTTTTTGAAGCTGTAACTCCCGCCTCATTCCACTCTTTCTGGATCTCTGTCAGATTCTGGAATCTTCTCTGTTTGATAATTTGCTGAAGCACGGTCATCTCTTTTGCTGGTGCATCTTCTGCCACATTTTGCCCTTCCACTAGACTTTCCATTGATATGCTTGGACACAGCACTCTGTGAACAGCCAGCCTCCTTGGCTATGAACTTTTGTGGCTTACCCATCCTATGGAGGGTATCATTGATGGTCTTCTGGCCAGTTGTTATGTCTGCAGTCTTCCCCATATTGAACCGAACTGAGACAATTGAACCAAACTGAAGCAATTTAATGACACCTGGGGGAACCTGTGCAGGTGCTTTGAGTTTAGTAGATGATTAGTGTCACACTCAGTTTAAAACATTCGTGCCCTGCAACATTTGGGCTGATTTCTCCACAGTATTCTAATTTTTTGAATTCCTGTTTTCGTGGGTTTCATGAGTTGGAAGCCCAAATTATGTAAAAATAAACAAATAAATACTTGAAATCATTTAAACTGTGGGCCCTGAATCTATCATTTATTAAAGATTAACTTTTTGAATGGAATTATGGAAGTTAAACAACTTTTCCATGATATTCTATTTTTTGGGAAGGGTCTGTATATATAATATAGATATAATTGTGTGTGTATGGGAGAATATATATATATATATATATATATATATATATATATATATGAGATTTGTATATATAAAATAGATATAATGTATATATAAGGTAGCGTAAGATAGTGATATTATAATGTGTGTGTATATAAGAAAATTATTAAAGTGTTTATATATGACAGTGATATAATGTGTGAGGAGCCAGTTGAGGTGGCTTGGGCATCTGTTTAGGATGCCTTCTGGACGCCTCCCTGGTGAGGTGTTCCAGACACGTCCCACCGGGAGGAGACCCAGAG
This sequence comes from Nematolebias whitei, assembly GCF_014905685.2. Taxonomy (NCBI): domain Eukaryota; kingdom Metazoa; phylum Chordata; class Actinopteri; order Cyprinodontiformes; family Rivulidae; genus Nematolebias; species Nematolebias whitei. The sequence goes on along the minus strand of NC_056502.1, from coordinate 32,002,172 downwards.
GAAGACCCAGGACACGCTGGAGGGACTATGTTTCTCGGCTGGCTTGGGAACGCTTCGGGATTCACCCGGAAGAGCTGGACCAAGTGGCTGGGGAGAGGGAAGTCTGGGCCTCCCTACTTAGGCTGCTACCCCCGCGACCCGACCCCGGATAAGCGGAAGAAAATGGATGGATGGATAATGTGTGTATGTATATATGATAGAGATGTTTGTGTGTGTGTGTGTATATATATATATATATATATTAATAAAAATGTATCAGTGACTGTGAGTTTTGCAAAACTAGTCATAAGAACTTTTTTCTTTGTTGAAATCAGGTATCTCTTGTAAATGAGTCCTCGGGGCTCAATGGGATTAACCTGTCTATATAAAGGTTGAATTAATTTTATTGGTGTTAATGTTAACCCCACCAAGAATATTTAAATACTTAACCATGTGTTCAGCTTTAATGGCTGTAGGCCTAAGATTTTTTTTTTTTCATTTAGCCTTTATTTATACAGGTTAGTCTCATAGGGAAAAAATCGTAAGAATGAGTTTAGTAATCAGTGAGCTATGACTGATTAAACGCGCAGATACTTCTTTGCGCCTGCTAAACAGGTTACACTGAGTAGAGCGGGGGACCGTTCCAAGATGGCGACACAACAGCTCATCAGCGCCAATAGCGGTCAATGAGGGATCTAGCTTTTGGTCTCCATGGCCTCCCTACTGTCTTCATAGACCAAGACTGCCGCCATTTTGAAAAACCAACTGTTCACAGCACACCCGTCCTGAGCGCAGGAACTATGCCGCGGGGCCGGCCTCGCAAACTCAACCTAGACAGGGAGGACAAGCCAGGTAAACAAGTACCAAAATGCAATAAATAAATAATACAGGATGTGGGCTATCCAAAAAGCACGGTGTTATTGAGCGAAGCATTCCCGCAGCCAATATAAAAACACTTGAACGTAGCGCATATAGTCCCCGGATATAGTACTGCGGGTGGGCTTTGCTTTTGTACGGCGAGGCGGAATGATATTAATAACGTTTCCGTAGCTCTTCTTATTGGCTTCCAGTCGAAATTAGCGTCCGCTTCGAGAGGAGCTGCGGTGCTGCCTGGCGTTAGTCAAGGTTCGCCGATTTTAAACAGGTTTTATGAGTTTATTAGGAAGTGGTTGTTGCTAACTAGCTGGCTTTACCGCTGTTAGCTTCACGCTTAGCACTGTTTGCCTTTGTTTTGGTCCGTAGGAGCTCTGGTGGATTACAGTCCGAACTAGATGTTTCTGTCCTACGCAAGAGGCACATTTAGCTATTTTGTCCTCACTGAAATAAAATATTATAGTTGGAGACTGTTTTGGGTTTTAACTCACAAGAGAGGCATTTGTAAGAGTTTGTTGGTGGAGCTGAAGCAACATAACCCAGAAATTAAGAGTGAATAACAAAAAATAAGAGTTTCCCCTTCCAGTCTGCAACTTGTTGTCTGAAAGATGTTCATAACTATGACAGACAGTATTAATTAAAAAGCTGAGCGGGTTAACGCTGATGCATATGATGTTAAACCCATACATTGCCTTGTTCAATTCAGTTCATTTGTATAACGCCAAGTCAAAACAAGTCGTCTCAGGGCACTGAACAGAAACATCCATTTATAAAAATAATTAAGACTATCTGAGGAGCAGCTTTGAATTTAACTCCATCACAGACTCTCATCTTGAGCAAGCATGAAGGCGACAGTGGGAAGGAACAACTCCCTCATGAGAAAGAAACCTTTAGCAGAACCAGACTCAGGACAAGCGACCATCTGCTTCTACTGGCTGGGTTTGAGAGGAACAGATACACAATGGCAGGTCAAGAATCACATGTTAAGATAGAAATAATATCAAATGAAAACTATTCAATTGTAACAATTCGTTTAAGGGAATTAGGTGTCCTCCAGTAGTCTAAGCCTAAAACAGCATGACAAGACGACCCTAATTATAGGATTTATCAAAATGGAAAGTCTTTAAACTGGACAATGTGTCAGCCTCACGGACAGAAACTGGAAGTTGGTTCCACAAGAGAGGAGCCTGATAACTGAAAGATCTTCTTCTCATTCTGCTTTTGGAAACTCTAGGAACCATGAGTTAAACCTGCAGTCTGAGAGCGAAGTGCTCTGTTAGGAAAATATGGAACAATAAGATCTGTAATATAAGATGGAGCTAGGTTGTTGAGAGCTTTGTAGGTTAGAAGTAAGATTTTGAATTATATTCTGGATTTGACAGGGAGCCAATGGAGAGAAGCTAAAACTGGAGAGAGATGATCTCTCCCACTAACTCCAGTTAAGACTCTGGCAGCAACATTTTGGATTAACTGAAGACTTTTTAAAGAAGTATTTGGACACCCAGATAACAAATCATTGCAATAGTCCAGTCTTGATGTGACAAATGCATGGACCAGTTTTTCTGCATCATTTTTAGATACGATGTTTCTAATTTTAATATTATGGAGTTGGGTCATCATGGCAGACCTCTTCTTTGGTGATTCCAAGGTGGTAGATGAGAGACATGGTCTCGCCATCATATCCTGGGTCTTCCCTGGTGTCTCCTTCCATTTGGACATGCTCAGAACACCTCCCTAAGGAGGCGTCCAGATGCCTGAACCACCTCACATGGCTCCTCGAGGTGGAGGAGCAGCGACTCTACTCCATCTCCTGGAGAGCTGAACTTCTGTCTCTAAGGGACAGTCCAGCTGCAGAGAAAACTCATTTCTACCACCTGTATCTGCTGCCTTGTTTCGGTCACCACCAGAGTCTGTAACCATAGGTGAGGGTAGGAACATAGACGACCAGTAAACAGATCTACGCCTTGTAGCTCAGCTCCCTCTTCATCACAATGGACTGGCACATAGTACACAATACTGACGCACCGATCCGTTTGTCAACCTCTGATGATTTAAGCTGACTACATTTACAGACGATTCAGTTGTTCGTAAGCAAATCAAGGGTTGATGTTGAGCACGTTTCTTTAAAGAAGGCTTGAAAAGCCTGGAACTCAAATAGTTTACAGGTCTGCATAAGGATGATTAAACAATTAGGAAAACTTCTGTTTTCTGCATATTCCCCATCTCCCTTTTCAAAGTAAAAAATAATGTTCTACTCGTGCAACATTTTTCAGTCAGGTCATCTGGACATTTTCTTTTTTTGTGCTGAAACGTTTCGCCTTCGATCCAGAAGGCTTCATCAGTCAAGGAAACGCACAACAAAACTGATTCTTCCCCCAACAGCTGACTCCTGGTTTGTTCCACTTTGGAGTGAAACAAATACAATGGCTACTCTTAAAAAACATGACCCATGGCTAAAAGGAGCAAAAAAAGTTGACATTGATTAGAAAGAACAGCACTATGTGGAAAGAGCAAAAAGCTGAAATTAGCTGAAAGGAGCAGAAAAAAGCCGAAAGTAGCCGAAATTAGCACAAAGTAGCTGAAATGAGCAGTAGACGGTTTAAACAGCACAAAGTGTTTGTAGGCTGTGAAGAGCTACATGAGGAAAACATGTCCAAATGCTAAATATTAAGTTAAAACTACACTAATACCAAAAGTCACAACAGGAACGTCCTGTCTGCGCTGAGCAGTTTGATTTATGATTGTTGAAATGGCGCATAAATGTAAGAACGAGTTATGTGCTGAAAAACGTACAGAAGAGAAACATCTCAGTTGTGAACGATTTATAAACATTGAAACACACAAAAAACTAAAGTAGACCTGTGTAAATCTCAGTGATTTTTTCACTCCTATATAAGTCTGGGGCGGCTGTGGCTGAGTGGTTAGAGCAGTCGTCTTCCAATGCGAGAGTTGGGGGTTCAATTCCACCAGCAGTCACATGCTGAAGTGTCCCTGGGCAAGACACTGAACCCCTCATTGCCTCCAACGTGTGTGATAAAGCTCTGATTATTCTTTGTAGAGATCTAGTAGAGTGCTGTATGAATGGGTAAATGAGGCACGGATTGTTGTAAAGAGCTTTTATCTTGATAAGATAGGAAGGTGCTATAAAAGTACAGTCCATTTATCATTTAGTTGTATTTGTCAGACAGCCTACTTTTGCCAACAAAACATCTGATACTCCGGCTTTTGGTTTTGCCCTCGTCAGACTCGTCTGCTGCTGCTTGTTTCCAGGTTTCAGCGATGGAGCGAAGGAGAAGAAGTGCACAATCTGCTTCCAGATCTTCAGCAAAGAGGGCAAGCTGCAGAAACACCTCCGTGAGCACGAGCTCAATGATAAGGTACCATCAGCTTTGGAGCAGAAACACGGAGCTGTGGTTATTTGTTGGTGTTGGTCTTAAAGGTTCAGCTGAAGCTGATGCTCAGCTATTCCTGTTTCAGTACTTTTGATGACACGTTTCACATTTGCAAAGTGTTTGAGCTTCGAGTGTGGCTAATTGAATGTTTCGTATGACATTTTTCAGTTGGAGCTGAAGTTTCGTAGATCAGTTTTGTAAAATACAACAAAGGTGTGTAGTTTTATGGAGACGGGGAGTTTCCTCTGACTTTTACTTGAGCTGATGAGAAGGAAGAAGAAAAAAGCTGCAGAAAACAAAAATGTTTCAGCAGCTTGTTGGAAATAGGGCCAAGCAAATTGCTTTATAGTTAATGATGTGCTATGATCAGTTATGTTCTGATATTCAATTCAATTCAAAAAGACTTTATTAATCCCAGAGGGAAATTTGTGCAGTCATCTCAAAAGGTTCTAAAGGAGTCCCCAGAACTGAGCCAGCCTTCTTTATGAACTTGTTGATCTTTTTGTAAGTCACTTGCTCTGGTGCTGCTACCCCAGCAGATGATGGCAGAAGAGATAGCGCTCTCTACAACAGACTTATAGAAGATATGCAGCATCTTGCTGCAAACGTTGAAGGACTTCTGGTGCATTCACACCAGCCCTGTTTAGTCCGCTTTAATTGAACTCTAGTCCATTTGCCTAGAAAGTCTGGTTCATTTGGGGAGGTGTGAGTGATTGAACTCTGATACAGACCAAACAAGCAAACTCTGGTCCGCCTAAATATCTAGGTCTCGGTTCGGTTGAAGTGAACTCTGGCGCTCTTCGAATGCAGTGTGAATGCAATCAGATCAGAGACTGCTTCAAAAGCAAGAAGTGGAGTACAGCTGTGGAAAATAAATAATTGTTCTAAACTTAAATAAAAACTCTTAAAAGAAAACCAGAGACATCTCTCTTTTAGCTCAAAACGGAGCGCGAGGTTTATTCTTTCTGCAGAAAGGAGTTGCTGCCTGCGTGGTCAGAACACAGCACACTGGGTTCTTAAAGAGACAGTACATATTATTTATACATGTTTCGTGCGTCACAATAAAATTCTATCATAATGGGGAGGATAAGTTCCTCA
>NC_056502.1:31974817-31996820 GCF_014905685.2 Nematolebias whitei | reverse complement strand
TTAAATAATATTTAAACAATACATGTTAGTTTATTAATTTTTTCACACAGCGCAGGGCAAACAAACACACATTTCTCTTACCAGAATAATCACTGTGAAAAATCACATCATGTTGCTGCTGATCTGTTTCATGTTGCTGCTGATTTGTTTCATGTTGCTGCTGATTTGTTACATGCTGCTGATCTGTTTCATGTTGCTGCTGATCTGTTTCATGTTGATGTGTTCATGCGTGCTCATCCGCTCACAGACTCATGTTCATGCTGCTGTTTGACGTAATGTTTTTATGTTATGAGTGCTTAGTGTATATTTAGTTGATGTTTTTCTTAGTTCATATCTTAGATGTTATTACTGTTTTTCTTTTATATTTTATTGTTTTAGGATTTCTGTTTTGTCATTTTTCAACAATGGACTCAGCATGAGCAGAAGATGAGGCAGAAGACCATGGAGAATATTGTTTTTCACACAAGGTGGCTGAGACGGCTCCGTATGAGGTTAGGGATTCATGAGTCTAACAACCTCAGGGTAGAAGCTGTTCCTCAGTCTAGTGGTTCTACACTTAATGCTCCTTAACCTCCTTCCTGAGGGGAGTGGGGCAAAAAGTGTGTGTGCTGGGTGGGTGGGGTCCTTCATGATGCAGGTGGCCCTCTTCCTGCATCTGGAGGTCCAGATGTCTGTGATGGTGGGGAGACTGATTCCAACATCTTCTGTGCAGCCTTCACCACTCTCTGCAAAGCTTTTCTTTCTGCACCTGTGCAGCCTCCATGCCACACGTTGATGCTCGAGCACAGGATGCTCTCCACTGCACACCTGTAGAAGGAGGTGAGGACTGAGCTTCCCAGACCAGCTCGTCTCAGCCGTCTGAGGAAGTAGAGTCTCTGACGAGTGTTCTTGATCAGGCTGGTGGTGTTGTTGCTCCAGCTGAGGTTGTCATTCATGTGTACACCCAAGTACTTGTAGGTGGAGACCACTTCCACCACAGATCCTCTTATGTACAGGGGGGTGTAGGTGTTTTTGTTCCTTCTGAAGTCCACAATCATCTCCTTTGTCTTCTTCACATTGATGTGAAGGTTATTCTCTTTGCACCAGCTCTCCAGGTGTTCCACCTCTTGCCTGTAGCTGGACTCATCATTGTTTGTGATGCATCCCACCATCGCTGTATCATCTGTAAACTTTACAATGTGACAGCCTGGATGGGTAGCTGCACAATCATACGTGAGCAGAGTAAACAGGAGGGGGCTGACTTGATTGACTCAGTGCAGTGTAAATGTGAACTGCATCAGCTGAAAATGTAAACAAATGTTCTGAATATTGGTCCCCAATCGAACTGAGTTTACTGGACTATCAGGTGTGAAAACAACCTTCAGCTTCCTCAAGAAGTACAGTCTGCTCTGTCCCTTCTTGTAGATGCTTCACTGTTGCATTTCCAGCCCAGTCTGTTGTCCAGGTGAACCCCAAGGTATTTATACTTCTCCACCACCTCCTCTTCTTCTCCCATGATGAAAATAGGGTTGGACCTGTTCCTGATTCTCCTGAAATCTACAATCATCCCCTTTGTTTTGTTCACATTCAAGATGAGATGATTGTTTCCACACCATGCCACAAAGTGGTCCACCAGTTCCCTGTACTCAGTTTCTTGTCCATCTCTGGTACACCCGACCACTGCAGAGTCATCTGAATATTTCTGCAGATGACAGGAGTCTGTTTTGTACTGGAAATCTGAGGTGTACAGAGTGAAACGGAATGGTGCGAGTACAGTCCCCTGTGGTTCTCCTGAGCTACTGACCAATTGGTTAGACACACAACCCTTCGGTCTCACAAACTGTGGTCTGTTTGTCAGGTAGTCTTTGATCCAGGTGATGTTGAGGCCTCCACCTGAGTTTTCTGGAGTTTCTGACAAAGCAAATGAGGCTGGATTGTGTTAAATGCACTGGAGAAATCAAAGAACATGACTCTCACAGTGCTGTCTGCCTTTTCTAGATGACAATCATATGATTTGTTACTATTTGTTACAGCTGTGATGTGTTACGTGTTACTAATCGTTGTTTTTAGTTATTATCAGTTATAACGTGTAGCCATCAGTTAATTTCAGTTACAATCAAGTTACAACTGGTTACAATGTTTTTCGAGGGGTTACGCTCAGTTACTTTTAGTTACCATCAGTTACGATGTGTTACGAACGTTCAGTTGAGATTTGTTACGATCAGTTACATTCTGTGATGTACAGTGACTGCACCTGATTTGAAGACTCAGAACTCTTGAGTAAATTTAGATGAGATAAAATATGATAACTAACTGGTCTGTTACCATCAGTTATGTTCTGATATGATCTGTTGCGGTGTGTTTTGATCTGTCACCATCGGTTACAATAAGTTACTATCTGTTAGAATTGGTTAAAATCAGTTGTGATTATGTATGAATATTTATGATCACTTACAATTACATACAATTACAATTACATACAATTACATACAATTACAATTACATACAATTACAATTACATACAATTACATACAATTACAATTACATACAATTACATACAATTACAATTACATACAATTACATACAATTACAATTACATACAATTACATACAATTAAGGCTGCTGTTTAATATACCATATTATTTTACATTATTAGTGTTTAGCATATATCTTAGATCCTTACTGTTTCTTTTTATACTTTATATTTTTGCTATTGTTGGATGTAACTGGGACCCTGTGTACACAATTTTCTTCCACCTCATGCACCACTTGTGATGTGAATGATAACAAAAACCTTGAACTTTGAGTTAGCTACAGGCCCTCTTTAGAGTTTAATTTACTCATTGATTGTTGTTGTTGTTAAGCACTTTGATAACAGGTTCTGTTTTAAATGTGCTCTATAAATAAATAAAGTTGACTTGACTTCAGAATATGTCAGCACGGCTCGTTTCCTGTTGAGTTTAGCTCCAACTTTTAGCTTTCAAGCTTTTCACCGCTCGACTTGTTCCCCCAAAATGACTCTGCTTGTGTCGACTCACCCTCACAGCTTTTAGTTACCATTTCTTTTCTGAAGAAGAATTTTACTTTCTCTTTTTCAACCAGCTGTCTCGGATCCCATTGTTTACATCCGGGGAATATTTTACTGACCTGATATTGTTCGTACTGCTGTTGTTCGACGTATTGTTTTTGTACTATTAGTGCTTAGCATATTCTTAGTTTAGCATATTCTTAGTTCATATCTTAGATCTTATCACTGTTTTTCTTTACAATTTATACTTTTGTTGGATGTAACTGGGACCCTGTGTACACAGTTTCGTTCCACCACATGTACCACATATGATGCTAATGACAAACAAAGAAACTTTGACTTTTGACTTTGATATCCACTGGAACAAAACATAACTGCTAATTTGATACAAATTATGCTGAAGACTGTTGGTAGAGCAGCTAATTTTATCATAAATGATGCACGTATACATATAATCATATTAACAGCATTACAGTTAACATAATATGACAGCGTTTATGGTCTCAATCTTAAAGCACATCGTTCTTTTTATGTTTAATTTTATATTTTTGTCCTCACACTGACTTCTGTCAGCTTTTGTTCTCATGAACGCTCTGCTCTCCATAAATAGGACTGAATAAAGCCCATTCCTGTTTTAATGGCACTGGAAAGATTTCCGAAGATTTTTATCTTTTTTAATTTTCCCAACAATTTCCGACTCTCACCAGATATTTTCCTGTCACAGACCAGGTGCCACATCTGGAAAGCCTCAAAGCCTCACACCTGCAGCTGGAGTTATTCAGTGATGCTTGCGTTAAATATTTGGAAGTCGCTCCATAGCAAAAATTTTTTGCTCTATTTTCTATTTATGTACAATTTTAGCTTCTCCAAATTCATCATACTCTAAAGAGAGGCTTATTCTTCCTTTAACCTCGAGGTGAATGAAAATGAAAAAGAAGCAGGTGATAATTTATTTTTTTGTCTCCTGTAAATAGCAAAATTGAGGTCGTTTATATAAAATCAGACCTAAAATGGATTTGATGAGTTCCAGCATGTCAAACCTCGTTTTTGTTTTGCACTTCACAAAGTCTAATTGGATTAATTCAGTAAAAAAAAAAAAAACTTGATGATTTAAAAAATGTTTTGAACTTGGTTTGTACCTTTCTGCTGTTCATCAGGAAGTGTTGCTCCGGTTTGATCTTATTTAAATTTACTCAGGAAGTCTGATTCTTTAAAGCAGGTGCAGTCGGTGCACCTCGCGCCTATAGAGGAACTCTGTTCTCTTAATTGACCTTATTCCTAGGCCCCATGATGCTTTGTGTGAATTATGTGCTCGACTTTTGGCGCAGACTGAAACCGGCATTTGTTTACGTGCGAACAGTACAAGCTAGTGTAGTTTCTCTGTGCATTGTGGATGTAATTTAAACATGTAGGAACACCAGCTGTCAGAGCTCAAACAGGACAAGAATCATACCTCTGCCTGCTGAGGACGAGGGATGGACGAGTTGAAGAAGTGGCTGCAGATACATCTACTCGCATATTTACCAGTAATTATGTCATCGACTCGGTTGCTTCCGTCAGTGAAGCGATGAACAATCTGAAAAGCTTTGAGGTGTATCAGTATCTACACAGTAATAAGGTCAGTGGTGTTTTGTTCATAGAGGTGGGACACAATCTTATTTATCTTAAAACAGACATAGAGCCCAGCCAAAGCCTTAAGTACCGAAGATGAACAAATACTATAATGATGTGACCTCCATACACTTCATATCACACCTGATATCCTTGTTGCACTGTTTTCAATCCTTCCGAGGATCCAGCATCTCTTCTCCGGTGGTTTACTGAAGTCCAGCCACAAAGTAGGATGCAAGTTTTCTTCCGTCTGTCATTTGTCAACAAAGTGAAATGAGCACACATCCAGTGTTTTGGGTGGTCTCTTCAAGTTCACATTTTTCAGCCAGGTTGTGACAACGCGCTCGTTTCTCAGAGCTGCTTTCACTACTTTCTGTTCTTCCTCTGCCCCTCCCGTCCTGCCACAATTACAGACACGCCCGGATCACGGCCATGAACTCACCTGATTGGTCCGCTGTTCAAGCTCATTTTCTCTTCCGGTTTGAAAGATGGCAGTTTTTCTCCAGACCTTGATGTAGCAACAACTGCCACAATTCCGCCAGCGTTGTGTCCCTGGTTATAACTATTAAACTTAAAACCGAGGCTGTGTAATCCCTTGCCTGTTCCGAATTGCATCACTTCCTGTTAGAATCTACCGTCACTTTGGACCGGAAAAAAAAGGAAAAATATGTCTACTCCTGTGCGTTCTCTGACGTGAATGCCGGATATCCTGGAAGCGTGTGACGTCACCCAGTTAATTGCTCGTAAGTTCCAGAATTAAACATTTAATATTACTAAAAACTAATCAGTTGTGCTCCATAGTGATTTCAAAATATTACATTCGTCCATTACAAATGACAAAAAAAACCGATGGATTCCTGAGTCTGCTTTTTCTGAGACTTTCACGAGACCTGAAAGTCTGTTTATTCGTTTTTTGTTTCTTTTTATTTGTAATTGTGAGCATTTAAATGGCATATTGGGCCTGATGTATTTTTTTATTATTCCACAGCTCTTGCTGTGGGGCAGTAAATGTATGGGAACCTTTGTCTGCTTGATTTTGGAAGACAAGAAAAGACTTAAGAACTTTTTTTTAAGGGATTTATGTTTATTTTGTTAATGGACATTTAAAAATGCAAACCTTAAAAAAAAAGAAATTATGTGGATGATGTTTTGTTTTTTTGTGTAAAAAAGGAAAAAAAAAGGAAATAATATATATATATATATATATATATATATATATATATACTCATTCAAGTTGTTAAAGGGTCAACACCATTAAAGTGGATGGTCCTTGTGTGACAGGTTAAAAAAAATACAAAAGTAATTGAAATTTGTTAATCCTAATTGTCAGGAGGGATACCTGGCTGGCACCCCTTTTAATAAATAACTTTTGTAAACCGTCACAACGTTCTTCTTAATTCCTCATCTGTAGGTAGGAGATGGAAACTATACCTCTTTTCACAGGAACTCTTTTTGTTTTGGATCCGTCTTCCAAATTCTGTTGTTGTAGCCACTGATTTAGTTTGGTCTGGTTGTTCATGCAGCTGCAAACAGAACAGGTACCTGAACTCAGCATGGCTATTTTAGTAAACTTTATGGTTGTTAAATAAATGTGAACAAAACAAAAACTGTGTTTTTTCTGCTAAACTGAATGTAAATTACTTTCAAATAAACTGCAGTCCGTGCTCCACTACCATGATTAACCAACGCTTACTGCTACTTCCTGTCTGACAGGAAGTTGTACCCATAATCATTTATACAGTAGAGCCCCCAGGAATAAGGTGGGTAGTCCTGGTTTTGACTGAATTTATGATGGTTGTGTCATCTGTACTGTAGCTAAAGAACTTCAACACTTCTGTGCTGTTAGCTTGTTTAGCTGATGTTTCCGGCTGCATTGCTAAACATTTGTCAGAACCTGAGCTAAAGTACTGGAAGGGTTGAACTCTGTTTATGCAAGTCCATACAAGTTTAAATGTTTCCTTCATGCAATATTTTGCTAACACTACAGACAAATGATCACACAGACACAGGGACAAACCTTAAGACCGCCTTGTGTTTGGCAGCCGGTGATATTTACAGAAAGATTTAAATAAGCGGTTCTTCTCTATGCTTTCCATAGGATTGTTGGAGAAAAGAAAAGTTCATGTCTTTTGGAATACAAATGACAATTACCAAATCACTGAACCTAAAGATTTGGGCCATTTCAGTTTTGAGGAGTTGGTTTGAATCCCCTCCAGGCTGAAGAGTCTCTGATATAAAGAGTTTTCTCTCAGCTGGTTCCTCTGTCGGAAGTGGAAATTAATTTTGGGACCATTTCTACCCCATGAGAAATAGTGTTCTTTGTGCTCTGGAATATTTTAGACAGTCTGAGTTTTAAAGTCCGTCACATCTGTCTCGACCCCATTCATTTGTTAGAGGAACTTCTTTCAAGCTTTCTGTACGAACATCCTTGTTCACTGCAGTCTTTGCCTCTTCTTGTCGTTGCAGCCTCATCGCTGTGACCTGTGCCCACAGACATTTAATGTGGCGTTCAACCTCACGCTACACAAGTCCACACACACCACCGCCGACTTCACCTGCCCCGTGTGCAACAAAAGGTTCTCCCGCATCGCGGGTCTTAAGTCCCACGTCATGCTGCACAAAAAGGAGGAGGTAAGTTTCCAAACCCACGTAGAACGCTTGTTTTTGATGTTTTGTTCACCGAGGTTGAACTCCTGCAGAACCTGATCTGCTCAGAGTGCGGAGATGAGTTCGTCCTCCAGAGCCAGCTTTCGCTGCACCTGGAGGAGCACCGCAAGGAGCTGTCCGACGTCAGAGTCTACGTCTGCAAAACCTGCGGCAAGGAGCTCAAGACGTTCGCAGAGTTCAGAGATCACTCCAAGGGTCACGTCAAGATGAGGTCAGCTTTAAACACGGCTCTGCTGGTTTAACCAAGTCCATTACACCAGAAAATTTTGACTTACTTCATGCACATGATTCGAACAAAAACACTCAAACACCGGGAGGAGAGGAACCAGGTATACTTTAATGACAAGTCAAAACACAGGAAAAGAACATTCTTGGCTGAATATCCTGATGCATGCTCAATAATCCAGGTAGAAAAATCCAAAAAAGTTCAATCTGGTCCTCTGAACATTCAAAAAAAACAAAACAAAACAAAGCAAAAAAATGTAGAAACGTTTTGTCTCTCATCCGAGAGAAGTGCTGTATTCAGCTCAGTCTCTTAAATAGCACCGTGGCTATTTAAGAGACTGAGCTGAAAACAGCACCTCAGACTGAGGAAGTCTTTCGGATGAGAGACGAAACGTTTCTACATTTTTTTTGCTTTGTTTTTTGTTTTTTTTGAATGTTCAGAGAACTTGATTGAACTTTTTTGGATTCTTGGCTGAAGATTCACTTAAAATAAATAATTTTCTTTTTCTTTGATATTGTTTTTGATTTCCTCTCAGTTATTAACTGTTAGTTTCAGTATAGACTGATGTTTGATGGTGAGAGGTTGAGGATAAAGCAAGAAAGACATAAAAAGGTTACAAAAAGGGCGTTGTTGTGTTTTTTGTTTGTTTTTAGTGAACAAAGTGACAGTGGGCGTTCAGAAAATATGCTTCTATTTCAAAATTTCTGAAAAGCTCTGTGTCTCCAGTATACACAGCTCAACAATAACTCGATTTAAAAAACAAACAAACTTGTTTTTAATCACAAGTCTTTGTTTGTGTGTTCAAAAAGTACGATCCAGCAGAAAGTTTTTGTCTTTTAAAAACAACTGGAGTAGTGTGGACAGGGCCAAGTCTCTCTCACCAGCATTTTCCTTTTTGCGTCATGGGGGTCACTGGTGGGCAGCACGGTGGCGTGACTGGTAGAGCTGCTGCCTCTCAGCGAGCAGGTCCCTGGTTCAAACCCCGGTCCGGAGGCCTTTCTGGGTGGAGTTTGCATGTTCTCTCCGTGCATGCGTGGGTTTTCTCCAGGTACTCCAGTTTCCTCCCACAGACCAAAAACATGCATGTTAGTCTCATTGGTAACTCTAAATTGTCCCTAGGTGTGAGTGAGAGAGTGAATGGTTGTTTGTCTCGTTTGTCTCTATGTGTCCCAGTGATGGACTTGCGACCTGTCCAGGGTGTCCCCGGCCCCTCACACAGTGATTGCTGGACATGGGCACCGGCGACCCCGCGACCCAAAATGGAAGAAGCGGGTAAAGATAATGGATGGATGGATGGGGGTCACTGGTGCCCATGTCCAGCAATCACTGTGTGAGAGGAGGGGGGACACCTGGACAGGTCTCCAGTCCATCACAGGGCCACACAGAGACAAACAACCATTCACTCTCTCACTCACACCTAGAGACAATTTAGCGTTACCAATTAGTCCAACATGCATGTTTTTGGTCTGTGGGAGGAAACTGGAGTACCTGGAGAAAACCCACGCATGCACAGAGAGAACATGCAAACTCCACCCTGAAAGGCCTCCGTACCGAGATTTTGACCAGGGTAACCTGCTCGCTGAGAGGTGGCAGCTCTACCAACTGTGCCACTTCCAGAAAAACACTCCTCTCAAAAACTACAAATATTCACTATTCAGATCCCTCAGTGATGGGGGGCATCGGTGCACCGCTTGTTACAGTCAGCTGTTAGAAAATAAACATCAGACTTCACTGAGCATTTAAAAAATGATGTGAATACAAAGTATTTAGACTTCAGCTGCAACAGGCTGTGTTGTTGTTCTTGTTGTTTCTTCAGCCTTTTATCAACTGTCCAAATGCAAACAGAGAAAGGTCCTTGCAGGTACGTAGTCCTTGGGAACCACTGAAAGTCTTTCCAACAGCTGGGTCTAAAGCAGCCTGATAACTGCATGTAGATTCAAACCATCTGTCAGGGGGCTCAAGGAAACCACAGATACATTTCCACATCTTCTCACGTTCTCAGGCAGTTTTCAATTAACATTTAGCATCTAAATATTCAAGTAATCCACTACGCCTGCTGTTTATTAACCTGTTGCTGCTGTGAGAGCTAAATATAAAACCAGGGTCAGGAGGGAGTCTCAGCGTCATGAACTATTTCAAACACCTCAGAAAGTGAACTGTATTCTGAAAAGATCTAACAATAATATGTTTATAGGATGTTTTGCAGAATATTGGCAAGTAAAATGCTAAAGACAATGCAAAAGGATTAGAGCACAGTTCTCACAGACTGATTTGATCCTTTAACACAAACTTTTTGTTTTAATTGTAAAAAAACAACAACTAATAATCCGAATGTAGCAGCAACCCTAATGTTTGTGAGCTCGTCTGCATGGTGACGATGAGTTTTCTTTGCTTAGGAGTTCCTAAATAAACCAATGAGCATCGTTTGTGTTTGCTTCCTTCAAAGGGTGCTATCCAATAGTTCCAGGAACTACAAGAAAAACATTGATCGCAGTGGGTTCACTAACAGCTGCCATCACTGTGGAAAGGCTTTCAAAAAGCCCAGTCAGCTCGTCAGGCACATCCGAATACACACAGGTGAGTGACCATTTGAATATCATTTTGCCGAGGTTTGCACTTTCGGGGACCCTGAAGGGGCCTGCCAGCTCTCCCCAAAAACATGACTCCGCCACCCCCTTGCTGACGTTGGAGCCTTTTTGGGGCATCCTCCTTCTGGACCCTCCAGGGTTGCAAGGCACTCATTAATTAGGCAGAGTGCCACCATTTCTTCTTGAGAGCAGTGGTTAGGGGTGGCCCAATAGTACATTTACACACAACCGCGAGCCTCTGGAGGATCCTACACCGTGAGGTTTTTAGGACCCCAGAGGAACCAGCAGCTTCAGATACCTGCTTGCTGCTTATTGAAAGCATTTTAGCAGCTGCACTCTTTAACTTTTCAGCCTGGACTCCTTGTGTTTTAGTCTCCACTACAACTGGACATATCATATCTTAGATCTTATTACTGTTTTTCTTTTACATTTTATACTTTTGTGGGATGGAACTGGGACCCTGTGTACACAATTTCGTTCCACCTCATGTATCGCATGTGGTGTGAATGACAATAAAGACGCTTGAATCTTTGAAACTGATGTTTTTCATCTCCCCAGAATGCATTGCGCCAGTTAAATAATGTTGATATCCCTAAGTGAAAAATGTAATAAACATTAACAATTTAAAAAAATAAACCAGGGCTTTCACGTGTCACAAACAACTTTTAGTAGAACGAGGAAAACACTAACATGTTAAGGCCAACACGTACAAGTAGTTGGAGATCCCCAGTGTTTCCTTTCTATCAGTGGGGTGGGAGGGTATGTGGAGCGTGGCAGTAAGTCAGTAACATTTTTGCTAGTGCGTTTGTATTGCGCCGTGCACTACATCAATACAGTGGTTGACATGAGGGGAGTTTGGTAGGCACGGCACTTGATTCTGTTGAAGGGGTGGGGCACCCTGCTTTTGTATAATGGTAAGTAGGGGTGCACCGATTGCAGTTTTCTGGCCGATCACAGATTTCTAAAAAGCCTGATTTGCCAATTCCGATTTTGGCCGATACCAATTTAGTTTTATAAGCGACACTGTCAGGTGTTATAAGGTCATAATGCACTTTCAATTTTCAATATTGTTTTATTGAAAAACATACCCTTGAACAATATCCTAGAAACATTACAAACTTGTTTTAACTGGCCATGAGGTAGTGCTCTGAAATATAAATGAAGTTTAGACAACTGTTGTTAAAACTACAAAAAAATGAGTAAAATTGGTTTCTGGTTTAAGTATCGGCTGATCTCCGATCTCTCAAAATTAAGAAAATCAGGGCCGATTTATCGGTGCACCCCTAATGGTAGGAAAAACACTGATCCCTTTAAAGATGGGCTGCTGTTGAGGCGTACCCTTCGCTCCACTGTAGCCTCAACAGATTCAAGCTCCACTCCTACCACTGAGTTCAGCCTCTGTGCGTCTCTCTGATGGAGCCCCCCCAGCAGAGGACAGCATAGGACAGGACGCTGGCCACTACTGACTAACAAAACCTCTGCAGGAGTTTCTTCCATTTGTTAGTGGATGCTCTGCACTGCAGGTCAGGTTGTGTAGAGAAAATACACCGTTGTACTTCAGTTGTTGTGGTCAACCCTTGTAAATAAATTAAAGCTGTTTTGGGTAAGATTACAAAATAATATTATGCGTGAACTGTTAGTGCTCTGATTATGTGTTTGGGATGACTCTTGACTACTACCACACCTAACTTTAGCTCAGTTTTTGTAATATTCACCAAGTTGGAGCTGGTTTGGCGTTTGCTACATTTGTCATTGTAGTGTGAATCAGTTCTAGTTGTTACTTTTTGAGAGGTTCATTAAAATCTGTCAAGTTGTTCATGAAATATTTTGCTGACAGACGCAAAGGAACTCAGACATATACACAGACAGACTGAAACATTATCATCCACCTTTTGCTTGTTGGTGGTTAACATTAACAGTTTGAGGTCAGTAGGCAAAAGATCAGACAAGAACATGAACTTTGGGTTTACTATGTCTAACTGGTAATCCCTGTCATCTGATCAGCTGAATGTGCTGACGGATAGGCCTGTTGCGATAAACAATAAATCAATTAATTGCATGATAAATGAAAATTATCAACGTCATTTTCATTTATCGGCTTTATCGTTTCTTCATGTCTCTCGCTTTCTATTGAAGACACTGGATGACAAAAAGCTAAATACCGGTGCTCTTCACTGACTCCCCCAGCCCTTTATCTTCCATTTTAACTGTCCAAAATTGCGTTTTTGGATTGTTAAAAGCAGCTAAGCTGAGAAGTTAAGCTAACAGGCTGACCTCAGGGAAAAAACCTCAGTCTTGTTGAAGCTCCAGAATTCACGGTTGAAACTCGTGCCTTCATGTAAAAAGTTGCTTTTCTCTGCGAAAAGAAGCTGAGAACTTGTTTACTGATTTTTCTATTAAAAGCTCTGTGTGACAAATGCTGTGCTAAATAGCTCAAACCACATCGAGCGTCCGCCATTTTAAGTACGGAAGAGAGACAGCCCATGTCATGTCAAGGGGCCTCCCTCCCATTTTTCTTAGAGACACGCTGCTCGCTCCCTCACTATCTATCCTTCAGTTCAAACAGTTTTATACTGCCATCCAGTGGTCGAAAAAAGATACTATATGCAAAACAAATTAACCAACAATTCTTTTAAAATTTGACAATAGTTACTAATTTATTGTCAAATTTCAAACAATATTATCGTTTATCGCAATAATTTCTGAGACAATCGCCCAACAAAATTTGTTATCATGACAGGCCTACTGACGGATGGACCAAATATGTCTGAAACTGAGTCAGATGAACCTAGCCTGCAGGTGCGTTGTGTTTCGTAGTTACCAACACCAACACCCCCTCCCTCTCGGTTTTCAAGTCCTGTTTAAAAACTCACTACTATTCAGTAGCTTTCAACACCAGATGATCTGTGTTTTGATCCTGTACGCTCCACACTGGTTTGTCGTCATTATCTGCATCGTTTTTATGTCTATATTCTGATTTACCTCATTTTGTATTTTGCTTTGTGTGTTACCTGTTGTTTTGTCTGTACAGCACTTTGGTTTGCTTTGTAGCTGTTTTAAGTGCTTTATAAATAAAGTGGTATGGTATGGTATAACTTACAACAACTGGGACCTCAGTTTTCTGCCATAAGTGCAGCAGATGTCTTGCCAGGTGTGTTGTGAGTAATGACATAAACAGGCCTCCTACCAGTTTGTCTTCTCAATTTAAACCTTTTTCTGCCTCACACGTTAAAATCAAGGCAACGAAACAGAACACAACTCAAGTCTCACATCTGTTCCTCTGTCTGTTCCTCCTCCGTCATCAGTCTGACAAAACATCTCCTGAGCAGTCTGATGGGACTTCTCTCTCATCTGTCACACAGGAAGGTGACGTGGGGAGAATTTATATGTGACTATGGCTCCCGTGTTGCTTCAACATCGTTCAGCTGTCTGGGTTGAGGGTAGCGTTGCCAGTCGCTTTCAGCCACATGTTGATTGCACAACATCCACGTGTTAATTGCTTTGGTTGGCTGGCTGCTCGACTAGTGTTGCCGATGCCAGTTTCACCGTGCTCTGCATCTCAATCAGCCTTTAGGTCTCTGAGGTCAGGAGTTGCTTCGACGGACTGCACACACTTGAGTAAACACAAACACATCAGACAGCTCAATATCGGTTTGCTTTTCTTCAGCTCCAAGCTACACAAGTGACAGGATGTTTTGTGGCCATACTGATTAAACTTTAAGCTGCTTTGGCAGAAACACACAAGTGTATAAAAGTGCTGATTTATTTCTTTTTGTTGTTGATTTACTAAAAGAAACAAAAAAGAACAAGGTTTTTATTGTCATTGCTTGACTGTTGCCAGAATTACAACAAAATAAAATTGGTATTCCTGTTTACTGACAGAAAAATAAGACGAGTAACAAATTAACAACAAGCAGAAGTTACAATAACAACTAAACAAGTTAGGTTTACATTCATAGGTCGTGTTTACATGAGAACGACTACTGGAAAAGACTGTGTTTTGTCATTGTTCATTGGGGGCGAATAAACAAACAAAACCAAAAAAAGAACCCACGTTTACATGGATTTACTGTAGTTTCCATGCCAGGCAGGGTTGCCAGATAAGAAATAATGAACTATTGTACTGGACGGTTTCGTTTTTTGCGGAGACATTTCGTCCTTCATCCAAAGGACTTCGTCAGTCCGAGAAGCCACAAACAAAGGAGTCCCACAAGCACCAACTCCCCTAGTGGGGAAAAAAAAACTGCTGCTGACACTGGACACCAAGTTTGTGGACTGAAGAAGTCCTTTGGATGAAGGACGAAACGTCTCAGCAAAAAAAGAAACCATCCAGATGACCTGACTGAACTTAGTTGGATTTGTACCTGGATTATTGAGCATGACGTGGAACTATTGGACTGTTGCATTAAAATGATTATATTTTGACCCAGACTGTCATATGTGCTGAGTGTTATGAGATGAGGTGTATGTGTTGTGTTTGTTGAACATGTGCACAGAAAAGGAGGGAGCAAAAAACATATTTAAGTGTATCTGGCAGCTCCGCAGATGGGCTTAGCTGGATGCATTTACACATGTGGTATCAGCATAATCACAGTTACATTCAAACTGGTGAATACACAAACGTTCCTTTGGACCAAGGATGTTGTTGGTTTGCTCCTACATGTTGAAAAGGGGTGAAATACTCTGTTCTCTGCCTTTTATTGTAACTGTTGTTAGTGCAGTAAAACTTCTGACTGTAACCTCCTGGTGTGCATGTGCAATTGGGGGTTTCCAACAAAAACCTCCGCTCTGAGACCAGGATTCAAAAACATTTGGTTTCAGAGAGGACGAAGGCTGTTATGTACATGAACTGCTGAACTGTGTCAGAAAAGCTCCGGAGTCACTCAGAAAAGCACATCACATAAACAGAGTCGTAGTCTTAAGAAAGAAGTTGACCCAACAGCTTCTGTTGGGAAGAAGCTGTTTTTAAATCTCAGTTCAGTGCTGATTAATCTTGAATCTAGGCAGGGTGGATAAAACTCTGTTAATGGTTTTAGCCCTGCTCTGACATCGGGCCACAAAGATGTAGCTCATGGTGGGTAGATCAGACCGAACAACCCTCTGATGGGTTGGTGACCCTCTGCAGTGCCTTCTACCACACCATAATGCGGTACCTCATGCTTCTCTCCACTGTGCACAGATAGGAGTTCATGAGGAGATTTTGAGGCAGTCCGGCTTTCTTCAGTTTTCTCAGAAAGTAGAAGCGTTGCTATTTTTACCAGTGGTGTGGGACAGGTGTCTTGTCCACTGACTTTCCATTGGTGATCATAAGATTATGATCTTCTGGACCTCCCGTTGTCCACCATAATGTTTTTGGTCTTCTTGCTGTCCTGAATGAGATTGTTGTCCAATTTAATCTTTTAATCTAACCCTACCCACTCTTAAAAGCAGAATTTAATAAAACGTTCAGAAGTGTACTTGCGTCTAAAACTGATGAATTTTTGGAGTTCAAGTTCAAGTAGATTTTATTTTCATTCGCATCACATGTGGTACATGACGTGGAACAAAATTATGTACACAGGGTCCCAGTTACATCCAACAATAGTAAAATTATAAATTGTAAAAAGAAACAGTAATAAGATCTAAGATATACTCCAAGAAATATGCTAAGCACTAGTAGTACAAAAACAATACGCCGAACAACAGCAGCATGAACATGAGTCTGTGTGAGTAGATGAGTACGTATGAATACAGCAGCATGAGATCAGCAGCATGTATAATCAGCAGCACATATCAACAATCAAAGTGGCATTACAATGATTATTTTTTTCACAGTGATTATTCTGGTTAGAGATTCATGAGTCTAACAACCTCAGGGTAGAAGCTGTTCCTCAGTCTAGTGGTTCTACACTTAATGCTCCTCAACCTCCTTCCTGAGGGGAGTGGGGCAAAAAGTGTGTGTGCTGGGTGAGTGGGGTCCTTCATGATGCAGGTAGTCCTCTTCCTGCATCTGGAGGTGTAGATGTCTGTGATGGTGGGGAGACTGACTCCAACAGTCTTCTGTGCAGCCTTCACCACTCTCTGCAAAGCTTTTCTTTCTGCAGCTGTGCAGCCTCCATGCCACACGTTGATGCTGGAGCACAGGATGCTCTCCACTGCACACCTGTAGAAGGAGGTGAGGACTGAGCTTCCCAGACCAGCTCGCCTCAGCCGTCTGAGGAAGTAGAGTCTCTGATGAGCTTTCTTGATCAGGCTGGTGGTGTTGTTGCTCCAGCTGAGGTTGTCATTCATGTGTACACCCAAGTACTTGTAGCTGGAAAACACTTCCACCACAGATCCTCCTATGTTCAGGGGGTGGGTGGGTAGATGTGTTTGTTCCATCTAAAGTCCACGACCATCTCCTTCTTTGTATTTACATTGATGTGGAGGTTGTTCTTTCTGCACCAGTTCTCCGGGTGTTCCACCTCCAGTTAACAACATTCAAAATGGCTGCTTCTTCAAAGCATCAGTTTTACAGATACTGAGCTAAAATTTGGTGTGGTAGTAGCTGAGAACCAGTCCCATCACTGTATTTAAAACTTTACCATTAAGTATTGGAGCTGACTCTGTTAGCAAAATATCTCATAAACAATTTGATGTTTATATATATATATATATATATATATATATATATATATATATATATATAATCACCTTTGAATGTACCTCTTTAACTTGTTATCTTTTCGACTAATCGCCACTACAGCCTTATCCAGCACAAAAATGGCTACAACTCTGGTGATTTTACTGATACTGAGCTAAACTTTGTTGTAGTAGAAGCTGAAAGTCATTCCTAACACGTGCTTCAACCGCTACCAGGTCTTGCAGTATTACCTGAGATCACACAAAACGTCATTTACAAAGACTAACCAAAACCCGTTGTTTCTCATCATTAGATGATCTTTGTTGAAAGCCCGGCGGGTGACATGCATTCCTTTAAACGTTTCTGTCCTTCCTGTTGCTTCAGGTGAAAGACCCTACAAGTGCTCCCATTGCAACAAGGCCTTCAACCAGAAGGTGGTGCTGCAGACCCACATGGTGAAACACACGGGAGAGAAACCACACCTCTGCATGTTCTGCCCTGCCTCCTTCTCCCAGAAGGGGAACCTGCACTCTCATGTTCAGAGGGTTCATTCTGAGGTAACGGCTCACTCCTCAGTCCCACTTTTGTTACTTTTTGGTTGTCGGGCAAATTTCTTTCTCTACCTTTAATCCTTCTTCCTGTTCTGTGGACAACTGCAGAGAATTTCAATTTATTGACTCAAATATTCCCTGAAACTCAAGCTGAGCTGACTAGATTTTGATGGTCATAGGTCAATTTGTTCCCACTAAACTCAAAAAGGTTAAAGGTCAGCTGGACTTTGCAGAACTTCCTCTTCTTTTGGCCTTTATTTACTGCCCGAGCTCAACAAGAAACAATCTGCAGTGTGGCTGCTCAGCAGAGGCAGACTGCTGTAAATGGGTAATTCAGGTTCTATTTTCCACTAGGTCTTCTCACACCTGCCACACATGCACGCACGCAAATCCCCCCACCACACAAACACCTGCCAACCTTCAAGCCTACAGCTTATTATCTTCAACACACTGTGGCACTTTGTCATGTTTGTGTCAAAGACAGGAAATTAGATAAATTTGTGCGTTTCTCTTTCTCATTTTTCCTTCATTGTAGTCATGTGACACCTGCCAAAATTTTACATCTGCCCCCCACCCCTCATGTTTGTCTGACATACTTTAACCCCAACTTTAGCCTCTAATGATGCTCTTCCTCCAAGTGTCAGACGTTAAGTCAGAAAAAGTCTAATACACCAGCGTCTGTCCAGGGTGCTTCCAGGAATAGTTCTGACGGAGGTAAAATAAACCAAACAGGCAGCGGTATGTTGAGCATCCGTGAGCTAAGCCCGTTAATGGTGGGGTTATTGGTGCCACCATCTCCAGAATGGTGGCTGCCTTCAATAATGGGTCTGCAGCCTGCACCACAATGGTCTCCATTAGAGGAGGGGCACAGGGGGCACCATTTACGCATATGCAGCACTGACCACAAACAGCACATTTTATCTAAATGGTTATGGCCCATAAAAGGTATTTTAGTGTCTGCACGCTGGCTTCATGCTGATTTAATTTGCCTCATCCTGCGCCAACTGACGCTTGTTGTTCCCAAATGCTTGGTTTATGTTTATCGCAAAGACTTTAAAAAATAACGCCAAAGTTGTTCACTCAACGACGAGGCACAAACATTTTCAGTAACTGAATCAATGTTTTCTGAGTGTGTCTCAGCTTCATTTTTGTGAAGATGGGATGTTTTTGTTGCTCGTTAGCTGTAAATCTTGGCTAACCTCACTATTGTTCAGTCACCAATTCAGTGCTTATAAGTGTGTTCCACTAATTATTATCACATGTAGTTTATTTTCAGTAATTTTCAGAAAAATCAGGTATTTGTCTTTAAATTCCCACACCGTTGTACTGAAAACACATGTAATATCTACTCAGAATGAAGTACTGTAGAGCAGGGTGTACTCAGAGTGTTGGTCATAATAGGATTTCAGTATTTCTAAATCTACTTTTCGATGCCTATTAAATTATTTAATGTGCTCCCGGTAGGGCATTAACAGACTACTCGAGTAATCTACACATTGATTCCTAGGACACCTATCGAGGTTTTTAATTTCACGTCGAGTATTCGTGGTGACGTCATTATGCCGCCGTTACGTCATTGCGTCACATGTCACGTGATCCGCACCGGCGCGTGTTACAAAAGGGATTCCTTCAAGCAGACAGATGGAGCAGAGCAGGGCCAGTCTTGACAAACAGGTAGAAATGCATCAATAGTCTGGAAATATTTCACTAAAGATGAATCTTCTGGTTCAACTACCGTAAGGGAACAGAAAATGAAACAACTTCCTGACTGTTTGGAGCGCGTTGCGAACCGGTGTTATACCATATTCTGTGACAGTAGGGGGCGGTGTTGCACTGTTGCAGGTCACAGAATATGGTGTAACACCGGGTCCAATCTACCGAACCAGTTTCCTTCTGACCTTGTTTCACAAACAAAAAGCAAAAAATATTAATCTCTAAACCTATAAAAAAAACTATAAACATATTAATCTCTAAAACTAAACTTAATGCGCACCACAGCTGGCGGTGGTGCGGGGTGGGGCCCCCACTGTTTTAGTTTAGTTTTTGACGTGCTGCACGTTTCTTCACGTTTGCAGCTTAATAATAATAATAACTAATAGTTTAGTTTTTCCTGTGACTTATTTGCAATATGATAAATGGTATGAGCATAATATATGCTCCCAATGTTTTTTGGTCTTTTTTTTTATAAATAATGACCTTTTTTGCGGTTTTATTTATTTATTTTTGTATCTTTAGATCCTATGATGTCATCAAGTACTCGAGTTCTACTCGAGTTTTATTATGTTAATGTCGAGTTTAAAAATTATGTAGCCGTTCAACCCCTAGCTCCAGGCGAGTTACAGGTGACCCTGTACTGTCCACTGACTTGGTTTACTTACATTTCCTGTTCAATTCCAGTCTGGAAAAACATTGATCTCGAAAATTACAAACAATTATTCAAATCCTTCAGCGATGGGGGCATACCACTTGTTTTTTCTAAATCTGTACACACTCATCATCCCACTGTCACAATCCTTGCTTCAAGGTAATAACATCTTTCTGGACCTGTTTGCCCTTTCCCATCAAACTCTAAAGTCCAAATGCATCTGTTTGGTTTCCAGAGCACAACATCTGTACTTCATAAACTTTCCCAGCTTCTAACAGCAGTTTGTGTTAGCACACTAACATGTTTTGTCCATCATCAGTGGTATGCTTCTCATATAAAACCCATCAGTTGTTTGTTGGATATGTTTCCTACACATCCACCACTTGCCATCAGTTTAGGTGTAGATGTCAGGTGTGGAAGTGGCTCCATTTCACTGCTAATTTCTCTTTTTTACAAGTATGTAACCATTTCTGCACCCCTGCGGGGCTATATAGTGGCAGACGTGGAAGCAATGTAATCATACTTTTATTCCTGAAATGTAGAGGAGCTGTTGGTATAAACGTATGGACTGCAGCTGGTGCTAATCTGTGTGTGCTTGTGCTCTCTGACAGACCAAAGGGGTGCCTCTGTTCCCGTGCATGGACTGCAGCTGTGTGTTTAAGAAGCTGGGGAGTCTGAACGCACATATCAGCAAGATGCACATCTCTGTAATTGATGTGCCCTCCAGCAATCCGGTAAGAGAACAGCTTAAGCAAAAAGCGCCTTTCACACTTTCTCTGCTTTGAGAACATTCAAGTGTTTCTTTTCTATTAAAACTCTGAAAAAAATAAGTCACCCGAGTTCTTGGCTGGGAATTTAGTTTTGAAGAGAAGTAGTAATGCTTTTCAAGGAGTGCTGAGCTATTTGGCTTGAATGTTGCTTACTTGGAGATTAAAATTTAATTTCTGCTCATGTTAGTTCATTTTGCATTATTATTTTACATATTACTCTTCAATCATGTGAACAAAAAAATTTCTAAAACCTTGGCGCGATCTTTTGGTAACTCCAGACAAATAGGTTCAAAGGTTCAAAAGCTTGCAGAACAGTAAGATTCATGCAAGGAAATTCTTAATACTCGGTTTCTTCCTGACAGCTTATCACTAAAAGTATATATTTATATTAAATAGGCATTAAAATGAATTTAATATAGAAATAAAGATAAAAAAGCAATCAAATGGACACACACCTTACAGTAAACAATAAACAGATTTAGTCTTTGTCCTTTCAATTGTCTGGAGGAATGAATCAGTCTTAAAGCTTCAGGTTAGAAAGTGTATTTCAGGCTTGAAGTTCTGCATTTCAGAGTCAGAGTTTCTTTATTGTCGTTCGCACCACACGTGGTACATGTGGTGGAGCGAAACTATGTACACAGGGTCCAAGTTGCATTCAACAATAAAAATGTAAAAGAAAAACAATGATAACATCTAAGATATGAACTAAGAAAAACATCAACTAAATATACACTAAGCACTAATAACATAAAAACATTACGTCGAACATCAGCACAAACATGAACATGAGCATGAGTCTGTGTGAGCAGATGAGCACGCATGAACACATCAACATGAAACAGATCAGCAGCAACATGAAGTAATTTTTCACAGTGATTATTCTGGTTAGAGATTCATGAGTCTAACAGCCTCAGGGTAGAAGCTGTTCCTCAGTCTAGTGGTTCTACACTTAATGCTCCTCAACCTCCTTCCTGAGGGGAGCAGGGCCAAAAGTGTGTGTGCTGGGTTCACTTTCCTATGAGTGAAAATGTGAACAGATGATGTTGGGGGTGAGTGGGGTGTTTAATGATGTTGTGGTCCTTCTTGAGGACTATGCTGGTAGCTGCCCTGCAGGGGTAAAACGGTCGTCCCAGCAATGTTCTGAGGTTCTCTCATCACCCTCTGCTAGCTCTTGCGGTCTGCTTGGAAGCTGCTGCCTTACCACACGGTGATGCTGTTGATGTGCACTGTCTCCACGGTGCAGCAGTAATAATTGCAGAGGAGTGTCGGTGGCAGCTTGATTTTCTTCAGCCTCCTCAGGAAATACAGTCTCTGCTGAGCCTTCCCTATCTGCTGAGTAATATGCTGGAGCCAGTGTGATGTAGACACTGAGGAATTTGAAGGTGTTGACCCTGTCCACTTCAGTTTGGTTGATGTACAGCAGTAGGTTGTTTTTTAATCAGTCTTTTTATTGTATTTTTTTCCCAAAACACACAAAACAAAACAACCTCCCCCACACACACACACCAAAATCCCACTCCCACAACAGATCAGCCACACAGACACACACACACACACACACACACACACACACGCACGCACGCACGCACGCACGCACGCACGCACGCACGCACGCAC
>NC_056502.1:31955693-31974807 GCF_014905685.2 Nematolebias whitei | reverse complement strand
CACGCACGCACGCACGCACGCACGCACGCACGCACGCACGCACGCACACACACACACACACACATAAAATACTTAATTACACATTTGAGTAGATGTAATAAATTACTTTAATTCCTGTTTAAATGCAATTCATCCTGCCATACCTGCAGTGTCTTCAGACTTTGCCAGCAAATTAAAAGTTGAAACTTAATCATTAAATTATTATCTTTGTGTTAGATTTATTTATAAATCACATTTAAACACTGCTTGTACCAATTAAATAAAATAAAAAGTAACACACGTTCCCTATCACCGCCATTAATCAGCAAACAAAACAAACAAACAGCTTCATCTACCAGACAGACTGACGTTACGTTTTCTCTCTTGGAAACAAAACAAATGTGAATATTGTAGAGACTCACCTGCAACACATGAGTTGGGAGTGAGACGAGTTGTATCTGCTGCTCCTTCCTCCTCCTCGTGACTCCGACATGTTTACGTTTCATCTCCGTGGTTCTCCCGTGTCGTGTCGTCACTTTTCAGAGCTGCATGTTTCAGTTTTTATCTTTGTGAAGAGCTCCCACACTTTGGAGGAGTTGGGTCGAACAGTTTTCTCTGCGTTGGTCATTTGTAAAATTTACTTAATTTCCTTTGAAAAAAGCCCCTGCTTTTCTTCCTCCGCCCCCCATGCTCTGATCAACTCGCTCTGCAGAGAATTTTTTTTTTTCAAACTTTATTCAGTCAGTCAGCATTGACAGTGAACTGCAGGTGAACAAAACGGCTCCGCAGCGCCGTGAAAGACGCATAATTGCGAGACACAACGAATCGATAATGAAATTCGTTGCCAACGCTTTTAATCATTGATTTTTATCGATTTTATCGATTCGTTGTTGCAGCCCTAATACATTATATTGTGAGTACGCAGCATGGTGGCACAGTTGTTAGAGCTGCTGCCTCTCAGCAAGCAGGTTGCCTCGGTTCAAATCCAGTCCGGGGGCCTTTCTGGGTGGAGTTTGCATGTTCTCTCCGTGCATGCTTGGGTTTTCTCCGGGTACTCCGGTTTCCTCCCACAGACCAAAAATATGCATGTTAGGCTGATTGGTAACTCTAAATTGTCCCTAGGTGTGAGTGAGAGAGTGAATGGTTGTTTGTCTCGTTTGTCTCTGTGTCCCTGTGATGGACTAGATATCTGTCCAGGGTGTCCCCCGGCCCCTCGCACAGTGATTGCTGAATATGGGCACCAGTGATCCCCACGACCCGAAAAGGAAGAAGCGGGTCAAGATAATGGATGGATGAATGGATATTGGGATTACATTTTTGGTATATTGCGCAGCCCTGTATCAGTGGCCGATTTAAAACTTTTAGCCCAATCGTCCAATCCTAACTCGTTGAGCGCTGGTGTGACAGAGGAGGGTGTTGATTTTGGATGAGATGGAGACATTTTATCTCCTGGGGCAAAGCTGAAACATGAAAATATGAACTAAATGAGCTTACTGGTCTTCTAACCACTGTACCACCATGATTATAGTAGTTAAAGCATTTTTAAATGCAATTTAGTGATGTCAACCTATCCTCCACATATTTACAGTATACACAAATGAAATTAACATTTGTAAACATACCTATTGTTTGTTTGTTTGTTTATTTTGCTATTTGAGTCTCAGAGTGTCCTGATGTTTTCGTAGCCAGCCATTGGCATTCTGTTCACTGATACTCAATCCGTAGCTCATTTTATGCTCCACAGAGTCCCTAATAAAAGTTACTCAGCCATCAAATTCTGGCCTCTCCCGCTCCTTTTGTTACGATTCTCATCTTCTCTGTTGCTTTCTTTTCTTTTCACTCTTTTACTCCCATCCCTGCGACTGTAGGAGACTGAGACAACGGGTCAGACGGTGGGGGTGTCAGAGGGTGGTGAGGGGGTGACAGATGTCATCCAGCAGCTTCTAGAGCTGTCGGAGCAGGTCAGCGAGGAGACGGCCCAGCCTCAGCCTTCAGAGCCGATTGCCATGGAAACCGCCATCAACCAAGACATCCTGCAGGTGAGTCAAAGCACACTTAACTACCTGCCTGAGGGCCCTGTTGACGTGGATTTGAATATAAATCCACATGACCACAGCAAGTCATCCTCCTCCATCTCTCTCAGTCCTCTTCATCCTCTGTCCTCACTCCAACTACCTCCATGTTCTCTCTAACTGCATCCATATTTCTCCTCTGTGTCTTTTTACTGGCAGCTGCATTTCTAACATCCTTCTACCAATACACCCACTGTCCCTCCTCTGGACATGTCCACACCATCTCAGTCTGGTCTCTCTAACTTTATCTCCCAGTTGTTCAACCTGTGCTGTACCTCTGATGTTCTCATTCCTAATCGTATCCATCCTTGTCACTTCTAAGGAGAACCTCAACATCTTCATTTCTGCCACTTCCAGTTCTGTCTCCTGTCTTTTTGTCCGTGTCTCTGTCTCCAGACCATACAACTTTTCCTTTGATCGTTGCTGCCACCTTTTATTCGCAAATCATTCCTGAAACTTCTCCATCCACTCCATTCTGCCTGGACTCTCTTTTTCACCTCTTTACCATGCTCCCTATTTTCCTGGACAGTTGACCTCAAGAACTTGAAGTCCTGCACCTTTGTGTCCTCTGCTCCTTGTAGCCTCACTGTTCCACCGGCCTCCCTCTCATTCACACACATGTACTCTGTCTTACTATGGCTGACTTTCATTCCTCTTCTTTCAAGTGCATACCTCCACCTTTCCAAGTTCTCTTCCACCTGTTCCCTGTTCTCACCACAGATCACAATGTCATCTGCAAACATCATAGTCCACGGGGATTCCTGCCTGACTTCCATCTGTTAAATACTATGGCGTCATATTAGCAGTGTAGGTCTTCTCCCTTTGACTGACACCTCTTTTGCCCAATTGGGTTGATCAGTGGTTTCTCAGGACCAGTGATATCTACTGAGCATCATGCCTTCAGAAAGGACACAGTATTCTTGCATACAGATCAGATAGTCAGCTCTGATGCTGGTTCTGATGCTACAAACCTACCGCCCATCATATTCACATCAGGACGAGGTTCTGCATGAGCGGGTGGGTTCTGAAGTGGCTTCAGGAAGTCCACGTGTAAACATTGCTTCATGTTTGTCATTAGAGCTTCACTGATAATATGATGTTGA
Source organism: Nematolebias whitei (assembly GCF_014905685.2). Taxonomy (NCBI): domain Eukaryota; kingdom Metazoa; phylum Chordata; class Actinopteri; order Cyprinodontiformes; family Rivulidae; genus Nematolebias; species Nematolebias whitei. The sequence continues at coordinate 31,971,653 of NC_056502.1, read as the reverse complement.
AGCATTCAGGAGTTTCAGCCTTTTGGTGTTGAAATGTATTTGGAGACTCCAGATGGATACTTTGGAAATGCATGGACAAACCCACAGAACATTTTGTCCAGAACAGACATTTCTTGTACTTTTGTTATTAAATTAGTGCTGAAAGTTGGTCAAATTTTATTTTATAGCCTCATTTAATTTCCCAAACCGTTCCTCCAGCCCTTCTTGTGCAGCAGCAGAAAGAACTGATGAAAAACAATCCAGGAGAGAAAAAAAAGTTTGATTTTTGTGCGTTCCAACGTCAATAACTAAATAGTAGCTATTGTTACAATAATTTTGACTGATGAGGTTAAAAATTCAGTGTTACGTTTAATGAGAGACCGAGCTGTGAATGAACTACAAAGAGGTCAAGAACAGCTTCTGATTAAATTTTAGACGTTTTATGCAAGATTGTTACGGTTGTGATTGTACAAAAATGAAAATAAATAAAAGGTGCTTGTTTTGATGGATTTTCTGGAAACTGTTTTCCAAAAAGTGGTGCATTTATGGAGACAGTTGAGTTTAAGTAATTTACCTGCAGATACGTTCGAACAAAGAGTGATTTTAAAAAACATGTTCAGAAATCTGATTTAAATCTTGCATCTGAAATGAGATGATGGGTTCTGTTCAAGTGCTTTTTTTAAAGGTTGCAAGACAACGGTTGTATTTTTTACCGTATCATCAACCAGCCAGTGGAAAGATAAGATGACATAATTCTACCATGACTGCAAACTTGAAACAAACTTCTGCACACCAAAGGGTTTAAGCTTCAGTTTTAAAGCTTCATTGTCACAGCCAAATGTTTTCCACATTTCAGGCCATAGCTGAAGTTATTGAAGTAACCATATCAGCAATAATAATGTAAATGTTGCTTTCCCATTTTCCTCAACAGACGTAATTAGTTTTCTTCAAATCTGTTGTTGACGTTTGCAATTACTTAATGCTTCTGTCCAGTTAAAGCTGTGACGGGGCTGGTTTGTCGTTGCAGCAAGCGTTGGAAAACAGCGGACTGAACGTTGTCCAACCTCAGAGCAACGCCATGTCCGGAGAGCCCCAGAACCAGAACCCAGAGGTGGCAGCTGCTGAGCGCAAGAAGGAGCTGGTTCCTGACAAATCACTGAGGGAGAAGAGGAGGAGCATTTTTAAGAAGCCTATACAAATGCCTGGTATGGGAGCCTGAGCTAAAATTTATTATATGAATATTAGAATAGAATAGAATAGAATTCAACTTTTTTTTCTTTTAACTTTATTGCCTCAAAATAGAAAAAACTACAGCAATTTACAGACATCGAAAAAAAATCAGAATAACAAAACAAAAACAAACAAGCAATAGAAAAAAAAGCGAGAAAAAAAACAACCTGCTGAGATTGGGTTCGGGAACACCTATCAAAACAAACAAACATGCAGAATCAAGCAACATACAGATTTTAGTCAAATAAAATAGACATTCGTAACTCATCCATCCATCCATTATCTTTACCCGCTTATTACATTTTGGGTCACGGGGGTCACCGGTGCCCATGTCCAGCAATCACTGTGCGAGGGGCGGGGTACACCCTGGATGGGTCTCCAGTCCATCACAGGGACACATAGAGACAAACGAGACAAACAACCATTCACTTTCTCACTCACACCTAGGGACAATTTAAAGTTACCAATCAGCCTAACATGCATGTTTTTGGTCTGTGGGAGGAAACTGGAGTACCCGGAGAAAACCCACGCATGCACGGAGAGAACATGCAAACTCCACCCAGAAAGGCCCCTGGACCGGGGTTTGAACCAAGGACCTGCTCGCTGAGAGGCAGCAGCTCTACCAGTTGCGCCACTGTGCTGCCACATTCATAACCATCTTTGTAAAAAAATTTCAATTTTCATTTGTAGTTGGGCAGTGAGACGCTCCATCGTATAGACATGTTTCAATTTTTGTATCCACTGAGCAACAGTTGGTGAGCAGGGCTTAATCCAGTTTAGGGTAATCGTCTTTTTTGCCACTAGCAACAGAATGTGCAATATGTGACATTGATCTTTAGTGAGTAAATCCTTGGGATATATGTCCAACAGAAATAGAAGAGGGTCCATGGGAAGATCTGTTCTTAGAATGTCCTTTATCTTCTGTTTGATTTTCTCCCAGAAGGTCTTAAGTTTGGGGCAGTCCCAAAAGACGTGTGTGTGGTCACCGACCATATCACAGTTCCTCCAGCATTTATCTGTAATTGTATTCTTGGAAATTAAAGTTTTTAAAGGAGTTTTAAAAAATCTAGTTTTTATTTTCCAGTCAAACTCTTTCCAGATCTGGCTCTCAATCCCTTGATGGCATTGAGAACATACATTTTCCCAAGTTTCGTCTGTTAGTATTACATTCAGCTCCAGTTCCCACTGTTGTTTAATATATAATGTATTATCTGACAAATTTGTCAACAATTTTCTATACATTAAATAAATTAATTTATTTGTTAGCGTCTGCTTTTCAAGTACATGTATAAAAAAATGCTTCAATATCAGTAGGTTCTTTCTTAATATTATCCCATTCCCCATGTTTTGTTACATAATTTCTAATCTGCAGATATCTATATAAATCACCTGAAGGCAGAGAAAATTGATCTTGCAATTGAGAGAATGATTTCAGTGTCTGCCTATAAAACAAATGGTCCAGTACAATCAAACCGTTATTTGCCCACCTTTTAAAGACACTATCTGAAATGGATGGTATAAATTCAATGTTACCCATAATCGACATGGCACGCGATAGTCCTGTAGTATCTTTAAGTCGTTTTTGAATTAAAGTCCATGTCTTCAGAGTTTGTAGAATCAAGGGGTTGTTAATTTTTAACTTTTTTAGATAGCTTTGGCTCATGAATGGTGGGATACTCAATTACAACCCAGGGAGTGAGTTCTGTTCAGTTGAGACCCATTGTGTTTCTATTTTATTAGTGATCCAGGCCAAAATAACACGCAAGTGTGTCGCCCAGTAATACAGTTTAAAATTAAGTAGTCCTAGACCTCCCTGTTCTTTACTGGTCATTATTACTTTTAAGCGCACCCTTGGCCTTCGGTTTTGCCAAATAAACTTTGACACAAGCTTTTCTAAGGTTTTAAATGTAGATTGTGGCACTAATATTGGAAGGGATTGAAATAAGAAAAATAATCTTGGCAGTATATTCATTCTTACTGTTTCTATTCTACCTAAAAGGGATAAAGGGAGTACATCCCATCTTTCCAAATCCTTTTTGATTTCCTTAAAGATTTTTCCATAATTAGCGTCAAAAAGTTGTGCAGTTTTTGGGGTAATGTTAATGCCTAAGTATTTAAATCCATGGGAGGATCTTTTGAAGGAGACTAAATTATCAAATCCGGAGGACCAATTGCCAGCAATCTACATTGCTTCTGATTTACTGGTATTAACTTTATATCCAGAGACATAGCTATATTCATCAAGGCATCTTAGAAGAGCAGGTATGGAGGTGATCGGCTCCTCCAAAAAGACTAAAATATCATCAGCAAAAAGTGCAATTTTATGATGTATATTTGCATCATCTGTTATACCTCGTATGAGGGGATTTGCTCTTCTTGGCTCTGCCAAAGGCTCGACACTAAGAGCAAATAAACCAGGTGAAAGAGCATCTCCCTGGCGTGTGCCACGTCCCAGAGGGAAGAAATCTGAGCAGTGACCATTTATTCTAACTTTGGAAGTTGGGTTCCTATAGAGTATTTTTATCCAGTCAACAAATACATCCTTAAAACCCATATATCTTAGTGACTGCTCTAGAAATAACCAGTCCACTCGGTCAAAGGCTTTTTCTGCATCTAGACCAAGAAACATCTATGGGGTGTCCTTCTTCATTGCAATTATTTGCAAATTTAGGGCTCTTCTAATATTATCACACCCTTGTCTGTTGACAATAAAACCAGTTTGGTTAGGTTTAACCACATTTTTTATATACTTCTGAATTCTATTTGCAAATATTGAGGTTAGAATTTTCATATCTACACACATAAGACTAATTGGACGGTAGGAGGTACAAAGAGTCGGATCCTTATTCTCTTTGTGAATAATACTGATCACTGCCTCCGACCATGACCCTGGGGGGTCTCCCTGTGTCAGAGCATAGTTGTAGACTTTATATAGAATAGGCGTCAATTCATTCAGAATTCAACTTTATTGTCATTGCACATGTCACAAGTACAACGCAATGAAATGAAGTTTGCATCCATCCAGAAGTGCTTAGCAAAAATATAAGTATATATATTAAAATGTACAGTAAGTTGTTTTGAATATGCTATAACTATAAGTATAAATATATACAGGCTATGAGTGTACAGACTATGAACAGGTTATAAATATGAAAGAGTATAAACAGACTATATAAAAGAAAAATATACATATGTGAGTACTTATGAACAGTACGTAGTAAGTTATGTGTACAGTATGTACAGTAGTGGGCTAACAGATGAAAGTGCAGGTGGTGGTGTTACAGTCCATGTGTTGTTGTTGTGTGTATGAGAACACAGACCATCGTTGTTGTTCAGATGTCAGGAGGCAGAGTTCAGGAGTGTGACAGCTGTGGGAAAGAAGCTGTTCCGGTACCTGATGGTCTTAGTTCGGAGGCTCCTGTAGCGCCTCCCAGAGGGCAGGAGGGTGAAGAGTCTGTGTGCTGGGTAACTGGAGTCTTTGATGATTTTCCCAGCCCTTTTCAGACACCGCTTCCTGTAGATGTCCTCTATGGCAGGAAGTGGTGCTCCGGTGATGCGATTGATTGAGAAATCACACGAACACTGAAGCTGGAAACTGATATAAGTATAGAAAATACTTAGGCCTTCATTTTTTTGTTTTGCTTCAAATAAAATCACATTTATTCATATGTCACATGTAAAAACGGCTACAGGTTTAAACATTTTTTCCCCCTCATTATTTTAAACTCAGTACCCTGGAGTGTCGAACTCTGTTACAAAACGGGGCCAAAATTAAAAACAGTCCAAGTCACGGGACCGTTTCAGTTGATACCTGGCATCTTTTCTTGGTTGCAGGTTCATCAGTAAGAGTTTGATCTGTCTCGTTTGTCGTTCTCTGTTGCTCTTTCCACATCAAGATCACTGAAAAATCCAACCGTTTTTCCAGCTTCAAAGTTAGCCAGCTGTCCACAGAACTCTGCACTAAATGAAGTATTTATATGTGTTTTGAACAAAATTAGAGGCAATAAAAATAGTTACATTTAAAATATCATCTTGCGGGGGCACATAAGATTTTAGCCAGGGACAAATTTGGCCCAGGCCTTAAGTTTGACACATGTGCCATTAGAGATTTGATGCAATTCTCTAAATTTATTCAAAAATCGAAACAGGTTTAAATTAATTTTGAACCCTTGAGTCTTATCAGGTTTGAGGCTCACCTGAATTGGGGGACATTTTTTCATTTCTTTTCACAGATTAAGCTCAGTTAGGTTGGATGGGAATGATTGGTGGAAACTATTTCAGGTATCTCCTGGGTTCAAGTCAGGGTTCTGAGACGCTCTCTCAATATCGTCTTTGGTGGAGGACAGAGGATGCTGTCGCATTAATAAAGGCTCTTAGAGTGCACAGTGGGCTCTGCCTCATGCTGAGGGGCATTAGAGGATAATGACATATTGAACATGTAGCTGACAACCCCAGAACTTACTGAATTTATTTATAACTTACAGCTAGCTATCTACCAGCGGTTTGAGTCTCAGTTATATATAGGGTCCAAATGATGAGCAGCTCCTGCTGGATCCACGAGGTGCAGAGGTCCACAACCATCACTACAGAGATGGAGGATTCTGCTGCAGCTTCCTTCATCACAGCTTTGTTTGATTTCTTCTGAGGCATGTTGATCAATTCAACATTACTGACTGGAGGAGCAGAGAGCTGCTCTTTTATATCTGATGTCACGTTTATCGTTTTAATGCACTCCCAACATGCTGTGCACAAGTTCAGCATGAGTTACACTAACGCTCATTACAAGCTCTCCACAAGTCAGTAAACACTGTCATACGCTTGTTTTAAGTTCTGTATAAGCTAGTGACAGGTTATCGATAAGTTACTTCAACTCGTTAGCAACATGGTATGTAGATGTCCAAAAGAGGCTACCAATTTATTTATTTTATTCCATCCTCAGTGTATGGCTGCGTGTTGGACAATTCTTCATATGTGAACATAAGTTGTCCAAAGCGTTGTAGTGGAACAGGACCTTAAGATCACAATGATCCAGTCTTGGACCTTCTGACTTTTTTGCTCTGGTTGTTGGTCAGGAGGCCTTCATTAGACAGGTGTGTGCCTCTCATGTCCAATCAGTTTCTTTTACCAGAGGTGGGCTTTATTCAAAAACTGTACACTTCTGCTTTCATGTTGTCATTAAAGAGCTGAGTGAAGATTATATGATTTAAAGAGTTTTAGCATCAGGCTGCAGCATAACACAACTGAAGAATGGAAGCCATTTGATTCCTGTCACCTTTTTTTTATTTCAGGCTCGATCAGGGAGGAGGACGGTGTTCGCTGGCATGGCTGCCCTTATTGCTCCAAGGAGTTCAAAAAACCTAGCGACCTCGTCCGCCACATCCGTATTCACACCCACGAGAAGCCCTTCAAGTGCAAACAGTGTTTCAGAGCATTTGCTGTGAAGAGCACCCTCACAGCGCACATGAAAACACACAGCGGCATCAAGGCCTTCGAGTGTCAGTGCTGTTTGAAGTGTTTCTCCACTTCTGGCAGCATGAAAGTGCACATGCGACTGCACACAGGTGAACATGCACACATGTTTCATTTCAAACTAAAGTAAAATTTATGTTTGTCTTTAAATTGACTTTTTCTGAAGGTCACTCAAGTGACTTCTGAAGGAAAAGGCTTCCTGAAGTTGTTGATGCTCTGTTTGAGTCCTCGTCATTTTGTTTTCCGTTTCCTGGAAGCCCTTTTTCTACAGTTCAGTTGAAATATATAACAAAGCTGCTGCAGCTAGAGATAATTATAGCATTAACGTGTTTTTTGTATTTCAGTTTTTATTTACTGTCAGAAGTCAAGTTAGCCTTCCTGCATCCTAAAATTACTGCATTAGTCCAAATAAGCAGAGATGTTTCAGGATAAATATGTTTCTGTATGGCTTTTTTTTTTTTTTTACATTTTATTACTAAATTAAGTGTCACTGTTAATTTGACACTAATGGTGCTCAACATTTAAGTTATTCAAAAAAGTTCAATCTGGTCCTCTGGACATTCAAAAAAAACAAAAACAAAACAAAGCAAAAAAAAAATATAGAAACGTTTCGTCTCTCATCCAAGAGACTTCCTCAGTCTGAGGTGCTGTATTCAGCTCAGTCTCTTAAATAGCACCTTCTCATAGTGGATCAACCAGTTTGCTGCTGACAACCAAAACCAGCTGCTCACATGGTCAAGAAGGACCATCAGCCTAACAATGGATCATTAGCACACTGATGGCCCAGCACAGAAGATCAACATCATCAGGCCAGGATTCTGCAGTCTACACTCATCTCCAGGCCAGCGGTCACTCTTTCAGGGATGAAGATGTTCACATCCTGGACAGAGAGGAACGATGGTTTGAGAGAGGAGTAAAGGAGGCCATCTTTGTGAAAAGAAATCGTCCATCATTAAACAGGGGTGGAGGCCTCCGGGTTCAACTGTCCCCCTCTTACAATGCTGTGATTGCTAGTATCACTCAGCCCTCTGTGAACAGTAAACAGCCATCAGTGTGCTAATGATCCATTGTTAGGCTGATGGTCCTTCTTGATCATGTCAGCAGCAAACTGGTTGATCCACTCTGAGAAGGTGCTATTTAAGAGACTGAGCTGAATACAGCACCTCAGACTGAGGAAGTCTTTCGGATGAGAGACGAAACGTTTCTATATTTTTTTTGCTTTGTTTTGTTTTTGTTTTTTGAATGGTCAGAGGACCAGATTGAACTTTTTTGGATTTTTCTACCTGGATTATTGAGCATGCATCAGGATATTTAAGTTATTATTTTTACTTAATTTCATTCAGTAAGATCCCGTTTTTTCCAAGAAGGCTATGTAGATTTTTGGTTGTCAACTTTGTACACAACCTTAGTAAAAGTACACGGTATACAGTGGACATGACCTTAGTAAAGTACACAGTATAGTGTGTACATGACCTTATTAAAAGTTCACAGTATATTTGTACATTACCTTAGTAAAAGTACAAAATATTTGTGTACATTACCTTAGTAAAAGTACACAGTATAGTGTATACATTACCTTAGTAAAAGTATACAGTATATTGTGTTGTAGTGTCCTAGGATGCATTGTTATGGCCTTTTGATGTTAACCAACCAACCACCAGAAACTGCCTGTGGATTTGAAAGTTTGACTGTCTCAAACATTAATGGTCTTCCCCCTTTGGTAATTGACTTCCCTCACACTTTCCTCAATTGACCAGAGGGCTACAGTTGTAAGAGACTGCTAAACGTTGCTCAAATCCATGTTTAATCTTTCTTTAAATTTGCTATTATACAGTATAAGTTTGAAACCAAGCTATTTTTCACATTTGCTAGATGGTAAAAATGTTCCCTGGAATGAAAACAGATTTTTATCTGTCTAGATTTGGTTGAAGACAATTTTCCAGCAATCCAGTAATGTGATTTAAATAAGTAAATCATGACATTATTTGTGAGAAAATGACGTTTTGATAAAAGGTTTAAATGTTTTTATTACTCAAGGAAAGTAATTTCATTTCTCCCTTGTGGACTTTGAAAAGAGGTGATTATCTGACCCAATTGAATGTAGCAGCTTAAGATTTGATACACCCACATTCGTTGGTCAAGCTGCCTGATTAGATAAGATTTTAAAATGAAGACTCCCCCTTTTAGAGTGAGTTAAAGCTGACTTTCAGAGGAGGAGTTTCGTCTTTGTCATGTTGTGGATCGTAAGAAGAGTGTGGGTTGGAGAAGAGAAGGTCCACACACAGAAAAACTCGAGCCAAGGCTAGAAAATGTTGGTTACGTATTGTAACCCCAGATTCTATGAGAGTAAGCGTAGCCCTTTAAAAGCTGTCGCTATTGGGTTTACCCCGTGCGCAGCGCGCCGAACACTGGAAACTTTTTGTCCACGCCCACCTATTGTGTGGGCCCCACCCGGTCCGTTATAAATTGCATCTGGACCGGAGATCCGCTCCCAAAAAGCGTACTCTTTTCTTCAGCCACTTGAGAGCCAGTGAGGCCCAGTTTTTAAAGGGCTACACTTACACTCATAGAATCTAGGGTTACAATACATAACCAACGTTCTATTTCATGTAAGCTACACCCTTTAAAAGCTGTCGCTATTGGGTTTAAAGGGTGGAGCAGGATATGGTCCATGCCTCACTGGGTCTGCCCGAGAACCATAAGCACACGACATCTGCCTAAAAACCTCATTCTCCATTCAAGTGTAATTATGCACCGCTGATCCATGTACCTGGTGCGTACTGGATGACAGGCGTGCAGCCTCTGTGTCTGATCTTAGCTGAAGGAATGCTTATTCATATCAGGCAAGCAGAGGAATAAGAAGGGAAAACTTCTAATGAAAAAAGGAAGTTTTCCTACTTGACGAGTAAACGTAGAAAAATGCCTGCTAATAATAACAGCAGGGCTGTGTTTTTTTTATTTTATTTTTTTTAAACAGTTGTGACTGAAAGATCACTCTGACATGACTCTGAGAACCGAATGTGTTAGAGAAGAGCTGGAGACATTTCATAAATAAAAACGGATGAAGGGAGTCAGCGATGACCATGAAGCCGCAGAGCAGATATCCTGTACAGACACCCTTCTGTGCAGAGCTGTGGAAGTAGAAATCCCCCTGGTGGAATGAGCCTTGAGTCCTTCAGGCGGTTGAAGACCAGGAGAACAATAGGCTTGTGATATAGTTTCACATAACCAATGTGACAGATGCTGGAAAGATAAAGGCAGACCCTGTGATTGTTCCCTGAAATGTATTAATAATTGTTCGGATTTGCACAGTGCGGCTGTGTGTGTCACATAACACCTGAGTGCGCGTACTGGACAGAGCAGGTGAAATTGTTCCTCCTCCGCAGATTTATGCGGAGGAAGGCAGAAACTGTCCAGCATAATGACTGGACCTGAATGAACTTGTTATGCTTTTTGGTATAAAAGCAGTGTTTGGTCGGAGTTCTGCTGAACGCCCGTCTCCTTGGATTCTGAGACAAGAAGAAGCGATGGACATACTTGACGAGTCGCTCACTCTTTTAGCTGACATCAGAGCTAATAACAATGCTACTTTGAGCGACAGATACTTCAAAGGTATCTGGCCCAAGGGCTCAAATGTTTTTTTTTAGTTAGTGCAAGGGGTACAAGCGCTAGATCCCACTGTGATTCTAAGGTGCACTTCACTGGCCTGAGCCTACGCGCACCTTTCAGAAAACGTTTTATTAGAGGGTGATTGAAAACCGTTCCATCGTTGAACTCTTCAAGACAGAAAGAGATTGCTGCAGCATAAGTTTTAATTGTGCTGAAAATTCCTGTCCAACAACAGCTGCAGGTAGGATAAAATGCAGCTCAGGGGACATGATATCGTGTCCACCTCCTTTTCTAGGCACATTGCTGAAAAGCAGCCCACTTAGAAGCATAAACAACAGTAGTGGATGTTGCATACGCTCCCTGGATGGTACATATTACGTCTTTGGAAAGCCCAAATTTTTCTAAGCGTTCCCATTCAGTGGCCAGACCCAAAGGGGCTGTCCTATTATAGGGAAGCTGCTGATTGCTCCTCCTGCTTGCAGGAGAGCATACTCTCTTCACGGCAGCTTCCACGATTGACCTGTCAGCTGTTGCAGAACCGGGAACCACGACACGTTCATGCATTCTGGAGCGAACAAAATCACTTTCAGATCCTCCTCTCGCACCCTCTCCAACAACAATGTTATTAGGGGAACTGGTGAAAAAGCATAAATCAGTGTCTTTGGCCATGGTTTGTGCGCAAAAGTGTTCATCCCCAGTGGTAGTGCATCCCGTGGGTTTAGGGAGAAGAACAGGTCGTACTGGGCGTTCTCCCAGGTGGCCATCAGATCCATCTCCGCTTTCCCGAACCTGCTCCAGATTTGCAAAATTAGATCTGGATGAAGATTCCAATCCCTGTCCAAAGGGCCTCCTCTCGACATATCTGCTCCTCTGTTTATCACCCTGGGATGTAAACTGTTCTGATCGAACATTATTTGTGTGCGTGCCCAACTTAGCAGTTCCCTGGCTGCGTTGAGCAGCTGAGATGAACGCATGCCCTCTTAGTGATTTATGTATGCCGCTGCGGTTCTGTTGTCTGTGTGGATCATCACGTGATGACCCTGAATCAGTGAGGTAAAATGTCTGACCACTTTCCCCACTGTGTGGAGCTCCAGTACATTTATGGGGCGAAACATGGCGACTGGCCATGTTCCTCCCACCGTCTGGGACAGGAAGGTCCTTCCCCAGCCAGAGAGAGACGCGTCTAGGAACACAGAAGTGAATGACGTCACTTTGCCCAGAGAGACACTCTCTGACAGGTTTTGGGGATTCCCCAATGGTTCAGATCTGCCCCCACAGATAGGGGAACAGTGATCAGGTGCCATTTGTGACGTACAGGATCGACTTTCAGTCGATTGTACCTTCTTTGCCAGCGGCGCATAAATAATAGCCCCAGTGGTACCATGACGTGAGCTGCTGACATTGTTCCTAGTAATCTCATGATTGACAGCACCGTCACCGTCCTGTGAACCCGGACATGCTGAAACAGTGATGTTAGGGAATCCCTCCTTTGCTCTGACAGGAGAGCTGTCACGTTTACTTAATTTAGATTCACCCCCTGAAATGTAATTTGCTGTGACGGAAGTGTCTCTGCCTCTTCCCTGAACCGAGATAGAAGCAAAAGGTCATCCAGATAACACACGATTTTTATTCCTCTCATTCGAAGCGGCTGGAGAGATGCTTCTACACATTTTGAGAATGCGCGTGTGGCGAGTGAATAACCAAATGGAAGGCGGTAGAGCTGTCATTTCTAACCCAAACCTGGAGCCTGGCAAAGCCTGACCCAGATACAGGTCGGGCCATTATAATGTGCTTAATGTGTGGGCTGGGTCGGTGTCTGGCTTTTTATTCCGTCAGGGACACACGCGTACCGGGAGTCAAAACCGGCTTCCTCCTCTCCAGGAGGAACTCTGAAGATCACGTCTTTTTTCAGAAGCTCCATCAATTTTGATTGACCTCTCAGTGAGCAGGTCGCTGATTCAAATCCCGGTCCAGGGGCCTTTCTGGGTGGAGTTTGCATGTTCTCTTCGTGTGTGCGTGGGTTTGCTCTGGGTACTCCGGTTTCCTCCCACAGACCAAAAACATGCATGTTAGGCTGATTGGTAACTCTAAATTGTCCCTAGGTGAGAGTGAGACAGTGAATGGTTGTTTGTCTCTATATGGCTCTGTGATGGACTTGCAACCCGTCCAATGTGTACCCCGCATCTCGCACAATGATTGCTGGACATGGGCACCAGTGACCCCCGTGACCCAAAATGGAAGAAGCGGGATAATATATGGATGGATTAAACCCTGTTCTGGAGATGTTAGCTGGGTTTCTAACACCCCGTTGAATTTCGGGGGCATTCTTGCGAACTGCAGAGTGTAACCTTTGCAAATCAGACGGCACAGCCATCTACTCATGAAGCATTCGTTTTGCCACTGTGCTCTGAAAGTGGGCGTGCGTGGGTGTTCCATCTCGTAAGGGGGAACAACCGAGCTTCTACCACCGTTGTTTCCTGTGGGGGGGCTTCCTACACTAACCCATGGGAGGCTGACCTGGAAAGTGCTGCTTATCGGTTTTTATGTAGCGGTTTTTACATTGCTTCCCGACCGCGTCTGGTTGGGGAGAAAAACCGGTGTATGTGGTTGAACAAAACAAACACTGCTTTGGAGGAGGTTCACTTTCATCGCTCACTTCTGCTGGAATGGAAAATGAGGAGAAAATCCCCTGCGTAAAGCGCTTGCTTTGTCTGCAGGTTCATGACCTGAACGTGTGGGGACTGAAAGGTCTATGTGTTTTTTGGGCATTAGTTTGCATAATATCTTACCACTCTGTAATTTCTTACAACCGTCCTCAGCACCCGCTTCCTCTTTTTTTTCTGATGCTGGAATCTGCTCCGTTGTTGCCACTGGCCCAGTGTCTGAGCAGAGTGGGGGTCTGCATGTCTCCTCACTTGCTCCAGGGCGTCGGATGAGGACTGCAGCTAGTTCAAAACCAGAGACAGTCTCAGTCACATTTGCCTCTGTAGCACCGTTGCCCAGGACGAGATGTGAGCAGAACATGCTGCGAGTGCCGCACACAGGTTGGTAATCATGTCCGCCGCTGTGCAGATCTGGTCCAGGTCTGGTCCAAGTCTGTGGAGAAAGGGTTTGGCTCATTTGCCTCCTTAGATATACTAAGGGCTAGTATTGCAATATTGCTTGTCACCGTTCCTATCTGTGACAAACACTGGTGAATTTTGTCCATCAGCTTCGTGGTGAGCTGGTCACCCAGAGATGGAGGGGAAATGCGTCGGCCGACGCTGTCTCACCCCAAAGACAGCCGACAAGCTAGATTCTAGAGGAGGGACGGTGGGGAAGCTTTGGTCCTTGAACCCCTTGACCTTTGTGATGGTCACATAAGAGGCAACCGGAGCCCTCAACTTCAGAGGGTCGGTGGCCGAGCCCAAGAGGAGGACAGACACAGCCGGGAAACAGGGCCAGACTGAGTCCCGGTGTCTGGTGTGCTGAGCGGCAAACCTTCCTGCCAAAAGGGTTAACGTGACTGGCCCCGACGGCTCGGGCATCTACAGGTAGCAGGCTCTTGCCGACCTCTCGATTATCTCCGGGAGCGTGTGAAGCAGAGTGGTGGCCAACACCTGGGCAGTCGAAGGGGAGTCCGTTGGCAGTAGTACCAACTCCAAACCTACTGAAAGGCAGGATGGAGTGCGGCTGATAGCTGTTTCAGCTTCAGAGTGGTCATGTCCGCTTGCTCTGAGTCTAGGAAGCTCAAAATATCCTCCAGTGAACAATACCCCTCGGTTGAAACTCGGCCTCCACAGAGGAAAGGAGCTAAAACCAGTGTTGCTTTTTTATGCGCTGTACGAGATACCCTTGTTTTGTATTGTAATCTGTCCAGATTTGTTGAAAAATAATAATTTTGAGTGGTTTATGTAGTCCCCCCCCCCCACCCCATTTTTTAATGTTTGTGTACACATTGACATCTTTGTTTTTCCTGAACTCTAATCATCCTAAATCAAAACTTTTCTTAGGTATGCGTCCGTTCCCCTGCCCTCACTGTGAGAAGGTCTTTCGAACATCTGGCCACAGGAAAACACACATCGCTTCTCACTTCAAAAGCTTGCAGCTGAAGAAGAGCAAATTTCCACGCAAAACCCACAAAGCAAAAGCGTCAAAAAGCATCTTACCTGTTCCGGATATTCCCTTACAGGAACCCATCCTCATCTCTGACTACGGTATGATTTCTGGTAGAATGAGAAGTTTGAAAGTATTAATACTATGTAATGGTGTTGTTTCTGAGTTTGAGATTAGCAACATATACAGTGTTTTTAATGATTCTTGAGTGGACAAACTCAACAAAATTTAACTGTCATTGTTTCTTCTACAAATACAAAATGGACTACATGTTTGATGTTCTTATGTCCTTTTGAATAGGCCTCGTCCCATCCCAGAACCCCCGCTTGTCCTTTCAGCATTACCTGGATGTGGTGGGCAGTGAAAGGCCGTACAAGTGTCAGTACTGCAGTAAGGCCTACAAGAAATCCAGCCATCTGAAACAGCATGTCAGGTAATGCTTCTCTTGAACTACACAGCAGAAAGACAAAACCCCACAAGATTTGTTTGTTTGTTTTTATATGCCTGCCCTAAGAAGGGACATATTATGGTATGGCATTGTCTGTGTTATCGTATCAGTCTGTCTGTGGACAATTTCTTAGTGATAACCCTTTAATGTCACAGCTGGACACCTCATGGGTCAAAGATGATCCCTATTGAATTCAAGGTCATAAAGGTCAAGGTTACAGGTGACCCCTTTGTGAAAACTTTGTCTGTGTTCCAGCTCACCATTTGAGGGACATAAAAACATCCAACCTTTTGTCCCTTAGATTGTCCCTACCTGTCCATCCATAAGAGTCCATTTAAGTGTAACTCCAGAATGTTCACAGGTGCTACTCAAAAAAATTAGAAAGTCATGAAAAAGTTCAGTTTTCTGTCAAGCATTTCAGAAAGTGAAACTTGAATATTACATAGATTCATTACACAGAGTAAAATATTTTGATCCTTTATTTCTTGTAATTTTGGATAGAATAGAAAATGTCCTCAGACTATGTCTCCACATTAGCCCTTTTTTTTAAATTAAGACCACTTACACCAAAGAAATCCTAAGTGGTTCTGATGAAGTCTACCACTCTGATCATAAAAAGCTTTGGATCGGCTGGTAATCATCAACAGGTCAGTTCTTCACACTGAAACTGAAACCTGCAGTTTCATGTTCTCGCATGTCCCGTAATTAAAATGTTTGCCCATTTACATCATGAACATCATTATCAGTCATATGGACCTTACAACAATCATGTATTTACTTTATATACCATATATTTTGAGTAGTTGCATGAGGAATTGCATGCTTTGGATTTTGATTACTCTTGATATTTTACTGATGGCTCAGTGGTTAATTTGAGCCAGATCCTGCCGGAACAAGATCCGGGAACTCTCTCATTTTGACCCTTTCTGTTCCGGCAACTCTTTGTTTGGATCCGGCAGCTCCGCCCCTAAAAGTCCAAAGTCATTGCGCATTTTTATTTTGATTATTTATTAAAAAATACAACGGGAGGCAGACCCAGTCTGTGGAGTGGATGTTCCAACCACAGCACACACGGCGAACCAGCTACAAGTTCCTTTGAAGAGCAGTAGAGGAGCCTCTAGGCAGGGGGG
>NC_056502.1:31947411-31955293 GCF_014905685.2 Nematolebias whitei | reverse complement strand
GTACTACTATTCCTATGTCACGGCTTTTCACTTATCGCAGGGCTTCAGGGTATGGATCCCCCTCAATAAACAAGGGACTACTGTATATATTCTACTATTTATATTGTGTTTGTGTGTGTGTGCACGCACGTGCGGGGATGTGTGTCTTAGGTAACCTCTATGTATATAAAAGTTTGATGAAGAGAAAGAGGTTGAGGAGGAGAATGAGGAAGTTCCACTCCTGCAGCTCCTTAAAGAGTCTTGGAAATTACAAACAATCCACAAGATGGCTGACTGAGACCATTTGTATATAGTAAGCTTTATATATACCGGTAGTGCAGTATAGTTATTAAATTACTTTTTTTAATATTTTTTTTTTAGCTTTTTTGTCTTCTTTATTGTAAAGGTTGAAGACAACCAGATTCTGTCAAAAGCTTGTCCGCTGGACAACATAGAACATTTCCTTGAGTCTACCACTGATTTGCCTCCTTTGTCTTTATTCATCCCTTTGAGTGACTGGAGACTGGTCCAAGGTGTCCCTCTTGTCTCACACAGGAACAGCTGGAGATACATTCCAGCTCTCTGTCACCTGGACAATGGAGAGGGAGGATGGATTGATGATCATGGATGGATAAATAGTTGATGGATGATGGATAGATTGACAATGGATGGATGGATAAATGATTCATGGTGGATGGATGGATTTTGTTAGATAAATCTTTAAATCCTCCATATTCAGTGTTAATCTGGTAATCTGATATTATTTTATTATCTTTGTCACCTTTTTTATTTAGCGATTTCATTAAAGACATGAAGTGTTTAGGATCAGTAAAACCTCTGGAGGGCACTTCTGAATAATGATTTATGATGCACAAGTGTTATATGAATGTGGTATTATATCACACAATGCTATATTATTATTATATCAGTACTATTACTGGTACTGTATATATTATAACAACATCCTTGCAACATGTTTTTATTTTTCAGTTTTTTCCTATTATTGTTTTCCGATCATGAGCACAAAACAGCAAACACTACATTGTCAATGGAGATGATTCAGTCTGACAGCCGTGGTGGAATAAGTTTTTCAGTAAAAGTGTCAGAGACAACAAACTGAATATTATTATTTAGAAAAGTTCAGTTCCAGGCCTATTTAGGGTAAATAAAGGAGGCTTTTTCAAAGATGGACTCCTTTCAGAGGCTTTTCAAAACCCAAACTCTATAGAGCCCAGTTTTCATGTTGGGTGATGACCCCGTTGGGGACTCTGCAAGTGCTCTGGTCACATATGTAACAGAACATGGGCCATTTGTGTTTTAGCAGGCTCTTTCGGCTTTGCTATCATCACATTATTAACTAATGTCTCCAGCAGCCTTTAGTGTTTGGCTGATCTGCTCCTTGAATGCGTTTTATTTTTGTCTTTGTTGTGGTTGTTTTTGGTGAACATTTTATATTGGGCATAAAAAGAAGTTGGAATAGTGCAGTCGCCAAAAACAAAACAACAAAACAGCTGCTTCAACAAGTGAGACATAGAACATGATCCACTCGGACTCAAATGTCCTCCGCCTCAGCTGGGATGCAGTTAATGCTCTCCCAGAAGTGTGAGTTGAAGATCTTTTTTTACAGATTCTTCTGCCAGGTGTTCCCAGTAATCCCTCACTACATGTTTGGGTCTACCCAGTCTGTCTGGCATCTTCCCCTGCCATCTGGTCCAACTCACTACCAGGTGGTCATTAGTTGGCAGCTCAGCTCCTCTCTTCACCTGAGCGTCCAAAACAAATAGCCGCAAATCGGATAACATGGCTATAAAGTCCATCCATCCATCCACTCTAATCTTTACCCGCTTATTCCATTTTGGGTCACGGGGGTCGCTGGTGCCCATGTCCAGCAATCACTGTGCGAGGGGCGGGGGACACCCAGGACAGGTCTCCAGTCCATCACAGGGCCACATAGAGACAAACGAGACAAACAACCATTCACTCTCTCACTCACACCTAGGGACAATTTAGAGTTACCAATCAGCCTAACATGCATGTTTTTGGTCTGTGGGAGGAAACCGATGTACCCGGAGAAAACCCACGCATGCACGGAGAGAACATGCAAACTCCACCCAGAAAGGCCCCTGGACCGGGGTTTGAACCAGGGACCTGCTCGCTGAGAGGCAGCAGCTCTACCAGTTGCGCCACCATGCTGCCCGGCTATAAAGTCAATCATCAATTTTTGACCTAGGGTGTTCTGGTGCCAAGTGTATTTCTGGACACCTGGGCGGCTGTGGCTGAGTGGTTAGAGTAATCGTCCTCCAATGCAAGAGTTGGGGGTTCGAATCCACCAGCAGTCACATGCTGAAGTGTTCCTTGGCAAGACACTGAACCCCTCATTGCCTCCGATTTGTGTCCCATCGGTGTATGAATGTGAGCACTGATTAGTCTTTTTAGAATGATTTGTTCAGTTAGCTTTGTATAGATCTAGTAGAGTGCTGTTTGAATGGGTAAATGAGGGCACAGATTGTAGTGTAAAGTGCTTTGAGTGTCTTGATATGATAGAAAGGCACTATATAAGTACAGTCCATTTACACCCTTATGTTCAAACATGGTGTTTGTGATGGACAAACTTTGACTCGCACAGAAGTCCAACAACAGAACACCGCTTGAGTTCAGATCAGAGAGGCCGTTTCTCCTGATCACGCCCCTCCAGGTCACACTTTCATTACCTATGTGGGAATTGAAGTCCCCGAGAAAAATAAAGGATTCGCCTGCTGGCACACCTTCCAGCACCCCTGCCAAGGACTCCAAGAAGGCCAGATATTCTGAATTGTTGTTTGGCGCATAGGCACAAACAACAGTCAGTGATTGTCCCCCCACCTGAAGGCATAAGAAGCTACCCTCTCATCCACTGGGAAAAACTTTAACACACAGGGTCCAAATCGCGGGGCTAAAAGTAGACCCACACCAGCTAGGCACCCCTCACCATGGGCAACTGTAGAGTGGAATAATGCCCAGCCCCTCTCAAGGCAATTGGTTCCGGAGCCCATGATATGCATCAAGGTGAGCCCAACTATATCTAGTCAGTACCTCTCAACCTCACACACAAGCTCAAGCTCCTTCTCCGTTAAGAGTGGCTGCATTTCATGTCCCAAGAGCCAGCTTTTGTTAGTCATGGTCAGAGCGCTAAGGTCCCCGCTTTCGGCCACTGCCCATGGCGTCATGCACCCGACTTGTATGGCTCTTCCTACAGGCGGTGAGCCCACAGGAAGGCAAAACCATGTTGCTCATTTGGGCTGAGCCCGACCGGGCCCCATGGGTAGAGTCCCGGTCACCAGGTGCTTGCCAACGAGCCCCTCCCCACAGGCCTGGTTCCTAGGTGGGGTCCTGGTAACCCACGTCCGGGCAAGGGGCACTGAGCTCCTTGTTGCTGTTTGCCCATATAAGTCTTGGGAATAGCTCTTTGTTTGGCCTGTCATCTAGAACCAATCGGCCTTGGGAGACCCTACCAGGGGCATTTACATTTGCCCCCAACAGCATAGCTCCTGCGATTATTCAGGCGCACAAACTCCTTCTCCATGATAAGATGGCGAGTCAAGGAGGAGCACAATCCAATAATAGAAAAACACCTGTATTGAAGGTGCTTGTGTACTAGAATGTAGAACTGTGCAAAAAATACATAAATCCAGTAAAACAAAAGATTCCTTTGATAAACAAACATTCCAGATACCATTAGAGAAAACATGAAGTGACACCAATTCCCCGTCTTCGCTCCACGATGGGGAACAATAAGGACGGCATGTTTTATATTTGACATACAGAACAGTGAGACTAGTGTCTTTAATATTTTTATCCTTTTGCTCCAGGTCACACACCGGAGAAAGACCATACAAATGTGTGCAGTGCAGTCGTGGTTTTGCCTCATCAGGAGTCCTTAAAGCTCACATTCGGACCCACTCAGGCTTGAAGGCATATAAGTGTGTCATGTGTGACACGACGTTCACAACCAGTGGAAGCCTGCGACGCCACATGACTACTCACAGCGATCTCCGACCTTACATGTGCCCCTACTGTCAGAAGACTTTCAAGTCATCCCCCAACTGTAGAAAGCACATGAAGACACACAGGTTGGATTTTTTACCCAATGTTTGTAGTCGTGTTTTACGGCTGGGTCCTGTCTTCTTTTGGGTTGAGTCTTAATCCCGCTGCCTCCTGTGAAACCAGGTATGAACTCGCCCAGCAGCTGCAACCTCAGTCAGGTGAGGACCCCTTGGGAACAGGAGCTGTGGCCCATGAATTGCCTGTGGAAATGGAGACGGACTCCCTCCCACAGGCTACTGATGCCACAGTGGAGCAGCAAAGCCTACTGGAACTGAGCCAGGTGGAAGTTGTAAATGGAGGCCAGCAGGTAACCCTGGAGGCCCCTTTGACAAACCAGCCATTGGTTCAAAGTGAAGGTAAGAACAGTTACATTTGCTTTTGAAAAACCATTCTCGTCTTTTTTACCCCTAATAAAGCATCAATTTTAATTTGTCTTTAGGTAGCCTTCCACTGACTAACTTTTCTTTGGTATTCAAAAAGCACAAAAACATTTTACATTGATCTATTTTACTGTACCTTTTCTGAATCTTTGTATTTGCAGTAACAGACTCGTATGTGACGACACAACACACTTTACCTCAGAATATCAGTCAGTTTGAGACTCCGGCGCTTCCTCAGCCTGCATTTGACCAACAAGCTCTCACACAAGGTACAAAGACAAGCTATGATGCAAATATTTTTTTCAGGTTTTATAAAGTGCTTATAGTTTAAGGTGTGTCTAAGTTAGAGGTATGAATATTAATGGATTCATGCTATTTCACTGGCGTGGACAATGTGGTTAGGTCAGTAGAACAGCAGTGTACCAATGAAGTTTTGGGATTAAACCTTGATGGATCCGTTTGTTGTCCTTTTTTAACAATGAAGCTTCCATCCACCAGTCATTGAACCAATAAATAAATTAATATATCACAACAACTTCAACACTGGATGTTGGTGGATTTCCTCATATTAACTGCTGATTCAGGTCCTTCCACAACATCTGGATTGGATTAAGGTCAGGACTTTGACTTGGCCATTCCAAAACATGAACTTTATTCTTCTTGAACCATTCTGTGGTAGAACGACTTGTGTGTTTAGGGTCATTATTTTGCTGCATGACCCACCTTCTCTTCAGATTCAGTTCATGGACAGATGTTCTACATTTTCCTTTAGAATTCTCTGATATAATTCAGAATTCATTGTTCCATCAATGATAGCAAGCTGTCCTGGCCCAGATGTAGCAAAACAGGCCAAAACCATAAAACTACCACCACCATGTTTCACAGATGGGATCAGGCTCTTATGCAGGAATGTGATGCTTTCCTTTCTCCAAACATGATACTTTTCATTTAAAACAATAAGTTCTATTTTGGTCTCATCTGTCCATAAAACATTCTTCCAATAGCCTTCTGCCTTGTTCACGTGATCTTTAGCAAACTGAAGACGAGCAGTAATGTTCTTTTTGGAGAGCAGTGGCTTCTTCGTTCAACCCTGCCATGAACCATTGTTGTTCAGTGTTCTCCTGATGGTGGACTCATGAACATTAACATTAGTCAATGTGAGAGAGACCTTCAGTTGTTAGAAGTTACCCTGGGTCCTTTGTGACATCGCCAACTATTCCACGTTTTGCTCTTGAAGTGATCTTTGTTGGTCCACCACTCCTGGGGAGGGTAACAATGGTCTTGAATTTCCTCCATTTGTACACAATCTGTCTGACTGTGGATTGGTGAAGTCCAAACTCTTTAGATATGTTTTTTTAACCTTTTCCAGCCCGATGAGCATCAACAACTCCTTTTCTGAGGTCCTTAGGAATCTCCTTTGTTCATGCGATGATCCACTTCCACAAACATGTTGTGAAGAGCAGACTTTGATAGATCCTGTTCTTTAAATCAAGCAGGGTGCTCACTCACATCTGATCATCATCCCTTGATTGAAAACACCTGATTCTAATTTCACCTTCAAATTAACTGCTAATCCTAGAGGTTCACATACTTTTGCCACTTACAAATATGTAATACTGGATCATTCTCCTCACTAAATAAATGACTAAGTAATATTTTTGTCTCATTTGTTTAACTGGATTCTCTTTATCTACTTTTAGGATTGTGTGAAAATCTGATGATGTTTTAGGTCAGATTTATGCAAAAATATAGAAAATTCTACAGGGATTGCAAACTTTCAAGGACCACTGTTAAGTGTTGGGTGTTTTTATAAACCTAAATGTTGGATGTGTTACATGTAGCTTCTGTGACAGTATTCTCTGTCGTCTTCATCATTTTCTCCCTTGTTCATCAGTCCTAAACCAGCATAGTGCGCTCAGGCTTAAAGTATTTTTTTGCTGACTGACTTATTGTTGGTGTAATCAGAATGGAGACATTTTCACAGCAAATTAAATCAAACACCAGGAAGATCTATTTAGTATTTTATACCAGGTGGCGCTACAACATTTGTATCAGACTGTAACAGATGGGACATTTAATTGTTTCTATGAAAAAGCTGTACAGCCTTGATTGCCATCAAATGTAGAAGGGCAGCATGGTTTCTGTACCCAGATAAGAAGGCTCTTGAACATTAAATTATGCTTTGACTCCCCCAGTGGCATGCCGTCAGGGCTGAAGCCTTATTATGTGCCGTGATTGAAGTGCTGCAACTGATGACACCGAACCCTGGGGGCATCTTATCCTAACCCACCTGTCCACTTATCACAGAATCTCATTCAGTCAACTGATTTATCCCTAAATCTGCAGCTGCACACTTATAAGGGATGATCTTTGTCGTCTGGGAAATGTGTGTTGGGACTTTGGAAACGTTTATACTTTTCAGAATATTGTCATGAACCAGAGGCCGGATCGCAAACAACAACAACAACCACTGAGAGGGTTAAAAGATTTATTGTGAAATAAAGTAAAACTCTGGAGTAGGTCCGGTTCTGGGCTGGTTCCGATCTTCTGATTGGTAGTTCGTGATTGGGTAGTGTTGTAGTGGCGGGCTGCCAGTAGAAGTAGAACTGATGTTAAGGTCCACTGGAACGGAGTCCAACAGGCTTGCAACTAAAAGATAAAGGTTAGTAGATGCAGGGGGAAAAAGACTAATTGGGGAAATGAATCTGTGGGAATCAGATTCAGGGGTAAGGATAAGTCCGTGATACAGAATGAGCTTGACTTTTAATCCGTGATCCAAAAAACAGTCAGAAGGGAAAGGCAGAGTTCATACCGTGAAGTCAGTTGTTCAGCAGAAGTATCCAGTACGTGATCCAAAAAGAGAGTCAAAAAACAAGAGCATGAGTCGGTACCTGATCAGATGAGCAAAAGCAGACGAGGGCTGAGGCAAAAGCGTGGTCGTGGTCAAGGCAAGGGTCATGAACGTGATGAGTCAATCAATGGAATGCTGGAAAGTCTACTGCTGATGAGACAGGATAGAGAATCTGGCCCAGACTGAGAGGAATGAGTGAGCTTAAGTACTGACTGGACCAGGTGGTGGAGCTGTGGGATAATGAGCGGTGACAGGTGACATGAGTTGAGTGATTACTGAGTGTGCAGCATGACAGAGGAGCTGACAGAGAGCAGAGCTATGACAAATATATAACATTTATAATCAATATTTCTCCATACTGTTTAATTTAAAACAAAAACGTTGTCTTTAACAAGTCTGTTTCAGTTTTTCTAGCTGCCCTTTTAATACTTTTATTTGTTAGCGTGTCATTTTCTGCTTTTAGATAGCAGTGTGCTACTTTTAGGTATTCTTTTACTGCTTTCAGATTTTAGCTGGATTTTTACTACTTTTATCTTTTAGCTAGCCTTTTGCTACTTTTTGTTTCAAACTAGCTTTTTGCTGCTTTCAG
>NC_056502.1:31942922-31947401 GCF_014905685.2 Nematolebias whitei | reverse complement strand
CTGCTTTCAGCTTTTTATGCCTTTTGATACTTTTATCTTTTAGCTAGTTTTTTGGTACTTTCAGCTTTTAGCTAGCTTTTTCATATTTTTATCTTTTAGCCATTCTTTTGATACTTTTCTCTTTTAGCTAGTTTTTTGGTACTTTCAGCTTTTAGCTAGCTTTTTGATATTTTTATCTTTTAGCCTTTCTTTTGGTACTTTTATCTTTTAGCTAGCTAGCTTTTTGCTACTTTCAGCTTCCCAATAGCCTTTGGATATTTGTATCTTTTAGCTAGCCTTTTACTACTTTTAGCTTTAGCTAGTGCCCTTCTTCTTTCAGCTTTAATCTTTTTCATTTTAGCTTATTTATTCTCCATTTGTTCTGCTCAGGCTTTACCATGACTGAACCGAGCTACAACCAGACCCAGTTCTCCACGGTCCAGCAGCTGCAGGACTCCAGCACCCTGGAGTCCCAGGCTTTGTCCTCCAGCTATCATCCCCCAAACCTTCTTCATGTTCCCGCCTCGGAGGTGGTGAGTTCCTTCATCCTAAATACTTGGATTTTAAATTATTAAAAACATGCTGATAGAGACAAATCTTTCTCTGACTCTTTTCTATTGTCCTGAAAATCCAATCTGAATAAATCATCGTTAAATGAAGCCGTGTTGCAAAACTCAAGTTTGGATTAAAGGCGAACTGGTCGTTTGAGCTTTCTAGTGATACTATTTGTTTTTCCTTAGTGTCCCCCTAAATGGCTGTTTCTGAGAAGATTAGGTGATGATGCATAATTCAGGAATCTGATATTTAAAAAGTAAGCTATATTCTAAACAATGTCTCTAAACACTCTAAAAGATCACAGAATGTCATGATTTCAGCTCTCTGCCTCTGCTGCTCTCTGCCACCTGCAAGCGCTCTCGGCCACGCCCACTTCTCCACTGCAGAGTGGAGATCAGCTGCAGGAGGAAACTTGTCCTGCAGTGTGGGCTGCATACAGGTGTAGCAAGTGCTAAATCCATCCATCCACTATCTTTACCCGCTTCTTCCTTTTGGGGTCGTGGGGGTCACTGGTAGCCATGTCCAGCAGTCACTGTGCGAGAGGCAAGGGACACCCAGGACAGGTCTCCAGTCCATCACAGGGACACATAGAGACAAACGAGACAAGCAACCATTCACTCTCTCACTCACATGTAGGGACAATTTAGAGTCATTAATCAGTCTAACATGCATGTTTTTGGTCTGTGGGAGGAAACCGGAGTACCCGGAGAAAACCCACGCATGCACGGACAGAACATGCAAACTCCACCCAGAAAGGCCCCTGGACCGGGATTTGAACCGGCAACATTCTCGCTGAGCGGCAGCAGCTCTACCAGTTGTGCCACCATGCTGCAGGTGCTAAATCATTTAAAATAATTTATTTTAAATAAAAATTCCATGCCGATCATGCGGCTCATCTATCAATCAGTTGTGTGTCGTGTCCATTCTTACTTTGCAAAACTGCGATAGTTATTGCCATATGTGTTTTATAATGTCAGGTGATTGTAGTAGCCATCTTTAACCCTCAGAAAGTTTTGTGGAGATAAATCACTCACGCTTTTTTCCGCCTTTGATGTTGTCATAAAACACGACCAGTCCTGACAGATTCTAAGCATTTTTCAAGAACTTATAAACTTTTGAACTCGCAACCACTTGACTATTCTTTAGTGTTCCTAAGGGGAACAATTGACCCATTGAAATCCATTATGAATGCAATTTATTTAAGCAATGCACCGTCTTGAATATTTGCTGCCTGTCCAATAAAGTTGACTGATTTGCGGTTGCAATTAGCTGCTGCAGCCCGGTTTCTTTTCTCAGTTCACAAAACCGATTTAGATCAAATGTGAAAAGCCAAAACATACTTGCGTTGTGAAACATTTGGGAAAAAACAGTATTTTCAAAAATGGTTCAGTGACCAACTCATTCAGGCTTGACCTAAAACAAGGCCTCTTCGCAGAACCAGATGGGTCTTTGGGTACAGTGAGGAGCTATGGTCTTCTAAAAACCCCTGACTGGAATAAATAAATAAAAGTTCCAAAAAAAAAAAAACCCCATGGAGAGAAAATCACTTTTTTATACGCTTGTCGAAAGGAGGGACATTTTATGAAATAGTCTTCGACTGTTAGCAACCTTCCTCTTGACTGACTTATAACTTCTGATCTGCTCAAGATATTTTAATAAAACTTGATACACTTTTGCATCGTCACTAGCCTGAGTGTCGGTAACACTTTTCATTACCCCAGGTTCAAGATCAAGGTCGCAAATGAAGGTCAAAGTAAAAGCAAGGTCTTTACTTGTCCTGGCCATTGTTACAGATTGCTGTATTTTAGTTTGTTGATGTGTCTCTTGTTATTTTTTAAATTGACTTAAAATAAAAAAGGTTGAACAAAAAAACCCCCAGAATGTTCGTTTGTACACCTAAGACTCTTGAGGCGCTAAAAGTTAACAAGTTATATAAATCTGATATTGTTATTTCTTACTGAGATAGCTTTAAAAGACTGACTAGCTTATGATGGACACATTTTTTATAAATACTATTTTTAAGCACTTAGGTGGTCAATTTGATCTTTTTCTCAGAAGCAGTTATTGTCAGAAAGCCAAAGGACAATTTAAGGTTTTAATGTGGCTAACTCCAGCAGTTCATACAGTATGGTGTATATATATATATATATATATATATATATATATAATATTAGGGATGGGGGCGATCCGATCCAGTATCGGTGTCGGCCTCCGATACCAGCATAATTTACGTATCGGATTTTCCCGATCCACCTGCCGATATTTCCAATTCATGATGCATGTTGGCTTCAAACTATGGAATGGATTTCCTGAACGGAGGCGTGTCTCATGAACCCAGAGTAATAAGACCCGCCTCACATTCAGGAAATCCAGTTCATAGTTTGCAGCCAGCTACAACGTGAGGACTGAGTTAGCAGCACTGTGGCTAACAGCTAACCAACTTTTCATCGAAACATGTCCGCTGTGTGGAAATATTTTACACTAGAAACACCACAAAACAAGACAGCAACATGCAATGTCTGCAGAGCCATAGCGCCACATTAAACCACGGTAAAGTTAGTTTTACGATGGACATTCGAGCTCCGTGGCTTCAGCGGGGCGCTACTCTTTGGTCAAACTGAAAGAGGCGACTCGACACCGGCCAGCCGCGTCTAATCTGCCCCGCTCAGTCTGCCCGTCTCTGAGGAGGGGGAGACTGAGCGCGGCTGCACCAAATCAGGCTGCCTGCTTCGGATTGAACAAGAAGAAGACGTCGCTGAAACCATGGAGCTCAAATGTTTACAGAGAAGTTGCTAAACTTCATAATTCATGACCAACAACTATCAGTTGTAGAAAACAAAGGATTTCTCAGCTTGATACTTGCAGCCAAGATATAGTTTACCCTCCAGGAGATATTTATCAGTACAACAGTAGACAATCATAAAAAAACACATGATTTGAAAATTATATATATTAAAAACAAAAACAGCTACATTATAAAGTGACGTAAAATACTAAAGACGGGAACATGTCTGTTGGTTTATGCCATGAATTTAGCAGATGTTTGAAGCATTTAACATTTTATTTTATTTTATTCATTCATTTAAAAGAAACAAAATAAAATAAAAAAATCATCAAAAAGAAAACATTAAATGAAAAGAGTGCAGGAAGAAGAAAAAAAATTCTTATTTGCCCCTTATTTAAAAAAAATATAAAATAACTTTAAACATTCACTTAAATTAATCACTTTAATATCCACTTTAAAACTAGGAATAAAAAGAAACATGTTTTGTGTTAGCAGAATTTAATTCTAACTTTAAAACATCCAACATTAATAAAACTTACCTCAAGTTGCCTTTTTGGACATGCATGCATATATTTGTACAAATTGTACTTGAGAGGAGATTATTACAGCCTCATATAAAATCAATGATGATCATGATATCGAAACTGGATTGGTATCGGCCGATACTCAGACTTAGGTATCGGGATCGGATCGGAAGTTTAAAAAAGTGGATTGGTGCATCCCTAGTTGCTATATCAAAGTTAAAAAAGCTCCACAAATATATCCATCTCAGCATAGATATCTTGGTGTATTGTAGGTTCAGCCTATCTTTTTTATTTAACAACATTTATTGTGTTTGATAGGTGAAATGTGTTAGGTGTGATTTAGTTTGGGTCTTTAAGTTACCCAACCTGCCAACTAGTTATCAAACTGTTCTCAGCTCATAAGTCTTTAAAGAAAAACCCGATAAATAAGAAAACTTCAAATAGACTGTGTGAATGATGATCAGTCGTTTTAATCTTTATTTGATGTGTTCAGAGATTTTTGACTGGAGATGTGCTCCAAAAAGTGTGCTTTTTTCCCCTAACAAGTTAAAATTATAATTACTTATGAAAAGATCAAAATCACAAAAAGTTTTTTTTTTTTTTTAAGGGTCATATTTTTTAAAAGCTGAAGAAGAA
>NC_056502.1:31926200-31942822 GCF_014905685.2 Nematolebias whitei | reverse complement strand
ATCCATTGGCCACCCCTTGGCTCTGCCTCTAGACCTAGTGGTGGATAAAATTGCTCCCTCTGCGCTGCCTTGAACGAGCAACAACAAAAACTCCAACTTTCTTGAATATATTGCACCAAAAACATTAAAGTTAATTTGCATTCAGTCCAGAAAAACACTCATCTCGAAGACTACAAACATTCACTATTGAAATCTCTCAGAAACTGGGGACATTGCTGTATCGCTTGTTTAGCATTGCTTCAATCAAAACATACCAAATCTGTCTGTTTCAACTTTCAAGCCCTTTCTGTATTCTTTTTCCAGAATCACACACCTGTAGCAGTTGTAGTTTTGTCTTTTTACAGCAGGCGTAATCCTGTTTGTAAACAACATTCATAATGTTGCTTTGTCTTTGTTCATATAGACAAACGGGCTCCTTCAGCAGAGCAGTCAAAATGACCTCCATCTGACGGCAGAAACTCCGGACTTTCAGGAGGACAGTGAAGACAGCATAAAGAGAACCTACAGGTCTGCCTTACAATTATTTTCACCTTTTCTCTTTTGTGTGTTTTATTGTGTTTGGATACAGAAAATACCACCACCACCTTTGCAAAGATAAATTACACTGAACAAAAATGTAAACACAACACTTTTGTTTTCCTCCAATTTTCATGAGCTGAACTCAAAGATCAAAAAAGTCCATGCTCTATAATCCAGGCATACAATCCAACAATTTTCAGTCAGGTAATCTGGACAGTTTCTTTTTTTTGCTGAAACGTTTCACCTTCCATCCAGAAGGCTTCATCAGTCAAGGAAACACACAACACAAAACTGATTCTTCCCCCAACAGCTTACTCCAAAGTGGAACAAACCAGTTATGTTGGTGCCAACATGGTGTCTTTGGCACGCCCCCTCCTCTGTGGCCGGCCCTCTTCCTCATCGACAGTCATGTCAAACTGGTTAAAAACCAAAAAAGTCCATGCTCAATAATCCAGGTGTACAATCCAACAATTTTCAGTCAGGTCTGTCCAGATGACCTGACTGAAAAATGTTGATCTCAAGATCTAAGACTTTTTCTATGAACACAAAAAATGCATTTTTCTCTCATAAACTGTCCAGCTTTTTGTCTAAATCTGTGTTAGTGAGCACTTCTCCTTTGCCGAGATAATTCATCCACCAGCGTGATTATTGCACAGGTGTGCCTTAGGCTGACCACAATAAAAGGCCACTCTAAAATGCACAGTTTTATTGAATTGGGGTTGTCAGAAAACCAGTCAGTATCTGGTGTGACTACCATTTGTCTCATACAGTGCAACACATTTCCTTTGTGTAGAATTGATCTGGTTGTTGATTGTGGCCTGTGGAATGTTGGTCAACTCCTCTTCAATGGCTGTGAGAAGTTGCTGGATATTGCAACTTGAGCACACCGACATATGATTCAGAGCATCCCAAACATGCTCAATATGTGACATGTCTGATGAGTATGCTGGCCATGCAAGAACTGGGATGTTTTCAGCTTCCAGGAATTGTGTACAGATCCTTGCAACATGGGGCCATTCATTATCATGCTGCAACATGAGGTGATGGCACCACAATGGGCCTCAGTATGTTGTCACTGTTTCTCTGTGCATTCAAAATGTCATCAATAAAACACACCTGTGTTTGTTGTCCATAACATTCATCTGCCCATACCATAACCCACCACCACCACCACGGGCCACTGGATTCACAATGTTGACATCAACAAACTGCTCTCCCACACAACTCTATACGGTCTGCCATCTGCCCTGGACAATGAAAAGCTGGATTCATCCATGAAGAGAACATCTCTCCAACCTGCCATACTCCATCCAATGCGAGCATTTACCCACTCAATTTGGTCACGATGACAAACTGCATTCAGGTGGAGACCCCAATGAGGACAACGCGCATGCAGAAGAGCTTCCCTGAGACAGTTTCTTACAGTTTGTGCTGAAATACTTTGGTTGCCAACCGATTGATGCAGCAGCTGTCCAGGTGGCTGCTCTCAGATGATCTTGGAGGTTAAAATGCTGGATGTGGAGGTCCTGGACTGGTATGGTTACATGTGGTCTGTGGTTATGAGGCTGGTTGGATGTACTGCTAAATTCTCTGAAACAACTTTGGAGATGGCTTGTGGCAGAGAAATTGACATTCAATTCATGGGCAAGATTCCTGCAGTCAGCATGCCAATAGGACGCTCCCTCAAAACCTGCAACATCTATGGCATTGCTCGTGTGATAAATCCTCACATTTTAGAGTGGTCTTTTATTGTGGTCATCCTAAGGCACACCTGTGCAATAATCATGCTGTCTAATCAGCATCTTGATATGCAACGCCTGTGAGGTGGGTGGATCATCTCTGCAAGGGAGAAGTGCTCACAAACACAGACTTACACTAATTTGTGATCAATATTTGAGAGAAAAAGTTTTTTTGTGTACCTAGAAAAAGTTTGAGCTCTTTGAGTTCATCTCATGAAAAATAGGAGCAAAAACAAAAAGGTTGCGTTCATATTTTGTTCAGTGTATAAGATATTGAAACGGCAATGTGAAATTAGAGAGGCCACTTTTAACAAATGTCACTAGAACTGCACTGTAGCTTCAGTCTGTTCATTTAGGACTGATTGCTCTGCAGCGCTCATGTTTGATTACCGTATTTTCTGCCGTACTCGTCGCACCGCCGTATAAGTTGCATCAGTCCAAATATGTCTAAAAAAGTGGAAAAATCAATAAATATGTCACTTCGCCATATACGTCGCATCTATTATGCGTCACCGCGCGTCACCACTGACAACCCGGAAATGTGGGCCGAACCCGGAAATGTGGGCCGAACCCAGAAATGTGGGCCGGGGTGTGCACGGGAGGACTTTAACAAGAATTTAACAAGATTAACACTTAAAAACAATAATTTGTTTGCTTGAAATTATAGTAAATGTCTGTCTCAGTCTTAACTTTTGCTTAATAAATGCACATTGACGGTCAAATCAGCTGTATTTCAAAAGTATTGGCTGCCTCAGTGCTCCGGAGCACGCAGAGGGAGGAACTAAAGGGAAGCGGAACGCTGCTCTTTTCTTCGAAATTTAACAAGAAAAGCACCTAAAGCAAATATTTGTTTCCTCAAAGTTATAGCAAAAGTGTGTCTTAGTTGAACTTTTACTTAATAAATGCACTTTAATGGTCAAATTAGCTGCATTTCGCTGGGCGGTGCAGCTGGTTTGATGGTTGTTTCAAGCAGTGAACAGAATGAAGGTGGGGTCTTTGCCAAGCCGATTGTGTCATTAATAGCTGGTGAAGATTCTCAGTCATCCAGAATATGGTAAATTCAAAAAAGTTCAAGATAAAAACTATAAAGTATAATAAATAAAGTCCAGTTGTTTTTGTCTTGAACTTTTTTGAATGTCATTATAGCCATGTTTACACATGATACAACACCATGCCTTACTACTACTACTACTACTACTACTACTACTACTACTACTACTACTACTCTGCTGCCATCTAGTGGCTGAAAGTGGTACTGCTCTTTTTTGTTCACTCAGAATGAATGAAAACGGTCATATCTCAGCCAAAAACTGGTTTATAAATATGGGGAAAAATCCATAAATATGTTGCTTCGGCCTATAAGTTGCAGGGTATGTAAATTATTCAAAAAAAAAAAAAGACTTATAGGCCGAAAAATATGGTAGTTTTTGAGCTGCAGAGACAGTTTTCAGTCCAACACCAGACTCCAGGTGTTTTATTTCTTTTTAGTCATCTTCTTGATAAAAGCTTTTTCGGAGTGGACGTGGTCTCACCTTTCTCCTCTACAGGTGTAGCTGGTGCTCTAAAGGTTTCAAGAAGTCGAGCCATCTGAAGCAGCACATCCGATCCCACACGGGGGAGAAACCGTACAGGTGTCACCTCTGTGATCGAGGTTTTGTTTCAGCTGGAGTCCTCAAGTCCCATCTCAATACTCACACAGGTCAGCGTCTTTAATATTTGTGGAGAATTTAGAAAACATTACCTTCAAACTGTTAAACAGTATGTGTGTTTAAATAGATGAATATGAGTTATATTACTATTTAGACATATAGTCAACTTTATTGTAATTTAAAAAAAAATAGTTAATTTTTATCCAAACTCATAAAAATCAAAGCTTCGTATCTTTTAATCTTAATAGCTGTTTGAAGATACAGACCAAGAAATTGCTCCATTAAAATCCTTTAATGGAGGCTGATGTAAGCAGGATTTAAAGTAGACAGTCATTTAGTTTTCTGCTTAAAGTTTTTATCCTTAAATGACTTGTTGTGTTTCTCTTCAGCTGATAAAACTTGGTAAATGGTGCAGAAATCCTGTTCCTCTTGTCATTTCTCCCTGACAGGAGTGAAACCGTTTAAATGTGACGTTTGTGAAGCTTCCTTCACCACCAACGGAAGTCTGAGCCGCCACATGATAATCCACGTCAAGTCCTTCAAGTGCTCCCTGTGTGATGAGAGCTTCAGGACTGGACTGCTCTGTAAAAGACATCTGAAGAAAGAGCACGGTGTTCAGGAATACAGTAAGGATGAACAAGCAGCATCTGCACGCTACTTTCTGTTACTTTTCTGTAAAGCTGTTTACATCCTCATTAAACAGGTCTCTTGTAAATGAGTCCTCGTGACTCAATGAGACTGACCTGTATAAAAAAGTTTGAATGAATCCTCTCATTTCTCAGTAGTTTCATATTTATTTCATATGCTATTTTTTCATTGTCCAGTCACACCACAACTCACTTCGACTCTACTCTGGTCTACATGGTCTCTGTGGTTTTCGATATACTGTAGTCCATCGCTACTTCGTAGTTCGACTTTCGTAGACTCGCTCTTTCGTGTTTTTTCAACGATTGTCAACTTTAATATTACTCACGTTATTAGGATGGTACAGGATAAAAAGTTACCAAAAATAAATAAATACTTCAGACAGGCACCGTCATTTTGTAGTTTTCTTTCAATAACCTACACTGTAAGGCCAGTCAAAAGAACTACACTACCCAGAAGCCAACAGCGCTTCCAGCTACTGCTTTCTGACGAAATGGAGGGAAAGTTTTGCAACGCAAATCTACGCTATCTAATAATCTCACAGAAATGGCAGGAAATTTGCAAATAATCCTGAAACTTCCTGAAGCTCAATTATCCACCTGCACGGGGTGGTGGACTTAATCGCTGCAGGGTAGGTCTGCAGAATTGGAACCTCGCCGGACCGGAACCGAGCTGCTGGTCTGCAGAGCTGGCGAGTAAAATTTTGTAGTACTGCACAGTACATATATGTATGTTGTTAAAATTACGTAGGTTTAAGAGTTTAGAACATTGCAAGAGTGTGGGAAGGGTTTATAAAGCCTTAAAATATTTATAAATACTAAAATAAATATGGCATTCCTACTTCACGTTTTTTCACTTGTCCTGGTGGTGTGTGGAACATAACCCCTGCGATAATCCAGGTATTACTGTAGCCCAAGTTCCGCTCCAGTGCGGGAAGAATTGTTGTAGGGCTACCGCCCGAACCTTCGTATTGTTATTTTTTATCCAGGGTAAAAACAACACAACATCGGGCAAATAAACAAAATAAAGTTACAAAACACTCACCATGCTCTGCCATAGTTGCCAAAAATGCCCTGACTGAGTGAGGCCACTTTCCCTCTGCTGCTGGGAGCTTGTAAATTAAGACCATTTGGTCCAGCTTCGTTTGAATTCTGTCATCACCCAAAAAAGCACCTCCTCAGATTACCACAGTGTACATGATGCCATTTTATTGACTGTAGTATATATATATATATGCATTTTTTAAAGTAAAAAAAGAAAAATTAATGCTGTGGTTGCCAAGTTTTAAAAATGTTGGTTTTGGTTCTTGGGAAGGAGACATTCTCATGATCAAAGTCTCTCGTCTGTAGTGTGCTTGTGCCACATCGTCCGGTCAACTCGGCTTGCTTGGAACCTCTGCCAAGTAGGTTCTAAGAACTGAGCTGGATGTAGATGGGATCACCAAATAGAAAGACTCTGAAGGCCATGGTTCTCATTTAGAAAAGGGTGGACTGCCCTCGCCGGGTGGGGAGTAAGGTGCTGCTTCAAGTGGAAGAGTTCAAGTGTTTCTGGGTTTTGTTCTTGAGAGAGGGAAGAATAAGGCATGAGAATGACAAACAGGTGGTGCAGCTTCCACAGTATTTGCATACTTTTTGCTGATTCATTGTGGTGAAGAGGGATGAGGGTGGTGAACTGCAAGGAGAAGCTGTTTACCGGTTGTTTTACATTCCTACCCTCTCGAAGTCTGGGCAGTGAACGAAAGAACGAGATTCTGAATACAAGCAGTCAAACTTGAGTTTTCTCTGCAGTGTCTAGACTCCTTTATAGATAGTTAGAAGTTCAGTTATCCATGAGAGACTCTTTGTGTCCTTTGCCTACACATCAAAGGAACCGGTTGAGGTGGCATCTGCTAAGGAGGATTCGCCCTGGATGCCTCCCTAGTGTGATTCAGACAGTTCCAACTAAGGAAAGACCCCAGGGAAGACAGAAGCAATAGTGGAAAGAAACAACTCCCTTTTAACAGGACGAAAACACCAGTAGATCAAGAACCAGGCTCAGGATGAGCAACTATCAACGTTGACCAGCTGGGGTTGAAAGGACAGGAAGGAGACACAGATGGTTGGGTCAGGAGTCATTTCTATGGAGAGATGAACACATGGGTACTGTCAACAAAAACTGTGTGGAGAAGAGGGAAGCATCAACAAAATAAATGATTTTGGATGTTATTGAATTCTAGTGAGTCTGGTCTAATCATAACTACCTCAGAGTTGGTTTTGTGTGTGTGTGTGTGTGTGTGTGTGTGTGTGGGGGGGGGGGGGTTGTAGGTGGAAGTGGAAAAACCCTTTTGTCCAGTTAAAACAGAATGGTTCATTTGATGCTCAGCGAATATTACCAGTAATCCAGACATGATGGTTGTTTTGCATTATACCTGCAAACAAAACACCAACAGCAGATCAAGTAAAGACAGCAGCAGAGGGAGGAAATGAGGTCAGTTTGTCCTCCAGCAGTCTAAGCCTATATGAGCAGAACTAAGGGATATCACAGGAAACCTAAACTGACCCTAACTATGAGTTAAAATACTGTTGCACAACTGCTTCAAGAATAAAAAATTAGTAGCAAAAAAGATTTGAATAACAGTATAAAATTATGATAGATAGATAGATAGATAGATAGATAGATAGATAGATAGATAGATATTATCTTTTTTATTAATTAATTTTTATGAAAAGTAACAAAGCTGTGTCTTTGCAATTGTAGGTATGGATGGTACAGAAGGGGAAGAGGAGGAGGAGGATGCAGAGGGGGACCAGAAAGCATCAAAGAGGAAAAGTTTGGAAATCATAACCTTCACCGAGGAGCAGACGGCCGAGTTGGCCAAAGATCCTGGAGAGGAGGCGTCGGTGTCGGAGCGGATCCTCGCCCAGTCAGCGGCCGAGAGGGATCGGATCAGCGAGATCAAGGATAAAGCTGTGGAGCTGGAAACAGAACCAAAGTTTGCCAACTGCTGTAATTACTGTCCCAAGAGCTTCAAGAAGCCCAGCGACCTCGTCAGGTGAATGCTGATTTCTGTTTATTGATGGCTGATGAAGAACCTCTTAACCTTGGGATGATTTTCTGAACGAGGCAGTTGATGGGGGGGGCACACACTCTCTGATAGATGAACGTAGTCGACATGAAGGTGCAGCACTCATTGATCCTGTCTGGTAAAACAATTTGGAACAGCTCAATCACAGGATGTGACAGTGCAGTGTAGATAAATTAGGGCTATTTAAACCTCGTGCCATCGTCGTCTTTTATGTCTTACATTAAACGCATATGAAATACATTTTGTAATTAAAAAAAGAAGCAAAGTGCTTCTAATAAATGTGCAAAAAGAAAAACAGCTGTTTCGGTCAACTTGGTGCTCAAAATCAGGGCCACAAATTATAATGTTTAATCTTTTCACAGCCACCCCTTTCAGCTTTTGTGGGAGAACTCCCAAGTTTTTTCCCAGACCAGCAGAGATTTAGTTTCTCCATTGTGTTCTTTTTGCATTAAGTGACAGTTCAAGGGTGTCCAGGAGACATGATGATGGCCACTCATCCTATATAAACACCGTATTTTCCGCCGTACACGTCGCACCGCCCTATAAGTTGCATCAGTCCATATATGTCTAAAAAAGTGGTAATATCCATAAATATGTCACTTCGCAGTATACGTCGCATCTATTATGCGTCACCGCTGATGCGTTGCGTTTTACGTGTCATGGCTGACAACCCAGGAATGTGGGCCAAACTGTGGGCCGGTGTTTTGCCAAAAATCGATGAGCTGCCAAATGGTGGCCGCGGGAGCGTGCACGGGAGGACTTTAACAAGAATTTAACAAGATTAACACTTAAAAACAATTATTTGTTTGCTCGAAATTATAGTAAAGGTGTGTCTCAGTCTAACTCTCTCTTAATAAATGCAGTTTGACGGTCAAATAGCTGCATTTCAAAAGCCAATATGTGGAAACATGAACGCGCAGAGGGTGACTCGGTTCATTTCTTCAAAATTTAACAAGATAGCCACCTTAAAACAATTATTTGTTAGCTCAACTTTATAGTAAAGATGTGTCTCAGTTGAACTTTTAATAAATGCACTTAGACGGTCAAATCAGATGAATTTTGCCGGGGGAGCTGATTCAGTTGTTCCAGGCAGACGAAGGTGGCAGACTATGGCAAGCCGATTGTGTCATTACTAGCCACTTTTACCTATTACATGATACAACGGCATGCCTTACTGCCATCTAACGGCTGAAAATGGTAGTGTTCAATTTTTTTCAGTCAGAAACAATGAAAATGGTCATATCTCAGCCAAAAATTGGTTTATAAATATGGGGGGAAAAAATCCATAAATACGTTGCTTTGGCATATAAGTCACAGGGCATGCAAATTATGCAAAAAACTGCAACTTATAGGGCGAAAAATACGGTATATTTATTTTGCAGTGTGTAAAGCTAAAATTGTGTTTTGTGGGTGATTATCAGCTACTATCACAAGTTTTAGCTCCATATCTGTAAAAAAAAAAGAGGCCAAGTTGCATCTGTTGTGTTTCCTCAGGCCAGTTAGCGAAAAATGTTGGCTGATGAACCTGAAAGTTATTCATCAAACAATGTCCTTTAGTTCATGGGATGTTTTCAGAAAGACACACAAAACTTTAGCAGGTGTAACAGAGAAATAGCAGAACTAACATCTTCCTTGACAGGAGTTTATATTATTTTACTTAAGAGACTGTTCTAGTTACATCATTTATAACACCCAGTTATAAATGGGTTTAAAACTGTATAAAATGGATATAAAACAGTTTGTAACAAAAGCAGCAGTAGTTATTATTTATTTAAGTTATATAAGTTAATCAGTAGGTCTGAGCAGGTTTTGTAACACTTTAAATCCTAATAATAAAACATGCAGAACACCAAATAGATTGCAACGTTTTGAAGTGATTTGAAGCTGTTTGTGTCAGGATTTCCAATTAAAGAGGGCAAATAAAAATAATGACAGGTCAGTAAATAATACACAAGGCCACATTTCTTCTTTGTTTGTTGAGGTATTTAGTTAAAAGCCCTGAAAGGATGAACATATTTGAGTTGAGTAGGCGTTTATTTGATTGTTGAAACAAGTTTCTTGGTTACTCAGATGCCTGAAAGACAACTTCATGTTTTAGTTCTGTAAAAATGCTCTTTATAACTCTTGTCCCCAGGCTGTTCCTCCTTTATAACTTCAGACACTCAGCAGAAAGCAAAGTGTACTATTTATTTTATTTTTTATTATAATTGATGTTTTGATGAGGCTCAAACAACCCCGGTGAAAAAAGAGGTCATGACTAGCTGCACATTCTGCTTTTTTATTTCCTCCCACGCACTCTGTTTTTCTCTTGTAAAACAATAAATTAGTTAAATTTTCTGCCGTCTGAAACCTCTCATAAACCTCTCCTCGTGCTCTCTCATATTTGACCCTTGGCCTCTGTTTTAATGTTCAGGCACATTCGGATCCACACCGGTGAAAGACCCTACAAATGTGACGAATGTGGAAAGAGTTTCACAGTGAAGTCGACTCTGGACTGCCATGTGAAAACACACACAGGTCAGAGGTTTATTGATTCAAATATCATCGCAGTAACGATAATTAAAGATCTGTTGATCAGGTTGATGTATGAACCAAGCACAGCAGTAGGGTTAACCACCTTGATGCATGCTGGTTTGAGTTGTGATGAAGAAAAACGTTGTTAAACAATAAGTGATCCTTTTTTTGTGTTTGCAGGTCAAAAACTGTTCAGTTGTCACATGTGCAACACCTCCTTCTCCACAAAAGGCAGCCTGAAGGTGCACATGCGCCTCCACACCGGTTCCAAGCCCTTCAAATGTCCCTTTTGTGACTTCCGCTTCAGAACTTCAGGTCACCGCAAAACCCACATCCAGTGTCACTTTCGTTCAAACGGCGACGGCCGCAAATCCAAGCGCTCCTCCTTGTCTGCTGGTCAGATGAGAGCGAGTCAGGACTCGGGCGCGGGGCAGCCTGAGGCCTTGGGTCATGGGCAGCAGCCGGCTGCTTCGGAGGCTCTTCAACCTGTGGGACTGTTACAAGCTTCAAACTCTGACCCCAGCATTTACCTCCCAGCCAATCAAGTCATGACAGGGCAGTTTGACCAGAATTTACTACAGCCAGGGCTCGTAGGCCAGGCCATCCTGCCTGCCTCCATGTCAGGTGGGTGTTATGGTAAACATCTCAAATATACACATACCATGAAGAAGATCACAAGGACAGCAGTGCAAGGGGAAGTTGTAGCAATATAATAACCTGAATTTTGATAATTAGGGTTTTTATTTAGTATCTAACAAGTTTTGAGAAGAAAAAGGCATATGAGTAAATCTGAGGCTGGTGGTTTCTGTTGGTTTCTTGTTAGCTTGAGTCAAGTTGCAGCATCAGGTTTGTTGCTCACAGCAAAATGAAAGTGCTTTGTCACCTTGAGACGCCTTCTGTGAGACTCATTTTGTCCAATAAAAGCTCACATTTGATCTTAATCAGAACAAATTTGCTCTCAGGTCGTACCAAAGTCAAAGTGCCACCAAACATTTTCTTTAATGTTTTAGATCAGCTTGGATACATTTTTGAGGGAGCTAAGGGTCTTCGGTATTAAGAAGGAAATTTGATCTGTTTTTTCCTCACAAATATTTTTAGAGCAGACCATTAAAGGTTGCTTTCAGTGAGGAAATGACTTAAAGCCAAAAATATTCAGAAATTTAGACTTTAATGCTTTTTTTAAATTGAAAATTTTGCTTAATACATGAGCATCAGTGACCCCCGCAACCTGGAAAGGAAGAAGCAGGTAAGTAAGTAAGTAAGTAAGTAAGTAAGTAAGGAAGTAAGGAAGTAAGGATGGATGGATGGATGGATGGATGGATGGATGGATGGATGGATGGTATTCACAAAGTTTTCACATCATTACTTTCTGTTAGGAGTGCGCGGGGAACCCAGATGATATGAGACCCAGAACGAGGCAGACACAAGGGGAATACAAAATAACAGTGTTTATTATTTACAGTGAGATTAAATCACATCCACTGGCTGCTGGTCTGAGGCTCCTGGAAAGAGGGACGACAGGTTAATGGTTGTCCAACGGGGAAGGCTCAAGTTGATTTTAAGGAAAGTGTTTTGTCCTTACAGTCCAACCCGAAGGGAGAGCTGGTCCTTCAGTCCAAGGCGAGCGAGCAGCAGAGGGAATCCAACAAAGTCCAAAAGGGGAACGAGGAAGGCTGGCACTGGAGGCAAAGAGGCACGAGGAATACCTGAGAGGCCTAGGATCCAAATCAGGTCACGAGGGAAATCCAAAGAGCACGAGGAACCAGGAAACTGGAAAAAAGAGCAGAAGGTGAACAAATTCTTTTCACCAAGGCATTTGCCTCACAACAGTACAATACCATAAGAGGTGATATGCTCCAGCGTTGAATCACACCGGACTGCAGCCTTAAGTAGATGGAGAGGCTCATCAGGCTGATGGCCGCCAGGTGTTGGTAATCAGCGGCCATCAGCAAGGCAGGCTGCAGGCAGTGGGATCCTTACAGTACCCCCCCCTCAAGAATCGCCACCTGGCGACCTGAGGCGCTTCTCGGGGTGGTCTCTGTAAAACCTGGAAATTAAACTGGGGTCAAGGATAAAGGACCTGGGGATCCATGACCTCTCCTCAGGACCGTACCCCTCCCAATCGACCAGGTACTGGAAACCCCTGCCCCTGCGTCTCACGTCCAAGATGGAACGAACGGAGAACGCAGGGTGGTTGTCGATCAGGCGAGGCGGCGGAGGGAGGTCAGATGGGGGACACAGGGGACTGAGGGAAACAGGTTTTACTTGGGAAACGTGGAACGTGGGATGGATGCGCATGGCCCTGGGGAGCTGGAGGCGGACCGCAGAGGGATTGATGATGCGAGTGATGGGAAAGGGACCAATGAAACGGGGAGCCAGTTTGCGAGGTGTGTCCCTCAGCTTAATGTCCTTGGTGGACAACCAAACTTGCTGGCCGACTTGGTAGGCGGGCGTCTCAGAACGGTGGCGGTCAGCAAACCGTTTTGCCTGGGCTGCGGTCCTAAGGAGGGCTGCTTTGGCCTGGCGCCAGATACGACGGCAACGCCTGAAGTGGTGCTGGACGGATGGGACCGAACAGTCTGTCTCTGAATCAGGGAACAAAGGAGGATGGTAGCCTAGGGAGGCTTCAAAGGGGGACATGCCGGTGGCAGAGGAGCGGAGGGAGTTATGAGCGTACTCCACCCAAACCAAGTGCTGGCTCCAGGACGAGGGATTAGACTCGACCAGGCAACGCAGTGTGGACTCCAGCTCCTGATTGCAGCGCTCGGCTTGTCCGTTAGCCTGGGGATGGTAACCAGAGGTGAGGCTAACGGACGCCCCGAGCGACTTACAAAAGGAGTGCCAGACCTGGGAGATGAACTGCGGGCCTCGGTCAGAGACAATGTCCGACGGAATCCCATGGAGCCGAAACACATGGAGGGTGAGTAGCTGAGCAGTCTCAAGGGCAGAGGGGAGCTTAGGGAGGGGAACAAAATGGGCGGCCTTCGAAAAGCGGTCAACAACAGTGAGGATGGTGGTGTTGCCGTCAGATGGAGGAAGGCCGGTAACGAAATCGAGGGCAATGTGGGACCAAGGGCGACCAGGGGTCGGGAGGGGAAGCAGGGGGCCAGCCGGGGGTTGAGTGCCGGACTTGTTTCTGGCACAGACGGGGCAGGCAGAAACAAAGTCCTTAATGTCCGAAGTCATGGAGGGCCACCAGAAATGGGCCTTGGTAAGAGAGAGCATACGGTTGACTCCGGGGTGGCAGGAAAGCTTACTTGTGTGAAGCCATTGGAGAACCTGGGACCGCA
Source organism: Nematolebias whitei (assembly GCF_014905685.2). Classification (NCBI taxonomy): domain Eukaryota; kingdom Metazoa; phylum Chordata; class Actinopteri; order Cyprinodontiformes; family Rivulidae; genus Nematolebias; species Nematolebias whitei. Next base: position 31,929,402 of record NC_056502.1, on the reverse strand, counting down.
CGCTGGAGGGAACGAAGAGGGTGCCGGGGGGACCACCACCAGGGTCTGGTTCGGAGAGAAGAGCCTGTTGGACGGTGGCGGTAATGGGCCAAGAAAGGGAGCCCACAATGCAGGACGAAGGGATAATAGAGTCTGAAGGCTCGGACGAGTCTGGTGGGGCAAACTGTCTGGACAGGGCGTCCGGTTTAATGTTCTTGGAGCCCGGACGGAAAGTCAAAACAAAATTAAAACGATTAAAGAAAAGCGACCAACGGGCCTGACGGGGGGTCAGACGCTTGGCGTTACGCAGGTAGATCAGATTTTTATGGTCGGTCCAAATCAAAAAAGGTGTCTCAGTGCCTTCCAGCCAGTGCCGCCATTCCTCGAGGGCGAGTTTGACCGCCAAAAGCTCGCGGTTGCCCACATCATAGTTTCGCTCAGCCTGGGAGAGACGGCGAGAGAAAAAGGCGCAGGGATGGACCTTGTTGTCCAGAGGAGACCGTTGGGAGAGGACCGCCCCAACCCCAGTGTCAGAGGCGTCCACCTCCAAAATAAACTGGTGCGCGGGGTCAGGATGGCAAAGGATGGGTGCCGAGGAAAAGAGGGACTTGAGCTTAGAAAAGGCGGCGTCAGCCTCCGGGGTCCAATGAAAGGCTCGGGCAGTCGAAGTGAGCTGAGACAGGGGGGCGGCGACACGACTGTAATCTTTAATAAACCGCCTATAAAAATTTGCGAACCCCAGGAAACGTTGTAACTGCTTCCTGGATTCGGGAACTGGCCAATCGACTACCGCCCTGGTCTTTTCAGGGTTGGTTCGGCAACGACCACCCTCAAAAATAAAGCCGAGAAAAGAAACAGTGGAGGTGTTAAACTCGCACTTTTCAGCTTTAACGAATAATTGGTTCTCCAGCAGCCGCTGAAGAACCAAACGAACGTGGGCCGTGTGTTGAGCAGGGTCACGAGAATAAATAAGAATGTCATCCAAATAAACGAACACAAAATTACCAATAAAATCGCGCAGGACGTCATTAACGAGCGCCTGAAAAATCGCGGGGGCATTGGTTAACCCGAAGGGCATGACTAAGTATTCGAAGTGGCCCAGAGGAGTGCGAAAAGCGGTCTTCCACTCGTCGCCCTCTTTAATACGGACGAGGTGGTACGCGTTTCGCAAATCAAGTTTTGAAAAGCAGGAGGCAGACTGCAACTGCTCCTGAAGTGAGTCAATAAGGGGAAGAGGGTACTTATTTTTAATTGTTATGTTATTTAACCCACGATAGTCTATACATGGCCGGAGTGACTTATCTTTCTTAGAAACAAAGAAAAAGCCCGCTCCCACAGGGGAGGTCGAGGGTCTGATAATGCCTGAGGCAAGAGATTCATTTATATAACTAGTCATAGACTCCCTCTCAGGACCAGAAAGGTTGTAGAGTCTGCTTGACGGCAAGGGGGCGCCAGGTAACAAGTCAATCGCGCAGTCGTAGGGGCGATGAGGAGGAAGTGACGAAGCGCGTTGTTTACTAAAGACAGCCGCCAGGTCGCGGTATTCGGCAGGAACCGAGGAAAGATCGATCTCCTCTAACGGAGGCGTGTCACGAGGGGACGCTTTAACAGCTGAGCGTAAACAATTGCTGAGGCACTTGTCGCTCCATTTATCTATACAACCGCGCTCCCAGTTGATAACTGGGTTATGATTACGAAGCCAAGGGAAACCAAGAATTACTTGAGGAGTTTGAGAACTAAAAACGAAGAAATCAGTCATCTCATGATGATTTCCTGACATAACAACGTGTAACTCGGTGGTCTTTAAAGTAATGCGGGTCAGCGTGTCCCCGGTTAAGCCGGCGACAGAAAGTGACGGTATTTCGCGGGTCGGAAGGGAATACTTTTTAACTAAATCAGAGCTGATCAAATTTTGTTCAGCGCCTGAGTCAATAAGAGCGGAAAAAGAAAAACGACGGTTTTGTGTTTGGATGACCATAGGAAGTAACAATTTAAATGGGGAGGTTAACGCAGACGTTCCCACCAGTAACTCCCGCTTTACTGGTGGAAGTTCTCGTTTCCCCGAAACGGACAGTGGGGCAGAAAATGACCGGAGTTACCACAATAAATGCAGAGGCGGGCAGACATACGCCGCTGTCTCTCTGCAGGAGTCAGCTGTGCGCGCCCCACCTGCATAGGCTCGGGGGAGCGATCCCGGGAAGGGAAAGAAGGTGATTGGCTGGGACCAGGAAGCAAGGAAGACTGGGAGTTGTAGTTCACAGGGGGCTGATGCGAAGAAAAGGACTCGTAGCGAGGGGTCGTAAACCCGGAAGTGGAGGAATTGTGGGAAACGTAGTGTCGCGGTGCAGGCTTGGGCTCACCTGGAGGAGTCGGAAACCCGGAAGTCGAGGGTCGATGGGAACTGTAGTTTGTCTCTCTTCGCCTCTCCCGAAAGCGGTCGTCAATCGAGATGGCAAGGTCTATCAGCTTGTCGAAAGTCTCCGGCTCATCTCGCGTGGCCAGCTGATCTTTGAGGAAGTCAGAGAGAGCGTTAAGAAAAATACCTTGGAGGGCGGGCTCGTCCCATCCTGTTTGGGCAGCAAGGATCCGAAACTCCAGAGCGAACTCCGAGGCATTACGACGGCCTTGTCGTAAGTTTAATAATCGCTTGGCGGCGTTTGAAGCCTGCAGGGGACGGTCAAAAATCCTGCGAAACTCCCGAAGAAAGAGGGCATAGGAAGCAGGGGGGTTATCATGACTCAAGAGGAACGAGTGAGCCCACCGGAGAGCGTTACCTTTGAGCTGGCTTACGAAGAAGGTGATCTTGGCTGTGTCCGACGAGAACTGGGAGGGAGCCCCCTCGAAGGCGAGTCGACACTGGAGCAGGAAGCCGCCACATTGGTCAGGGTCTCCGGTAAAAAACTCAGAAGGTTTAATGAAAATTTGTTGAACAGGAGGAGTGGGACCAAGAGCCACGGGGGCTGGCGGAACGACGGGAGCTGGGGAGGCAGAAGCTTGCAGCTGACGTTTAATGGAATAAATCATACCTCCGAGCTCCTGAAGGTTGGACTGGACCGTGGTCTGGTGAGTCAGCACCTGATGAATTACTTTGTCCATCCTGTCGATCCGCTCCTCCGCGGGAACGGGGGAGGTCTGCTCGCTCTTGGTCTCATTCTGGGTCTGTTGTGGCTGGAGCATTTCTGTTAGGAGTGCGCGGGGAACCCAGATGATATGAGACCCAGAA
>NC_056502.1:31910104-31921200 GCF_014905685.2 Nematolebias whitei | reverse complement strand
TACGAGCAATATCAACAACATCACATTACAGGTCAGAACACACACGCCTCCTGTTGAACGCCGAGTTAATACCCATGTGCCCATGTGTGCCATCACATTGTCCAAAGGAGTAAAATTAAAGTTTGTGCGCTACATGTTTGAACAAACCCCGACACTTTTAAGACATTTAGTTTCTTTCAGATAATCCGATTTTTAAGGTTTAAACACTGAATATTTTCTCTCTTCCTAACGTTGTACTTGTGTGTATTTGCCTTTGACTCTGTCTGAACACACACTTTTGTTCAATCCTTGTTTCACCAGATTTTTGTTTTTTATGGTTTGAGTCGTTCATGCGCCTTTTAGCAAACCCCCAGCAGTTTAACATTTAACTTTTCTTACCTTCAGTAAAGGTTTGACTGTGGGGAGGTGCAACTGCTGTCCTTGTGAGAGGTTATTCTGTCCCCACAAAGGACCTCTCGTTGTGACCTTTGAGTCTTTTCTCCGTTCAACACAGACTGAATAGAAACCAGTGGTTCCAAACTTCCACCATCTTAACATAGCTTCCTATGTTAGGTAGAAAAATTAAATTAAATGAAAGACAATCAAAAAGGTTAGTGCTACTTCTTGTGCCATGCTTTATAAAACAGTTATTGAATCAAGGATTTACTTATGTAGGTAAACATAAATGTTTTAAAACCTGTTAAAATACATCAGAATGCAGGAAATAGCAGCTACTTTATTCAAAAAGTTATGGGGGAGGACCCACTGACCTTGCACCAATATGTCCCCCTACAATAATTCTAATACACACTGTGTGGTTCAAGCCAATAGCCATTGTCAACACTGGGGGGCTAAGCCCCCTAAAAAGTGCTTCTAGAATCACCCCTGGTGTGAAGAAATGAACTGAGAAAAATCAACTCTAAAATTTTACACACCATACACATCATATCTTAAATCTAAAACTAAAATAATTATTATAATATATATGCAACCAGCCTTTCATTTACAAACTGGGATATTTTTACTGGAGAATGCTTTCACTCTAACAGGTTTGTTGTTGTACTGGCATGGTTACAGCTGACAGTAACTATTTACATAAAAAATAATTGTTATTCATGTTTTCCTCCATTTCAGTATCCAGCAGGACGTCAAAATATAAAAACTGGGATATTTTTACCGGAGCATGCGTGCACTTTAATCAGGAAGAGTTCGGGTTTATTTTTACATTACAAACAGCGACAGATAATGAAGATTTTAACCTAAAAACCCACATAACAAAGCAGAGCATAATTTTTAAATTAAAAGGGACAAGGTGGAGAAAAATGTGCTGTTTGAGTCTGTTCATTTACTGACGGTAAACAAAGCAGCTCCTCACTGCAGCTGAGACTAAAGTTTAAAGCAGCACAGCACCAACACAACTCTCGTGAAGTTCAGGGTTATTTGACAATTTCCTGCCCGTTCTGTGAGTTTAATAGACAGACGGTTGCTTCTTACCTTGCGTTGCAAACAATTTTCAGCTACTTGGTTTCTTTACTTCGCTGCTCCTCCCACCCTCTCAGTGAAAAGCTATGGCTGGAACAGTTGACTTCTGGGCAATGTAGTTCTTTTGACTTGTGTTAAAGTGAAGGCTTACTGAAAGAAAACTACAAAATAGCTGTGCCTGGTTTTTTTTGTTTTCATTTTCGTTTTTGGTTACTGGTCGGTTCCCACTCCTGTCTGCTCCCGTTAGCTTTCAGTCCGGTCATGTCCCGGTCATGTGAGTTATAATGAGGTTGACTCCGGTCCCGCCGGAATCCGGCCGGAGTCACGTGACCCGTGGTACTCCCGAAAAAATGTCATCCTCTAGTGCGAATCTCAGTGTCTGACGATCTGATTCGATTCCGATTTTTGGTGTCACAATCCAATTTAAAATCGATTTTTCGATTCTGAAAGGATTTTCAAATCAGAAACGATTTTTCTATTGACATGGTCATAAATTTTGTTTCAGTTATAATGTATATGTAACTGACAAGCTGAAAAGATTAAACAACAATGTAAACAAATAGAACATTTATTTAAAACAATCATTTTAGGTTCCTTACTGTATCAAATCTTTTTGATTCATTTTATAGTTATACCAAAAATAGGACAAACTACAGGAGTGCATAAAATTCACTTAAATTACCAGTATTAGGTTAGCTTAGTTGCCTGAATTTTTCTAAAAAAAAAAATAAAATAATAATTCATCCATCCATTATGTTTACCCACTTCTTCCTTTTCGAGTCACTGGTATCACTGGTGCCCATATCAGCCGTCACTGTGTGAGAGGTGGAGGACACCTGGACAGATTTCCAGTCCGTCACAGACAAATAATTCAAAATATATAAATACAAAAGTAAACAGACTTCAGCCTACCATAGTACATTAACCTTTAACTCAACATAAAATACAGACTTCACAGTTATTTTTAACCATATTGCTCTAACATTTGTTATATTTTCATAACTTAACCTAATATGAAATATACAGACTTCAGTCTTAACCATATTGATTCATATTTAGTAAATCTTTAACAAAAATTCACAAAAACCTCTTGTAAACTGTAATTTATAAACCATAAACTGTATCATTTAGAACTGGCTCCAGGTGATGCGTCTCATCTCTTCAACCTGTTAAAAAGACTAATTACATAAAGTTTGTTGTACAACTTGTCTATAAGTTTTAGTATAATATGATAAAAAACAGTTATCTTTGAGCTGTATCAGAGCTTCTCCCATTTGTTGTTTCATGGTGAAGTTGTGGTGCTGCTTTATCGCAAAAAAAAAAAAAATCTACATGAAGGAATAACGTACATTGAATCCAGCGTATTAAAATAAACCTGAACCTCTCACCTTCCACTGAGCTGTCTGATCGTAAATCCTTTGTGATACAGCAGGAGATGGAGAGGGAAATCTTCACAGCCTTTGGAGAAGCCTGGAAGTTTGTTGCAGAGTTTGCTGGTCGGCTGTTTCACTTTCATCTTCCGTGAATTTTGTCGTATTTCCAAAATACTGTACCGCAATTTTATTTTACGCTTCTTGTAAACAACTGTGCTCTTGTGAAGCTCTGTCTTCCCCCGGAACATTGTAGGATCTAAAATGATTTTTAAAGATGAAGAGGCGGGTTGAATTGCGCTGTCCTCCAATCTAGCAGGCTCCATTCAGATAAAGGGAGCTGGCTAACTAGCTTGCTGTATGGTGGCCTACACGGCTCAATTCTACGGCGGCCGAACGGGGAGTAGGAGTGGAAAAAAAACAAAAACAAACTTAAATGCATTTTAAAATCGATTTATAGACCTTTAGAAACGATTCAGAATCGCCAGGACTAAGAATCTAGATTCATCGAAAAATCTATTTTTTTCTGCACCCCTATGTCTTACATCCTTACAGTTTGTGTGGTTAATAAATGTCTGTTGAAGCTCATTTATCTACAGAAGCTCATGTTTTAAGCTTGTGTGCAGTTAATAAGTATGACATGAATACAGATACACAACAAATCCCTGTAATGTTAAATCAAAAGCTAATAAACAAAGACCAATGACTAAAAGCAAAAATACAAATACATTCATCAGGCTTGAATCATCTACCCAGCTTCAAATTAAAATTGGCCTCTTTAAATTAGCTTAATTCATCCTTGACTGCTCTTAGCAAGTGCTTTCATTCAGTCACTGCATTATTCATTTATGTTCTTTACCTCCGTAGTGGGGCAGCACGGTGGCGCAACTGGTAGAGCTGCTGCCTCTCAGCGAGCAGGTCCCTGGTTCAAACCCCGGTCCAAGGGCCCTCTGGGTGGAGTTTGCATGTTCTCTCCGTGCATGCGTGGGTTTTCTCCGGGTACTCCGGTTTCCTCCCACAGACCAACAACATGCATGTTAGACTGATTGGTAACTCTAAATTGTCCCTAGGTGTGAGTGAGAGAGTGAATGGTTGTTTGTCTCGTTTGTCTCTATGTGTCCCTGTGATGGACTTGCGACCCGTCCAGGGTGTACCCCGCCCCTCGCACAGTGATTGCTGGACATGGGCACCAGCAACCCCCGTGACCCAAAAATGGAATAAACGGGTAAAGATAATGGATGGATGGATGGATAGATTACCTCCGTAGTGTTTTGGTCTCAGGTAATGGTCAAAAAGATCCCAGAGTTTGGTGCTTCTTGTTGAGAACTCAGCTCCTTGTTTTAGACTTGTTTTCATCTACGTGCTTCTTTGCTTGCGTCGGTACCTGCCAACGCTGATTGGCAATCACATTGACCGTGGTTGCAATGGCATCAAGAATCACTCGGCCCTACTTTTCCCAGTCTCTCACCACACCTGCGATTTTCAGTGGAGCTCGACTCAAAGCTGGCGGTGAAGTTGCTTCATTTACTTCAATTTTATTCAGTTTATTTATATAGTGCCAAATAACAACAGAAGCCATCTCAGGGCACTTACAGAAACATTCATATACATTATAAAAGCCAATTAGTAAAGTTCTCTATCTAAGGAAGCCAGCAGACTCATTGAATTTCACTTATTTGCAGTGTCCCATCCTGAGCAAGCTCAATGACAACAATGGAAAGGAAAAACTCCCTTTTAAAAGGAAGAAACCTCCAGCAGAACCAGGCTCAGGACAAGCGGTCATCTGCTTTGACCGGCTGAGTTTGAGAGGACAGGAAGGAGAGATGAACACAAAATGACTGGTCCAGGTGTAGGTGCAGGTGTACCCCCTATTGGAAGGAAGACAAAATAAAAAACATGTCAAGGGCAGAAAAAAATGAATAAAAAACAGGTTGAGCAGAGTACGGTAAGTAAAGACAGCAACAGTGAAGGTTCTGGGTTCGATCCTCGGTCATTGCACACCTCGTGGTGTCTCTAAACAGGAGAGCATCTTCATTTGCTCCCCTGGCGCTTTCCATAGCTGTCCACTGCTCCACCTGGTGGTGGATGGGTTAAAAGCAAAGAGCCAATTTTGTCTTTGTATGGGAACATACAACGATGACAATACACAACACATTATTATTATTATTATTATTATTATTATTAAATGTGGTCAGTTTGTCCTCCAGCAGTCTAAGCCTATAGCAGCATAACTAAGGGACAGCTCAGGAAACCCAAGCTGACCATAATTATGGGATTTATCAAAAAGGAAAGTCTTAAACCCAGTTTTAAAACTGGATAATGTGTCAGCCTCATGGACAGAAACTGGAAGTTGGTTCCACAAGAGAGGAGCCTGATAACTGAAAGATCTTCCTCCCATTCTGCTTTTGGAAACTTTAGGAACTGCAAGTAAGCCTGCAGTCTGAGAGCAAAGTGTTCGGTTAGGAAAATATGGAACAGTAAGATCTATAATATAAGATGGAGCTAGGTTGTTGAGAGCTTTGTAGGTCAGAAGTAAGATTTTGAATTATATTCTGAATTTGACAGGGAGCCAATGGAGAGAAGCTAAAACTGGAGATATATGATCTCTCCTACTAACTCCAGTTAAGACTCTGGCAGCAGCATTTTGGATTAAATGAAGACTTTTTAAACAAGTATTTGGACACCCAGATAATAAACCATTGCAATAGTCCAGTCTAGACGTGACAAATGCATAAACCAGTTTTTCTGCGTCATTTAGTTGTTGGAGACACAGCTGAAGGCAAAAAGACTCACTAACAACCAAACCTGAAGGTGGCAGCATTATAGACCCGGGGAAATGTCTTAAGGGATGCCACTAAAGATTTTCTGACATGTGGATTTGAACTCTTAGATGTTTCATTCGGTTTCTTTATTAAGAGATAAACAACTCATGGTGTTTGAGCTTTTGAGGAAAATGAGATGCACATCTTGTTTTAATAGTGCTTTTTGCAGCCTGATCCAAATAATATTCACTGGCTTTGTTTTTCTTGAACAGCAGATGGATAATCTTTGTCCACTGCACTTAGAATTTATTGGGACATCAATAAATCTTCCTATCTGGTGATTCAGCAATTCAGATTTTATCATTCAAGGTTATGAGGAAAAAAAAACATTTTTTTTTTTAATTCCAACATTTTTCAGTCAGGTCATCTGGACAGTTTCTTTTTTTGTGCTGAAACGTTTCGCCTTCGATCCAGAAGGCTTCATCAGTCAAGGAAACACACAACAAAACTGATTCTTCCCCCAACAGCTTACTCCAAAGTGGAACAAACATTTTTCTATTATTATTATTTAACTGTAATCCTCAGGTTTTGTGGGAAAAATGAAGAGCGTTTTAATGTTTTGTATGTTGTTTTATTTTTTTTATGTTTTGGTGTTGTCAATAAACACTATTGTTCCTGACAAAGCCCAAAAATCATTCGAGAAACATTGTCAGAATCTTTTTAATAACTCCCATATGCTTCCAGCGACTTTTCACACTTTTAGTGATGCTTAGGGGGAAAACTGACCCATTTAAACCCCATGTTGTATGGCTTGGAGACAGAGACATGGACAAAAAGACAGGAGACAGAACCTGAAGAGGCAGAAATGAAGATGTTGAGGTTCTCCTCAGGAGTGACAAGGATGGATAAGATTAGGAATGAGATCATCAGAGGTACAGCACAGGTTGAACAACAGGGAGATAAAGTTAGAGTGGCCAGACTGAGATGGTTTGGACATGTCCAGAGGAGGGACAGTGTATATTGGATGTTAGAAATGCAGCTGCCAGGAACAAGACAAAGAGGAGATATATGGATGCAGTTAGAGAGGACATGGTTGGAGTGAGGACAGAGGATGCAGAGGACAGAGTGAGATGGAGGAGGATGACTCACTGTGGTGACCCCTGAAGAGGGAAAACCGAAAGAAGTGTAGTAAAATCATGCATTCCTTCCAAATGTGTTTGTTTTTACCTCTATTGCTATACTTTTGATTTTTATATTAGCTCACTAGGTGATGATCTGCTGTCACATTTGAGGGACACTGTAAAACTGCTCCTTCCTTCAACATATGTGTCTCCTCTGCAGCTGACCTTGGTCTCATAGCAGCCGATAAAATGGTTTTAGTTTGGATGTAAAGAGCAAAAACACACTTGCGTTGTGCACGAGTAAACATTTGTTAGAAACCATCAGAGCCACATCCATGCAGGCTTAAGAAGTGACACTCTGGGGCAGCTGCAGCAGCTTCATGAGCAAGGTTTAAAAAAAAAAAGTCAAGCCTGACTGAAAACAAGGCATCATCACCGGTTACCAGAACTGTATATTATTATAACCAGTACTGAATATTGTCATGAAGTTAAAGGAGTTCATTAAACTTTTACTACAAATATTTATAATGTGTTCACGTTTATTCACCTTTTCTGGTATTTGCAGTTGTGTTGCCTCACGATCACTAGACGAAGTGTTGTGTACACCTTTCATCACCCAAGCTTCAAGATCAAAGTCAAAAGTCAAGATCAAATATTGTACAAGGTCTTTTCTTGTCTGGGCCATAACTTCTGATTTGCTCAGGTTATTTTACTAAAACTTGACACACATTTGTACCACCACTAGACAGCGTGATACATAATCTTTTTATCGCCCCAGTTCTAAGGTCAAGATCACAATTCAAGATCAAATGTTATTCAATGTCTTTGCTTTCCTGGGCTATCACTACAGATTAATGTATAATAATGTTTGATGAGTGTAGTGAGCTAGGGTCGGTTAGCTTCAGTTAGCTTCACTACAATCAATATTTAATAACGGGTTCTCTCTTTTTCGAGCTACTTGACAGATATGTGACAGAGATACTGTGTGGGAGATGGTCTAATCAGTGACATGAGACGTTAATTTTCTTTGACCCATCAAAATGAATGTGGTCATTTATTAACAGAATCAAAATTTAACATCAAAACATTGTACACTTGATTATTCCGATCGGCTCTGATTAATAAAACTTGGCATGTTTTATTTAATAAAAACAACAGACATTTCCTTAGATCTTAAATTAATGTCTGCAGGCTTAGCTTATCTTTTACTGGCAGAGAAATATAGAGATGGAGTAAATTTTAAGAAGGGAAAGTGGATACTTAGGGTTAACTAAGATAATAAAGAAAAGATGGGGAGTTATCTTGTTTGAAACCAGATAGCACGTTTCCCGGTGATTTCAGCTAGATGTACCCGAGCGTCGACTCTTTACCTTGGTGGGGTTTCAGAGAGGTCTTCTCCTGGCATCCAGCAAGGCTGAGTCTTTTTACCTCCAGGGATTTATCCGCTTCTCATCAACTTGGGATGACGAGGCTGACTGGCCCAGCTTCCAAAATAAACTTCCCCGAAAGATAGGATTAAGTTAAGTGGAATTTCAGCAAACGTGCTGAACTCCTGAGATGTTGAATAGGTCTTTGGCGTAAGGACCGGAATCAACACTCCAGACAGGTGTCATCTTTCAGAAAATGACCACCGTGGACTTCACCCTTGCAAAGTCACACTGTCTTCCTTCTCCATGGAACTTCTGTTCTCTCCAGAACTTCGGTTCATCCCTCGGAACTTCCAGAACTAACTGGAACTAGGAAGTGTCGACTTTTAAAGAGTTCTACTTCCGGTCCCTTTTGGGAAGTCCTGATTGGTTGAAAGAACCAACAGGGGTGTGGTTTTAGTGACGCCAGAGGTTACTACAAGTCAGAAAAACAGCGGAGATGTTTAAGAACAGACAGAGAAATGTTTAGGAACAGACAGAGAAATGTTTTGGAGAAATGACAGACTACAGTTGCCAGTTCATCTTGTTTCTGTCTGAGAGGTTTAAAAACATGACAGTTCGTTCCAATAAACTTGTTTGCGACTGTCTCTGATTTTTGACCGACATCACTCCTTCTCATTTCAGACAGAAGATCAAAAAATGCATAATTACTTTGTAACAGACATTAACTTGATTTCTACTTTGAATGAGGATTAAAAAATCATTAATACTGTTTCACAGTTGATTTAAAATGAGTGGTTCACTTCAACATTTAAAATGATTTGAACTAAACACACTTTTGATTATCAGGACATTTGTAAAAATAGTAATGACAATATAAAAAGAGAGTGTTCTTTCAATTGATTAGTGCAGGATACAATTAGAAAGTCTCTGGATGAGCTAATTTGTATTTCTGGATTCAAATCAATGAAATAACAGTTCCTGTCCCATTAAGGTCTTCAGGGTCAGGTTTTGACCAGAGGCTTAGTTCACTACATGAGTGTACAATGGTATGCGGTACTCTTATTATCATTTTCATCTGATTGAGCTCTTTCTGTCTCAGATTGACCCCGCCATCCTCCAGCAGACCTTACAACAGGGAGGTCTCCTCTCACAGCCCCTTAGCGTGGACACTGGCCTGGTGTCCCACTCCGGCAACCAGCTCATGTCTTCGGCTGACCCCTCCGTTTCTGCGAATGTCATCCTCCACCCTCTGACCAGTCTGGCCCTGCAGCCCTCCACCATCACGTCTTCTCATGTGTCAATGGCAGGGCTCTCTGAGCAGGATGCTTCAGGTACGTGAGGCAGCCTTTGTGAATGAACCAACGAGATGCTCTGTTTATGAGCTCACTAACCATGCCTGGTGATGGACCGTGTAGCCTCTCAGGACCTGAACCACGTCATGAGCAGCGGTACGCTTGTGGCAGGAAGTACCAACAGTCAGGAGATCACTCTGACCATCAACAATTCCAGCCTGACGCAAGCGCTGGCCCAGGTCCAGGCCCAGGCTTCAGCCGCCGGTTCCAGCACCGCTGCAGGAAACCCGCAGGAGATCACCCTCACCATATCAGGTATGGAAGGCCCGCTACGAGTTTACCAAGCTTGTCTTCTCCCAAGCACAGAGGTCCGAAACAGGCCATCAATAACTAACAAGCATGGAAAGGGAAGAGTCCCTCAAGGACCAGTGTGTTTATTGATTTCTTACAAAAAAAAAAAAACACACACTCTCTGGTAAAGGAGTAAAATGAAGAAGGAAATAAATCACAGTTCTGTCCTTTTGTTTTAGGAGACTTCAAAAAATTCAATTAAAAAGTTGCAGTAATAGAAGTTTTAACAAGAATTTTCTCTTTCCGCACATCATCTGTCCTTCCCAGCTGACTGTTTCAGCTCCTGATAAATTTTGCATTCACGAAATAATGAAACCACGATTCTTCGTCCTCTGCATGTTCAGATGGATGGTTTCTCCCTGAATCAGATGATGTATGTTCTCAGGAGGCCTGCTCAGCTTTCATTGTTCTGAATCCTGGCCGGGGCCTTTCTGGGTGGAGTTTGCATGTTCTCTCCATGCATGTGTGAGTTTTCTCCGAGTACTCTGGTTTCCTCCCACGGACCCAAAACATGCATGTTAGGCTCAGAGTTTCTGCTAGTTTATTTGCCTTGGCAAAGCACTCGTATCTTCCGTGATTTTTGTCGACCAGGGGTTGGGGAGCCAGTTGGAGATGGATACGTGCTGTTTGTACCGACAGTTTTCAAGCAGGGGGGTATGGGGTGGTGGAGACAGCTTAGCATGAGGGAAACAGAGCACTACCTCTGTAGCCTTTTCGTTATCACGTTCGTATTGCGCACCATCTTAGCACTACGTCAGTGCCAGCAGTTGTCAGAGCGGGGTGGGGGTGGTATGGGGTTAGTGTTGGAGTTTGGTATGTAGGGCACTCAGTTCTGTTAACAGAGTGGGGCGCCCTGCTTGTATAACGGTAGGAGAAACACTGAGGCTGATTGGTAACTCTAAATTGTCCCTAGGTGTGAGTGAGAGAGTGAATGGTTGTTTGTCTCATTTAACTCTGTGTCCCTGTGATGAACTGGAGACCTGTCCAGGGTGTCCCCCGCCTCTCACACAGTGACTGCTGGATATGGGCACCAGTGACCCCCAGGACCTGAAAGGAAAAAACATTTACAGGAAATGGATGGATGGATGGATGGATGGATGGATGATAGATGGCTGGATGATGGATGTATGGATGATTCATGGATGATGGAGGATTGATGTATATATGGATGGATGATGGATGGAGGATGGATGGATGATGGATGTTGGATGAATAATGGATGGATGAAGATGGATGGATAATTGATGGATGGATAATGGATGGATGTTTGATGGATGAATTATGATGACGAATGGATGTAGGATGGATGATGGATGGATAATGGATGGATGTTTGATGGATGAATTATGGATGATGAATGGATGTAGGA
>NC_056502.1:31901938-31909704 GCF_014905685.2 Nematolebias whitei | reverse complement strand
ATGGATGGATGGATGGATGATGAATGGATGGATGGATGGATGATGGATGGATGGATGGATGGATGATGAATTGTTGGATGGATGGATGGATGATGGATGGATGGATGGATGGATGATGAATGAATGGATGGATGGATGATGGATGGATGGATGGATGATGGATGGAGTATCTTTTACTGCAGTTACAGCTGTGACTCTTGGGGTTTGTCTCAACCTGTTTTTGTTCATTCTTCTTGACAAAGCAGCTGCAGCTCAGTTTGGACCAGGGAGCGTCTGTGAACAGCAGTGATTGAGTTCTGCTGCAGTCTGTTTTCCCACCAGTTTATTAAACAATACAAACATTACAAATATTCCCACAGGTCAGGACCTGCTTCCACATAATCCCAGTTCTATTGGTGCAGAGATGAACGGTGGGATCAGGATGGCATCATCACTGAACAACCAACCCACTGGAGCAACCCTGACCATCACCAACGACCAGCTTCTACCTCAGAGCTCCACCAACACTGGGATGACAGGTGGGAACAGTAACTGTTGTGGTTTCTGAAGGATTAAAGGTGTAGCTTCCTCAACTGGGGGAGGGGGTTGGGGTGTGGGGTCTCAGAGTAGAGCCGCCGCTCCTCTGCATCAGAAAGAGTCAGATGAGGTGCTTCAAGCAGCTGACAAGGATGCCTCATTTTGGAGGCTCTTGTGGCATGTTCCACTGGTATGAGACCCTGGGGCCTCCAGAACTCACTGGAGGGATTGTGTATCTTCTCTGGTCTGGGAACACCTTGTCCCCCAGGAGGAGTTGGAGAGAGGGAGGTCTGGATTTCTCTCCTGGATCTGTTTGCCTCTATGACCCAACTACAGATGAGCAGTAAAAAAATGGAGATGGAGAACGTACATTAATTAATTAATTCATTCGTTGCGCTACTGTTCCACTGCTCCAGCTCAAAATACGCCGTGAAGGAAGTTATTTTTCTTCTTGGTGTTTTACGTCAGATTACATCCATTCTGTTGCATTACCACCTCCTTGAGACTGAACCCCACGCCTACATTTCCTTAAAGCATTCCTTCTCAAATAGTGGGGCGCGCCCCCCTGGGGGGCCCGGAGCAATGCCAGGGGGGCGCGTGTGACCCCGAGGAACATTTTGCTGCAGGGAGTAGTTTTTTTGTTTGTTTTGCACCATTCTCATTTTGTCAGGGTGCGTTCGGCAACTGTTTGCTAAAATCCTGCAGCTCTCAGTCTTAATAATAATAAAGTTATGAACAAATATGTCTGTCTTGTCGTTTGGGGAGCCGTGCTTGAACCGTGTCGCTTCTCTCTGCTGCTGAGCAGCTGGTGACGCTCGTCACCCGCAGCACGCGTTACCTGCCCCTCTTCCTCTTTCACTTTAACATTTATTTATTTTTCTTTGCTTTTTAGTTTGTCAAAGCACATTTTTTACATTTTTTTAAAATACAGAAGTAATGTTTAATAAATGTTAGGACTCTATTCTTTGCTAACAAGTTCTCCGCTCTGGACGCATTTCACCCACAGCGCGCAGCAACAAAGAGTATAAACTCAAAGCAAGAGCGACACCTGCCCCTCTTTCCTCTTTCACATTGACAACATTTTTTAGTTTTATCGTCAAAGCACAATTTGTTGGAAAAACGTATGTTTAATAAATGTTAGGACTCTATTCTTTGCTAACAAAATATATTTTATGTAATTAAACAACTTGTCAGGTTCTTCTCTTGTGAGCACGTTCCCCTGGACCCCCACACACACACATACACACACCCAGCCCACCCGCTCTTGAGCTCTTTGCGACTTCTCTGCTGTTTCTGCACTGAGACCAAGTCCAGGTCCAGCTAACCACTGAGCAGGAGCTGAGAGCTGCAGGATCATGTTTCAAACTGCGCTTCAAAAAGCTGTGCACTGCAAAACGTGCTCATTGTAGCCATTAATCCTGACTTCCTCATTTTGATTAAAAAAACAAAAAAAATCAGCACAAATTGTTTAATTCATTTTTGTTTTGTACCATACCATACCACTTTATTTATAGAGCACTTAAAACAGCGACAAGGCCAACCAAAGTGCTGTACAGACAGAACAACAGGTAACACACAAAGCAAAATACAAAATGAGGTAAATCAGAATATAGACATAAAAACGATGCAGATAATGACGACAAACCAGTGTGGAGCGTACAGGATCAAAACACAGATCATCTGGTGTCGAAAGCTACCGAATAGTAGTGAGTTTTTAAACGGGACTTGAAAACCGAGAGGGAGGGGGCCTGTCTGACTAGCAGAGGTAACTCATTCCAAAGTCTTGGTCCTGCTACAGAGCAGGCCCTGTCACCTCTGTGCTTAAGACGAGCTTGTAGGTCAAAGTGTTGTATATAACACTCCTGACTTAAAATGTTGTAGATCAATTTGAATTTATTATTAGTTATTGATTATTTTTAATTAGATTTTTCATTATCAAATGGTCAAAAATGTTTACAGTTTAAATCAGGATAGATTTTGTTTTTCAGGCAAATTGATGCACTTTAAGTCTTTTCTGTTACAGACTGTAAAACAATGTTAATAATCTTTGTTGTAAGTTGATATATATTTCTTTCTTTTTTAATTTAATGTTAATAAGGATACAATGTTATGTAGAGGTGTACTTATAACAATTTTATAGACAAATTATACTATTGACAGTTGCGGCGGAGAGTTGGGGGAACAACTTTGGAGTTTGAACAAGCGCGATAGAGCAAGTCTGTGATAAACGAACCGCAAAGTAGCGAGGGACTACTGTACATGAATACAGATTCAATCTGAGCAGTTCAAATTCAATTTCTGATGGCACAAGTTGCTGCCCATGTGAACATTTTGATATACAATACAACTTTTTGAAATGGCACATAAAAAAGTGGAATGAGTTACGTGCCGATAAACGTACGGAAGAAAAACGGATCTGAAAAGTGGGAATGATTTAGAAACTTTCTCACAATAAGACGTTGAACCTTTGACACTATAAATAAATTACCTCTCTGTAACTGTGCAGCCTTGTGCACGAGCTTTAGCTGCGAGCTAATAAAACTTGTATTGTGAAAAAAGTCTGCTTTATGTTTGCCTAATTTGCTCATCACCTAAAGATATAATCAAGTTTCATTCTCATATCTCATTTGATCTGTTACCTTCGTCTCAGCTCAAGTGGAAAAGCCCTCCCCTGCTCCCAGAGACACAAAGAGCATCTCTTTAGTTGATTAGGCTTCTTCCTTTCACTCTGTATGCAAATACAGTCCAACCTGAGACAGACACTCTGAGCCCTGTTCATTTCAAATCAAAGTCTTATTCAGCACTAATACGGCAGGAACTCCTCTACAATCACAGCTTTTTTATTTTGTTTTATTAGACAGAAGAAGAGCTTTGATCATCTGCTGTTTCAGACACAACAAACACTGCCTGTCATCTCAGCTCTTGCTGTGTTTTATCCACTAGTTCCACTCTCAGCCCACATTTTTACCAACCTCAGAAAGCCTTGCAACTCACACAGAGATATTCAGAAAATTCTTTTTTTTAAAACTAAGTGTGTAAACATTTTATTTTTATGAGCTTTTTCAGAACCATTCAGTTATCAACAACAGCTTCCTACAGTTCATTTAAGCCATTAGAAGAGAGAAACAGTTGAATTAGGAGATTAAAATGCTGTAAATGGTTCAGAAATTCTAACAAATCTGTTAGGCTGACTGGAACACTAATGGAGGCAGTTAATTATAGAGCAGGGCTGTTCAACTGGTGGCCCGAGGGCCGAATCAGGCCCAAGGGGAAGCTCAGTTCGGTCTACCAATGGGTTAATTTTTAAATAAAACTAGATTTTAAACCATAAAACAAACTTACTTAATGACACTAACTGCTGGATGTATGACCCCTGAGCTCTTGGCTTTCAGTAACTGTGCCCACCTGAGCAGTTTAGTTGAATGGCTCTGCTTTAGAGTGTAAATAGTAATAAAATTTAAAAGATTGTTCAGGTCTCTTCACACTCTGTCGTTGGACATTAAAACTTCAAGATTAGTTCGATACAAACACACGGCCACTTCTGCTGCTCCGGTCACCATCTGAAGACCCATCCATCCATTATCTTTACCTGCTTCTTCCTTTTCATGTTGTGGGGGTCACTGGTGCCCATATCCAGCCATCACTGTGTGAGAGGCGGGGGACACCCTGGACATGTCTCCAGTCCATCACAGGGACACACAGCACGACAGCTCAGTGGTTAGCACTGTTGCCTCACAGCAAGAAGGTCCTGAGTTCAATCCCTGGTTGGACCTGGGGTCTTTCTGTGTGGAGTTTGCATGTTCTTCTCGTACTTTTGTAGGTTTTCTCCAGGTACTCCAGTTTCCTCCCACAGACCAGAAACATGCATGTTAGTCTGCCTTCAGGTCCAGGCCTCCCTTACAAAAGAGACCTGTGATCTCATTGGGATTTGCCTGGTTAAATAAAGGTTAAATAAAGGTTAAATAAAGGTTAATAATAAAAAATAATAATAACATAGAGACAAATGAGACAAACAGCCATTCACTCTCTCATGGGGAAAAATCAGCTACACATTTATTTTCATCCATGTTTTTATTTATTTATTATTTGTGGTGCTGTCAATAAACACAATGTTTTCAGACAAAACCTAAAAGTCCTTCATATTTTAATAATTTTGTCAGAATTGTTTCAAATACTCCCGTAAACTCACGGTAGCATCACTCCTGTCTAGTGTGTGTTAGAGGGAAAATCCACCAGAGAGAAGTCCCATTATACATTAATGTTTTGATCCCATAGTTCTCATATAAATAATGCATTCCTTTCTGTAATGTTTCTTTTTCCATCTTTCTATGCTTTTAATATTTATATTGGCTCACTCTGTGAATCAGTCGCTCCGCGGCTCAGAACGACTGTTTGCTGTTGGCTGGACATCATGATGTCAGTACTGATGAACCGGGCTGCTGCAGCTTCTAGTAAACTGGATCAGAATGCACAAACTGGTGTTGTGCACAGAGAAACAAAAATAATAATGATAATAATAATACTAATAAAATTAAATGAATGAATGTCCAAAAATCATTTTAGGCAGACTAACAGGAAATATATATTTTAAACTAAAGGCCCTTAAAAAGTATAAATGTTTAGAAAAAGAATAATTTAAATTAGTTAATTATTTTTCGTGTTGAGTCAGCTCTAAATTTGATTGTAATGTTGCTGAGTTTTCTACTTCTTGGCTGATAAAGTCACCTCAGCTGCTGTTCGCTGCCTCAGCCCAGTTTTTCATCTCATCCGACAATTTATTATAAATTTTAGCTGTAAAAATAAACACACTTGTCACAAGTAAACATTTGGTAGAAAGCAGTCGATCCACATGCTTGCAGGCTGAAGAATCATCATGCCCGACTGGAGTCGGCTGCTCCGTGGGCTTGACTGAAAACAGGCCCTCATTTGAGGATGAACTGGTCTGCTGCAGTTTGGTGGTCTTTCCAGTTCAGTAAAGTTATAAACGGAAAACACTCTGGATGTGTGCATGAGTAAAAATTGAAAGAAAAATAATAATTAAACCCTCCATATCTCACAACAGCCAACTCGTGCATGCTTGACCAAAAGCGCATCCTTGTTGCCGGCTACTGGATCTGGCAATTAGGGGCCTCCAAAATGTTCGGACTAGAATGTATTTATTTATTTATAAAAATCATACTAAAGGGTACTAAAATGCTATTTTTTTTTCCTTTTCAAAATAACAGTCATTAAAAAATTGTTGCTAAAAAACAAACATTTGTGGAGTTTAATAAAACTAAAGGCCTTTAAGGAGCCAACATAAATAATTTCAGTGGTCAAACAGTTACAGAACAGTTGAGGATTAAGGCACTCATTCATTTGGCCTCTGTTTAGAATGTTTTGCTCGACTGAGTGCTGTGGAACTGACAGTCTTGTCTCTGCTCGTACACTGAAGACATATGAATTTCTCTGTCTGCCGCCCTTCAGTCACCAGTCTGCCTCCAAGCACCACTTTGACTCATACGGCTGCAGCTAAGAGCTTAGTCATGTCTCCAGGAGCTGTGGCCAGCGACGGCAGTGTGACTCTGACACTCTCAGATGCTCAAGGCATGCTGGATGGTGTCACTCTGAACCTCACTGCACAGGTACCCACACATCAGCATCATAATAATACTTTCATAAAACCTGTTAAATTGTTACTGATCTTAAAAGATGTCTCTTCAGACTGTCAGGCTCGTTAATAGTCACGTTCAGAAAACTGTTATTTTGTTGTCTTATTGGAGTACTTCTTGATATTTAGGGTCAGACGTTTCCAGCTGTGCTGAATGAGTCTGGCATCCCAGGTCAGCCAGTCCCACCAGGTCAGCAGGTCATACTGGTCAGCCACCAGTCTCAGTCCACGAACGGAGCATCTGATAATGGATATAATGTGAGTGTTTGTCTTGTGTGTGACAAATGCATTCTGTGAATACTTAAAAACGTTTTATATGTTCTTGTGGTAGATTACTAATCTCAAGATAATCATAGTGGAATAAAATCAAAAAGGTTTGTTTTTCATTTTTATTTAAACTTAAAAGTGTGGCAATCTTATCTTTTAAACTGAAATAAGCTGCTCCTGGTTGCCATCTAAAACTCATAAATCATGTTCCCTCTCCTCCCTTCTGAGGGTCATTAGGGTCCTTTGGGTCTGGTCCATTTGAGAGGTGTTTTGGTCACCTACATGAGCATGCATGATAAGGTTTGAAGACCAGCACCCACCATGGCGGGGCGCTCATCTCGTCCGTGATTTTTGTCTGGGGGGGGGCAGACACACATCTGAGCCGTGCGCTGTTTGTACTGACAGTTTTCGAGTGGCGGGGGTGCGTTCAGCGTGAGGGTTCAGTATGAGGGAAGAGGCTGCCTTTAGCTTTTTAGCTAGTGCACCTGCATTGCAAGCCGCTGGTTTAGCGTTAACGTCAGTGCCGACAGGTGGTTGGGGGTTGGGGATGGGGTTTGGTAGACGAGGCGCTCGGTTCTGTTGACGGGGCGGGGCGCCCGCATTCATCAATCAAATTTTTTATTTTTTCATTCACATATCCAGCAAAATGGAAACATAAAAAATAAATACCTTCTGTGGCAAACATTGATAAGTAATGCAACCTGATTTTAAAAATGTAGTTTTTAATGACAATTTCAAGCTGTTTCATTTGTGGCTTTGGAAATATTTCCATATATGGAGTGTGACGTCACACCAGGCATGCCATTAAGAATGACCACCTGATTTCTATTGGGCAAGGCTGGAGGGAGCCGCAAAGACTGGCAGTCTCATGAAGAACACATAAGTTGAACGGAGTTTGGTGGTGATAGAGACACAGCAAGAATGGGAGCGAGTAATGACCTTTGAGAGATTTGTGATATGTAGAGTGTTTGGAGTCATAGTTAAAGTATAGTGTGGGGTGTTTAGTCAGTTTTATTGTGTTTGAGTCAAAACAATGTGGCATTTTTTACATGAAGCTGCAGCTTCTGTTTGAGGTGGGGGGTGGAACCCCAGAGTCAGAACCTCCTCAGAGAGATGAGTTAGAGATGAAAAAGAAAAGAAAGAGTCTAATACAGAGTGAGGGCTTTGACTTGAAGTGGGAGATCCATTACAGTAGTCCCTCGTTTATCAGGGGGGGTTCCATTCTCAGCTACCCCACGATAAGTGAAAAACTGCAAAGTAGGAATAGTGTTACAAGTATATAACACTATATATATATATATATATATATATATATATATATATATATATATAT
>NC_056502.1:31880574-31901928 GCF_014905685.2 Nematolebias whitei | reverse complement strand
ATATATATATATATATATATATATATATATATATATATATATATATACATACATACAGGAGTTTTAAACCCTTCCCACACTCTTGCAATATTCTAAGCAATGTTTTTAAACTCCAAACGCTCTAAAATGGCAGAGAATGTCATGATCTCTGCTCTCTGCCAAACCTGCCCCGCTCTTGGCCACGCCCACTTCTCCGCTGCAGAGCGGAGATCCACAAGCTGCAGGAGGGAGCTTCTCCCTGCACATGTGGACTGCACACAGGTGCAGCAGGTGCTAAATAATTTAAAATAATTTTAAATAAAAATTCCATGCTGATCTTGCGGCTCATCCATCAATCAGCCAATTGTGTGTCATGTCCAATCTTACTTTGAAAAACAGTGAAAGAACGAGTCTGTGAAGGTAGAACCA
Source organism: Nematolebias whitei (assembly GCF_014905685.2). Classification (NCBI taxonomy): domain Eukaryota; kingdom Metazoa; phylum Chordata; class Actinopteri; order Cyprinodontiformes; family Rivulidae; genus Nematolebias; species Nematolebias whitei. Next base: position 31,901,520 of record NC_056502.1, on the reverse strand, counting down.
CGAAGTAGTGAGAGACTACTGTAATTGTTTTAGAAGAGGTAACAGCAGAATAGTGCGCCAAGCGCCACACTTCTGCCCGATCCTTGGCATGGTTTGTTGTTTTTAACACTTGCGTGGCCCTAATGTGAAAAACAAATAACCATCGTATTCTATGACAGTGATTACCCCTTCAGAGCACTTGGGACTGTAATGATGGGTGTTGTACTTTGAGACTCTTTTGAGAACAGTAACTGTAGGTTTTGTTTTTGTTTTGGACAACGGTGGTTGAAGGTTAGAGACAGGATCAGGAGAATCTGTCTTTGTCAAATGAGAAAGACCAACATCAAACCGAGGAGGAGGTCTTTGCAGTCTTATCCCTAACACATCTGTTTCATACAAACTCATACCTTCATGCATGGGACCTAAATGTCTTTCATGTGATCCAGGCTGACAAAGACTCTAATGACCCTCAGAAAGAAGGTGATGAAGAGTGATTTTTATGAGTGCAGCTCACAGATCAGTGCCTCTTATTAGAGTTTAAATGTTTGAAACTACATTTTTTTAAAAGTTTGAATTAAGAAAGCTCTTAGGTGGAAAAGCAACGTATCTTCAAATAATAAAGGTAAAACAGTTTTTGTTTGAATTGAACATAGGTTTAAAATAAACAAGAAAATAAAGACCATCAAGGAACAGCACCAAACTGTGTATCCAGCTATTAGCTGTAAACCTAACAAATCTGTTTTGTTTTGTCCAAAATACAGAATCTTGGTGATAAAGGTGAGAAGGACCCCTATTCAGAGAGTGAGAACCGGAACCATTGCTTCTACTGCGATCAGGTGTGCGAGAACGCCAATTCACTGCGACGCCACTGCAAACAAACACACGGCAACGACCGCTGTCATGTCTGCAGCGTCTGTAACAAGGCCTTCAAAAGAGCCACGCACCTCAAGGTCAGAACCGGAACAGCAAACTAATGAAGAATGCCTTGAATTGTGGATTTTAGTTTATGCTGATATTCATTTGAATGGTATCATTCATTTATCTGCTGAGGTTTTATGGAAGTAGGTTGTGAGAGCTCAAAGCAGAAATGTTCAGCTAAAACACTCTAGATACAAAGCAAACGTGGCATGAAGACTGACTCGAACTGTTTCTCTTGATGAGGGAACACTGAAGTCAGGCAGTGTTCTGCAGCCAGCTGTGACAGATAGCATGTGTGCTTCTCTTTTCCACCAGTCCTCTTCATCTGGTAGAAGCTTAAGAGCCTGAAAGGAGGAGGACATGGTTCACACTTGAGCTTCTCCTCCATATGTCGTTTTCTACTCAAAAGGTTTTTGTCTCTGTAAATGTGCTCCACCACACTGAGCTGTGCTTGCTTTTCTCTATGACTAATGAATCTGGGATTAGGTGGATGTGACAGTGGGAGTGACTGAGCTCGTTCCCATTCAGGTCCCCGGCCTGTTCATTAGTCTCCATCTAAAACACAGACTCATGATTTGTGAGAACGGTAAATTAGAAGGGTAGTTATTTTTCATTTTTATTAGGCTGTGGATAATAATTTGGCCATTCATAGCCAGAACACCCAAATCAATGGTTGTTTAAGTTGGGAACATTGACAAATGAGTGACAGTTTTAGTTGTTTTAGTTATTTTTAGCATGGGTTCGGGAATATTGACAGCTTGAAAAGCTGCTCGCATTTGTTAGACTTCTTGTCCGGTGAAGAATACACACCAGAAATATCTTGATGCATGCTCAATAATCCAGGTAGAAAAATCTAAAAAAGTTAAATCTGGTCCTCTGGACATTCAAAAAAACAAAACAAAGCGTCTGTACTCAACCCTTTAGTTGGCAGCTCCGAACACCACATACAGAACACCATGGACTTTGTGGACAAGGTGAGGGATGTCATCATGGAGACTGACGGAACAATGGTCTCTTTTGATGTCACATCACTCTTTACGTGCATTCCTGTTGATGATGCAGTAGAGGTGGTCAGTTTAAGATTAAAATCAGACACCACTCTGAGCAGCAGGACCACGCTTTCCACAGAACAACTGTGTCAACTCTTGAAACTGTGCCTGCAGTCAACCTACTTCACATATGGGGAGCAATATTATAGGCAGAAACATGGGTGTGCTATGGGGTTTCCAGTTTCTCCTATTGTTGCCAACCTGTACATGGAGGAGGTAGAAAAGAGAGCCTTGACGTCCTTTTCAGGGACACCACCAAGTCATTGGTTCAGGTATGTTGACGACACCTGGGTTAAAATCAAATCTCAGGAAGTCCAACATTTTACTGACCACATCAACTCTGTGGATAAATACATCAAGTTCACAGGAGAAGATGTAAAAAATGGCAAGTTGGCTTTCTTGGACTGTGAAGTCTCAGTCTCTGATAGAGGACATTTGCAAACTGAGGTGTACCACAAACCCACCCACACAGACCAGTATTTGCAGTTTGACTCCCATCACCCTTTGGAGCACAAGTTAGGAGTCATCAGGACTCTATATCACAGAGCAGACAGCATCCCCACTAGCTCAGGAGCCAGGCAGAAGGAGAAATCCCACACAAGACAGGCTCTAGAGCAATGTGGATATCCTAACTGGGCCTTCCTGAAAGCAGAGAAGAAACCCAAACAGGACTCCAGTCAGCCAACAGGTGAAAAGGAGGAACCCAGACCCAGACCAGTGGTCATTCCATATGTTGAGGGAGTATCAGAGAAACTGAGACGTTTATTTTCTAAACATAACGTCCCAGTGGCTTTTAAACCCCAAAATACATTACGGCAAAGACTGGTTCATCCCAAAGATCCAGTCCCCCGGCACAAACAGAGTAATGTTGTGTATGCTGTTCAGTGTCAGGAGGGCTGTGATCAGTCTTACATCGGGGAAACAAAACAGCCACTGGCCAAAAGGATGGCCCAGCACAGAAGATCAACATCATCAGGCCAGGACTCTGCGGTCTACACTCATCTCCAGGCCAGCGGTCACTCTTTCAGGGATGAAGATGTTCACATCCTGGACAGAGAGGAACGATGGTTTGAGAGAGGAGTAAAGGAGGCCATCTTTGTGAAAAGAAATCGTCCATCATTAAACAGGGGTGGAGGCCTCCGGGTTCAACTGTCCCCCCTTACAATGCTGTGATTGCTAGTATCACTCAGCCCTCTGTGAACAGTAAACAGCCATCAGTGTGCTAATGATCCATTGTTAGGCTGATGGTCCTTCTTGAGCATGTGATCAGCTGGTTTTGGTTGTCAGCAGCAAAACTGGTTGATCCACTCTGAGAAGGTGCTATTTAAGAGACTGAGCTGAAAACAGCTCCTCAGACTGAGGAAGTCTCTCGGATGGGAGACGAAACGTTTCTACATTTTTTTGTTGATTTGCTTTGTTTTGTTTTTTTGAATGTCCAGAGGACCAGATTTAACTTTTTTAGACACACCAGAAATCTCAATAGTTGAAAACTTTTCTGATATAATGGAAGGGCTTTGTAAATAGGCTTTTTCTAATGGTTTAATTGTGCTTTTGTGTTTGTTTAAGAAACGTTTATAGTACCGTATTTTCTGCCCTACCCATCGCACCACCCTATAAGTTGCATCAGTCCAAATATGTCTAAAAAAGTTGAAAAACCCATAAATATGTCGCTTCACCGTATACGTCGCATCTATTATGCATTACCACTAACGCATCGCGTTTGTTACAAGTCACCGCTGACAACCCGGAAATGTGGGCCGAACCCGGAAATGTGGGCCGAAGTTGTACCAAAAATCGATTGGCTGCCAATTGGCGGCCTTGGGAGGATGAGCGGGAGGACTTTAACAAGATTAACACTTAAAAACAATTATTTATTTGCTCAAAATTATAGTAAACGTGTGTCTCAGTTGAACTTTTACTTAATAAATGCTCTTTAATGGTCAAATTAGCTGCATTTCGCCGGGGCGATGCAGCTGGTTTGACGGGGTTGCTCCAAGCAGCGAGCAGAAGCAAGGTGGGGGTACTGTTGCAAGCCGATTGAGAATATTCACCAGCTATTAATGACCCAGTCATCCAGGACATGGTAACTTCAAAAAAGTTCAAGACAAAAACAATAAAGTATAAAGTAAAGTAAATAAAGTCCAGTTGTTTTTGTCTTGAACTTTTTTGAATTTGTTATTATAGCCAAGTTTACCTATTACATGATACAACAGCATGCCTTACTATTACTACTACTACTCTGCTGCCATCTAGTGGTTGAAAATGTTAGTGTTCAATATTTTCATTCAGAATGAATGAAAACAGTCATATCTCAGCCAAAAATTGGTTTATAAATATGGGAAAAAATCCATAAATCCGTCGCTTCAGCCTATAAGCCACAGGGCATGTAAATTATGTACAAAAAAACTGCGACTTATAGGCCGAAAAATACGGTACCTGGAAACAGAAATAACACTTCATTCATCGTCATTTTCCTTATTGTGTTGCCTTACAACTTAAACTTCAAATAGATTTTTTTAGAAGATTGTTTTGATTATTGAACACAATTTTGACTTCACATTTGCAAAACATTTCAGCCATGCATGAAGCAAAAAAGATAAAAAAAGAAGACAACTTGATCTTCTAGGCCGTTCTGATGGTGACCAGTCTACTGGGCGGGCCACTCTAAGACATAAAATAATCCACCTTAAACCACTGAAGTGTTGCTACTGCAGTGTTGAAATCCTCAAACGTGAACCTTTTGTCCCAGTCTGAATCATCTGGGAGGTTTTGTGTTTTTATTTTATTTTAAGCACTATTTATCATTTTTGCTATCAATTTATTATCATTTCCAGCCAAGAGAGTTAAAAATCTCCTGTATTTCTCATTTGTTGATTTCCAAATATATTTTACACATGCGCACACACACACACACACACAGAGCTAGGGGTTGAATAGACTAATCAACTAGTCGACTAGTTTATTCTGTGTCATCTCTCGGGTTTTTATATTTCACGTTGACTAGTCAACCCCCCCCCTTTTTCCTTTGACTTATTTACAGTATGATAAATGGTAGGAGCATAAATATATGACCAATGTTTTGTTGTTGGGTTTTTTTTTGTTGTAAATAATAAATGACTTTTTTTTGTTGCAAATAGGATATAGCGTCTTGCGTTCCTATGACGTCATTGACTAGTCGAAGTCAACTCGACTTTTTATCATGTTAAAGTTGACTTTTAAAAATATGTAGTTGTTTAACCCCTACATACAGCCTTCCTGTGGGCCCACCACCTGCAGGAGGGGCCATATGAGCCGGGTGCATGACGCCATGGTCAGTGGCTTTGATGCACTGACCCTGGCTTACCAAAGCTGACTCTTGGGACATGGAACGTAACCTCTTTGGGAGGGAAAGGAGCATGAGCTTGTGAGGTACCGACTAGATATGGTTGGGCTCACCTTAACACACAGCATGGACTCCGGAATCAATTTCCTTGAGAGGGGACTTCAATCCCCACGTGGAGCATGACAGTGTGACCTGGAGTGACTGGAAGGAACAGCCTCTCTGATCTGAACCCGAGCGGTGTTCTGTTGTTGGACTTCTGCACTAGTCATAGTTTGTCCATCATGAACACCATGTCATAAGGGTGTCCATCCATAAGTGCACTTGGCACCAGGACGTCCTAGGTCATAGATTGATGATTGACTTTGTAATCATGTCATCTGTTTTGCGGTTGTTTGTTTTGTACACTCGGGTGGGGGGGGGGGGGGTTGAGCTGTCAACTGATTACCACTTGGTAGTGAGTTGGATCAGACAGCATGGTAAGATGCTGGACAGACTTGGTAGACTCAAACGTGTAGTGAGGGTTTGCTGAGAACACCTGGCAGAAGAACCCGTCAGTAAGATCTTCAACTCAAACCTCCAGAGGAGCTTTACCCAAATCCCAGCTGAGTCAGAGGACATTGAGTCTGAGTGGACCATGTTCCATGTCTCAGTTTTATTTATTTATTTATTTATTTCATCCCTTTTCCTGTCCGGCATTGTGACTCGCATTATGGCTGGCCTTAATGCTCCACTTGATATATAAATAAAACTTTATTAGAATTTCTTTGGGTTTGTTTCAGATGTAATGGACACAGGGATGAAAAACAAAGAAGAAAACAAAGCGGGAGAAGGGTTAAAAGGTAAAGAAGGAGATAGGAGTAGAGGAGAGAGAGAGGGATAAAGAGAAAAATCAGCATCATTGAAGTCTGCCTCGAGACCGACCTGCGGAAAGAAAAACAAAACAAAACTGAGAAACCACAACAACAAACAACATATACAAACCGGATTCCAAAAAAGTTGGGACACTAAACAAATTGTGAATAAAAACTGAATGCAATGATGTGGAGGTGCCAACATCTAATATTTTATTCAGAATAGAACACAAATCACAGATTAAAAGTTTAAACTGAGAGAATGTATCATTTTAAGGGAAAAATCTGTTGTTTCCAAATTTCATGGCGTCAACAAATCCCAAAAAAGTTGGGACAAGTCCATTTTTACCACTGTGTGGCATCCCCCCTTCTTACAACACTCAACAGACGTCTGGGGACAGAGGAGACCAGTTTCTCAAGTTTAGAAATAGGAATGCTCTCCCATTCATGTCTAATACAGGCCTCTAACTGTTCAATCGTCTTGGGCCTTCTTTGTCGCACCTTCCTCTTTATGATGCACCAAATTTTCTCTATAGGTGAAAGATCTGGACTGCAGGCTGGCCATTTCAGTACCCGGATCCTTCTCCTACGTAGCCATGATGTTGTGATTGCTGCAGAATGTGGTCTGGCATTATCGTGTTGAAAAATGCAGGGTCTTCCCTGAAAGAGATGACGTCTAGATGGGAGCATATGTTGTTCTAGAACCTGAACATAGTTCTCTGCATTAATGGTGCCTTTCCAGACATGCAAGCTGCCCATGCCACAAGCGCTCATGCAACCCCATACCATCAGTGATGCAGGCTTCTGAACGGAGCGTTGATAACAACTTGGGCTATCCTTGTCCTCTCTGGTCCGGATGACATGGTGTCCCAGTGTTCTATAAAGAACTTCAAATCGTGACTCATCTGACCACAGAACAGTCTTCCATTTTGCCACACTCCATTTTAAATGACCCCTGGCTCAGTGCAAATGTCTGAGCTTGTGGAGCTTGCTTAGAAATGGCTTCCTCTTTGCACTGTAGAGTTTCAGCTGGCAACAGCAGATGGCACGGTGGATTGTGTTCACTGACAAATGCTTTCTGGAAGTATTCCTGAGCCCATTCTGTTATTTCCTTGACAGTGGCATTCCTGTTTGAGGTGCAGTGACGTTTGTCTGCACTATCTTTCTGTGCAACAATGGTGGAATTGGTGATCCTCTTTACATCTTGGCTTCTGAGAGACACTGACACCCTGAGAAGCTCTTTTTATACCCAATCATGTTGTCAATTGACCTAATTAGTGTTAATTGGTCTTCCAGCTGTTCGTTATATGCTCAATTTCCTTTTGCCAGCCACTTATTGCTACTTGTCCTAACTTTTTTGGGATTTGTTGACACTGTGAAATTTTGAATCAACATATTTTTCCTTTAAAATGTTAAATTTACTCAGATTAAACTTTTGATCTGTCATCTATGTTATATTACAAATAAAATATTGACATTTGCCATCTCCACATCATTGCATTCAGTTTTTATTCACAATTTGTTTAGAGTCCCAACTTTTTTGGAATCCGGTTTGTGTAATGATACTTATAATATCATTATAACGTGTTGTATACGGTACATGGTAATACAAGATGTATTTAGTGGTCATAATGTTAAGACTTTCTGAGGGTTAAAGGGTGCAGCCAAAAGGAGGAGCCATAATATCATAAAAACTCTCAAAACAGTTACCTAAACTTCAGCAAAATGTGAGGAAAACAAGAAGTTTATTATTAATTCAAGGTTTGCTTTGCCGAGCCAGCACTTTCTCAGTTTCATCTAAAGTAAGAAACAGAAAACCAAGAAGCCTTTCTTTAAAATCAAATCTGCCTGTCAGCACCCCACGCCTCTTCAGTGCTCTGTTAGTTGCTGCTGCTACAATAAAATTAGCAATATTTTATGTCCCACAGAAACTGAAGGAATGAAGCTGGTATAATTTGTAGAAAACACATAACTATAAATTATACAGCATTTTTTAATATCTGAACATTTTCATCTGTTATCTTTATTGTTCCTCTTTTTCAGCTTTATATTTTAGCTCACTTGCTTGTTGTTTTCCTAACAGGAAAAGTGAACTTAGAAGTTCTCCATTTGTCAGTTCGACTGAACAGGGAGATCAGTGTTTTCCTTACCATTATCAAAGGGGTTCTCCCAACAGAACCGCTTGCCCCCCCCATAAAGATCATGGCTGTAATAAAAGAATAAACATCTTTATGAGTTCATACGTGACTAATTCTGTGCGGCAGGAAGACACCAAAGTGAAATATCATCACCCGCTCCTCCCACCCCGTGTTGCTACTTCCCCAAAACTTTTGTTTCTAAAATTGAACTTTGCATTAAATGTTTAGGAGTTGAAAGAGTTATCTTTAGGACACAGCTGACTGGCACGGGCAGCTAAACGTCTGCTAGTAGCGAATGTGTGCAGTTTAAATGACCACCTGTGTTATAAAGATAAAATATTACCATAATGAATGTAACACAGTTATTTAAAGGAGAAAACACCATTTCTATGTCAGTTTTAGGAGTTTTATCATTGTAATCAGATTTGTGACTGACAAACATTCACATTATGACAGCTGTTTTTTTTTGTTTTTTTTTTATTCTCATTTTTGGACTTTCTTGGCACTAAAAGTTCTTAAACATAAAAAGCTGTGAGATTGTTTATAACACAAGGCTAACTAGACAGACAGGTTAGACAGAATAAATGCAAAAAGTGTCATTTATTTTTCAAATTTGATCATTTATTGAATCACTGGTACATTCATTCAAAATAGTTGCAACCTGTTAAGAACTTTTTTTTAATAACAGGAGGCGGTTCTTTGACAAGTCCCAAAGAATACACTGCAGTGAGAAAAGCTGCACTCTAAATTAATCCTCAGAGTTTTAAAACTTTTCGTATAATACTTTTCTATAAACTTTCTTTCTTAGTCTTGTTGACACCTCCCCTCCCAAGGCCAAAAACTTCAGAGAAATGCTGATGTGAGATATTTATTGTGCATAATTTCTCCTCACTTCAGAATCTAAACCCCTTTAAATCAGCAGAGGCTCAGGGAGCGTGCCAACATGTACAGTCACTTTATTTAACTTGGAACCAATCTGACAGTTCCAGTGTTTCCCCTACCAGTATCCAAGGAGAGCACCCTGTCCTGTCAACAAAACCTAATGACCTCCCATCGCAATTCCGTTATCGATTGGGGAGCGGAGACTGTTGACAAGGATAAGTGGCTTTGACCTAGCAATAATAAAGTGGCGCTCCATCATGATATAAGTCACGTAACCCCCCCCCCCCGGTCTGACAAGCACCCTGCCAAGGCCCGTAATAGAGAGGAAACACTGAGTTCTGTCTGATACCAACAACCTTCACATCTGAAGAAGTCCTCTTTTAAGGTTCAAGATTTTTTATTGTCATTTGCATCACATGAGGTGGAACAAAATAGTGTTGTACTCAAGGTCCCAGTTACACCCAACAATAGCAAAAATATAAAGTATAAAAAAAGAAACCGTTTACAAGGATCTAAACACTAAACAATAATAATATAATATAATATGGTGTATTAAACAGCAGCCTGAACATGAGTCTATTATGAGCAGATGGGTATGAATTTAGCAGCTTATGGGTAAGAAATCAGCAGCACAAAGTGTCAAATCTCCAATTAAAGTGGCATTACAGTGATTTTTCTCATTAGGGATTCATGAGTCTAACAGCTTCAGGGTAAAAGCTGTTCCTCAGCCTGGTGGTTCTGCACTTAATGCTCCTCAACCTTCTGCCTAAGGGGAGCAGAGCAAAAAGTGTGTGTGCTGGGTGAGTGGGGTCCTTCATGATGCAGGTGGCTCTCTTCCTGCATCTGGAGGTGTAGCTGTCTGTGATGGTGGGGAGGCTGACTCCAACAGACTTCTATGCAGCCTTCACCACTCTTTCCAGCTGTGCAGCCTCCATGTTGATGCTGGCTTTAGTCAGTCTCAGTTCTTGGAGACGAGTTGAAAATGTATAAGGTTTTGTATAACTGACCTGTTGTTTAATATTATGCACAAAAACTGCTCAGCTGTACGTTTGCACAGGAACGCCATGACAACTGAATATTTTCTTCCTTCACCTCAGGAACATGAACGAGTGCACCAGCCAGGCCCTTCACCCAGCTCCCAGAAACCCAGAGTCTTCAGCTGCTCCTCCTGCTCCAAGGCTTTCGCCAAGCGCAGTCAGCTGGAGAGACACAACCGAACACACACAGGTGGGAAGAAACAAGTCGTTACCGTATTTGTCTTCCACAGAATCTACAAGATGACAGATATTTACAGTTGGTCTGATGTTTTACTGATGGATCTAATCAGCTCTAATTTTTATTTTTTATTTTTACTCTTAACTGGTGTCTCTCTCAAACATTTTCCTGAAGCTTAGTAGCTGGTTGTTTTAATAAAACCTGAATAATTCATCCTCTTGGGTCTCATATTGGTTGCATGTGTTGGATGGCAGAGGATGTTAATTAAATTGTGTTTATTATGTTAATTTACAACAACAGCTTGTGAACTGAGACAGATTTACTTGGGCATTACAGCCCTCATTAACACTAAATAGACTATTAAATTAGCATTTTAAGTCTTAATTTGAATGGATTAAACTAGAGTTTAGGTACAGTGACTTAATAGAAACACAGAACATAAAAGCTTAATTTTTAAGTCTATTTTTTCTTTTTCACTTACGGACTAAGATCAGTGGTCTGCAGCCTTTACAGTCCTTCCCCCAGAGAAACCCAGACCTCCCTCTACCCTGCAGTACTCCCCAGTTCCTCCTGGGGGATCCCAAGGTGTTCCCAAGACAGAGAGGATCTGTAACCCCTCCAGTGAGTTTTGGGTTGGCCTGGTGTCTCTTTCCAGTGGGACATGCCCGAAAAACCTCCAAAGAGAGGCATCCTAATCAGATGAACCACCTTATGTGACTCCTTATCAATACAAAGGAGCAGCAGCTCTACTCTGAGCTCCGCACTGATGACGCACTCCTCATCCTCTCTGTCTCTAAGGCCTGGCCACCCTATGGAGGAAGCTCCTTTCAGCCACTGGTATCCAGGATCTTGTTCTTCCAGTCATGATTCAAACCTCGTGACCACATATGAGGGGCTGAATGTAGACAGACCAGTAAATAGTGAGCTTTGCATTTAGAACTCAACTTTTTCTTCACCATGACCGACCGAAGCAACGCCCTCATTACTGATGGCCCCATCTGTTTATCAATCTCCTGCTCTATTCCATCATCATTCATGAACAGGATGCCCAGATATTTAACCTCCTCCATCTGAGGCAAAAATTTTAGACCCAAATGTTGGACATTATTTATGACTTGTTCACTCTATTAAAAACATTTATTGGTTTGAAATTTAATTTTTGATCAACTTTTGTGTTTTTGCTCTGAGTGCAAAATTGCACTTCTTCTTCTTCTCCTCCTCCTTTTCCTCCTCCTTCTTCTTCTGCTTCTCCTCCTTCTAGTTGACCAGAGTAGAGCAGAGTCTTGCCTGTAGAAAACAGCCAAAGAGTCCACATGTGGCCCCAGAGCCGCAGGTTGTAGACCCCTGACTACAGTCCTACCCATGTCAAACAACATGTGTACATGAAAGGGTCACATCTGGGAGAAGATGTTGGTTTGACAGCTGAGCGTACTGTGATCAGTGCTTTCAGTCAAAACTCAGCCTGTTTGTGTTTCTGACTAAATGCTTAATTTTTATAATGTTACATTTATGCTTCTGTCACCTTAGACAGTTTTAGACTAATGTGCTGAAACAGAAACTTTGACTTCAGGATGTAGTCAAGCCGTTTGTAGTGTGATGAAGGCTAAGAGTCCAAATAACAATAAGCAGAAAAGTAAAGCAGACGAGGTCCTTGTTCCTGTCGTTCTTCCTGCTGTTTGATAAATTATTATTATTATCAGCAGCTGGTTCTTTAAGCTCAGGGCTCCAGACTGGGACTCTGAGGCAGAGCAGCCAGGTTTTAGATGGAGGAGCAGCAGAAAATGTGTTTTAAGCTTCATTATATGTGATGACAAAACACCAGAAGGGTTCAGTCTGTGAGAGAAAAGATGGGACAAAGAGCAGCAGGCAGCCTGTTGTTGTCAGGGGGATTAATTCTGTCTCTGTCAACTAGGGCTGCAGCTGCTGCTGATGTTTCTAAGTACTGTATCAGATATGCAGTACATGTACTATTTCAACCCTCTCAACTCATACCTTCAGTAAAATTGTTGGATGTAACTGGGACCCTATGTACATAATTTCTTTCCACCACATGCACCACATGTGGTGTGAACGACAACTCTCTCTCTGAGTCTCTAAAAGCTGCACTTCCCCTCAGATCTGTTGCGTATGATTGTCTTTGCCTGTAGTTGTAGCTGAGTCATTCCCAACGCATATTCTGAAAGCTTTTCATTCACCAGGTTTGACCAAAACAGTGAAAACATAAATCCTGCTCATCATATGACAGTCTTAATTAAAAACTTTTCAAACCTTGAAGGGTTTCGTGATTTCTCTGTTAGAAACAGGGTCGTCTGGGTCTGGATGAGATTTCGGCATGTTTGTGATGACGAAGTTGCTGTGAAGTTTATTGGTTGAATTACTGGACCTGAAACCTTGCATATTGTTCCTTACAAATCCAAAACTGTCTGTTTTTCTTTTTGTAGAAATATTTATTAGAAACTAAATCATCTGAATGCTGGTGAGCTTTCCTTGGATAAAATCCTGCAGCTGTGTTTACATGGACATAAGTAATCGGATCAAACAGCCATTCGGAATAAAAATGCGTCATGTAAACACTCCGTTCGAAATATTTCTTGTTTATTCAGCACGATCCAAAATAATTTGTGATCAGAACAAAACGGGTGGTTTACGCCGATTCATAACCTGAATGGTGCGCATGCAAACGCTTAATCTGTTCATTTTTTTCTGATCGTGAAAAACTGACCTGTGTCATGTGCGACCTATGTCATTTCCACCTGGCTAATGCTAATAATATTAGCATGTCAAGGGAGCAAAACTGGTCGGTGAGCGACAACATTTCTACTAGAAACTTTGAAAGAGCTCAGAATGATCTGTATTACCTGTAGCTCAGTCAGAGAGTGCAGTAACGTCTCCACCTTCATTAAAACCTGTCACGGGTCCATTTTGGGTGCTCAGGTTTGTTTACGTTCACCCCGGAAGTAAAACTTCTTCTGTGTTTTTTTTTTAAGGAGAGTTTACCACTGTAGTTGAACATATGCATGACATATATTCATACTGTTAAAACGGATTCTTTCATTTTTCTGGACTGTTTAATAACGTGCACCTGAATTTCATAAAATGTGGACGGAAACGTTAATTATCTTTGACTCACCCAAGACAGTGGGTCATTTATTAACATAATCAAGTTTAACACATCACACATTTACATTAATTGGCAAGAATTGAAAATAACGACAGCTTATTAATCAGTTTTTACAGGAAGTGAACAATACGGCGATTGTTTTCTCACTTCCAGCAGAACGACAAACGTTATTAATCACAGCAGACGTCAACCACACGGCGGTGATTGAAAAACTTTGCTTCAGACATTTCTAAAAATATCTGTAATGATTTTTAGCAGATAGAAGAATTTTAAAGATGGAAAGATGAAGTTTATCTTGAGAGAGATATGTGAGGGAATTTGTCTGTTTTAACCAGAACATGCACGCTCCTTTGGAAATCAGCTTATCCCGACGGTACACTTTTGGTGAAGATCGACTTTTACCTTTCTGAAGATATCTCAGTTCCGGCGTAAAGTTCCACTTCGAGCCACTTTTCAGCGTCTCCTTAAGAACAGCTAAACCTCCGGAGTCGTGAGATCATCCAGGCCAGACTTTCATAATTCCCAAATCTTTTCTCTTCAGTTTGATTCTCTTTTCAACAGCATCCTGAATTCCAGCCTTCAGGAACTCTGGAACTGCTGAGTTTCAGAACTGCAGAACTTCCTGCAACAACTGGAAAACTAGCTTGAACTAGGAAGTGCCAACCTTTAAAGAAAGCTCACTTCCGGTTCATTTGAGAGTTTCTGATTGGTCGATGGACCAAAACAGAGGTGTGTTTTGTGATGTAAGGTGTTATGAAAAGTCAAGGAAAAGATTAAGATTGTTTAAGGACAGACAAAAGATATCATGAGAACCTTCAGACTTCGTGGAGTCAATTCTCTAGTATCTTGCTGTAAAAGTTAAACATGACATTTCTTTTCAGTAAACTTGCAGTTGACCGAAACTTGAACTCTGACCAACTTCCATCACTTGCTCACTTCAAACAGACGATCAAGAAATTGAATCATTACTCTGTAACGTATTCCAACTTGATTTCACTTTGAATGAGGATTAAGAATCATTATTACTGTTTCACAATTAATAAAAATGAGTAGTTCACTTCAACATTCAAACATTGTTTGAACTAACACAATTTGATTATCAAACATTTGTAAAATAGTAATGATAATAGAGAATAGTCTTCTTTTACTTGATTGATTCAAGAAAGAAAGTCTCAGGATGGGTCAACCTGTATTTCTGGATGCAAATCAATGAAATAACAAGTTCTGTCCCATATGGTCCTTAAGGTCAAATCCTGACCTTAGGCTTAGTTCACTACACCACTCTGCACACATCAGTACTGCTGCTCAGAACAAAGCTCGCTGCATGTAAACGCTCGTCATGAACAGATTGTGCCCATGTAAACAATACATTTGAATTATTTAATCTGAAAACATTTCAATCCGGTCAAAAAATGTTGTGTATGTAAACATAGCTACTTAGTGTGTGGGTAAAACGACTTCATTTCCTCCTGCAGCTTCTCGTAGATCCACTGAACTAATCTGTCTAGTTCTAACTTTTTCTCCAGTTCTTGCAGGAGGAATCAGGAATCCTTGTTCTTTGTTGATCCGATCGCTCAAAGCACATCTCTACAGTTGTTCTTGTGGCGAGATCATTTGGTTTTACTGAAGAGCAGCAGCTTTCAAAGCATTTATAACGAGAAACACTTTAGAAAGTACTAATCTCTTGAAATACTGCCTGTTATGGTAGACATTAAAATCAGAAGAAAAGCTGCCAGGATTATATTCATATCTGAGGAAAACAAATAAAATGGTCAAAAATTGCGGGTTAGGATGTGACAGTTTCTTGCATAAGACCACAGTTCTGCTTCTTCTACTCAACAAATTAATTCAAACTTTAGGTATTTTAAACTTACTTGCAGCTTTTGCACATTTAACTTGCAGAACTTATAAATAATTTATTTCTGTCCAGTTTCCAAAGTTCTTTAAATATTCTCTAATCTGTTTTTCTTTTGGTGTAGAAAGTGTAATTTCTCTAAACCAATTATCTTTTTAGGTAACTTTACTGTTTAGTTTTACGTCACACTTCAGCCTATAGTGATGAATTAACTTGTTAAAGTTTTAAATAGTTGATGTTAAAATTTCTTGATCACTCAAGGGATTTAGAGTTCCTCCAGTGGTACTAAAAGCAAATGATCAGTAGATCTAAGGGATCTGGAGGGCCCATAAGGCTGCAGGAGTCTTAAATACATTCATGGTCACGTGTAAAACTTTAACATCAAATTTAAAACAAACAAGGAGCCAATGAGGAGAAGCCAGCATCAAATAGAGGTTTCCACTTTAAATAACTAATAGCTAACTGACTTAAAAAAAATTGTAGTTCAGTTTAAGAAAAAAAAATTCTGTTGAGTGAAAAATTGTGGATGTATTTTGCATACCTGCAAACTTGTCGCTTTTCGACAAAGTTTGCAGATTTCAAGCAAAAATATGTCATTTAAGTGAATCATCTAACTCCGAAGAGGGTCACAGGCAGATGTAATTACCCATTGACTGGACTTGCATAGTGCTAAGCTAGCACCACATAAGCTGTGCTACCTAGCTCGCAACAAAGCTCGCACTAGCTCGTAAGCGCTAAGCTAGTGCACTAACGTAGTGCTAGCTTAGCAATGCGTAAGTGCCGGTAGTTGTCGACCCACGGGAGAGGGGATTAGAAAAGCGGAGCGCCACGTCTGTAGCAGCTTAGCTAGTGCGTCTGTATTGCGTGCTGCTCGCTTTGTGCTACGTATTTAAGACACAAGTTTTTGCTATTAGCAAAATGCTCTGCTATATTTGGTTTCTCTGGTTGGCTTGCTGCTGGTATTACTTGTTTATTTTTTGGTTGACGCCGTATTTCATATGTGTGTCCCAAATAAATTAGGATATGTTTGTAAATGTCTTTTTTACTAAGAAGCATGTGGTCTTTTCCCCCCAAAAAATTCTCAGAGTAGAGTACAGTATACCAGAATGCTTGATTTACATGTTAAAAATCACAAAATCTGCACACACACACACTACAGACACTAGGTTTGTCACATTTTTCATCCTTGTGAGTGTGCAGGTATGATTTTGTGGCAATTTTCTGAAGGAAAAAAAGGGCGGGGGGGGGGGCGTTCTTTACACTCGCTATGCCCTTTTTTAAATGTAGTCCTGAGTTTGACCTTCCAGATCAATCGGATAGTCGGCAAGGAGGCTCTGCTTTCCTGTCAATCCCACATGAGCCAACGCTGTCAGCCGTGGAACCTTTTTATTTGTTTTCTAAACTCTACCTTTGAAAAATTCCAATGCTTTGTTTTGTTAATTCACCAACAAGATTTTGTTTTCACTCAAACCAAAACGAGGCGACCGCTATCAGCCGCCTGGTTGAGCTTGTGGATTTACTGTTTCATACCAAATGTTTACTCATGCACAACCCACGTGTGTTTTCTCTTTACATCAGATCTAAAACAGTTTTGTTAAATGAGATGAATGATTGCACTGCGGCAGAAGGAGGCAACTTTTCTGGGTCTGCCACCTTTTGACGATTTTTACAGCATCCCTGAAATGTGAAAGCAAAGCAACCACACAGAGCAACCTGTAAGCTAATATAGAAATAGAAAGAATAGAGGTAGAGGTAAAATAATTACTGAAAGGAACATTATTTAATGATGTGAAAAATAAAAGATCAAAAAATGAATTTATAATGGATTTCAACTGGGTCAGTTCTGGAATGTTATGAGAGCATTTCAAATGATTCTGACAAAGTAAAAAAGTTTTCAAAGGATTTTTAGGATTTGTCAGGGACGATCGCGTCAACAAGAAATACAACATTTCATTAAAAACAGGAACAAACTTTTAATCATAAAATCTTCTGAGGATTAAATAAAATCTAATCAAACACATTTAACCAAAAAAAAAAAAAAAAACCCACGTAAATTGTTCAGAGATTAATATTAAACTGTTAGTGCTCAAATCTGATTTTTCTTTTTCTTATTATTTTTTACAAAAGCTGGGTTTTATAAAGAGTCTCACAAAGTGTTTCATAATCTGCTCTTATTTTAAATGTAATCTTTTTATTCATCACGCATCTGGAGGTAAATAAACGTAACAGAGTTCAGTGGTTAGCAGCGTCTCTACCCATGCTCTATCATGAAGCTTTTAGAGGTTTAGATTTAAACCAAGGGAGCTTTTAATGCGATTGAAACATGAAATTAGTATCTATAGTGTTTGTCTCCACGTGTTGAAATTAATCATCATAAATCATTCAATGGATGACAAAACTGACATGCTGAGCAGGACTTCGGAGGAAAAATTAGTTCCTCCTCTTGAAAGTGTGGTTTAATTTTCTGAATTAAAGGAATGGTATGCAACAAAAATAATACACTAAAATACAAATTTGACTTATTTTGTTGTTGATTTACTGCTGTGAAAGCTGATCTAATTTAGATTTTCTCTTAAACACCCTGGTCTAAGTTCTGGTGTGTATTCTCAGTCATCCAGGACGTGGTTAAAAAAACACTGTCAAAATTTTAAAAAACATCTGGCTGAATCTTTAGAACGTGAGTATCCAACCTAAAACCACCTTCACCGCAGTCTCTATTCACACAAGGAGAGCTGTTGGTCAGGCTACTTGTTGTTGTATCATGTTCTCTAAAATAGTTATTGAATCAAGTGTTTACTTATGTATGTAAACGTAGATATTTAACAACCCATTAAAACACACCAGAATGCAAGAAATGGCATCTACTTTCTTAAAATTGTTCTGGGGGAGGACCCCCCCCCCCCCCCAGACCCCTCCACCACTATGTCCCCTCCACATTACAAATGCTTCTGACGCCAATGCCTAGAATCACCTGTAGATTAAACTACACCCCCCTTATCATGGAGACTCATCAGGGTCTTTATAAGCCGGGCCCCCAGAGTAATGATTTACTCACCTGCATGAAGGTGTCAGAGTGAACCTGACTGGGAATCAGGCTTAAGGCTGATTTATATTCCTGCAGGAGTGCTGAAATCGTTTCTTGCTGACATATTTTTCTTCTTGCACCACCTTTGAGAACCAGTTCTGTTCACAACCCTCCATCAGAACTATTGTCTTGCAGAAAATGTGCCAAGTATTGTGATTGGTCAGAGAAGGGTGAGTGGTGGTGCAGAGGTTAGAGAAGGTGGCCCTGGGATCTGAAAGTTGCCGGTTCAACTCCCTGGACTGACAACATCAAAATGTGGGTGGGAAAGGTAACACAGTCAAACCTGCCTCCACCTTCATTTGTCCCACTCTGGGCCCCTGAGCAAGGCCCTTAACTCTCACCATCTGCTCCCGCAGGAGCCCTAGACAGCAGCGCTCTGCTCCACACAGAGGGCTGTGGTGGCTCAGTGGTCTGTGATTGTGTCAGGAAGGACATCCTGTGTAAAAACAATCACCAATTCTTCATGCAAGTTAGTTTGCTGTGGCGACCCCTGAAGAAGGGAGCAGCTGAAAGAAGAAGAAAAACAATGATTTGTCAGAACTCTGTGTTTCAGCTGGACTACACTAATGTTATTCCTGCTCTGCTGAGGATCAGCTGGCCGAGGCTGTTAGAAGATACAGCCATCTTTACAACTTTTCCAGCAAAACATGTCAAATAAATCTTATTAAGTGTCAAGAACTTGTGGAAGGAGACGTGGAGACACAGGAGACCTGTGGCAGTGCTGAATCTGAGGGAGTGTCCTCGCCTGAACAGCGTAGGGACGTGCACCATCTGTCTGAAACAATAGCGTTCTCTTTAAGACAAATTTACAAATTGGCGTTTCTCCTCGATGAACACCAGAAGTACCAGATCTTCCTCCATCATCAACTGAAAACGTTCTCTCTGCCAACCGTTCTGTTTCTGTTTTGTTTCTGTTTGTGCTGCAGTGGGAGGGGCTTACCAGGAGTTCTTCTCTATGTAGTCAACCTGATTCAAGATGGCCACCACAGCTAATTGATGTTAGCAAACATAGTTTTCACACTCGGTTTTACAGACGTTTAGCTAGAATAAGCTGTGGTAGTAGCTGAGAGTCATCCCCTACACATAATCTAAGCGCATGATCTTTGGAGGAATGCAAGTTTTTAGACCACATGCGTGCGGGCACGTGTGTGTGTTTTAACATAGATGCAACGAAACAAGATGTTCCTCTTCTGTTAGACTGTTGGATGTTGTGTATCGATGGAGCAGCCTGAGTGTTTTTGTGCCTGAATCACTCGTTCCTTCATCGTCAGAGTTGTTTTCACAGCTGATTGTTGTTCATTACAAAAACTCTCTTCAGTGGCTGAAACAATGAGTTTCTCTTCCCCTGTGTCGATAACGTTTGCGTCACAAATCTTGTCCTCTTCTTGAGTTTGATTGGTCAGTGGGGAGAGAAAAGAAATGTGCTGCAGTGGTCCAAAAATACAGCTTTACCACTTGTTGCTTCTAGTTTATCTTTTTTTCATCTTATCTATATTTAGTAGCTTTAGAAGATCACTGACACCTTCGTTTATAAGCACTAAAACAGCTAATATGCTACCGCAGCATATCAAACCCAGCTGTGGTCTGTTGTTCTGCAGGTGAGCGACCCTTCAAGTGCAGCCAGTGTGACAAGGCCTTCAACCAGAAGAGTGCTCTGCAGGTCCACATGGTGAAACACACGGGGAAGAAGCCCTTCAAGTGTGAGGTGTGCTGCATCAGCTTCACTCAGAAGAGCAACATGAAACACCACATGAAGAGATCCCACGGCTCTGGTGAGCACAAACACACATGTGCACCACAGTGAGCCTGTCTCTTCGTGCGTCTGTGTCTTTGATCCAGCGTCACTCGAGTGAGCAGCACTCACTCGAGTACTGTATCAGGGTCCCTTTTTGTCTGATCTATCATGTTTGTTTCTAAATATGTCTTTCATTCTTCTAGTTTCCATAAAATCCAGGCTCTGCTTGTGTTGGACATTAAAAGTGTTCTTAGAATCCTTCAGATTGTAAAAACCCAAACACGGGTCATATTGAAATTTTCCTCTTGTGCCTCCTTTCTTCCGTTTATCTGTTTAGAATGAGTCTTTTCACTGCCAGCAATTCAGGTAAATTAAATTAAATTCCATTTAGTTTGTGTATATATATATATATAATATTGTCCAAAGCAGATTAGTCAAAGTTATCTATCTAAGAAATTAGCAGATTGTATTGAATCTCCACTTCGTCTCAACCTCCCATCATGAGCTGCATGTTGGCGACAGTGGAACAAAAAACTCCCTTTTAACAGGAAGAAACTTCCAGCAGAACTGGGATCAGGATGGACAGCCATAGGCCTGGACAGGCTGGGGTTAGAGAACACAGGAGAGGAGAGGACAGCCAGTACTACATGTAGTTTTTATGGTCCAGATGTAGTTTTTATAGTCCAGATGTAGTTTTTATAGTCCAGGTGTAGTTTCTATGGTCCAGGTGTAGTTTCTATAGTCCAGGTGTAGTTTCTATGGTCCAGGTGTAGTTTATATGGTCCAGGTGTAGTTT
>NC_056502.1:31855837-31875574 GCF_014905685.2 Nematolebias whitei | reverse complement strand
GTAGTTTCTATGGTCCAGGTATAGTTTATATGATTCAGGTGTAGTTTCTATGGTCCAGGTATAGTTTATATGATTCAGGTGTAGTTTCTATGGTCCAGGTATAGTTTTTATGATTCAGCTGTAGTTTCTATGGTCCAGGTATAGTTTTTATGATTCAGGTGTAGTTTCTATGGTCCAGGTATAGTTTATATGATTCAGCTGTAGTTTATATGGTCCAGGTATAGTTTATATGATTCAGGTGTACAAACCGGATTCCAAAAAAGTTGGGACACTAAACAAATTGTGAATAAAAACTGAATGCAATGATGTGGATAGTTTTTGCAAACATTATGTTAGACACTAACGTACTTAAAACAAAAATCTGTTAAAAGAAAAACTATTTTTTAATCAGTTTATGAGACACTTAAATTTCAAAATGTATAAAATTAGATAAAAGGTTAAAGATTGTAACAGACAGAGAAGACCTTAACTTGTCAAATATACAGTTCAGTCAATTGGAAAATGAAGCATTGTACAAGGGAACACTAAGCTAAAATAAAAACATGCATGTCAGATCTTTACAAAAAATCAGAATCCTTCTAAAACGGTGCATGTAGGCAAGATTCAACAACAAACTGAAGCTAAACATCTATAAACATGTTTCATTTTACGAAATGAATTATTGGACCTGTGATTTACAGATTAGATTCTTACAGCGGGACACAGCAAGGACAAAGAACTTGGCTCAGATTAGTTTGTTGATTTATTCCTCAAGTCATTTGTCAGAGCTTCACTGGATTGTCTTCTATTTTTTTCTTTTTCAGCTACTGTTAATCTGGTCCAGATGGTTCTGTTGGTTTTCTTGGGATACTTCTTTGTTTGTCCTCCACCTGTCTATTTTTATTGTTTCCTTTACTTTTGTAAGGACACTGTGCACACCTTGCAAAGATAGGCCAAGCGTTTTTAATAACATCTCTTTGGGAATCATTTTGTTGGTGCCAGAATACTTGTTATCTCCTGTCAAACTGTGTTATCGTTGGTATTCTTTGTAACTGTAACTAAGGAAATGGGAACAACAAAAAACACACATTTTCCTGAACCTGGCCAGTTACCGTCTAAGAACTAAAATGCAATAAAAAAAAAGTAAAAGCAGCTGACAAGCATTTAGAAACTGTAGAGCAGCTGATAACCTTACAAATGAAAGGCCTATCATTTCTTGAACGAATGGATATCGCCTTTAATGCTAGAGTTTGTACTTAAAATCATCTTTTGATGAGAAACAGTTGTGTTCAAGCCTATTTGATCAGACCACGTAAACATCGTAATGCATGTTCTCATGCAATATAAGATCTCTTGGAACAAATTATTAAAAGTACAGTATGTGTAAATGAAAGCCAGTTTTGAAGAAGAAAGCTCAGTAAATGTAAACTAGGGCCGGCTGCTGAGACGCTCTGGACCAAAGTCTTCCACATGCTGTTTATCAAACTCTAGTGGTGACTCAATCTGAGTTTTCTTCAACATTGTCTTTGTGACTCGTCCCTAAACCTCAGACTGGTGAAGAACTGAGGCAACAGTTCCTGTATGGTCTGTCTCTCCATCTCACCTGGTGAAGCTTGTAACTCCTTCAGAGTGCCCGCAGGTGTCTTGGTGGTCTCTCTCACTATTTTCTGTCTTACACTGTCCCTCAGTTTGAGGACGACCTGCTCTTGAAAGATCTACAGATGTTCTACATTCCTTCGATTTCTATATGATGGATTTAACTGAACTCCCGGGGATGTTTGGAGCCTTGGAAATCCCTTTGTATCCACCCCCTGACGTTTACTTTTCAATAATTCAATTCAATTTCAGTTCAATTCAATTCAATGTATTTATATACTGTAGCACCGTCACAACAAAAGTCATCTCAGGGCACTGAACAGAAATATCCATATAAAAGTCAGTTAGTAAAAGTTTATCTAAATAAGTCAGCAGATTGTGTTAAATCTTCACTTTGTCACAGTCTCCCATCCTGAGCAAGCCCAAAGGTAACAGTGGAAAGGAAAAACTCCCTTTAAACAGGAAGAAACCTCCAGCAGAACCAGGCTCAGGACAAGTGGCCATCTGCTTCAACCGGCTGGTTTGGTTTGAGAGGAACAGATAAACGCAGAATGCCAGGCCATTGAATGTCAGTAATCTTTTCTCTGAGTTGAATTAGTTTATTTTCTATTGGCGCTGTATTTTACCAACTGTATAAACACACACACGCATATACACACAGAGACGTGGAAAAACCATATTGGTGGGCAGCGATAAAACGTGAAGTTCTGCCTCCTTGAAAACAATTCCAAAAAAAAGAGGGACGACTCAGGACCCTGGTCCATTTTCTGTAACTTGTATTTGTAAATCCTACTCAGTATTTCAGCAACCATACGTTTGCACCATATTCTGTATGAGCTCAGTTCAGATGACGTAATGGTGATTTTAATTTCTGTCGTTTGGCAGTTTGCTTGTGTTTGTCTAACTTTTCTTGTTATATTACGGTCTCATGCTTCATAAAACCCAACAGATCTGAGGACTTTCAGATAATGAGGTAACTCCCACTGCGAGGTTTAATTCGGCGTGTGGCCTGCAGCGTCACAGGAACAGTGCATGAACCTTCCAGCCAGAGTCAAAACTGTTTGTTGCTCGTTTTAAGTTGAACAGCTAGTCACATTACCATCTCACAATGTGTGTTTACAGCTCGCTCAATACACTTTGTTTTTAGAGAAAGAACAGGAATAAAGGGGGATTGTGTAATATTAAAACAAATGTTGTAGAGAGAAGAGGGAGATTGCTTTTTGACGGATGGTTTCATTTGCACGACGGCCTCGGGTGGATCGTTTTCACCATGAGAGCCGCTGCCGTTTCGTCGTCCTCTTTACTGACACGGCTCTCGTATAACCAGCCGAGTATTTCACTGAAGCAGTAATTTACTCTCTCTGTCACCTCCAGGTCAGATCCAAGATGTGGCCCTTGGCCAGGAGGAGCCGGCTCCTCAGGTAGAAGACACACCTGAGCTCAACCTGGAGGTGGTTTCTGAATCCACCGGGGACTGGCACGTCTTCCCCTGACCGCAGGAGTCAACAAGCTCTCAGCTCTGAGAGCTCTACAGCTAAATGCAGGACATCGTGGAGTGGCTCACTGTGGTTTCATCTGGATCAACTGTGAAGTCCGGGTCTCTGGAGTGAAGACTTTTGGTTCTGCTGCCACAGTCAGATTGTCGCCTACTTGTCCAGAGAGGTTTGGCCCCATAAACCTTGATGTCCCAAAGAGATCTTCCCCCAGGAGATAACTGGTCCCTCTGCTGGTAAAACTGTTCTGTCATAACCTGGACTCCTCTCTTCATTGCCGATCCAACAGCAACATTGTCAGGATCTCAGAAACAACTATTTAACTGCAAAGACTACACAAATTACAACATATCTGTCACTTTTATGACATGTTTATATTGTACATATCAATTCTGGAAATTAAATGTCATTTTCAGTTTGTTAAAGTTTGACAGAACGCCTCTGAACATCCTGGAGCAGAGCAGCAGGAACCTTCCATGATGCGTTTGAGTTCTTGAATAAAGATGCTGTTGTTGCACATTTGGACTGGCATCAACGGCTGCTTCACTAATTAATTTTGTAAATAGTATAGCTAGAGTGCATATATTTTCTGAAGAGTCTTGGTACACAGATTGTTTGGATATTTGCAATTTTTGAATATTATTTCATTTGTGTTAAAGCCAAGATGGTATGGAGGCTCTTTTGTTGCATTTGTATTTTCTATCAGTCACAATAAATAAAATTAAATTACTTTTTTTTTAATCAATTCAGCCTGTCCTCTTGTTTTGTGCTTTTTTTGTTTTGAAAGGAAGTGTAACAAATATAGACACCAGTGACTCCCACAACCGGAAAAGGAAAAAGCAGGTGAAGATGGATGGATGGATGGATGGATGGTTGGTTGGTTGGATGGATGGATGGATGCATTGATGGATGGATGAATGGTTGGATCGATGGATGGATGCAATGATGGATGGTTGGTTGGATGATGTATGAATAGAATGATGGATAGATGGTGGATGGATGGTTGGTTAGTTGGTTGCATGGATGGATGGAATGATGGATGGCTGGTTGGATGATGGATGGATGAATTCAGTCAGTGTTAATAAATCAGTTACAACAGGGCAAAGGGCAAGGCAAGGGATAAATGACAAGTTTTACAGCCAAAACAACTTTTTATTCTTGTCTTACAGTTCATACGTGTCTCTCTTGCCTGGATGTCTTGTCATGTCAACATCCTTCATCAAGTCCAGTTCCCTGTCCACACCTGCAATGGCCCAATATTTGCATTTGCTTACAAGTACCACCTCTCAAACACACGGACTTTTCCTCTTACAACTGTGCTCTGTCAGAGGAGTATGCAATATGATACTAAAATAATTCTGATATAAAGTTATGAAAATCTGACAAGTTAGGAAAATATTATTTTTTTTACATTGCCCACCTCTACCATCATTGTGTTCACTGTTGATATAAGATTTGCTTTATCACGTTTGTTTATTAAGGTTTTTCCAAAAAATACATTAATGTATCTTATAAAAGAAGGAAAAACGTATGTTGTGCTTGGGTCTGGTTCACAGTATTGCAGTTTGAAAATTGTGTCAGCCCTACAGAACCTTTCACATCCTCAGGTTCTACTGGTATGTTAAGGAAGACTTGGGGGAGGGCCCCTTTTAGAAAGGTTTGCCTTGGGTCCCAAAATTACTCAGCCCTCTACTGTTTCAAATCCTTGTTTTTATATGTCTCATGGCTGCAATATCCACAGATTCCTGCAATCTGAGGAACAGGCGACCTGCAACTGCATTATTTCAGTTTCTTTGTTTTCTTATTTCTCTTTCGTAGAAAACACCATAAAAGACAAACTGACTTGTTTAATTCTTGAGTCTCAGAAAATCTATGAAAGTAGCCACAACACTGATCTGTCCATCCAAACAACTTTTGAGTTCTGCTCAGGCCCTGGCAGCTTTGGCAGTCCTTGACATCTCTGAGTGGCCCTCTGATATGAACAAAGACTCGGGGTAAGGGAATTCTCTAACTTGTTGTTCTGTTCTGCCTCACTGATGTTCGATATGACGGGTTCCTGTTTACCAGAAACCATAGTCTTGGTTCATTCAAGCCTAATCTACATATTGACCACTCACAGAGTCTTGGATCTCTACTCCACTGCCGTCATCATTGGAAATACCATTTATAGGGTCTATATCATCATAGCCAAGATTGCTGATTACATTTCCTCCAATTTTACAGTGGATTCATTTTCTACCTGTACCTTGAATACGATACGTTCCAAAATTATACACGACCTGGCCAAAAAAACAAGGCCACTCACTAATATTTTGTCGGACCACCTTAAGCTTTGATTGCAACACATTCACTGTGGCATCGTTTCTACATGCTTCTGCAACGTCACATTTCTTCCTGTACAGAGTTGCTTTAATTTTTCCCCAAGATCTTGCACTGATGATGGGAGATTCAGACCACTGTGCAAAGTCTTCTCACAAGCCCATCCAAAGATTCTCAATGGGATTAAGATCTGGACTCTGTGGTGACCAATCCATGTGTTAAAATGATGTCTCATGCTCCCAGAACCACTCACTCACAATTCAAGCCCATCGAATCATGGCATTGTCATCTTGGAATATGCCTGTGCCATCAGGGAAGAAAAAAATCCATTGATGGAATAACCTGGTCATTCAGTATATTCAGGTAGTCGGCTGACCTCATTCTTTGAGCACATACTGTTGCAGAACCAGATGTGTGCAGCAACCCCAGATCATAGACTGCTCCCACAGGTCTATACTTTAGGCACTAGGCATGATGGATGCATCACTTTCGCCGCCTCTCGTCTTACCCTGATGTGCATTCCCCACTGTCTTCCCAGTTTATGTGTTGAACTATTCTGAACCCGGTTTTAGAAGTTTCAGCAATTTCCTTGGGTGTTTTCTCTACGTGATGCATGACAACAATTTAACACTTCTGAAACAGATTACCATCTTTTCCACGACCACGGGAAGAGTCTCTCAACATGGTTTAACAAATGAGAAGCTACTCTGCATCAGTTAGGGTTAAATAACTTGTTGCCAGCTGAGACATAATCCGTGCAGTAACTATTCAATGGGAGGCTCTTACCTATCTCTTTAGGTAAATCCTAAATAAAGGCAGTGTATTACACAATGGAGGTGAGCGTATCCTTTTGTTTCACGAGCTGTATCATTTCAGTAAACTGCTAAACATGTTGTATTTTGAGAAAGAAAAAGCAAATTAAAACCTCTTTATTCTTTTCTAGGTATATCGCTCTGCCTTTGTTTTTGTTAATGATCCATTCCTGTGCAGTTTCAGCCAGTAGAAGAACCAGCAGGATAAAATATGGTAAGACATAACTTGTGAATTTAAGCAGAATGGAAAAAATGCTTTGTTTGGAAAAGATGAATTCTCTTGGGGAAGTGCGTTCATATTTTACAGTCAGTCTTTATGCCATGGAAATGCGTACACTGATTATTCCTGGGCCAGCATTGTCGAGTGCTCCATCTGCTCCAGTTGGGAAGGCTTGGCATGAATAACGATGAGCTAATGAGTCACGCGCTGTGTCTCCATGAAAGAAAATCTGTCGAACTCTGGCTTGTTGTGACCGGCCCAGCAGTTTCACTTCCTGTCTCTGTGATTTTTATTCTGCTCTTCGTTGTAATGAAGCATCATTTGCTGTTGTATTAAATAAAGAAGCACACATTCAAGCTGCAGGGGGTAGGTTTGTAGTTTTTATTTATTTTTAAATTTTATTCTCAGGTGAGTGGCTGATCATGTTTTATTACACAAAGAATAATGAGGAGGTTGTTTACATTCATCCCATGGATCCATTTAGACAAAATTCGAAGAACTCGAGCGCTTGGACAGTTTAAAAGATGAACGCTGAAGATCACACACACCTGAAAGATGGATGGAGCAGATCTACTATTGACCTTTACCTTTTTTTTTTTTTTACACAAAACTTACACATTCTGAAGAATGAGTCACTACAGTTAGTTAAAGAGCACCTTTTTGAAATAGTTTCTTTTCTTTATTATTCATTGGAAAGACACGCAGGTCAT
This sequence comes from Nematolebias whitei, assembly GCF_014905685.2. Lineage (NCBI taxonomy): Eukaryota > Metazoa > Chordata > Actinopteri > Cyprinodontiformes > Rivulidae > Nematolebias > Nematolebias whitei. Next base: position 31,868,445 of record NC_056502.1, on the reverse strand, counting down.
TGCTTTTTGGTAATCAGGAGGAAAGGCACTTACTGAGCGAGGATATTTTGTGAAACAAATTGACATTTTGTGTGCTGTGTATTAAATAAAAAAACAATAGCAGTGCATGAAAAGACAACAAAGCGTTACACAGGTCTAAATCAGACATCCTGCTGCAACATCACTGATCCAGATTCAGTTACTTTATGAAAAACTGCTACATGAAACAAACTATTCCTCTTAAATGTGTATTAGACTTGAAAAATACATTTTTTTAGCATTAAGTTAAAGCCAGCCTAAAGTCTTAATGGTGACGAACATAACATTCATGACAGGACACGTTCTTACAGCTCAGACAGGAGGTAAACAGAAACACAATGTGACTGAATGTTTCTAACACTGATGTAAAATGAGTTTAATCTGTCATTAATGCTCAAACTCAGGGGTATGTTTGGGAGGACAGAAAAAGGTCAGAGGACGTGACGCAGACAGTGAGACGGGACAGAAATCCTCTCTCTAACACTGAAGCAGCCAGGTCTTCACCAGTCAACTAGCGGCATTAACGGTCAGGTCATCTGGACCTGCACCGGCCTTCACCTTCAGCTGCTCCCAGGTCTGCTTCAGTTTAGCCACCTTTAGTTAGAAAACCAACAAAGACAACACAGAAACTCAAACTGTACAGAAAGAGGGAAGTTATTCAGGCTGCATACGCGAGCGGCTTCTGGGTCAGCAAACGGTTCACACTGAAGATGATGATGGAGCGTCAGGACACGAGAAATGGAGGGACAGATTGTGTTGCCATCAGCCGAAGGGTTGGGCTTTAGCTATCATTAGGGTGTTAAAAAGATGCTGTTGGGAAGGTCAGTTTTTCTTTTTGTTCGCCCCCATGAGCTCTTGAGCAAATCCCCTCTGGATGTTGGAAGGGGTTGTAGAGGGGGGACTTCAGCGTTTGGCTGGCGAAGCACTCCTGCTACCCTGTGAAACAGACAAAACATGAGAATGAGCCCAGAAAGCAGCTGTTTCAGGAGCAAATGGGTTAGATTTTTTAGGCTGGTTCATGTCACTCAAAATGTGACAGATAAGTGGATCTATAGTCGGATTCCACTGAAGGTTTGACAGCACTTTTTCTAAGAGGAAAATGTTTTAGGTATATGTCACTAACATCCATCCATCGTCTTCCACCCATGTCCCTAGAGCTAGTTTGTCACCAGGAATCGGCGTGGCAGGGACCCTCTCGTGCTTGCTGTCTGGCTTACATCGCACCCAACCTTGGCGGTGCTCCTCATAGACCTTGACAGTCCTCCCCTCTCCAGGTGGTAAGGGGGGTGGAGGGACTCGTTGCCTCATGGGAGAGTTTAAATACCTTGGCGTCTTGTTCACGAGTGATGAGAGGATTGAGTGGGAGATGGATCAGCTGATTGGGGTCTCGTCCATGGTAATGAGGGCACTGCTTTTGTCGATAGGTTGTTGCAAAAAAGTTAAGTCGAAAGGCAAGACTCAGTTTCCTGGACTGTCTTTGTTCCAACCCTCACCTGTGGTCATGAGATTTTAACCATGACCAAAACAACAAGATTCCAGATACAAGCGGTTGAAATGAACTTCCTCTGTAGGGTGTCCTTGCTCAGCCTTAGCAATAAGGTGACAAGCTCCATCATCCGGAGGAGCTCAGTAAAACTGCTGCTCCTTGACATTGAAAGGAGTAAGTTGAGGCAGTTCGGGCATCTGATTAGAATGCCTCCTGGACTTCTCCTGTTGGATGTTTTCTGGGCATGCCCCACTGGTAAGAGGCAGACCCAGAACATTCTGGAGGGATTGTGTATCGTCTCTGGCCTTGGAATGTCACGGGGTCCCCCTGAAGGAGTTGGAAAGGAAGGACTATGAGATTGTGACTGTGTTAGAGAGGCAAGTTGCCTGTCTGACCCAATTATGTACAAGCTGCAAAAGATCGAGATGGAGATAGTTGATTCTATAGTCCTTCCCGGGGAATCCTTAGGTGTTTCTAGGCCAGAGAGAATATAACTTCTAATCATTAAATTCTGGGTATGCCCTGTGGTTTCAACCTTGTGGAATCTGCCCAGAAAGTCTCCAGAGGGATCCTGAAACCACCTCAGCTCACTCCTGAACCTTTATTTAAGCTGACAAATCCCATTAAGATACCAGATCTCTTTTTCGAGGGTTGTCAGGACATACCTTCATCTGCTCTCCTCTCAGCTCCCTGCAGATGATCAGGTTTCTCAACTTATCTCTAAGGCTGAGCTTGACCACCCTACAGGGTAACCTTACTTGCTTGTTATTTTGGTTGTGAACTGTATGCCATGGCCACAGGTGAGGGTTGGAATGTAAATGAACCAGTAAATTAAGAGCTTTATCTTTTAATTCGGCTCCTACGTCATAACAGAACGAAGACCTCATTACTGCATTTGGAGTTGGAGGTCCATCTCCTGCCCTCACTTGTGAACAATACTCCCAGATGATTGAACTCTTCCATTTGAGGCAGAGACTTATCCCCAACCCTGAGGGTACATCTACCCTTTTCTGGTGGAGAACCATGGCTTCAAACTTAGACTCTCATCGCAGCAGCTTCACACTCAGCCACAAACTGTTCTCATCTCATATCCTGTTTGTTTTGTTCATGGACAGAATCTCAAGACAAATTTGTGGAGAGGAGGGTGTCTGCTTTGGGAACCACACGAGCTAGCCTTTGGTCTTGCTGGGGACCATTTCTTTTTATTAATGCACAATATGAAAGAAACACCATCTGGATATGTTGTCACTTCCTATTTAGTAGAAACAAAAACAATTTATGGTGTTTTATTATTTCTTCCATCAGTCTCAGGTTCTCAGGTTTTAGCTGCTCTTCATCTGTATGATGAGGATGAAGCTGGTCTGAACAGTGCAAAGTGGGAGCCGGTGTTAGTGTTAGAAGTAGCATGGCAGTAATATTGTGTGCACATTTCAGGACTTTAGTAATCCAGAGGAAGAATAAAATATACTTTGTTGTGAAAACTCGTTGAAAAAATTACAACTGATTGGGTCAAACGTATTAACCCTCAGATTGTCCTTTATTTTTGGTGAAAATTAATGTCCCGATTATTTTAGCACCCTTAGGGCCTTTTTCAAACTCTCCAATTATTTTTTTTAATTCGACAATTTATTTTTCTGGCAGTCTTAGAAAAAATTAAATTTCCCCCCTTAGGACGGTCAAATGGATTTCTTCACATTTTCCTTGAACCATTTCCAGGCCAGAGTTTTTGGTGGACTACATCCAAGCTGTTTATTTTAAAATTTATTTAAATTTAAATAGTTTTCCTATGACTTGAACTAAGACTTTCCAAGTCTTTGCTCGTTTAATTTTTTACTTTTACTGAGCCGGCAGTGCGTTTTATTTATTTATTTTTTACAATAAAATAAGTTTCATTAAGGAACCTTTAAAAATAACGAGGTGGTTCAAAAATAATAAAATAGGGTCTTTATAAAATAACAGAACTCTTGTTTTTGACCAGACACGTACTTCAGTACAATCATGAGCAGAGTAATAATCTTTCTTGAACCCAGTAAAAACGGTAAAAGTGATTTATTATTAAATCATTAAAAATACCAGGGCACTGCTTGTTTTATAATTTTTTATGACATAATTTAATTCAGTAAATTGCCTACATAAATTATACTGTAAGCTGTTTAATATAATTAAAAAACTGTTCAATGTATCAACTTAATATAGGAGCAGAAACTATCATTATAGTCATTTCTGGTTTTATTTTTATCTCAGGGGAGATGAACCCTTTGTCCAAAAACATCCCTTGTATACATTTACATAATTTGTTGCATAAATCAAACTCTTGTTCATGCCAGCTGTCTGCAGGATTACCACAACAGAAGTGATTATTGTCTCCAGCAAAACCTTCAAATCATGAATGAATTCATTAAGAAGATTAGCTGTTTGTTTAGACTGGAAACAGAAATGAGTGGCATCGGGACGACTTTTGCTTAACAAAGCGTCAGTGAGCCACATTTGACCTCTGTTGAATAGCATTATCCAGATTTTATGTATTAAAACAAAGCAAACATGCAGATAAAAGGCAGCTCTGTGCAAAATGTGTGCAAAAATGTAAATCGTAACAGATGATAAAATGAGAACAATATAAAGAAGTATCAGTATCACGAGGAAAATTAAAGTCAAGAGTTTTAATTTTATATTTAGAGATTAAAGTTATGAAATTCCTAATAAAGTTGTAATATATTAAAAGATGACAGCCTAAATATTTTATCTTGGAAATAAATTTGAAATTGCAAAAATAAAGTGGTTATTTTGAGATGAATTTTTATGAAGTAAAAGTAAATATCAACTTAGGAAAGTGTTTATACAATAACCTTATGTTACCTCACACAACACTCTATCAATGTGTTTTAATCTGAGAAATATGAGAAAAAAAGTAAAAATTCTGAAAACGTTTTATTTTTTCCCACCTTGGGACTTACGTTCTCACACCGTTTCATCCACCCTAAATCTATGTTGAACAATGTAAAGTTCTGAGAAACAAAATAACAAGTCCAACTTTGTGTGACAATAAGAGACGGTAATGAAGGTGAAATACGGTAATTTAAAACAAGAAAGGATCCGATTTATGATGAAGTCCATAGTCTCAGTAAAATAAATAAATGAACAGATCTAATTATAATTATTTAACTTTTTTCAAGTTACTCAATAATTATGTCTAAGTGTTATGTTTTTTGGACTTTAAGGCTTAAAAAAGTTGTATGGCTACGCTGGTTAAAATTGAGCACAAATACTTTAATGTCTTTCAATCACTTAATGAGTTTATGAAAGCTTTTCAGGTTTTCACTTTATTCTATGTCCTTAAAGGTTTTATTTTCTTCCCCTCTCTTTTATCACTAATAAGATTTTGTGGACGTTATTTCATTCCCACGCTTCCACTCGGCTCTGAAAAGAGTCTGAAGATTATACAGATTAGACAATTTTTTTATGGATCGTTTAAAAACAAACAATCCTTATCGTGGAAAGCTTGTTGCTTCTCATCGCAGAGCGAGAGCTGAGGTCCGAGCTTTTATTCTCATCAAGCTGTGGTCTGTAGATTTAATCTGTTGCAGGAGTGAGCAGAAAGTAAGAGTGAAACAATAGTTGTGAGCTGTCTGGGGTGTATGCTAATTTCCATTAGGTTTGTTGTATTGTTTATAAGTGGCGGAACAAAAGTGATAAAATACCCAAGAGACTGCTCCAATTAGCCAAATCAGAGAGGCTCTGAACGTGCCACAAGTTTGTCTGTGCTCTCGTAGCTTAGTGACAAATTAGTCACTACATTAAAGAAGAAACCTCTGGGAAATTCAGGTGTCTCTCCTCTCAGGTAATAATTTATGGTGCTGTCAGTGTAGCAATAAAATCTAAAAATAAAAATTATACTATAAACTATTACAGCATAAAGGCTGTCCCTCCTTTATGTGGCAAATTATAAGAAAGGAGGTTGGTCAAGCAGTCATGATTATAGCAGACTGATGCTAATGCTAATGATGCTAATAAAAAGTGATGCTAATGCTAATAATGCTAATAAAAAGTGATGCTAACGCTAATGATGCTCATAAAAAGTGATGCTAATGCTAATGATGCTAATAAAAAGTGATGCTAACGCTAATTATGCTAATAAAAAGTGATGCTAATGTTAATTATGCTAATAAAAAGTGATGCTAATGCTAATTATGCTAATAAAAAGTGACGCTAATGCTAATGATGCTAATAAAAAGTGATGCTAACGCTAATGATGCTAATAAAAAGTGATGCTAATGCTAATGATGCTAATAAAAAGTGACGCTAATGCTAATGATGCTAATAAAAAGTGATGCTAACGCTAATTATGCTAATAAAAAGTGATGCTAATGTTAATGATGCTAATAAAAAGTGACGCTAATGCTAATGATGCTAATAAAAAGTGATGCTAACGCTAATGATGCTAATAAAAGTACCCTGAAGTTTTCAGAGCAGAGCCAGAACTTTCCATCTGTGCTTTTATGGTGTAAAATTCCCAGTAAAACTTCAATAAATTGTGGAAAATAACCTTAATGGTTTTCAGGGGAGAGGTGGTGCAGAGGTTAGAGAAGGTGGGCCTGTGATCGGAAGGTCGCCGGTTCAACTCCCCAGACCCAGACATCAAAATGGGGGTGGGAAAGGTGAAACACTTACACCTGCCACCACCCTCATTTACCCTAATTGGAGCCCTTGAGCAAGGCCCATAACCCCCACCATCTACTCCCCCGGCGCCCAGATGTCAGCTCTCTGCTCCACACAGAGGGCTGTGGTAGCTCTGTGGTTGTGTCGGACATCCAGTGTAAAAACATTCACCAAGTCTTCGTGCGACTTAGTTTACTGTGGTGACCCTGAAGAAAGGAGCAGCTGAAAGAAAAATAAAATCTAAATGGTTCTCAGCAACATCTAGTTTTTAGCGGATACCTTTACATTTGTATGCATGTTTTTAATTTTACATTTGCTTTTGTTAGCACTTGTATGAAAGTTCTGTAGTACTACTTTTTATTCATACATATATGTATATAGGCTTTTTCTTTTTTTGCAGTAGCACCAAGATTTGGTCTCTATGCTTTGTTCCCTCATTATATTTTACGTTAATGAAATTAAACCAAAAAAATCACCCAACCAACAAACCATAAACCACCCAGCCAATAATCCAAATAACAACTCATCCAAACAACCAACCATCCTAACTACTTGACTTTAGTCTTGAATGCAGAGCCGTGAACTCATCAGTCCAGTCCAATTTTCATTTCTCCAAACTCTGGATGTTCAAAGAGCTATCTACAACAGGTAAGATATTAATAGTCCATAACCTTTCCACATAAGCCCACTTCCAAAGATCATAACTATTCCTACAACAGTGTCACTGTGACTTGAGTCAGTCATGTATGTCCGTTGAATTATAAAACTGTAAATGTATTCAGACATCTGGAGCCTTCCAGATCAAAAATGGATTTTATTTTTTCTCAACACAATCAAATGTGGTCAAATTTGTTCGTACTATTTAAGAAAAAAAATCCACTGAAATAACTGAAACATACAGAACCACATGATTCCTTGTCCAGACTGATGTTTCAGCTTCCTCAGATGTTCAACAGGCTTTAGATCAGGGCTTGGGAGGCCACTTTGGGTGCTGAGATGGTGTAGAGGCAGGGCAGCTGACTCGGGACCCAAAAGTTCCAGGTTCGATCCCCAGTCATTGCACATCTTGTGGTGTCTCAGAGCAGCACACCCTATCCCCAAATGCTCCCCAGGCGCCCCCAATAGCCACCCACCGCACCACCCGGCAGTGGATGGGTTAAATGCAATGAGCCAATTTTGCCATTGTATGGAAACATACAATGATGACAACACAACACATTATTATTATCATTATTATTATTATTATTATTATTATTATTATTGTTATTGTTATTATTATTATTTCAGAACAGTCTGTTTTTTTCTGAGCCATTCTTGGGTGTTTATAGCTGTGTGTTTTGGATCATTACATATATTTCATTACAGTCTTAAGATTCTGTTGCACCCTGCACTGATTCTTGGCACCATGTGCAAGTTGCAGCAAAACAGGCCCAGAAATGAACCGAGACGTTCACTGTGGATACTGTGTTCTTTTCTTTGTTTCGTTCTTGGGTCTGAGAACATCCATCTGGTGGTAGTTGTTGCCAAAAAGCTCCAAGTTTAGCTCATCTGTCCAAAGGACATCGTTCAAGAAGCATCCTGATGCATGCTCAATATGTATTTTGGCAAATTCCAGTCCTGTTTTATGGTCGTCCTCCATTAAGTCCACTTTGTCTCCAACAGTCACTGATGCAAACCTCTAATCTAATCTAATCTCTTTGGAAGTTGTTCTGGACTCTCTGGTTACTGTTCATATACATCTCTTCAATTGTAGCATCAGCTTTCCTCTTGTGGACACATCCAGGAAGGTTGTCTCCAGTCCTCTGAGCCTTCTGAATAATCTGCGCAGCTGAAGTCAGAGGAACATCAAGCTGCTTGGATCTTACAGCCTTTAACATGAGCATGCTGCTCAGTCATTTCTTTCTAAGCTCCAGAGACAACGGTCTTTATCTTTCTGTGGTCCATGTTTAGTGTGGTACACACCATGATACCAAACAGCCCTGTGACTACCTCTCTCCTTTTAATTATGCAGACTGACTGATTCCAGACTGAATGAAGACACCTGTGATGCTCATTACAGGACACACCTCACGTTAGTGTTTCCTGATAAACTTTTCTTTTCTAGCGGTACTAACCTTTACATCAAGGCCAGCTTCATCAGAGTAAAATAATTCTGTTGAACCGTATTTCCAAACGCAATGACTCATTTTCATTATTGAGTTTTAGTATTTTTGTTGATTTCAATAAATTTCAGTGACTCCTGTGAGATTTGTATTTCTTTAATGAAAGTGTCTAAATAAATCTGACCTAGTCTGGTTTGAGTGGACCAAGTTAACTGTTAGTAGATGCAAGTTATTGTAAAGTTGATAAAACAGCATCTAAAGCATGTTTTCTTGTTTTATTAATGGGTTTACTTTAGTGTAATGTTCATTTTTAACAATGCCTCAGTCAGATTCTCCGGCTTCATATAAAATTAAGTCTAAGAAGAATGTTTGCAGGAAAAATTCTGATGTCATGGTCTGTTTTGGACATCCAGTTATCTGAAGACGGCAAAACGGGTGTCCAGACTTTAATCCTGATGATGCCTGAGGCCAACACTCTTAACGTCATTTGGAAACAAAACCATAGCTCTTGGTCACACCCTGAAAATTAAATTTAAGATGGAAGATGGAGCTTGGCTAAAATCCCACTGAGGACCAATCTATCAGTCTGCAGCAGGATTTGTTTTGGAAACATGTATATTAAAGTGGCCTGAAACTGGACAAAGACGGCCATGTAAAAAAATAAAATAAAAATCATATATTCTCTGTGAATCAGTCAAAAAAGCGGCTGAAAAAAAAGGTGAGAAATGAATGATTTATAAATGAGCAATACAACTTTCAGGCTTACTGCATGCTTGTGTGAGTCCTTCAAAGCACCTGATGGAGTCTGTTTGGGCTTTAATTGAGGGTCCTACATGATAACGTTAATTATACATACAGATAAAGAATGCATCAGCTGCTGGCTCTCACTAAAGCAGGTAGTGTTAGCCGCGGCCTCACTGGGACCTCATCAGAACTGGATCTTCAGCATGGTTATAAGAGCCGCGAAGCTGCAGCGTGCATGATGATCAATCTCGTGTCTAAAAGCCCTTCATTATTCTGCCGTAGCAGTGACATTACAAAGTCTCCCGAGCACATGAGTGTTGGAACAAATGCACAGCGAGGTAAAGTCAGGTATCCCTCCATCACATTTACTCACTCTGCTGCCGCTGAGCTCATCACTGAGGCAGAGAAGAATACAGAAAAACAGGGGCAAGAACGGGATTGGACAACACATCCATTTTCTGTTAGTATTGATATACAGGGAAGAGAAGCAGCATGAAAAGAGCACAAGTAAATAACCTGAAATTTGACACGAAGTGGTAAAAGATTATTTTTTTTTACCATTTTGAAGATCCTAGTCAGGGTGCCTTTTCCGTCCCCTGCACTGGCCTTCTTGCTTGACTTTTGGTGGCCCTGCAGAGAAAGAAAGGTCCTCAAGTGGTTTAAAAAGTCTTTGGCATTTCACAAAAAGGACTGAGATGTGGCTGACCTTTCTGTTCAAGAGTCACAGATTAATCTGGAGTCCGGTCTAATGTGGAGAAAAAATTCAGGGGATGGCTGAATGTTAAAAAGAAGACTGGTGTATTGATTACTGTCTTTTTATTCCTGGGGGATTTTTGTGTTCTCAGTCCAAATTATGGATTACAATAAAAACTAATTGTGCCTTGATTTTCGCAATATACTGTTTGAATTATGAGTCGGAAGCTACAGAGGAAAAAACAAACAGGGAAACTTTTTCAGTTAAAATGAGATTATTTTTTTTTCTCAAAAAATTTGACTTGAGCAATGATGTCAGACAAAAAATCCAGATTATTATCAGTGTATTGGTCTGTATCTTTCTTTTTAGTTTAATGAATTTGCAAAAAAAGTTAAATCGAGTCGTCTGGACAGATTTTTCTTGGTTGAAACGTTTCGTCTTTCATCCAAAAGACTTCATCAGTCTGAGGCCTGCCAACAAACTCTGTTTTATAAATAGCACCTTTCCAAAATGGTTCAAGCCAGTCTGCTGTGGAGTGCCAGAAATTAGAGTTTCACAGGTAAAAAGAGACCATCAGTCTAACAGTCGATCATCAGGACCATCAGTCTAACAATCGATCATCAGGACCATCAGTCTAACAATCGATCATCAGGACCATCAGTCTAACAATCGATCATCAGGACTATCAGTCTAACAATCGATCATCAGTGCATAACAGTCAGTAGTTAGAGGCCTGATGGCCGCTTACTGTTCACCGACAACACGGCCAGAATGGTTTAAAAAAGTCCTGAAGCTTAATGAACTAATTATAATTATAATTTAGAATATTATACCTGTCATTATCAACAACACGTTAGCCTACGCTAGAACTTTTTGCATGCACAAACCTTTTGGCCTGCATCAGTGTGCTGATGATTTCAAACTTACACTTTAACTTATGTGCATTTTTCAAACGCTGGCATGCATCCATGTTTCATGTATGACAGCCTTTTTAGCAGTTTATGAGCTAAAGTTTTAAATGTAATAAACGTAGACATAAATGTCTGATTTGATGGTATTACATGGATTATTATTGAAGTATTAAAATTTTGACTAGCGCATTTAAAACCTTTGAAACCGTCTTTAGTCACTAAATGCTCATCGTAAATGTAAAGCAGTTTTTGGAACTGTGTTTGCTGAACATCAAGCGAGGAACTGTGAAAATTACTGGAACGACAAGAGCAGGTTTATGTAAGAAAACAAACAGAATCTTTGTTGAGCATCTAAATAAAACACGTTTGGACAAATTTGCACCAGCAGTGGACAAAGTAACGATAATTGCACTTTTCCAGCTCACAAGAGAAAAGTGTCTTTTAGGAAAAATAAAACTCACGTGAAGTGAAAAAATCATACAAAAAAGACTGAAATGAAATGCAAATTCAGTAGAACATAATTAATCTACTATCGACAAAAGCCCCCATTTTTTTCTCCACATGCTAATAATCTTTTTACAGTCCCTCTAAAGTTTTATTCTTCCTTTAATCCACAGCAGCGCCTCTGCCGCCTCACACACACACAAACACACACACGGTGAATTAGGTGCTGATAAGATTGTAAAATGAAGCAGGAGACGGTTTCTTTTCAGAGGATCTTTTAAGATGAAAGGTAACGAGTTGGATGGATGAATGCACAATATGAGCTCGTAATAAGGATGAAACAGCCTGCCAAGCTGTAAAATGGTCATTCATGGTGTAACTGAAAATGGACCAGAGTCAAAGAGTTAGGGCTTATCACTGATGTATGAAGGGATTATGGAGACACAAGTGGATGAAGGAGAATGGTCTCGCATGCTCTTCCAAGAAATCATCGTACTGTTTAGACATTTTTATTTGTTCGTGTGGCTGTTTTCAAACCACCTACCAGGCCTATCTTGTTTGCTAGTCCTGTCCACTGTGTGTGCAGAGAGAGAAGAGACAGGAGGGTAAAGGGAACAAACAAAAAGTGTCTTATTTAGTGGAAAAGGCAGAGTGGGAAGGAAACGAGGCAGGTTGGAGGAGGAGGAGGGTGAAACAAGGGTGCAGACATGCAAGGAAGAGGAGAAATATGTGCACAGCTCACAATGACGTTTGTTCAGTATCAGTAAAGTGTGCTAACGTGCAGCGGTTGTTTCCATCACCAAAACGTGGCACATTGGATGTATAAGTGTTCACAGTGTTGGTTAAATTTCAGGGTTTTGTGATGTAAAATATATATTTTAATTATCCTCACTTTTAACGTGCTTCCTGGGGGTTACAAAGCTTCAAACAGCTGGTGGACTAAGTGTGTACACAGATTAACTAATAATCTGATGAGTCACCTTTTATATCTGTTACAATGGACAGTATTTCACCCTACAAATGCTCTATCAAAATTCAGGCCTTGAATCCGGCCAGGCCGCTCCAAAACTTTGATTGTTTTATGATGAAGCTGTTTTTTGTCCACTAGGGTCATGGATTAAAGTTCTGTGTCGCTGGGACGGATTTCGTCATCTGTAAAAATGAAACGGGGGTGAAGAATGTGTATGTTGTGGTCTTTTTAAAGCCATCCAGTCTAACAATGATGCAGGATTAAACCGACATGGCTTTTAACCATTAAAGAAAACCAGAGCCACAGTTTGACCCGATCAGAGCAGGGTGGGTCGTGCTGTCTGGTCCACGATGAGCCCAGAGCGGCGTTCCCAACTTGAAGACAGACTGCAGGTGAGAGCACCGATCACTGTGGACTACTTTGAGCACCCCTCTACACTAACAGAACCCTCACCCCCCACGAAGGTGATGACATGTAATAAATTATTAAATGTCTATATTATCAAATATGTTGGCACATGGCCAATTCACTGCAGCTAATATATATATATATATATATCTATATATATATATATATATATATA
>NC_056502.1:31827632-31855437 GCF_014905685.2 Nematolebias whitei | reverse complement strand
CAGTATACTGTGTACTTTTACTAAGGTCATGTACTCAGTATACTGTGTACTTTTACTAAGGTCATGTACTCAGTATACTGTGTACTTTTACTAAGGTCATGTACTCAGTATACTGTGTACTTTTACTAAGGTCATGTACACAGCGTACTCCTCTTTATGTGAAAACCTTAAAGCAGTGAGCTGTATGCAGGAATAAGCTCTTGAATGTGGTTTTGTTGGTGTTGGGGACTTGGGTAACCTCTGGGTGTATTTCACTCAGAACATTTATTTCTGCTTTAACTCTACAGGATGCATGTTCAGCATCTTTGTCATTAAAACATTAAAGGTTCACTGGTTAATATTTGGAGCTGATCACAATCCCATCACCATCACACTAAAAATCTAGTTGTATCTGCAGAAAGCAACACCGCAGCACGATGGCACCGCCATGTTGTATTTTAGGGGTGACACTCTTTTAGCAATGTGTCATGTTTGTACTTTTAGAAATTGTTCAGAGTTATGGAGAATACCGGAGGTTATTACGTGTTTCTGTTTTGCCAGAAATCCCTGCGGTGTTTTTGTTCGTCTTTTAGCAGCTGCTGTGACCACTTATTTTATTTTTTAAACCAGTATTAGAGAAATGTCCAGTTCTCTGTAACCCGTTGTTCAACAATATGCTCCACATCTTGATGGGTGTGTTCAGTGATGCTGAGGAATTGGTTCTGTAAAGTATTTTAACTGTGAACCACATCTTTTACTGGAGGATGTAAATGTCAGGAAAATCTTGCGATGAACTTAATTTGACTTTGTCATTCTTTTCCCCATTTAAGAGATTAGTTTGTTTTTCAGTCAATTTGTACCGGACATATGTCACAAAAAGACAAGAGAAGTAATTCAATTATTTACTCCTTACTTGTTTTTACATCACAAAAACCTGGTGCTTTGTTATTGGTTCGTATACTTTTTCTAGTCACTGTACTTGAAAGTTTATCCGTCACACAAATGTGCTCGTGCACAAATGCACCATTTTCTAAAGAGTCTTCACAATAAACCAGGTTTGTCTTGTCAACCGTCTAATAAAATCAACCAGAATCCTTAAGGGTTTTACAAATGTGTGGCGTTTTGTTGGTGTTTCGTAGACGCTTGTAATGGTGGACAACGTACAGCACTACTCACCCTAGACTTGGGACGAGAAGGGGACACCTGCAGGACATTTCAAAGCAGACAGGAAAGAAGCTTTGACTTGGTGAGTAAGAAAGAAGCAACAGAAGGAGCAGCAGAAGGAAAAGCGTGCACTAACATTGCCGGAGCACTTTGAATCTTCTGACGTGTGAGGCCTGTGAGTGTTAGAGCGGTGTGGCTCACTGTGGGCATTACTCACGATGGTGCGGAAGAAATGGACCACGGCGTTCTCTCCTCCTCGTTTACGCGGCGAGGTCACGGATGCTTTCTGAGGGGCTGGAGAAAGAGCACCTCGGAAAGAGCCCTGGGAAAAGAAGGAAAGGAGCGGCAGACCTTATTCACCGTGGCCTTGGAACGTTGACGGATGAGCTGACGGATGTTAGGATGACGACCAGGATCTTGCAGCCATGTTGTCATGTTTCACACTCTGCTTCAGAGCTCATTGCACAGCTGACGGCATCTCATGAGTAAACTCTTGAGATGTTGTGCCACAGCACCTGATTTAAATATCATTAGCAGACTTGCTGACCAGTGTCGTTGCCTCTCAAGAAGATTTGTCTGGAAGTTCCTCGTCTGTTATCAACTTTAATTAAGATAAGAAGGCGTACATTTGGAGCTTCCCAGAAGACTCTTACTGACATGTTTCTCCAAAGGGTTTGGATTTCTGTCTAAATATCTTGGACTAAACTGTTGCTCTCTGATCAAATCTAAAATAAACTCCACTAAATATTGGCCAGATTTAGACTGTCGCCCAGGATACAGCTCGTTACGTCTGAAAACTCTTTGTTTTTAAACAGGCTTTTCAAAAAGACAGAGGAAAAACAAGTGATACATTTTATTTTAATGAGTTGATAACACCCAGGGGTGGACAGAGATGTGGCTACAGCTGCTATGAATAGAAAAAAACAATAATTCATTCATTCAATGAGAAAGATTATTGGCAAAATCATCCCAAAGACAAAATTTCAGGCCAGTAACAACTAAAATATTTGTCCAAAAGTCAGTATATGAATAAAAATGGTAGAAATGAGCATTTGAAAGTAACAGTATGCTCTAGTCAATGAGTTGATCTTGACAAAATAAAAGCAACGTTTATTTATCATCGAGCACAAAACCGAGCACTTCAAATCCAACTTTAATGGGATGAGTTGGGCTTTACATCGTCTGCCCTTTAAGCATGAACAAAAGAACAAAACATTAAAAATATTTAGCTAAATTCACATTAAACCTTTGACCTATAAACAGTGAATCTTTCTGGGATTATTAGGAGTAACAATAAACGAGTGTGTGGAGCCTATAGTTAAATGGACCTACTACAGAGCCTGGTGGAACAACGTGCTCGACATGGGACCAAAAGGTCTTCAGACGTGACTTACTGTAAGTCAGGGGTGTCCACTCCTGGTCCTTGAGTGCCCCTAAATGTTCCACTTGTTCCTCTGCTCTAACACACCTCATTCAATAGTTGAATTACTGCGTCATGTTCTCAGAAGTTCGGTGATCATACATTCAGGTCAGATGCGTTGGAGCGGAGAAAGAAGTAAAACGTGCAGGTCAGTGGCCCTTGAGCACCAGGACTGAACACCCCAGGTGTGAGGCTATGTTCACGCTGCAGGCATCCCGTTTTGCGATTTTTTTTTTTACGACAGTCTGAATGTGAAAAATCTTTTTTGAAAGATGTTTTATCATACACAACCAAGATCGTTTTCATGTGTGACACTAAATCAGATACTTCTCCGCTGGTTTTCAAAGCAACCTCGGTCTGAACAGTCAAATTGAATTTCACCCAACTTTTACGTCGGTGACGCAGGAGTATGTAGATTGATCCAAATATCAATAATATCGATGCCATTACCAGTTTAGATCTTGAAACTCCACATCTTCGCCTACAGAACAGGAGTCCAGTCGCTTTGTCTTTTTAAAACAGTTTCTTTGCGCTGGATGAGTTAGAATTTACACCAGCATGAGATACTGGTGTCAGATCATATCGATACTTGAGGCAAGATCAAATACAAGTACTGGGGAAAAAAAATATTACGTGCTAACATGTAGTACTAGCACCAATATTTACTTTCAGAAACACAGCATGCTACGTATGATGTTACATCTTCTGCACATGCGGGTCGCCTCAACCGGAGTCTGGTGGAGGTTTCATGTTAGTTATAATGTGAACAACCACACACACAAATAAAATCAAATAGAGCAAAAAAATTGGAATTGGGCATTAAAACTTGCAGTGTGAACATAGTGGTGATGTACCCCGAGTCATAGATACACAACGGTATGTGTGGAAGGCATGAGTCTCATCCATTTCTTCTCATTTCTTCACATCAAAGAACTTGAGGATGAAGCTTTCAGTGCCATCATCACTTCATAACATGCGACCTGCTCTGTATTTTATGTGTTTTGAAGATAAATCCTCAAGCAAGAGAATACAAAATAAGGTAGAAAAAAATCCCTCATACTACCATATTACAGGTTTATTTTTATTTTTTTTATTGACGTCAGCAATCCTAGGTAGACAAGAGATCCTTTAATGATGTCCTCTGGATCTGTGTCTCGCTCTCTCTTTGTGTTTTTTACATTTTACATAACTATCTCTGCAGATGTAGAAACTGATGAGAAATGTGAGAAATAAGTGAAGAGAGTTGTGAGAAAACAGAACTACCTCTGCAACCCATGCTTCTCTGTTTGCAGGGAAAATAGAGGCGAAAGGAATAGATGGCACGAGAAACGGGATCAAATCATTCTGAAGGATTTGTCTTAATAGCTTCACGTTCAACCAGTAGTACCTTTGAAATGAAGTACACTCCTGTACACTGTGTTTGTTCTGTTTCTCCTCTGTTTTATTTAATTTTTCTGTGTGAGAGTAGAGAGTGAAAGGGGATGCTTCATAAAAAGACTTCCAGCTGCTGTTATGTTGGGAAAAAGCTAAAGGCTTTTCAATACTGAAACTGATGAAGGCTGGGCGTATGCCAATCTCTGTCAGCTTTCAGAAACTATTATAACGTCAGTAGTGATGAATATCTGGTTACTAATGAACATTTTAGTTGAAAAATGCACATAATGGGCGCAGAGTGACACAGATAACTCATTTAAATCCATTTTAATAGACTGCACACAGGATTTATGGTGGCTAGACAGATTACTGGAACTGAGCTTCTTATAATTCTGCTGTCACAAAACGAGCTCATTTGTTTGGACAGTAGAAATTATTTTAAACAGGTTTAATGTTTTGTGTTAAGATAACATTTTACCAAATTATGCATACGATTGGTCAGAATTGAACAACACTAATTTATTTTTGCGTACTGATTTTTTGTTTCTTGCATTATAGCATGTTGCAAACAGGAAATATCTAATACAACTATTAGCATGCTGCTAATAGTGTCAACTCAGTGCAACCATGTAGTCCATTACTAAGCTTAGTACAATTATTACCATGTTATTAATAGTAAAATCTCTGTAAAACTTTTAACATGCTGCCATAAGTAAAAGCTACAGAAGAGGATTTGGCTCACGGTAAAAATAAATAAATAAATAACTTCTCAGAATTCTGACTTTAATTTCAGAATGCTGAGAAAACATTACTGTGACCACCGTGGCCATTATCCCCTTCTGTAAAAGCTCAGTACAACGGTTAGCATGTTGATAAGAGTAAACTCTCAGTGCAGCTATTATGATCTTACTGATGATTAATTAGTTCATTAGGGCGGATGTGGATGAGTGGTTAGAGCAGGCGTCCTCCATTGCAAGAGTTGGGGGTTCAATTCCACAAGCAGTCACATGCTGAAGTGTCCCTGGGCAAGACACTGAACCCCTCATTGCATCCGATGTGTGTCCCATCAGTGCATGAATGTGATAAATCTGATTATTCTTTGTATAGATACAGTAGAGTGCTGTATGAATGAGGGCACAGATTGTAAAGAGCTTTGAATATCTTGATAAGATAGAAAAGTGATATATAAGCACAGCCCATTTACATGTTGCCTATTATTTTTTAACAAAGGTGGTGTAAATAAAAATGTGAAGTAAACAAAATGAAGTGCTTCAATGTGTAAGTTAATTTTATTTTAAAAAGTAAAGGGTCACTAAGCACATCAATCAACTGCGTGATAAAGCTAAATTCAGAAACTCGTGCTGGACAGTGTGAAACCATGAATCAGAATTCAGTGCTTTACTGGTCCTGAACTTGTGCTGGCTAATGATCATCAGACATCTTCACTCAGGTTAAAGGTCAGAGTGATAAAGAATGAGCTTTACTATGAATACTTATTAATTATTCCTAAAAAGGAGACGACTTCGCATCTTCAAAACTCCTTCTGACTTCTCACTTACCTCGCTCGTCACTGAGTATCTACGTTGTTGTAAAGCAGCATTTACCAAGAAGAGTAGAACTTCAAAATGTCCCCCGATGCAACATACAGGAGATTTTCTTCTTCTAACGTCATGTATTTGTTCTCAGCTTATCGGTGCTGTCATGGTTACTGAATGTGGAGACAAAGACTCTTGTTTCTTATTTCCCCTGAACTGTGCAGGACGCCAGCGTTTATCACCGTGGGGTCCGTTTCAAGTACAGGAAGATGGAGCTAATTATTATTTTTAAGGGTCTATTTTTGAGCCGTACTCATGGACTGAACTGAGAAAGAATAATCTGGTTAACATGCGACACAGGTGATCTAGTTGAAGATGCACACATTTTTCTTCTGAAGCCCGCTGGGTCTTTTGAACACTTGTGAATATTTTTTAGGTTCTGTTAAACATTTGAAAGGGTGTGGAGGTGCTTTTAAATTTGTGACATACACGTTTTGGTTGCATTAACTGCATTAACTGTCTGCCTAAAGCATCGCTATTTAATTACAGCACGTTCCAGTCCTGCTAAATTACTGGTACTGATTCATTCTTGACGTTCTCTCAATTTTAAGAACTACAATTTTGCAAATGTCATTTCTGTAGAAAAACCTGACACCCTAATTAACTTATTAACATTCAGGTGTTCTCTACATGGCGGCAAACTTGACGTTACGATGGAAAAACTGCAGCCACAAATGCGTTTTTCTTGATTTATTGAGCACTCGGGTCGCAGTATCTTCTTCGTGTGACTGATGAAGCGGTTCTGCTAATAATTCTGTTGTGTCTGTCATTTGCAGCTTGCATTAAATTTGCATTCAAATGAATTCAAATCCTTGTTTGGTATTACAAGACAACAGTTTCTTCTGCCAAAGCGCTCATTTTGGTGCAACCAAAGCATGAATATAATTGAATAAAACTCCACGAATGCCATTTTGGATCTATAATGGATGTTATTGATCTTACGTTTCCTGAATGTCTTCAAAATGACAGTGTTCATGGTAACACCACCCAAGATGTCCATTTTAAGGCTCTAACCAGTAACATTGATCGGAGTCCACTTTAACTTATTTCTCTTCACGTTTCTCCAGAAAACTGGAGCAATCAGCTTGTTCTGAACAGAGAATTAGGCTCTCTTTTGGCAGGCAGACCGCAAATGTTTTCATCTATTTCCTGGCAATTTAATCTTTAGGCACACATAAACAAGCCGAAGCAGTCATCCATTACTGAGCTCTATCTGTGTGGAGATAAACAGTCGCTCTGCTTTCCGTTACGCCTTCCTTGATAACTCCTTTTGGTCTGCCGTGTATTTGTGAGAGGGAATGAACTGTGGAACACGTCAAACTTTCCTTAAGTTCAAACTTGACAGCAGACAAAAAAAAAGTCTTTGTTTGGGTTCAGAGCGGCTGTTAAAGATGTTAGCGGGATGTTAAACGTGTCCGAGACATGAAGCTCAAATAAAAGAGAAAACAAAAGAGAGTGTTGAGGGTTGTTGTTAAAGACTTTTAATGAAGCATGAATCCAAAAAGCTCAGGAACAGATCAGACCAGAGACGGGTCACAACACATTCCAACAGTTTGAATAATCCAATGCAAACAGTAGATCGGCACAGATCCACGACGTATTCACAGACCGGTTCAAACACACCTGACCCTGAGGTGAGCAAGCTGATGTGAGAGGGGGTGTCGGACCGTCCCTCCCTCATCCAAGACACTGGGGTAGAACAGCTTGGACATTACTCCTGCATCAAACAGCTGATTCTGTGTACCGTTCAACAAATGAGGATACCATACAATGTATTCTGTTATCTCTCAGTCTTTAGTTCTGCTTAAATAGCTACTGTTCATGCAAACTTAATGTTCCCTCCACGTCATTGTCCCCATGGCTTGAAATGATCACTAAGTCATTTGCATTTCACCGAAGACTTTCTGCAGATGCTCGGTGTCCAGAGACCGAGGTTTTGTATTATTTACAACGCCATCTCACGTTTCACAAAACATCTGCTTTCACGTTGAAAAGGAGTGGTTAAAACGGCAAAAGACAGTTTTTTAAAAGCACAAGAAATGGGCGCACGAAATGACTCCATGCTCGCCAAGAAAGCAAACCATTAAACATCCCCGGAACAAAACATGCATGCTCATTTTCTACCGACAAACACCGGCACAACTGTCTCAGTAATACTGCAGTCTGAGTCCAACCAGGAGTTCAAAATATGTGGGAATTACATGCACACAAGATAAATAAGACGTCTGTTTTCTCTAGAAAACCTTTTCAGAGAAGTAAATATTTGCAGGAGGATGATAGTGCAGTTTTTTTTGTTGTAATTTTTATTTTTATTGGTTGGAGGCAGCAGAGGTGGGGTGAACGGGTCATTGATATTTAGGAAGTGCTTGTTTGAAGGCAAACCCTTGGTGAAAACAGCGCCAGCAATCTATCTATATATCTGTACAAGTTCATTTAACTTTTAAAATAAAATTCTGTTAAGAACGACACGCTAAAAGCGAGATAATCATACAAATACAGCGGCCAATTCATAAAATCTGTTGCTCTGTTGAACTTTTCCCTGAATGTTTGAGTTAAATATGATCTGATCAGCAGAACAGACTAAAGCTCTGATATGTTACATGAATATAAAACCATTTTTATATTAAATCTTGTTTTCAAACGTCACTTGTTATAAGGCATGGGAGAAATGCATATTTCCTTGCTTCATGGTGATTTCTCTGCAGTTAGCGGTAAAAGCGCACCTATTAGCTAAACGTGGAAAGAAGCGTCTATTTTGTTCAGAGCGTGTCGTGCGCTGCCGCCTACAGGGGGCGCTGCTGAGCACGTCGTCCCTGAGAGAGCTGGAAGCAGAAGAAGCGCACTCGTGTTTAGCCGTGACACAAGCAAACCGCCAGTCGTCCAGGTAACTGAATGACGGGCGTCGGGGATTCAAACGGAACCAAAACAGGCCTAAAAGGAGAGGCTAGCATCTCCGTATTACCGGCAACTTCGAATGGTTACGGTAAAATGTAATTAGGAGCTAATATTAAAATCTATTCGTCGGCAACACTCATAGTTTAAAACAAAATATTTCTTGATTTTAAAACTAATTAAAATTTCCTATTCAAATATACTTTAAACAATATAATTACATAAATAAATTTCTTTGATCATTTATAATATAACGTGATTCTTAACTTTAAAAGTGACTTTAGCAAACTGAGCTCAGCAGACAGCTGAAACTACCTCCCTCTGTGACTTCGGCCCCGTCTACGCCGCTCTGCTACGGGGACGGGCACTGACTTGAAACAGGCGAATTTGAAGAATTATTTAAGTCATAATTAACTTTTTTTGTTCTTTACTCGCAACACTTTACATTAACACACAACACATTTAGTTGATGTTTTTCTTAGTTCATATCTTAGATGTTATTACTGTTTTTCTTATACATTTTATTGTTGGATGTAACTGGGACCCTGTGTACATAATTTCGCTCCACCACATGTACCACATGAGGTGCGAATGACAATGAAGAAACTCTCTCTCTGACTCTCTGACACTTAAAAGCTGTTTCTTCACGGTGCTTTTCCAGACGGTGTGGTTTTTATCAAATGCAACGCCCATCATCCACTCCCCAAAAAACCAACCGGACCATCCATCCATCACTGTGAAAGAGGCGGGGGACACCCTGGACAGGTCTCCAGTCCATCACAGGGACACAAAGAGACAAACAACCATTCACTCTTTCACTCACACCTAGAGACAATTTAGAGTTACCAATCAGACAAACATGTATGTTTTTGGTTTGCGGGAGGAAACCGGAGAAAACCCACGCATGCACAGAGAGAACATGCAAACTCCACCCAGAAAGGCCCCCAGACCAGAATTTGAACTGGGGCAACCTGCTCGCTGAGCGGCAGCAGCTCCACCAACTGAGCCACCGTGCTGCCCACACCGGACCAGTGAAACAAAAAATAAAGTTGGAGCTTCATTTTCTGCCTTTGTAGTTTCTATTGAGAGGATTAAGCTTCATTGTTTTGGTTTTATTGTCAGAATGTGTGATAGCCTTGATGTTGATCCACTGGACCGGTGAAGGCGTGCAATGATCCCGGCTAGCAGAATTAGCACCAGTGCACATCTCTGGACCCATAACCTCTGTTGTACAACTGGGCGAGTACTAATTAATTCAGCGCGAGTTCCAACCACGTGCACACAGTTATTTGTTTTTAGAATATTCTAAAAATTTAATAGTTTCTGACACATTTTATGACCATTTTTGCTTGAAATGCCCATCCCCGTTCTGCTTTTTACTTTAACAGATATTTTCTGTTTTATATAATTTATTATTTTTTTACATTTTGTGTCAGTCTACACTATTTGAATAAAATGAATGCACTACAAATACAGAAAAAAAAACGTTCCTAGTTTGACTAAAGAGTCTCCTTTTTAAAAATATTATTCACAATTTACCATTTTTATCATTGCGGCACTAAATTATGAAACATAACGGTGACAAGGTCAGAATAACAAGCCAGACACAAGAAAAAAAGCACAGGTAAAATGACTCCACTGTTTAGCTTTTTCAAGGGCGTGCACAAAAACACTCAACAACTACTGAGCAAATCATTTGCAACGCCAGGAGACAGTTTCAGCTTTTTGAAGTATCCAGCGTGTGGGCGGGGCCTTGAATTGACACCTGCAGAGGAGCAGACATCACGCCCCAATGACGATTTGTTAACTTAAAGATCATCAGAGGGTGAGGTACCTGAAGCTGTTCTCCAGTTTGACAAACGTTCTAATAAACAAACAACAAACAATAAAACATCACACCCACTGAAGGAATGCTACTAACGTCAGTACCATAATAAAATTAAAAAACTAATATTTAAATGATTGAAAACAATCAGAGCCTGCTGTCTCATATAAAACAGATCAAACTCCATCAAGTCATTTCAGCTGATCTGAAGCTCAGGACAGTTCCAGACCTGGGATCACAATCAAAACAGCAATAAAACCAAACTTAAAGCGTTAAACTCTTACAGCACGTGTTAAAAAATCCAAAGCGGCTCTGGGGGTGGATCAGCAGAGTTATGCGACAGATAAGAGAGGGGTTGAGGTGTTTCTACCTCAACACACCCTCCTCTTCCTCACCTTGCTCTTCCTTTTCTTGTCTCCTCCAAAGAACTTCCCAATCTGATCCAGGAGCCCGGGGTTCTTCTTTCTGCGGCCCAGTCCGAAGGCAGCCTGAGCGGAGCTGCTTGCAGATGCCATGCTTGGAGGAGTAGTTGGTTGTATTTTTGTACTTGTCAAATGTGGGGCGTTAAGTCTCTCCCTTGAATGAGAGAGAGAGCGAAGCTCGAAGGTGGAAAAAGAAAAAGGAGAGGAAAGGGAGGAATAAAAAGTCAGCTTATTCTAAGTCCTGCTCAGGGCTCTCCGACCCGCACTCCGAAGCCGCTCCGCTGTGCTCCTGGATGGTCTGCAGCTCGTCCGACTCGGAGGGTCGGTCTTTGAAGGTGTTGTCTTCTCGGCCCGGGGCATCTCGGGAGAAGAGGCGGACCAGGTGGGGGCGTGGTGTGGCGGCGTCAGGGTCAGCTGTGCTGGCGATGATCCAGGGCTGGCGGGGGCCCTCGGAGTCAGTCACCGCCGGCTTCTCCGAGACGCAGCCATTGTTCTGGTTGGCATCTGCGGCGCCCAGGCCTGCGCAGAAACAACAAGGGTCATCTATGGGCTCGGGCCCTCATGGCACAAACCAGAGCAGCACAATGGGCCCCGTTCACAGGGCCAGGCCTTCCTGCTGCAGTGCACACCAGCAGACCTAACGTTTCACTCTTTACACTGGAAAAAACAGAAACTGTGACGTTCAAGAAAAACATCTGTCACAACCTGTTTCTTTATGCCAATGTGAACTACTCTGAAGCAGGTGCATTTATAATCCTGTCAAAGGGCTCAGGGATCTTCTTTACTTCCTTAAACTTGAGAACATCACGATGTCACTACATGGCTCTCATGAGCAGCTTACGCATGTTTGGCAACCATTGCAACTGTTGGCTAAACGAACAACTTTTCCTCTGTACCAGACTAGTTGACATTAGTATTATTTACTTATTTACTTTCCCTCCTTTATTTTCTGGTTTATAGTTGGTATATTTTTATTTTGTTTCCTTGGAGGTTCCCTCTCTCTCTCTACTTTTTGGTTTTCTATGTTGACAAGATTTATTTATTTTTTCTTGATCCTTTTCTTTGAGAGTGGAGGCTGCTTGTTTGTTCGTTTGTGTTTCTTATTTTTGTATATTGTTAAAAAAAAGGAAAGAAATGTTTGAAAAAGAAAATCCTGTCAAACTAAATGGGGAAACTTTAAACTTGGAAAAACTCCACAGACAGTGGGTTAATCCCTTCTTCTTATAAGAGCGAGGTTAAAAATGTCCAATCTGTTTGACATGCTTTGAAAGAGGCAACGTGACGGACGCCACCTGGATGTAAAGCCACGCTAACGTTTTTACTGTAACAATATCACAAACAACAAGTGTTCTTAATGAAACTGTCGCTCCTGAAATGTTCACTTTGACGGTGATCTGTTCAAACCGTCCAGCTCCCACAGCAGAGGACATCCAGTGCATTCCTCCCACGGAGACAATGTCCACACTGTCCTCAAAGATAGGGTGTAGCACTAGATGCTAATACGAGCTCAAACAGGGCTCTGTTGTCAGAGCTGCAGCTATTCCAGAGAAACAAAAGGTCCCGTTGTCACTAAAATAACTCCTATAAGTATGGATTTTCGACCCGATGCACAGTGACATGTATCTGATTTGGGAGCAGAAGCAGCGAGTCGTCGTGTCCGTATGAGCAGAGAAAGTTTAACTTCTGTAGAAGTTAAAGATCCGCTGGGAGATTTAGATGGAATCCTTCCTAATTCTTTTGTTTTCCTTGATTTGCAGGTCGGATATGAAATGACGCTGCAGACGAAAAGCTGATTTTCGTTTGCCTCACAATGTTTGGGAATGAAATGTTGGTTTGACGTGAGGAGCAAAGTTCACTGCTGACTTCTCTCTTGTCAGAACAGGGAATGGTGACACTGCTGCTTTTTACTGGAGTCACAATAACTCTTTACGCACGAAATCCAAAGCCTGACTTTTTAAAAAGCTTTGGATACAAGACATGATGATAAGAGGCTAAAAGTGACAGTTCAGATAATTTGAAGTGGGGTTCAGATGAAGGGTGATCTTACTTGTTAGCTCTTTGAACGTGTCATGTTTTCAGGGTTTAAACCCAGGAACGCAGACGTGAGGAGCTTGATTAAAAACTTGCAGAAAAACAGAACTACAACTCACAGAGGAGAACCAGACGTACACACAGAGACACAAAGCTCAACCGAGGAATGAACAAAAACCGAGAGAACACGGACAGAGACTGACAACCAGATGGGAAACCACTGAGCAAAATGAAACAGGGAACAGGTGTGAGTGGGCGGGGCCAAGAGCTGTGGAGCAGACTGAGGAAAAGTACAGGATAAATGAACTGACAGAAACTAAACACAGGAAATAATCATCACTAAAAAACAGAATAAACCCAAAAGACCAAAAAACAAAAAATGATCCTGACAGAACAACCTCAGGTTAAAAAAATGTTTGTGACTGGATTAATGAGATTAAGTGTCCAACCTTTAGGATTTGACAGCAGTTAATGAACATTTGCATCACTGATTATTTGGCTTTGTTTTTTAATGCATATAATTAATTCATTAAGTACATGTGCTAATAGCAGCGGCCCTGCTGATGCAGCCTCAGCCACTTCTGCCAGAAAACATGTGCTATGTTAAAGTGAGCGTGGTGTAAAAAAGTGTAATAAACTAATGAAACTTAAGCAATCCACTTTGATCTTGACCTGCTCAGACTAGCCAGTAGCTCATCAGTTTTGTCAGAAATAAACTCTATTTCTATATAAAAATTTACAACAGAGACATCCAATGACTTATTTACATGTGGAATTCATTTCAAGGATTCAAGGTTTTTATTTGTCATTCCACCACATGGAATGAAACTATGTACACAGAGTCCCAGTTACATCCAACAAAAGTATAAATTATTAAAGAAAAACAGTAAAAAGATCTAAGATATGAACTAAGAAAAACATAAACTAAAAATACACTAAGCTACGCCGAACAGCAGCACGAACATGAGTCTGTGTGAGCAGATGAGTATGAATAAACACAGCAACATTGAAACAGATCAGCAGCAACATGGAACAGATCAGCAGCAACATGATGTGATTTTTTCACAGTGATTATTCTGGTTAGAGATTCATGAGTCTAACAGCCTCAGGGTAGAAGCTGTTCCTCAGTCTAGTGGTTCTACACTTAATGCTCCTCAACCTCCTTCCTGAGGGGAGTGGGGCAAAAAGTATGTGTGCTGGGTGAGTGGGGTCCTTCATGATGCAGGTGACTCTCTTCCTGCATCTGGAGGTGTATATGTCTGTGATGGTGGGGAGACTGACTCCAATAGTCTTCTGTGCAGCCTTCACCACTCTCTGCAAAGCTTTTCTTTCTGCAGCTGTGCAGCCTCCATGCCACACGTTGATGCCGGAGCACAGGATGCTCTCCACTGCACACCTGTAGAAGGAGGTGAGGACTGAGTCCAGCTCGTCTCAGCCGCCTGAGGAAGTAGAGTATCTGATGAGCTTTCTTGATCAGGCTGGTGGTGTTGTTGCTCCAGCTGATGTTGTCATTCAAGTGTACACCCAAGTACTTGTAGCTGGAGACCATTTCCACCGCAGATCCTCCTATTTTTGGGGGTGGGGGGTAGGTGTGAAGTCCACGACCATCTCCTTCATCTTCTTCACATTGATGTGAAGGTTATTTTTCCTGCACCAGCTCTCCAGGTGTTCCACCTCCTGCCTGTAGCTGGACTCATCATTGTTCGTGATGCATCCCACCACCATTGTATCATCTGCAAATTTTACAATATGACAGCCTGGATGAGTAGGTGCACAGTCATACAAGAGCAGAGTGAACAGGAGGGGGCTCAACACACAGCCCTGAGGGGAGCCAGTGCTGAGGGTTATGGTGGAGGAGGAGAGGTTGTGGATCCTCATTTCAGGTGGAGCTTTAAATGGAATACATCACTGAAATGTTGATCCTTAAGCCTCCAGTATACTCGGGCATACTTCATCCCTGCTCTGGCCTTTTTTTTTTCTCCTAAAAAGGCCAGCGATCTCTTCCTCCTCCGTTGACACCATGATTGAAATGTTGAGAAATGAAGGAATTTGTCACGAGCAAATTAAAATCAGGTCCGGCGTGGCTGCAGGAGGGTCTGGAGAGTTTTTGGTGGGCTGGTCTGATGTGTGGGCTGCAGGGCCAGCGCTCCCTGTTTTTTTTTTTTTTTTAGAACTTTTTATTAACATATAAACACAGAACACCGCTGCTTCTTGCTGTCAACTCTCTTTTTTGGGGGGGCGACCTGTCAATCAATCCAGTAGGCGTGTCAGCAAATGACCAATCAGCGACCTCAATTTGTCCCGAAGGTAAACGCCCCTTGCCTGTGAAGCGGCTCTCCAGCCGGTCAGGGTGGATGCTCGCGTATGAAGTCTGAACCCTCTGCAGACAGTGCGCACAGTTTCCGCGTGGCTGACAGGACGCGCGAGTATACTGAAGCCTTTATTCTCCAGCCCGCACCCTTCAGTCTTTGACACTGAACCTCCTGAAGGTCCCTAAGACCCAGTTTAAAACTCGGGGTGACCTCTCTTCTCAGGCTGGGGAGTCTCCAACCTGCCTTTTGGTAGATTTCTGGTAACTTCCACGTCTATAAAAGATGATGACAAATTAACTAGAAGTTTGTGTTTCTTAATTATTTTTAGGAGTTTGGGGCCACATCAGAAAGGGTTATTTTCTTCAAACTCTCCTGACCTGAAAACATTTTATTGACATCTCAGGTAAAGGAAAGCAAGGTAAATAAAAGTGACTCTCAGGAGTTTGTGAGCAGACAGCGTTACCCACCAGTCGGGCTTGTTTATTAAACTGTTTGATGAGTTGCATGCATCTGATATTTCTACTGGGATTACAACAGATAAAAAGCAAACCAACTCAAATCACTTGTATAAGCTGCAGTTATTTGCTTTATCTCAAAGGTTTAGGGCTATTGTTGCATTCAGTTTCCTCGTCTTTGGAGAGGAACTGAATGAGAGCAAACATCTTGAGAGGCAAGAGGAGATGCAGAATATCTGATGCTGATTTCATCTGGACCTCCTGTGTTTACTGCAGTGAACTGCAAATATTATCAACATGCACAGCTGCATAAGATCATCATTCACACCCATTCATTCATTCACAGTAAAGAATGTGAAGCATCATGTAGCACATCACATCTTGTTACAAGCAGTAAATGTTGGATCACCAAGTTGTTCTCCCACTGCCTGTTATCGTACCCCAAGGAGAGGAATAAATATGAGAGCTGATGTTCAGTGGCCTGCCCAAGAGGCCTCTTAAATTTCCATCATCCATCATCTGTTACTCTCTTTTGTCAGCCCAGTGGTGCCATCTTTCACCACTAGAATACAAATAAAACTCAAGTTGTGGAGAGAAAATCGTCTTCAGAAACGGGTCATAATGCTCTTGTGTTCAGCTGAGTGTTGGTCATGTCTGACCACAGGAAACATGTTAGCTCCAGACGAGCACATGAGTGTGTGCACGGCTCAAAGGTGCGTTAAAGTCATGACTTTGGCTTCCAAACCACAAATGTGTCATAAGAAGCAAAACGCTGATGTCTACCACCAGGCGCAATAGCTGAGGCAGGAGGTGACCAATGGTGGCCATCATAGATTAATCTTTGGCCAATCCACCAGCCCCCCAGTCTTATATAATAATTTAAAGCTATTTATACTATAATTTATCTTTGTGCGACTTAGTTCGCTGTGGTGACCCCTAATGCAGGGAGCAGCTGAAAGAAGAAGAAGAAGAAAAAAAAAAGTAATTTTAAGCAATAAAACTAGAAAGCAGATTCCTCAAATGGCAGGGGTGGACAATTTACATACATATATATGGCGGTGGCCATCCTGGATTTTTACGTGGCATCCCAATATTTGATCGTGACCTTTCTTACACCTAGATACAGTCACACACCATGATGGAAGTCGACACATTGCTTATTGTTCAAGTTATCCAGTCACAAGTTGGACTGTTGGATGGAGGGTATTTCCAAGTCCCCTCTTTGATCCATGATGGAGGACAACAAACGCATCAGTTGTTCATCGGACCTTTTTAGGTTGATAGCAACACACGGTCTCATTTAATTATTCTTTAAAAAAAAAACCAACAAAAATAAAATCCAACTACCATCATTTTTCCAACAAATACTGGAGGACAGTTGGCTTGAAATTTACACAAAGCTAGTCACTTTCAAATTCCAAGACTAATGTTGTCAAAGAACCAGGCTGTAATCTCAGATTAATGGATTTATCAAAGCAATATAGATTAAAAGGAAGAAAGACAAATGTTTCAAACATTTTGGATTGGGCAAGGTCTTGACCAAAATGTCAATTTTTGTATAAAGACAGAATATATTTGTGGAGAACATGTAGATAAAATGTCTTTGTATGAACTGTAGATGAAAGAAGCGCTAAGATCCAACGTGACAGATGTTCAGCAGAAAAAAACAGGGATGACCAAGAAATGAAGTCTTGATGAGAGGAGGAAATTTTGTAAGGGAGAGCCCTTTCTTGAGTGGAGGATAGAAGGGATAACTGTAACAGTCCTTTAAAGCTGCTGCTGATATATTCAGGATGGAGAGAACGGGACTGGTGAGGCAGAACTTTCCCTGTTTAAAAGCAACCAGTCAGAAGACTAGAGCAAACAATGAATAAAGACCAGTTTTGATGAAGCAATTTAGGTCAAAATTTGATAAAAGTTATGTGCAACCTTGCTTGAATGTACCTGGGGGTGGCAAGTAGCTGGAAAACCATGAGGGACCAGAGTATACTGATCAAAGTGAAAACACAAGTAACACAACTTCAACATGAGAATCCCAAAACAGAAAATCAAAAACAATAACCAGTAAAAAAAGAAAAACATGAAGCTAACAATAAGCCTGAAACATCATCAAATGGTGAGAAGAAGCATTAAGCTGATGTCCCCCATCACTGAGGGATTTAAATAATGAATGTTTGTAGTTTTAAAGATGAGTGTTTTTCTGGACTGTATTTGAACAGAGAATGAAAGTTATGTTAAACTTAATGTTTCTGGTGCAAGATATTCAAGTGGGTAGAAGTTACTGTGTAGAAAAAAAGTGGTAGGTTTAATTTTAATGTTTTTGTTTGTTCAAGGCTGCACAGAGTGACGGAGAGTGAGTGGAGACGGGGGGGTGGGGGTGGGGGTTGGGGTCAATGGTGGCCTTGGCCACCATAATTAATTTCTGACCACCGCACCGACCTCTCCAATCATTTGAGAAAACTATACTTTTAAGAAATACAAAAACTAGAAAGCATAGTTTCTTCAAATAATTAGGGTGGACAGTTAACATAAACAATGTCACAGTTGGTAGAGCTGCTGCCTCTCAAGGCTCCAGTATATTCGGGCGTCCTGTCAGCTGTGCGGAAACTGTGTGCACTGTTCGCTGACAGTTGAGACTTTATACTCAAGCGTCCACCCTGACCCGCTGCAGTCAGCTTTGCAGGAAAGGGGCGTTTACCTTCGGGAAAAATTGAGTTCGCCAATTGGTCATTTGATGACACGCCTACTGGATTGATTGACAGGTCGCAAAAAAAAGAAAAAATGAGAGCTGAGAGCTCCTGCCGCAGCGGTGTTCTGTGTTTATATGATGTTAATAAAAAGTTCTAATAAAAAAATAAAAAAATAAAAAACAGGGAGCGCTGGTCCTGCAGCCCACACATCAGACCGGCCCACCAGGAAATCTCCAGACCCTCCCGCAGCCACGCTTGGACTGATTTTAATTAGCTTGTGACAAATTCCTTCATTTCTCACCATTTCAGTCATGGAGTCAACGGAGGAGGAAGAGATCATTAATTCATCCATCCATCCATCATCTTTAGCCGCTTATTCCATTTTGGGTCACGGGGGTCGCTGGTGCCCATGTCCAGCAGTCACTGTGCGAGGGGCGGGGTACACCCTGGACAGGTCGCAAGTGCATCACAGAGACACATAGAGACAAGTGAGACAAACAACATTCACTCTCTTTCACACCTAGGGACAATTTAGAGTTACCAATCAGCCTAACATGCATGTTTTTGGTCTGTGGGAGGAAACCGGAGTACCCGGAGAAAACCCACGCATGCACGGAGAGAACATGCAAACTCCACCCAGAAAGGCCCCTGGACCGGGGTTTGAACCAGGAACATGCTCAATGAGAGGCAGCAGCTCTACCAGTTGCGCCACCGTGCTGCCCATCATTAATTCATTCAACCTTTATTTAGACAGGTAAATCCCATTGAGCCTCGAGGACTCATTTACAAGAGAGACCTGATTTCAACAAAGAATGGACAACAGCGACAACAATAAACACTTATAAAAAGTCATACCATTTTTTTTAACAAATAGGATGGCTAAAAAAGAAAAGTAAAAAGAAAAGAAAAGAAAAGTAACAAAAAACAGCTAGATTCTAAGGTGAATGTAGAAAACTAAAAACAGGAACATGTCTGGTCATGTTTGGACTGTCATGTTTGGTCCCTGCCAGGAGTCCAACAGGTTCTTAGATCACTTGCGTCTTGGGAAAAAAAAAAAAATCAAAAGAAAAGAAAAGGCCAGATCAGGGATAAAGAAGGGGAATTTAATACATTTGTGTCACATACAAAACAGTCTGTCGCTGGGCAGTTTATTGTGTGACACCGAGTGCACGTACTCGGTCGTATAAATGGAGCTTTGCACGGACATGCCCTGCGGGGGTACGCTTTGACTCTAATCCTGTACGCGCAAACTGACGTACGCCCAAGTATACTGGAGGTTTTAGCGAGCAGGTCGCCTCTCTTAAAAATCCCGGCCTTGGGGCCTTTCTCTCACAGTGATTGCTGGACATGGCCACCAGTGACCCCTGCGACCCAAAAAGGAAGAAGCGGGTAAAAGATAATAGATGGATGGATATATATATATATATATATATATATATATATATATATATATGGTAATTGCCATATTGTAATTTGTTGTGGCAACCCAATTTTCGATAAGGACAAGTTGTCCCCTCAAGTTGTCCAACTCACAAGATGGACGTATGGATGAATGAATGGAAGGACAAAGACAGGGTATTTATAATACCCCTCTTCACTCCATGAAAGAAGTCAAAGACACAAACTGCAAAAAGTGAAGGAGGGCTGAGCATTTTCTGAACTCTGTAGTTTCAGCTACACATGTGCTGAATGTTGCTTATAATGTCGCCACACAGTCAGGTCTACCATTTCTGCTCTCACTGGAGAACGTTCTGGATGGCAGGAAAAGTGTGAGTCAGTTCAAGTTTCCCTGCCAGCTGTGCAAACATCTGTGCTTTCCATGGCTCTGCTGTTTTCACAAGTCAAAACATCTGGATCTTGGTGCATTCACACCAGCCCTGTTGTCCCGAACTCTAGCCCGTTTGCCTAGGAAGTCCGTTTCGTTTGGGGAGATGTGAACGCGCCATTGAACTCACGGAACAAAAAGGCGAACTCTGGCTTGAGCTAAAACCTAGGTCTCGGTCCGGTAGAAGAAAACTGTAGCGCAGTTCGAGTACAGTGTGAATGTAAACAGACCGGGCACCGCTCCTCAAGCATGAAGAGGACTACAGCGCAGGGCAAACAAACTTATCTCATGCAGAGCCGTCAGCTGCCTTGTGTGAAAAACAATATTCTCCATGGTCTTCTGCCTCATCTTCTGCTCATGCTAAGTCCATTGTTGAAAAATTACAAAACATAACTTCTAAAACCGCTAAAATTTGATGCCACTCCGCTTTTGTTTTTATTTACAGAAGAAGAAGAAGACGTGTCTTCAGAGTTTTTTGAGTCGTTTCTTTCAGTAGTTCTTGGTGCAGCGCCCCCACAGGCGAGTGGGGGAACAGGTTGGTTCAACAGGTTGACTCGACTGCACAGTGCAGTGTGAATGCAAACGCACCAGCTCAAATATAAACAAAATGTCATGAATATTGGTCCCGAACCGAGTCTACCGGACTATCAGGTGTGAAAACGACCTTAATGCTATCAATCACAGACTGACTTGTTTCATTCCTCACCTCCGATCTTCCTTTTAGTTTAAGAACAGTTACTGTACCACAACTGTGGTGACAAAATCAGCTCCAAGCAGGACTTAGAAAAAACCCTTACAAGTTTCATTCATCGTGACTGTCTGCTGCTCGGTGACAAGATTCACTGTGAAGAGTTTCTGATTGATTGGAAGTCACAGGATTCACAGTGTTCTTTAATAACTGAGCATCACAGGAGATCCCTTTGAGTCTGGTAATATTAAAGAGACAAGCAGGACCTTCTGATGTCAGTCACACTCTTTCAAACTGGATGACTGTCTCTGGGTACAGTGCCTATATAAAAAAATAAAAAAGAAAAGGAGGGGAACTTGTAAACAACACTAAGGGCCAATTATTCAGTATAACAGCAGAGCAACAAGAGAAGCAAGCATCTCCTGAGAGGTTGCTCACTCCACTTTGTAGGCTTCTATCATGAATAGAGAATTTATTCATGAGCTGAAAACCTGAGATAATGACAGGTTCCTGAGGCCGTTCAACCATCCGAAGGAGTCAGGAAGGTCAGAACCTGATAATCATGCCCTAACAGAGATTTCTCTAGGTGCCTTTATGAGCTCCAGGAGAATCTGAATGTGCTTTTTGCTTCACAAAATGGAGCTGACAGGACTGCCCCATCATCTTGATCCAAAGAGCTAAAACAGCCTTAATATGCTGCTCAAATGTTTTTATTTTTTAAATTTGACCTTTTGTTTACCAGGTGAAATGTTTGAGAACCAGTTCTAACTTTCAAATATGACCTGGAAAATAAATTCCTACAAGAAATGGGTACATCAAAACATTATATCAATACAGTGTACAGAAGTATACATACATAATAAATATAAGGATTCAAATATGTGCATGCTGAACAAGCCTGTATAAAAATGTAATAAGTATTTTTGTAAAAGAGTTCAGAAATGTGCCAAAGTGTATCCAAGAATAGTCATCGAGAGCAGCAATCAGCTTCAATCTGTTGTAGTTTATGAAAGGCTTTGAACTTTGATGTTGTAGTTTATGTTTAAAATGTGAGAGAGATGTCAGAGTTGTGAGTTTGAGAGTGTTGTGTAAGGTGTTCCGGTTGTCTGCGGCAGCAAATTGAAAGGTGTTATGTCTAAGAACGGTGGAGCTTTTTGGAAATTGATATAGTCCCTTGATCTAGTAAAATAATTATGATGGAGGAGGTGAAGAAGAGATGAGAGATAAAGTGGTTTAACTCATGACCGTCTTGTGGACAAAGTAAAAATACAGATGGAGCTGCTGGGTTTGAAGGGAAGGACAGCCCGCAGTTTATATAGATCACAATGGTGAGTATGGGCAGATGGGCCAGCAGCAAAACACATGGCAGAGTGATAAACGGTGTCCAGTTTTTTAAAGGTAGTGTTTGATGTCCATTTGTAGATGATATCACTGTAGACCTTGTCATTTTGACAAGACTTAGCTTAGCAGCATGAGTAAAGAAGGCTGTGTTTAGGAGGAAAGCTAGTTGGGCTTTAAGTTTTAGTTCAAGGTTATTGAAATGAGACAGAGATAAGTCCAGCCAGATCCCAAGATATGTATATTCAACCTTTATTAATACAGGTTAATCCCATTGAGCCTCTTATTGGCATTTAGTCAAAGATGGAAGTTATGAAAGGTGAGGTGAGGTTAACTTTGAGAGTAGATGCTGTAGAATGGAGAGGAGAGAATGAAACGTGAGGATGAAAGTAACAGTTCAGCAAATGACCCATTATACGCCTGTTGACAAAATATTATACAGCAATCTATAGGAATGGCCCAGACAAGCAAAGACCTTGTATAATATTTGACCTTGATTTGTGACCTTGACTTTAAACTGGGGTGATGAAAAGTGTATAATACACTCCAACTAGTGATGATGTATATGTGTATGAAGATTCATTTAACTATCTTGAGAGGATCAAAAGTTATGGGTGGGACAAGAGGAAGTTTATGGACAGCGACTACACCATATGTCCTCCTTTTGACAGGTGTATAATAATAATAATAATAATAATATTAATAATAATAATAATATTAATAATAATATAATGATAATAACTGAGATGAAAACTGTCAGCTTGTTGAAAAATCGAGGTATGCGAGGAGTGGGCCTCATGCTCCTCATTTTTCCTCCTCTTCCTTAATGTGAAGCTGATGTGAAGCCAAGCAT
Source organism: Nematolebias whitei (assembly GCF_014905685.2). Taxonomy (NCBI): domain Eukaryota; kingdom Metazoa; phylum Chordata; class Actinopteri; order Cyprinodontiformes; family Rivulidae; genus Nematolebias; species Nematolebias whitei. The sequence goes on along the minus strand of NC_056502.1, from coordinate 31,832,574 downwards.
CTGGGACAACAACGAGGACTGTGGTAGGACAGAGGCGCGGGAAGCATTCCTCTGAAAAACATCCATTGCTATGTGGCCCGAGCCCAAACCTCCCACCTGAGGGCAAGAATCTCCCTGCTGCTGCATTCATGTTGGATCTGAAGCACCCACAAGCCTTTGGGGACAGAAAGAGCCCCTCTGTCTCTGACACCCTAACTGGCATTCAGAACATCAGTCCTCCAGAGATTCTACTGGAGGAGATAAGAGCTGTAATTTAAGCCAAGTTTATGACTTTCCAGACTTAACTGTGGGAAGGGATGTGATCCCAAAGAGACCAGTACAAGCTCTAATTCTGTGCTTAGTATGGAAAATGTTTTCACATTTTTCTCTGGTACGTCAAGCTGAAACCATAAAGTCCTGGGACTCCAAATATAGAATGAGTTATCTCTGTGGTGAGCTCTGCAGACTCCACCAAACGTCCAACAGAGTCAGAACCACTGGGTTTATTCAAGTGGAAATGAGGAAAACGTTACTTGGTTCGGTGGGCTGATTTACAGTTTCAGGGCAAATTATGATGCAAAAAGTCACTTTTAAAACGTCTAAACCATATTCCTGTGGTTTCAACTGCATTTATTGACCAACAGATACAGTGCAGAGATACAGGATGTGGAGTAACCCTCCTTTAAACAGACAGGAATGTGTGCTCGTCGCTGGGATCAGGGTGAAATAGGAAAGGGATCAGAACGATGAGTGGACAATGCATGGTGAGCGGAGAGTCTCCAGTTTTCATGCTGTTGGCTACATTATTGGATCTGTCTCAATATAAACAAGCGGAACCAGAAAAATCAAGCTCTTGCTGTGTCCAAGCTTGTGAGAAGAAGAAAAGATAAGCAGCACAGAGTGCGTATGATCCAGAGAGCAGTGTTAAGGAGTTGTAACATCCCTCAAATGTAAAAGCAGTGCATCACCTAGTAGGCTGATTAAAAATTTAAGAGAAGAGGGATAAAGTTAAAAAAGAAAAGAAAATGGACAGGAATGCTTTATATTATATGATAAATGTGGAATCATTAAATGCATTTATAATGGATTTCAACAGGACATTAGAAGGAAGTAACGTTACTGTAAGGTTACCGGAGCATTTAAAACATTAGTGACAGAGTAACAAAGTGTTGAATGATTTTTAGGATTTGACAGGAACAACAAAAATACATAACACCCGTCGACAAACTATTATACAGCACTCTATAACAATGGCCCTGACAAGCAGGGACCCTGTGTAACGTTTGACCTTAATATGTGACCTTGATCTTCAAGCTGGAATGATTTATTCAACCTTTGTTTATACAGGTTAGTAGTTTCATTGAGTCACGAGGACTCATTTACAAGAGAGACATGTTTTAAATAAAAACCACAGATGAGTTACACACAATAGACAATCATATAAAATCATATAAAATGAAAAGTAAATAAAAGAAGTGATATAAACAAAATAATAAAAAAAACATGCTACATTGTAAAATGATTAAAATGTGTATGCAACACGTCGTGTGGTGGTGGTACAAAATCATATACAGTTCCATTAAATTATCTTGAATAAATCAGAAGTTATAGCATGCATAAGCAATTATCTTGTTTTAACTATGACCTTCATTTGTGACCTTGACCTTGAAGCTGAATGATGAAAATTGTATGTGACATTTTGTCTTGTGATGATGCAAATGAGTATCCAGTTTCATTAGTTTGACTAGAAATTTCCCAGACTTGGGAAAAATAATCCATTTGTGAGTCCTAAAGGGGCAGCACGGTGGTGCAACTGGTAGAGCTGCTGCCTCTCAGCAAGCAGGTTCTTGGTTCAAACCCCGGTCCAGGGGGAGGGAACACTTGTTCAAAAATTACATCAAGAAATATTTGTCTATTTCTTTAAAAACTAAATTGTGAAAACTAAAGACAATTAAAAAGCTAAAAGTGCAAAAAGTCATTTATATTTGACATTTTTTGCAGGCTATTATAGATTTAAATGACTGATTAGTTTATGGTGCACAGACATTAAATTGTATTTTTAAGCATGTATGAATGGTGGTTGAATTTTACCCATAAGAAACTGTTATTATAAAGTTTAAACGTTTCACCACAATAAAAATGTAATGCAACAGGATCAAGAAGAAGCAAGACTGAGATAGAAAAAAAAAAGTTCAAGAGGAGCCATTTTTGTTTTGATTTCTAAGGTACAAAGTGATTGTGTCCACAATGTACTGGTGTAGGTTCAAAACTTGATAAATAAAAAACAAAACTGAATTTGTACTCTGCAGCTAAAGACACTTGATTGGTAGTAAAACATTTTTAACTACAGAATAAAAGTCTAATTTTGTTTAACTTTTTTCGAATGCTGCTATGTTAGTTGTTCAAAAGTTGTATATCTCAAGTCCATGTGAAAACACCAAAAACTAAAATGTCAAACATTCTCAGCACAAATTCAGTTTGTGTGTGTGTGTGGGGGGGGGGGGCATGAGGAGCAAACTCTGCAGAAACTCTTGACCTTGAACCATAGGCATCGCAACAATTATATGTGAAGGGGACGTGTCCCACTTACATTAAAAAAATATTAATTTGGACCCCCCACATTTACCATGAAATATTAATTCATTCAATGCTGTTTCTATTTTTTCGTGAACAAATCCATTCCACTTAATTAATAGGAGAATACTCAAACCACTAAAAATCCACTCCGTGTTTTCCTGGTTACCTACAACAAGTCACCACACCACATGCAGTGTTTCCCCTGGATCACTTGGCTTGGCAGGACACTCATCTCTGAGGGTTTTTCTGTGGACGGGGCAGGGGGAGGAGGGGGAGACACCCCTGTGTTGCGTGCTAGCTTAGCGTTACATTAGTGCCATTACTTCTTTGAGAGAAGTGGAGTGCTATGTCTGTAGCATCTTAGCTAGCACGTCTGTATTGTACATAGACATACAGTATATGGTATTGCACGCCGCTAACTTAACGCTACGGATGCGTGAGAGAAGCAGCGCGTGCTCTATTCACACAAGGAGAGCTGTTGGTCAGGCTACTTACTGAGCCGTGCTCTCTAAAATAGTTATTGAATCAAATGTTTACTTATGAAGGTAAACATAAATGTTTAACAACCCGTTAAAATACACCAGGATGCAGGAAATGACATCTATTTTATTCAAGAATTTCTGGGGGAGGATCCTCAGACCCCCCCCCACCCCCCACCCACACACACACACACACACACACATACACATATACACACTACAAATGCTTCTGATGCCAACGCCTCAAACACAGACAGACCACACTGTTATTTTTACTGTAAGCTGTCTCTGAATCTGAACCAACATTCAGGTTTGGTCCGTAACTCAGAAAAGAACCCTTGAAAGAAGCTAAACTGTTCACTGAGACATACCTTCATTAGTGGACATGCTTGGCTTGATGTTACCATCAGAAACTTGAAGCAATGCTGTAAATTCTGCCCTTTTTGGTGTTTTATAGTGCAATGCATCTTTCTGGCAGTCTTCTTGCAGCATCACCACCATCATAGCAGCAGCTGCTTATTGGTGTAGTTAAAGTTGAGTCCATGAATGAATACAAAATCACTCCTGGTGACAGAGATAGACTCACTGGTACCTCTTTAAATCAGGCTATAATCAGTCACAATCCATCATTAGTTCTTATTTACTCTCAGTACACCAGGCAAAAAAGAGAAAAGACTGACTGAGGCAGCAATAAAAACTGCTTCTGACCACACAGTGCGCAGAAAGTCAACAATATGAAACTGCTCCAAAGGATAACCAGTCACCTCTCAATATGATGTAATAATTGTGGATTTTAAACATGTTTTTACCAAAATATGTTTAGTTTTTTTTTTGTTTTAACCAACTATCCTCAGAATGTTCCAACAGATAAGATGATAAAATATATATTGGAGTTAGTTTTAGTAGGATCCAGTCCAGGCATGGATCAGTACATTATGACAATATGATAACCCTGAACAAAAAATATCACATTTTCAAAGTAAATGTATTTTGAAACTTACCACACAACAGAATTATATGGAAACAGAAAACTGTTGTCATTGACCAGCAAGAAAGTCCATAATATGACATTTCCAAAATCACAACAATCCTCATAGTGTGAACGTTTGAAAGTCAAAATGTTACAACTCGGGTAAAAAAATTGACATATAAAAGAGAATAAGGGGCGGGATCTACAACACCCGCTTTTTGTTGGAAAGTACAGTACCTGTGTTCAAGACTGAAGCCTCAAAAAGTCTCTAATGACACCAGGAAGTAGCTAGATTTGTCGCTAGTCGCTTTTTTTTGGAATGTATTCGTGAGAGGAACCTCACTAAACGTAATGACAAATGGTGTCAAGTTGGCAACACTGAACAAGTGTCCCAATCCTTTTCTTCCTCATACGTGTACCATATTTGAATTTATTTATGATAGTCTGAAGGTGACATATTTTATTTTTTCAAACTGACCGAGGTCTTTCTCAGATGTGGAACTAAATCATATATATCATACATGGATTTCAAAGTGACCTCAGTCTGAACGGTCATCTCACATTCATCTGACTTTTAGTCAGTGAGGTAGGTGTGCGTGGATCAATCCACATATTATTGAAACAAACTTCATGCAGTTTACAGCTTGGACTCCACACGTCTTCAGCTACAGAACAGACGTCCAGCTGCTTTGTCTGCTTTTGTTTTTACTGTTTAGATTTTTCATGTCCTGAATGACTGAGAATTTACACCAACATATAATACTAAAGGTGGCATTGGATATAGATACTAGGGTGATGGGATCAGTATTTGGCTTGGTTTCTACAAAGTACTTTTTGTTTGTAAATTGTTTGCCAATGGGGTCTTGGCCACCGTAGATTGATTTTCGGCCATCCCAATCATTTGAGGAAACCATATTTTCAAGCAACTAGAAAGCAT